>NC_090319.1:16617470-17296102 GCF_040869045.1 Eurosta solidaginis
CAGCATATATGAATGCAGCTGTTTCCTTACCATTACTACAGCTCGCACCCGTCCTTCCGTTTGTGCGTAGTAAACGCAAAACCCGCGCGCGCTAAGTCCAGAAACCATTCCTCCCGATGAGAGCCACGGCTCCTGGATCAGCGCCACGTCAAACGAACCCTCCTCAAGGGTTAGGAGGAGTTCGCTCGACGCCACTTTACTGTGTTGGAGGTTTATCTGTAGGACTCGCAGCACCATTGGGCTGTTTGTCCCCCTCCAGCACCTTCGTCTTGACGTCGTCGTCCTCCTCTTGCCCTTTTGGTTTAGAGTATTCGAGGCCCCCTTCAGCCCCTCGTGAATGTTGTGCCGTGTGTTCCTCTGTGCGAGTCACAGCACCATTTAGCGGTTGGTCCTCTTCTAGCACGTTCGTGGTGACGTCGGGGACCTCCACCTGTCTTTTTTCCCTTAGGCTTCTGAGGTCCTTTTCGACTTCGCCCACTTCCAGCGTGTTAGGATTTTTATCCTCGGGACTTCTTTTCCTGAGTCGCATGTAAATTTTGCCAGTGCCAAAGGACATTTTGCCAAGCTGCGTGTACAAAATATCCTCCGCCTGCTTGTTTATTTGGAAGATGTAGAACTGACCATCCTCGGTAGGCCGAGATACAGTAAGTACCTTCCAATCCTGTGTCGGTATGTTCGGATTCTGATTCTGCAGAAGTCGCAGTGTATCCTCCGACTTCATCACGCATGGTATCCATACCTTAACTTTTGGTACCGTGGGGATCTGCGCTTTATCCACCACCTCAAACCGCGCGTTCGTGCCTTGCCTTTGGAGGTTTGGAACGACTTCCTCCAGCCAACGCAAGCTCGCGATGTTGTCGCACGCTATCATCTTCACACCATTATACCATCCCCCCGAATCAAAGGTTGGAAGGGGCTTACTTGGTTGTTCCCGCATCATCTTAAGCATTAAGCTAATAAGCTCCCTTTCTACAGATCTCCACCTTTCAGTAGTCATTTGTCCGAACGGACTGCTACGATCAACCAGCGCCACAGTCAGTGACTGCTTTGCCACATCACTCATCTTCTCGGGAAAAGCAGGAGTCTTAGTGTTATCTCCCTTTGGAACCTCCGAGAACATCGGAGTCTTCGCGTTAACTCCCTTTAGCGCCTCCGAGAAAGCCGGAGTCTTAGCGTTATCTCCCTTTGGCTTATCTCCTACTTCCGTAGTTGGAACTTCCCTCTGACTGGCAGCTTTCAAGGTAGTTGCTACCTCGCTATTGGAACCCATCTGTCTTACAGCTTTGGGCCTACTTGTCTTGTCTATGCGACTGCCCTGCCTCGCGGCTCTAGGACTGGGTCCTTTCTGCCTCTTGAAAGCAGGCTTGTCGCCTTCTGCCGAACGTTGCCTCTTCATTCTGCCACTCGACGCTTCTTCCTCCTCGTACTGGTTGCAGAACCGAGGGTTTCTCGCAGCAAACCTTTTGAACTGCCTTCGACCTACTTCTACCGCTTCATGGGCCCATTCCAAGCGCTCGATCTCCACTTCTGTTGGGTCGACCACTGCTCCCAAGCGTTGTACAATTCTTAGTGCTGCACGGTACTGCGAGAGAGCTCTTTTACTTCCTCTGCTCCGTACCCTTCTCCACTCTTCTACTCCGTTTTCATTTGTGTGCTTCTCCAACATGGAGTTCATTGAATCAGCACTACTCTCGCTCCCCGAGTCCGACGCATCGCTTAATTCGTATTTGTCGTCCTTGGATTGCGACTCAGTCCTCCTCTTTACATCCTCCTTATTACATTCAGGTAATGAGTTGTTCATCTTGGTCGTACGACCACCTGCCCGACAAGGCGGGCTCAGGGGTCCAGTATTATATACGGGGAAAGAACCGTCCGCCACAGCAGCGCCCCTTACTGCGGTAAGGCCATAAATACTTCCCGAAATGGCCCGGTATCGGGAAGGCTCCGTTCGAATACAGCCGAATTTATCCCCTGGCTGCAAATCGTCCAATAGGCACGGTCCGCATAACACCCTGGATTAGGGGGTTAATGATAAATATTTAAAAGATAGCGAGTAAATCCCATCCCAGGGTTAATATACCTAAGTTCCAAGAGGATATCGTATTTTCTCATAAAAAGGCTACCGACTACTATTAACCATGTATGACTACAACATCTACCATTTAATATGATTCACCCCACAATATGAAGTCAACCCAGTGCTGAGGAAAACGTCCCGCAGAGACCAGAACCAACATTGCGACATCTAGAGTGAAAGATTAAAAGAATGAAAACTACGTTCGTTGCCCATTCCAATAATGCCTTACCAAACCCGATGTAACCGTTGCTAAACAGAGATCTTACGAGGGCTGCCCTCTTTTAATCTGACCTTTAAGCTTCACAGTCATTGCCGTTAGTCCGTAATCACTTGACTACCTTATCAGTACTCTCTTCAATTTTCCTCACGGGATTTCGCATATCTTATTCTGTGTTTAAGAAAAATGTGCCCTATTCCGAAGACATAAATTAAGAGCCGCTTTCTCATGCGAATCCCAAAATCTATAGTACAAATTTCGTTACCAAAAATTTTTTTATTGAACAAAAAGGCATTCAGGTTTACTTGAGAAAATGGCCGTTAGTTGAAAAACTGAACTGTATGAAAATGCTCAGTAACAGAACAGCACAGCACAGTACAAACAAAATTGTTCAGCTGTGTTGCGCTCTCATTGTTGACATTTCCGTAGTTTATAACAGCAACAAAATCAAAAATAAAATACTTAAATTTTCACAGCATTGTAACGGCTTATTTAACGTGCTATTGCTTGCTATGCTGGTGTCATCTTTGATGCTGGTAGTTTCTCGAACACTGAGAAAACAATGTAGTTTGAGCTTTTATATTATTATTGTATTTCTGCCATGAAAATCTTCTCAGCAAAAATTCATCTTCCTAGCGGATGCCGTTCGGAGTCGGCATTTAACAATTGATATATTGCGTCGCAGTGAAAATTTCAAAACACAGCAATTCGACGAAAGCGTCTATGCAAATCAGCCTAAACTTGTTTTTACGGCTAACTATTGAGCTTATACCATTTATTGAAAATTTTATTGAAAATGCATCCCTGAGATTTGCATTCCGTTATATATTATTCTTCGCATAATCCGCTTCCTTGGGCTAAGATTTGTGCATGGTTCAAGTATATACAGGTTGGCTCATCTGTAAAGCAACAAAATATGTCTGTTCAAATTGTCAAAATCTGTGTATTGGTGTTGGTGCGAATGGTATGGAATGGAAACATAAAACTTAGCAGTTTTTGTATGTGTAAGTAAAATGTTGCTAATGTGTTGGTTCCATTTTGAGTTTGCCATCTCCTTTTGACAATCCTTTCGACCATGCAATGACATAAATAAAATCAGCTAATGAGATGAGCCAACCTGTACATAATTGAACCATGGATTTGTGAATATTTTAAATATTTCAATGCGTATTCACAGGAAATCAATTAATTTAAAGAGTTGTGTTGGTGATTAATTGGGAATTTTGGTGAATTGGAAACGTGTGTTTGTATGTGTGCATAAGGTCCAGTTTTTCAGTGCGGGTGTAAATTACCATTTAAGTTGAATAGTTAAGTTTACAATGATAAGCTCTAGTCATTTTTAGTAGCAGTTTAAACTACCAAAGAAAAACTGTTCCTAAGTGATAGTTATAAGACTGTTATGGATATGACCAGTACTTTGACGGATTCAACTCGGCACCCTCCGGTGTTAGCACATCTGGTGCTAGGCTAGCTGCACCGGGAACGATTTTAGCGACTTCTCGAATCTGAGGGTCTTTGGATATTAGTTTTCTCCAACGAAAATCCGCAAATTAGGTATATACAGTGTACTCTCTCTGCACAAACCATTCGTAACACAATTTATCAATATTAAGGCCTTTGGGCAAAGAGGATAAATACAATAAGAGCCGTCACTCGTTATTTTGTGGCGAGTATCTCGCTAGAAATTGAAAAAATTGATGCCGAATGTTTTCTGAGAGGGACATTTTTAATTGTCTCGCATTTATCCATGCCGTGTAGGCCCCTTGTGCAAATGTGATCTTTGGAAAGAGAACTAAATAAATTAATTAAATACAGTCGACAAATAAACACAAATACCCCACGAAAATGTATAGAAGACATTTATAAACATCTCGCCAAGAAAAAAAAAGCGACTACTTCTCAGTATACATCGAATAAATGCCAAAAAAATAACGAGTGACGGCTCTTATTGTATTTATCATCTTTGCTTTGGGCTTCAGCAGACTCTTTTTTCTCCCCGGGTTGACGTCAGTGTCCCACAAACTTAAAATTTGATCTTTGTTTTTGATAATGCTGGCAGCTTGCGCTTTGCTGATCTTACATTTCTTTGCCAACTCTCGTACACTTAGTTTTTCTTACTTATGAATTTCAATGACATTAACTTTGTCTTTATTACTCAACCCTACTTTAGGCATTGCGATTCACGTACGTACACACACAATAAGATACTAACTACGTGAATGCAATAGGTACATACATTTTTGTTTTTTACTGTATTGAAAACAGGTTCTTCGTATTTAGGGGATTCCCCTACATCCATGCACGCATTAGTGAATAAGCAACAGCCAAGGCGAATCTATACCAGGTGGTGGCAAAGCGAATTAAATCAATTCGCCGTGCAGATGAATGTCAAGTCAAAAGAAAATTTTCATAGATTCCGATTAACTGACATTTTGTTGTACAGGGCTTTGTATGGAAAATTATCAAGAAGAAGCAATCAGCTGATGGGTTAACACCACCTGTAATGAATTCGCCTTGGCAACAGCTGTGCGAATATGGTAAAGAGTAAATGAATGAAAAGTGTTGTAAGCTGTCCGGTTATGGGAAATTAAAAAGCCCTTTGGGGTAAAAAGCAAGTGTCCGTGTCCCGTTATGGGAGGGTTGTCCGCTCAAAAGGGGAAAACTTAAAAAATGCTTAAGGCTTTTTTTGGTACTGAAAAAATTGTCCGTTTATGAGAGGTGTCCGCTTAAGAGAGGTGTCCTTTAGGAGAGAGTACACTGTAGTTGACTACTGTGAAGTAAAACAAAATTAAAGTGACACCGCCCTCATAAAGAGTTCGTGGTTTCCAGAAACGCTTGACCTACATAAATGAAAAATATGTGCGCTATATCGATGTTAGCTTCATTGAACCTTACCGCCTATGCGACTTCGGCTGTTGTATAAAAAGTCGCAGCAGCTATCCCTAACTCACGCCAAACGGGAAGCACCCGTCAAGTCGTAGAGGTCCCACTCTCCCTCTGCTTCCAAACACGGGTGCCTATAGAAAGCTTTAAACTTCGGATAATCTTACTTTATTCGAATAGCCTGACCTCGACTTGGTTTTTCATTCATTGCACTATGTTACTATATGCGTAAACCTCATCCAGCTCGTCATTAAACCTCTTTATATACTCGCCGTCGGTATCACAGATAGGATCGCATATTTTGCACAAAACTTCCCTCAGGACAATACATCTTGTGGAGAACTTTTCCCTCGAAAACTCTAAGGATCATCACATTGCCTCTAGACACCGTTGATAATATCGAGTCATACATCAGGATAGGTATTATGAGAGATTTATAGAGTGTGGTTGTTATATGTCAACTTTTCAATTGCCTACTAAGTCCAAAGTAACACTTGATGGCAGCAGTTTTTCTCCGTTTGATTTCTAAGCTGACATTGTTTTCGCTGTTACTGCTGGATCCCAAATAAACGAAGTCCTTCACAGTCTCGCAAGTGCGCCGATTCTTTCTTTGATAACAGCAATTACTTTGACTTGCACTCATTTACCGTATTTAATATGTTTATCTAATACAGAGAACTCAGGGCACGCTTTCCAAGGTCAATGTTATTAATATCATCAACATATGCCAGCAATTGTATTTTACAATAGACTAGAAGACCCGGCAGACGTTGTCCTGCCCTAAATTTGGCCTATCTGCATACATTTTAATAAGCTTTTCCGTCTGACTCTGCCCTCCCCCCCTCTTCACTTTTTCCTAATCCTTTTATTCACTCCTCCCTCCGTCTTTTTCGCTTCATCTATCTCCACCTTCGTCTCATTCTATCTCTTTCTCAATCTCATCCTCCTTCTCTCTTTTCTCTTCTCTCAATTTCTTCTCATTCTTCTGCATCCCTTATTGCCTGTCCTAGAGGGTGGTATGTATTTTATTCCAGTCCCAGTCCCAATCCCACTCCGAGTCTCAGTCCCAGTCCCACTCCGAGTCTCAGTCACAGTCCTAGTCCTAATCCCAGTCCCAGTCCGTCTCTGGATAATATATTACTCTGTACCAAAGTACTCATCAACAGCTTTCATTTGATATACATATTGTATAAACACTGTCTAGGCATTCACTGGCCAACGTTTTGGCCTATATCTCGAGACCTTGTACCTGTAGTAACCACCGCGTGAAATTTACGCAACTTGTGTGAAAGTTTGAACAAAATCGACTGACGCATCTCTTCAAACACCGGCGACCAACTAACACACATTTTAGCCTTTCTTTTTATATATATAGATTTTTTATTTTCACACTTCACTATAATAATAAAACGAAATGCAAATTTTCGTTGCTTTTGAAATTCGGCTTAAAAGTTGCACATGGAACAACTAAAGACTAAATCGTGGGCCCCCTCAGAAACACCACCTCAAACTACACAAGGGGTGCAAAACAAATTCAAAATCGGTTCAGTAGTTTAGGAGTCCATTGGCCTCAAACCTGTGACACGTATTTTTTATATATTAAGAAGAAGAAGGAGAAGATTCTACCATCACGGTTTAATTCTGTTGCTAGAATAATCTTCTCCAAAATTTGCTTCAAGTAATCACCAGAAGCTGGTGGTGTTGCTTAACGTAATTTGGTGGAGCCTTATTAACTTTGCCTGACGCTTAAATTCAGACAGCAGCATACAAGCATCTTCTTTCCACGCTGTCAAAGGCTGTTGGGTTATTTTCTGAGGAAAATCGATAAGAGCAACGGACTTGCTGTGCCAGGATGATTGCGAGGTCTTAAGGTCCTCATGGTCATATTTAAGTAGGAATGGAACTAGTGTCCTCCTCAACGTAAACAAATATGCAGTGAGAGCTCCTATGAGTAACATCACAGTTTTTTTAAGCTATTTAATCTTTGTTCCGCCACTGACCATACTAACAAACTCGCTCTTAAGAAGCTGTCAGTATGAGGAGGAAGAGGAGTGGATTTATTACTTTCTCTACCGATGTCCAGGACAGCAAACAAGATGGCTCGGATTTTTGGGGATATGGTTTTTCGACAGTCTGCCAGGGGTTGGGATGGTGGATCTTTCGCTCTTGCTTAAGTTCACCAGAGAAAGCAAGTGGTTCGTTGAGCACTACTGGTAAGTAATCGGTGTGGACGATTGTGCCGCCACCATGCCGTCAATGAAGGCATTCAAAATGAACGAAAATATGTTCGATTGGAAGTTTGGGCAGTTCGCATGCACGTCCTCTTCAGTAAAAAAAAGGTATTCAAAATGCGTTTTTAGATTAAGTTTAATATTTTTTGGTTGATTATAAATTTTATATCCACACAATTGCCAAGACTAAAAGAAAAACTATCACCTCACCCAGGTTCACTTCCTCATGGAACCTCCGACATATAGTCCTTTCATAAATACCTTAAATAAAAGATTTCCACACAAGTTTATTAAATATTTAATTGTAATTCAATTTAGGGTTTCTTTTATTTGATTTTATTAAAATTTTAAAGAGCTAACTTTTATTTTATTTTTGTTGTTGGCATGTTAGTAAAAGGTCATACAAATGTTTCTTTATTAATGCAAGTAATAATATTGTTGTTGTTCTTGTTATTTTCAGCATACCTAAGTTTTGTATATGTGTATATTTTTTTTTTATTTGATTGATAAATTTGATCATGAGCTTTGCACATTTGATGTGTGTGTTGTTGTTTTTTGTGTATAAATTTGTTAACGTTGATATATTCAGTTTTTTGGATGCATAAAATTTTTTATTAATATTAAAATTTGTTATTAGCCTATTTAAATAAATTTATGCTTCTTTTTGAATCTGTTGTATGAAATGAATTTAAAAGTGTTTATGTGCGGGGATATTAACGAAGGGTCGCTTCGTTGATGACTCTTACTCGTAAAAAATTTTGATTTAATAATCAAAAATACGAAATATTTTATAATTTTATTAGAGCAACTCAAACTTGCCTATAGTGGTCGAATTTAAATTTATAAAAAATAAAATTAGCTAAAAAAATGTATCATTCTCATGAAGAGCCGGGTTTCCACTATGAGCAATGTGATGGTTGGGGACCTGCAGAAAGAAACACTTACAATCTGGGGCTGAGTCTAGACAGTAGCTGACCCGCTAGAAACATATCTGAAAAGTCTGCAAAAGAGCTACGCATACTAGGACGAATCTGTGTAGATTAATGGCAAACACAGGAGGTCCGATTCCTTGTCCAAGCAAGCTGCTTGCGTTAGCCTCAGACTTTATACTCTTATACAATGGAATGAAACACAGGAAGCACCGAACCACAGAAGTACGCTACGAATCGCCTTAGCTTATCGCACGATCAGCAAGAAGTTGTCTTGGAGGTCGACATGGGCATGGTAACTTCGCTGAATACGGAAAACGACTAGATAGGAACGTAGACGAAAGTGTCCATCAAAACTAAGATTAGGAATCTTGGAGGGAACTCCCCATGTAGGAAATATAATCCTATAGTTTGTATCAAAGACTGTAATAGGACACATTTAGTTCGTTTTTGCTATGATATAGGACTCTTAAGCAATGAGCAGAATAGTGAGGGCGGCTAATTTACGCTGTTTACAGAGGTCCTACTTTTGTAGCAAAAGCATATCACGTTTAACGCCTGGGTAGAGCAGAACATAAGTTGCCCCTCAATCACATCGTTGAACTTTAGGCAGCATGTTATTAAGTAGTTAGCCTCGACCGCTTTCCACCTTGTACATCGTTAGCTCGTTTGACTCTATGCTCTGTGCTCCACAACATAGGAGTTTTTTTTTTTTAGATAAATTAAAGCAGTTTTTATTTGTAAATGGGTTAGAACATTTAGTTTGTGTATACTCAAAAAGGCTTCTTCTTTTTCCCCATTAGGAGCTTTAAATATGTAAAAAAGCTTAAATTTAAAATTTTGTAGTCCAAATTCAATGCAACCGTTATTTTACAAAATTAATATTCAAATAAGAAAGTTATGATTTTTTTGAATGGAGCTGGATGCACTGAGCTCAAGGCTAAAAAAACCCAAGTTTGCCACTTGTTGGTGTTTGGATGGTCTTGCAATTTGTCGATAGATGGTTTTGCAAAGGTATCGACGATATATACCGAATATGAGAGGTAAATAACTGATCGGTCGATAAGATAGAATGAAGGGTATATGAGCGGCGCACTCGCAATCAGTTTGATTTTAACACGTTGCGTGTATAATTAGTTGTGAAGTTTTACTATGTAGCATTGTAGTGATGAGCATCATTTTTTTTTTTTTCAGAATATCTTTAGTATTTATTTGACAATTCTATCAACGAAACGATAAAAGGAAATCGTCGAGGATTCTTAAAATTAGCTCTAAATTCAAAAAAGTTTTGTTCTGGTCTTAAGCGAACTTTTGGTAGTCCCCCTTTATTTATGAACGAAACCATAGTGTTGTTTTGTATATTTAAATAATTTTAGTTATTATGTATAATTAAACAAATAAATGCATGCAAGTATTAATAAAATTACAAAAAATCTGTAAATTTGAACGTGAATGAAATTTCTGAATGGGAATTTGCTTAAATATATATTTTTGTTGCTTTGCTGTTTCTGCGTGCCTTTATATTATTTTATATATTACAATTCGTTTTAAAATAGAAAATACTAATATTGCTATATATTTGAGTTGTAGCTAAGGCCGCTTAGCTTATTTTTATAAAATTATCCTTTTTGTGTGTGATTAGGAAACCATTAAAGCTCAATCGTTTGAAGCGCTTTTTTTCTATAATTACAAATTTGTTTTTTATAAAGCTGAATTATATTTAGTATGGCTGTATGTGTGTGCGAATGCGGTAAGTTTTTTTATTTGAGTTTAGCGTGAATTTGCAATAAATTTTTTCCCGTTTTCTTCATAGCATATCAAGCTTTTTATAGCGTTTCTTTATTTTACTTAAATCGGTATGTTTGGTTTTGTCAAAAAAGCTAAGCTTAATTTTTAATAACAGAATGTTTGAATTGATTTCTTGTATAGTCTACGACTTATGCTATTTTAATTGCTACACCTTCTATAAATTACGCAGCAAACCCTTGTATATTTTTTGTGGTGTGAATTTTTTCAAGTTTTTTTTTTTTTTTTTTAATTTGCACAGTTTTATGTTTTACAAAATCACTTGAAAAATATTTAGTGGTTAATTTACAGGAATTTTGGTTTAAACGAATGAGACTACATTTCGCTTAAATTTTAATATAATATTTGAAATTAGACATGCCTATTCCGATTCAAAACTAATTAAAAAAAGTTTTGAAAAAAAAATATCGCAATTTTTATTGTACACAGATGTAGTTCAAATTTTAAATTTGTTGGAAAAACGCAAACAAAGCTTTATTTTTCATACAGCTTCATTACAAAAATGAAATTCAAAGACCACAGGTCCCACCGTTTTTGCTCCTAGAAGTATTTTATGTATGTGAACAGAATATCACCAACCGTCCATTTTAGGGTATCAATAAAATTTCGAAAAAGGCAAATTTTGATTTACATCAGTTTACAATAAAACGTGCGATATCGTCTCTAGGCTTCTTTAAGGGCTATGGCCATAGTGGCACTAAAAAAAAGGATTCCAACATTTTTTAGGGTTTTTTAGCTTCACTTGTAAGTTTGTGTGTATGTAGCTCTCTTTTATATCAAATTAAAAAGAAAAATTACGTTTACGCTCCGGTATCCGTCTTTTCCGTAGTATCTTTGCATGTAATTGCTTGGTTTTCATAAAATAGGCGTGCTTATTTTCCTTAAGCTGAGTTTTCCTGTCATAAAAGTAAATTTGTTTAATTTCTTTTCCACGAAAATAGTTCAGGGCTCGTAAAATCATCAATAAACTCTTTTGCCCCGATGAACATATATTTAAAAAATTCATCATTTCAGAAACTGCTGGACATTAGCATTCTACAAGTTTGATTTGTAAACATTTCTGCTCACGATATGGGCGAGTTCAGATTGTAAGCGTTAGGTAAGTGCAAACGAAGTGTGTAGGATTGGTATGCTGTATGGGAGAATACAGAATATAATGAAAAAAAAAAAAAAAAAAAATTAACCTCATGTTACAGTCTTCAATTCTAAATTTTGAGCTTGGCTACCTGGCGCTATGCAAAATGCGTCTACGTATTTGTAGATCATGAGTTCCCATTTGGACTAAATATAGTGAAAAATACTTTGTGAAAGTGACCAACGAACTCACGAGCTGATAGAAACCAACAGGGCGATATCACTTTCTCAAAAGAAAAGGCCATAAACTACACTGTAGCGTAAAGTGAGAACAATACACCTGGTAGAGTGGACAGTACATAAAGGCAAGGCTAGGCAAAGAAAAAAGGAAACGGAAAGGGCAAAAAGAGAAAAGTTATAAATTTATTGTCGAAAAGCTATTGACTTTTAATCAAATAATGTGCGATATGCTATCGAAAAGTTCTCGCTTATTTATCGAAATTTCTTCGAAATATTATCGAAAATTTATCGATATGCTACAAAATTTTATCGACAGGTTGTAGATTTTTTATCGGAAAAAAATCTATTATATTTCGATAATTTATTGATTTTTTCTATTTAATAGTCATCAGTTTGATATCGGAAAGTAATCGATTTGTTATGAAAAACGTATCGATTTGATATCGAACAGAGAGAGAGCCATTGGGTTTCTAAAGCAAAGCTTTTAATTTTTCTATTTAATAGTCATCGGTTTGATATCGGAAAGTAATCGATATGTTATGAAAAAGTTATCGATTTGATATCAAATAGTTATCGATTCCTTATCGGAGAGTAAGCAATTCGTTTTGGGCGTGTTTTTAATTTGTTTTCGTTCGAGACGAAGAAATGCTTTGCTATGGTATAATGCCAATATGATCTCGAGAACAATCATGTTTTTAACTAGAATTAGTATCAAAATTATGCTGATAAAGTCGAAAATATATACTATTAACAACTGCGAAATGGTCGCTAAATGGCATTTAAATGATCCGCAAATTGATCTCGTGAACAATAATAAAATTGTTGCCAAAATAGTCCCGCGGTAATCCCAAAATTATTTTAAAACAATTTCGATTGAAAGGTTTCGGTAATAGACCAAACATCCTCCCGAAGCAAAAAAATCTTGAAATTATACCAAAAACGATCCGGGAGATAAAGTACCTATTAGCCTGATTGAATTGAACGGACCCTGAAAGCTATAAAAGTTCACAATTTATTCAAAAATGGCTCGTAAATATCCTGAATTATCGGAAGATAGTGCCAGAATGATATCGAATATATGTACCAAAGCAGGTATAAAGGAATTGGCAACGAAATGTCAAAAGTTAGAGACAAACTATGCAGCAAGCAGCGGGCATTTCAAATGACTGTTTCGATAGAAGTATCTGCTCTAACACTAGGGTGAACGCAGGTGGTCTCGTTTTCTAAGTTCAGCGCCCGAAAAGCTAGCTCAAGAAAACGTGAAATTCAGAAACATGCCCTTGTAACCCTCGCCATGTGCAATTTTTTATTTTTTTTTAATATCAATAACAAAAAAAGTTTGTTTGTTTTGATTCATACTAATTTTGAAATTTCGAAATTTCAAATAAAAACAAGAATTATGCAACAGTAAATTATAATATGGCTACCCTAACTAAAGACGGTTTTTCAAAGTCTTATCTAAAGAATTATTTTCAATATTACTAAGTATGTATGCACTGTGTTTATACGACAAGAAGTGAATAGTCTAAAGGATTTTCAATGAGAAAAATAGAAATTTTCGATTTATTCATTAAAAAAAATGCTCCTTTGGTTTTCTCAAATATATGCTTCTAAAAGCCAGATAATGAAAAAGACTTTAAACCGGAATAAACCTGAATAACCTGAATAAACAAAACTACACATTGCTTAAAACAAGCCAATAAGACATTGTATACTTTACGATCGTACCAATAGTAACTCACTATTAATTAGCTTTAAACAAGTTGGGTGTTAAACTAGTTGTAAAGTAGTCCCCTAAATTCTAGTTATCATGTCATGCAGGAGTAACCACTTCTTACTTTTTTCGACCTCCTCCAGTTAGTTATTTTCAAAGAAGATCAAATAATAATGCGCTTTTTTTAATTTTTTTTATTTGATTCTAGTTAATCGTAAAGTTGTAGCTAGCTTTTTTTCCTGCAGGGAATCAACTGATACTATACTTTGAATACACACTATTAAGGAGAATTAATGCTCGATATCACATGTTGTTGACGCCATCGTAAAATAAGTTATATCGAATAATAATTTAATAACGCTAACTAAACTAATTCGTTTATAAGCTTAATCTAATATTCGAATAATTTTTTTAGTATTTATGATATTCATTGTACAAGACTTGATAAATTTTTCAAATTTCAATTCATTAGCTTAAGATACTTATAAAATATGAGCAGAGCTGAATACGAGGAATTATATTACAATTTATTATATTACAATAGAAAATCACTACAAAACTTGTTAAGTAAAGAACAATAAAATGACAGTTTTGTTTCGCTTCGCAGAATGTACTTAAAAATTAAATAAATTAAATTTAAATTAAGTTAAAATTAAATTAAATATATTATATGTTTTCTCTTGGAAAACAATGTATTATTTAAAATAAACTACGTTATTATGAATAGAGCTGGGGGATAATTGCATTTGTTAACGAATTCAGCTAACATTATGTTTACTTTAATTGTATTTGGTTTTCTTTTTTTAATTAAAAATTATGCAATATTTAATTTAAGGTTTTGCAACTACATTTACGTTAATTGAAATTAGGTTTTTTTTTTTTAATTCTGAATACAGCATTTGTGGCTCAAAAGATCATAATTGCCGTAATCATAATTTAAGGAATGTCCAAATTACCATTACCGCACACGTAATCATCCTGTACTCTGTATCGCCGTGCTCAGTATGTAATGGAATTAAAATAGAAAAACTACAGCCTTTTCAAGTTTACTTCAGAAATCAACAAATGTTCTTCAAAATATTCAGTTGTACTTCAGAGGCTGTAAAATGCAGAAAGCTAACTGTAATTCAGAAAAGGTGGAATTGAATTTGAATTTGAAACAATCAAATGTAGTCCAGAAATCCGAAACTATTTTTCAAAATAAACAATTGTACTTCAGAAACGGCAAATTGTTCTTTAAAAATCGGGAATTGTGTTTCATAATGAATGTTGATCTGATCCTGAGGCACTATTTAATATTTTTGAAATTCCATTCAAGATTTTGAAGTACAATTAAGGGGTTTTGAATTAAAACTGAAATATTTGACTTTGTTTGAAGTACTTTTTTGCTCTATAGTGGTCTCATTTAAGCTTTATGAATGACGTCTGAATATTTAGAAATATATTTGTGTTTTTTAAAATACATTTGGCAACGCTCAACTTTCTCTGAAATAGATTTATGTTTTTCTGGAATACATTTGAGTAATATCATATCAATTTGCTTTTCTCTGAGATGAACTCAAATGTTTCTGAAATAAAATTATTCTGAATAAAATTTTTAATTGCCCCAAGATGTCTGAAATACTTCTGCAACATGTTTTTTCTGAAATTCTTTTGACATTCTTTCCAGCCAGCATTTTTTGAAAATTTTGATCAACAAATATTTAAATATCATACCCCAAGATGATTAAAAACGTTCAAATTTAAAAGCATTTTCTGTTCGAAAATGAACGTATCGTCGAGAGAAAAATGTACCATAAATGTGATTATTCTTGATTCCTATTTCGAATCGCTTTTTATTCATATTTGATATCATTGTAAAATTGAGCTTTAATAGTTTTAGAGTAATATTTGACTGCTTTTCACAGTCATTTGCTGATCATATTCGTGAATATATTTCAATCGTTTTGGTTGAGATTTTTGATTCATTTTTGAATGCCATTATAATGCATTTATTTTTCATATCTCACTCAAATACATAATAATATTTTTCATCAGGGGAAGAAAGCATGCGAAAGTGAGCTATTCGAACCACAGCTAACTCGCAAACAAACTTGACCGATATACACCTGTGACTAAAACATCCAACATCAACATTATCGTCTGCATCCTAAACTATGGACACGATACGCGATTTTGAAGCCGTATCCAGGTATGTCAAGATAGCTTCACTTACCTGGGGTTCAAATAGCTCACAACCTATGTATTGTCCAATCATTATGTGTTTTCTGGGAAGCGGAAGGGGAGAAATGGTTGGGGAAATCTTCGTTCACGAGCAGCATTACATTATTTTTGTCTTGCAGAATATCTTTTGCATAAATAATAAAATTTTTATATATTTTTTCTTAGCTTCATGATTGAAAAAATATGTGTATTTGAAAAAAATAAAATTTTTAGCGAAAAGTAAAATTTCAACAAGTATAAAATTCATTATTCAGTCAACAAATATATTCATAAAAGATTCATAAAGCTGAATGAAAAATGGTTATAAATTTTTGATCACCTAAAGTAAACACATTTGATTCAAATATGATTCCAAAATGTGATTGAAAAACTGTATTCAGTTTTTGATCATCATAGGTAAGCATATTTGATTATTCTTTTTGTTGGTTTTTATAAAATATTAAAATTTAGTCAATAAAGGACTCCAAAAATGATTCCAAAAAGTGATCGAAAAATGCTTTTTAGTTTTTCATCATCAAAAGTATTCATATTTGATTATTTCTTTTGTTCAATTGTATGATAGCTCATTGTTTAGTCAGAAAGAGTAATAAAATTGTATTGATATGTAGGGAAATTCAAAATTGAATCACCTAAATGCTGATTGGGTTTGAAATACATTTTGCATTTCCTTAAATAAACTTGAAGTTTTCTGACTTGAAATTGAGGCTTTCTGAACTAAAATATAGGTGTCCTTAAATTTCTGAAACAATTTTTCTCACTAAAAAGATTTTATGCTTTCTGAATTCCATATGGATCATCTGAAATTCATTTGACTTCTGAAATACATTTACCATTTTCTGAAAAGCATTTCTTCTTTTCTTAAAAACAGTTGAAGAGGTGTAGATTTGTTATCACTTAAAATACCGCATTGTTAAAAAACACTTATTTATAAAGTATTAATTAGGATTCAGCTCTTCATATGACTAATAGTAAGATTCGATGAAAATTTACGTTAGTTATGTGCCTGTGCTTATGTTTCCCAAAATATGCTTACAGTTATTCGACAATTAATGATAGTAGTATATAAGTACTTATTTACATAGATAATTTGTTTTGACGTTTGTAGTAGATACGTGTATTGTATAGTTGAACAATATCGCTTAAGCCCATTTTGTAAATTCATATTTTTTTTTGCCTTTGTTGCAAGCCAATATTCCGAAACGTTTGCTTACTTCCTTAGCTTACCACCCGCTGCTTAGTTGTCACTATCGCTACGCTGCATCAAAATGCTTATCCGTAACTTTAACTCGTTCACTTAATCACCTTTGCTGCTACTGCACTCAATCGCCACCCCACTGCTGCTGCTACCTAATCAAAACGAATAGCTGCTCTTGTAACGCAATGAATGTCAATAACGCTAAGCTGCAATGTAGCCATAATGTTTGTGTGCTCCTTTTATAGTTGGTCACCGCATGGTTGCATGCATCCGCATCGTTACAACTTTGTAGGCAGCCATGCACGTATCTGTAAAATTGAATAGAGGGGAGAAGTTATACATACACACGTAAAACAGTGTAAACATGTAAGAATGCATAGGTTAATAGCTTGCAACTCAATCAACATTTCTGATACTATCATCAACAATACTGCATAGTGTACAGTGGGCCATAGGGTATGAATGCGTTGCAAAATTTGTTAGCTCAAATGTAAATAGCAACAAAAGAGTTAATGACGATTATCTCCACTTCTACAGGAACGCATTTCTTTATTAGTTTCAAAAAAAAAAAAAAATGTTTTTTACATGGGTTAAAATTTAACTAAATTCTTTATTTTTCCTTACATTTTGTGATTTTTGTTATGTTTGCCCATAATAACTTTTGTATGCTTATTATTTTCGAATTTTGACGGTATCTGACATTTAAAATTTTTTGGTTGCTCAAAATTTTCTATTTTAATTTATTTTATTTTATTTTATTTGAATTTATTATATTTTATATTAAATTATATTATTTTATTTAGTTTAATTCAATTCAATTTTATTTTGTTTTATTTAAGTTTTTCTATTTAATTTAATTTATTTCATTTTATTTTATTTTTTAAATTTATCTTATTTTTTTTTATTGAATTTAATTAAGTTGTTTTTATACTTTATTTTATTTTATTTTATTTTATTTTATTTTTTTTTATTTTATTCTATATTATTTTATCTTATTTTATATAATTATATTATAATTTACTTTTTTTTTATGTTACCTTTTTATTTTTATTTAAGTTTATTTTATTTTATTTATTGCATTTTATTTTATTTTACTTTATCTTTATTTTATTTTATTTTATTTTATTTTATTTTATCTTATTTTATTTTATTTTATTTTACTTCATTTTATTTTATATTATTTTATTTTATTTTATTTCATCTAGTTTACATTTAATTTAATTAAATTTTGTTTAATTAAATTTAATTTAAATTTATATTATTTAATTTTTTATTTTATTTTATTCTATTTTATTGTATGTTTCTTATAATTATACTCAGCTGAGCAGAGCTCACAGAGTATATTAACTTTTTTCGCATAACGGTAATCCGTAACGGCATAAACTAATCGAGATAGATATAGACTTCTATATATCAAAATGATCTGGGTGAAAAAAGAAATTCATTTAGCCATGTCCGTCCGTCCGTCCGTCCGTCCTTCTGTAAACACGATAACTTGAGTAAATTTTGAGATATCTTGATGAAATTTGGTATGTACGTTCCTGGGCGCTCATCTCAGATCGCTATTTAAAATGAACGAATGAACGGACTACAACCACGCCCACTTTTTCGATATCGATAATTTCGAAAAACCGAAAAAGTGCGATAATTCATTACCAAAGACGGCTAAAGCGATGAAACTTGGTACGTGCGTTGACGTGATGACGCAAAACAAAAAATTAGTAAATTTTTGCACAATGGGCGTGGCACCGCCCACTTTTAAAAGAAGGTAATTTAAAAGTTTCGCAAGCTGTAATTTCGCAGTCGTTGAAGATATCATGATGAAATTTGGCAGGCACGTTGCTCCTATTACTATATGTGCGCTAAATAAAAATTAGAAAAAATCGGAGAAGGACCACGCCCACTTTTAAAAAAGATTTTTTTAAAGTCAAATTTTAACAAAAAATTTAAAATCTTTACAGTATGTAAGTAAATTATGCCAACATTCAACTCCAGTAAATATATGCTGCAACCAAATACAAAAATAAAACAAAATTTCAAAATGGGCGTGGCTCCGCCCTTTTTCATTAAATTCGTCTAGAATACTTTTAAGGCCATAAGTCGAACTAAAATTTACTAATCCTTGTGAAATTTGGTAGGGACATAGATTTTATGACGATAACTGTTTTCTGCGAAAATGGGCCAAATCGGTTGAAGCCACGCCCAGTTTTTATACACAGTCGGCCGTCTGTCCTTCCGCTCGGCCGTTAACACGATAACTTAAGCAAACATCGATATATCTTAACTAAACTTAGTTCACGCACTTATCTGAACTCACTTTATCTTGCTATAAAATATGGCCGAAATCTGACTATGACCACGCCCACTTTTGCGATATCGAAAATTACGAAAAATGAAAAAAATGACATAATTCTGACCATATATCAAAAAAGAGATGAAACATGGTAATCTGATTGGTTTATTGACACAAAATGTAACTTTAGAAAAAACTTTGTAAAATGGGTGTGACACCTACCATATCAAGTAGAAGAAAATGAAAAAGTTCTGCAGGGCGAAATCAAAAGCCCTTGGAATCTTGGCAGGAATACTGTTCGTGGTATTACATATATAAATAAATTAGCGATACCCGACAGATGATGTTCGGGGTAACCCTGATCCACATTTCGGTCGATATCTCGAAAACGCCTTCACATATACAACTAAGGGCTACTCCCTATTAAAACTCTCATTAATACCTTTAATTTGGTACCCATATCGTACAAACACATTATAAAGTCACCCCTAGTCCACCTTTATGGCATTATCTCGAAAAGTGTCCACCTATAGAACTAAGGTCCACTGCCTTTTAAATACGCAGTAACACCTTTCATTTTATACCCATATCGTCCGAACACATTCTAGGGTCACCCCTTGTCCACCCCTATTGCGATATCTCGCAAAGGCGTTCACATATAGAACTAAGGCTCACTCCCTTTTAAAATGCTCATTAACACCTTTCATTTCATTCCCATATCGTACAAACACATTCTAGAGTTATCCATGATCCACCTTTTTGGTGATATCCCGAAATGGCGTCCACCTATAGAACTCCCTTTTAAAATACTCTTTAATACCTTCCATTTGAAACCAATGTCATACAAACACATTCCAGGGTTACCCTAGGTTCATTTTTCTAAATGGTTATTTTCCCTTATTTTGTCTCCAAAGCTCTCAGCTGAGTATGTATTGTTCGATTACACCCGAACTTAGCCTTCCTTACTTGTTTTTTTTTTTTTAATATTAACCCTAAGAAATATTTTGTATGTTATTAATAATGTTTGGTGAGCTGTCACCATCCCTTATAAATTTTTCTTGTTACTTTATTACCAATTTTTAGACTTTTTTTAATATTTAACTTTTTTTTGAAATTTTTATAGTTAGTAAAACCTTCCCTGTCCCTGACTTCATTACCAATTTGAACTTTTTATTTTTAATTTGGGTTACATTACTAAAACTGTTTAATCTTTTTTATAATAACTGTGAAGTTTCGCGAACCCTTAGCATTTTTTTACTCAATTTAAAATTTTTTTTATTCTGTGCCTTATTGCTCTTCTATTTATTAATTATTAAAACTTATTAATTATTATTATTTAGATTGGGTTAATTTTTTCGCTCCTTGGAATTAATTTTGCGTTATAGCTCCACATCAGCATTTTTTATACATGCGCCCTCCAAATAATAATTTTAATTTATTTCACCCGTCAAAAGTAATTTTTTATAGCTTTACTACTTCAAAAAGCCCTTTCTTCAATTTTTTGTGCAAAGCGCTTCGGTTCCCGAAATATTGAATTTTTGTACAAATTTCTTTAAAATACCCCACCGTGCACCACATGATATTAAACTACTAAGCAAATGCTTCCAACACACATGCATACATACCTATTATCATAGTAGAATTTGCCACAATGTGACATCCGTATGATTTCCGTGTCCGTTGTAAGTGTACCGCTATCCAAAGCACAACCTCGCACTGTTATCGATTCACCAGTGTCATCTGCATAAGCAACCCATGTCACCAAGTGAGCAAGGACAAAGTTCATTCAGCACGTTTCAGTGCATATGTAAGTGCAGCCACAAAAAGGTAAAACATATCAAACTTGTATCAACTAAATGCTTAAGTCGTCTATCTAACATCATCTACATATCTGCATAAGTTACAACAAAACATATTTACAATTCAGCTGACCTACCATAAATCCCAGAAATTTTGATGCAGGCCGTTGCCGGAAATAGGCCATCACGTCCCTTCCGTCCACCCATACACGGTGATTCCATCATGGCTGTTGAAAAGTTGTTGTGAAAAGGATCGTCGCAAGCTTTGTTAGCTCCATTGAATGAGACGCATTTGAAGCAATCAATACAGTTAACTGTGCATAAGTGGAGAAAAGAGAAAGAGAGGTTGAAAGAACACAAAAAAGAACGTTAGACGATAAAAACGGGTAGATATAAAAGCGCAACAAACAACGGTCCATTAGTGCTGTTAGGACTTAGTAGAACCAGTTGTGCCGCTGATAGCCATATAGCATGCAAAGTTAAAGGCTTAGGCACTAGTTTGTTGTTGTATTTGGCGTTCCTTCTTACCTAGTTGTATGTTATGTGTTGAAAGCAGAAGGACGACGATGACATATGATATGATTTGCTTATTCCAGTTTACTCGTCGCAGTACTTCGCTTAAAGGCGGCATGTTTTGTTGTTCATCAGGTGCGGAAGCACCCCGCTCTGCTTTTCGGTTGTCAGCACTTTTTTTTTTTTTTTGCTTACTTAGGTCTTTCTATGAGTATGAGTACACTACTAAATGCAATTCAATCTGGCTTAAAGCTGCTTTCAATTTGTTTTTCATTGTCCTTGTTGTTTTTGTTGTTATTTAGAGTACTCTTTGGCCAATTTAAGAACGTTGTTGATGGTGTACACTGCTGTTGATGAACTGTAAAATCGAAGAATGCATATTTGAGTCAGCATTTTTGCTAATTTTTTTATTTTGAAATTAAGTAAATTGTTTTTTTTTTCGGCAAATAAATTAGCCACATCAAATGGCTTATAGTTTCCGCCCAACCCCTTCAAAGGTATGAGCACGGTAAAAGATGTTACATAAAATATTTTCATCTCGAATGGATTGGTTAAGTTAAAATGTGTTTAAATAGGGTTAGGCTAGTTTGAACTGCTCGAACCGTGAGGACCTCACATAAACTGAATGAGGTCATAGCGTTTCCAGAAGTTTGCTAAACGACCAAACTGAAAAATCCTATCAAAAATCAGGACGTATAAATCTTCCTACCTCGAATATTTCTAGGGATCGCTGACACTCTAACCAGGACTAACCTTTAGCCTCAATTTCTACATGTAAATAACCACTCCGCTAAAGAACACATCTACCGCCAATGACCATCCCCGAAAGAGCAGCCACTGCTTAAACCGTTCTCCATAACCCCTCCGTCATCATCGACAATTTCATTTCTCTAACACAGCTACTGGTACGCGCTCCGTCGCTTAACTGCCACTGCTGGTCGCCTCGTTGTTGTGGATGTTGTCATCCGTACTAATAAGCTAAGGCATCTTGCTCTTTCACTCTATACTCTCTTGATACGAAAAGATGCTGTCTTCTAGCACTTCAACCCGTGTCCGTGTGTTTATTCCATTTCACATATAAATAGCATATTTTTATTTAGTGATTAGTTGTGGGATGTACTTCACTTGATCCTGACTCAATATATTTGTATTAAGGAAGCTATAATTCACTCTAAAGTGTTGACTCTGAGGCTCACGGCCCACAAGACTTTGGCGAGTTCACCATTGCTCCGGTTTTGAGCTATAGAGAGGAGACCGATATCATGTGCAAATATCTCTGCTCACAGTATAGGGGAATCAGGAAGTGAAGTCAATTCTATTCAAGATAAGTCAAGTCAAGACAAAACAAGTCACGTCAAGTCAAGTCAAGTCATGTCAAGTCGAGTAAAGTCAAGTCAAATCAAGTCAAGTCAAGTCAAGCCAAGTCAAGTCAAGTCAAGTCCACTCAAATATTTTAATTAATTTTGAACGAAATCCGTCATTAAATACTTATACTGCGCGGAGTATAAGAAGCGTCTGAGTCGCATATGACTCTCCGTTTAAATACACGTATCTCACGACAATACTAGTCGAGTGGTGTACATATATGAATACACATCAAACTTCACGATATGAGGCTTTAATTTATTTATTACTTAGTTTTGCTTTACTGTCTGGCACCTGTTCACATAAGAAAGTTGCAAATCAGCTAAAATGTACCATTATCTTATATATATTCTCTGTTGCGATATTTCCATTCACAAAAAAAGAACTAATAATAAATTTTTTTTTTTTTTTTAATTCATTCTTTAAGAGCATCGGTAGCAACAAAATTAACTTAAAAAATTTGCATAGTGTTTAAATCCAGCATCTTCGTGGCCAATTATCTAAATAATTCAATGCCTTATAAGGACTCATACTCAAGAATGCATCTGCACAGATAAAATAACAAAATCCATATGCTGGTACTCAAGAAGCTATAAAGTATTTTTTTATTCACAGAACGTGCGCTTATTAAGTTTAATGTAGTAGACAATTTTTGGCAAATAAAATTAACAAAAGAATTGTGAAGTTGTTTGTTTGTAGGAATGCGAAAAATGCTTGAAATGAAAATGGAAAGTGTAGAAAGAAAACAGCACGAAGTAACTTAATGATAGCAGCCGCCGTGGTATGGTAGTAGCATACTCCGCTTGCCACACCGAAGGTCCCGGGTTCAAGTCAAAAGAAAAGCAATTCGGGACTATCTGCAGGCACTCTTCGGTAATAATTTTGATAGCCTTATTAATTCGGGGTCATTTCGTTGTTATATAATGATAAATACAAGATTCTCTCTGGAGAATATTACGAAATAATTTCGGTATTGCTTCGGAAATGTTTCGGAATAATTTCTTGACTACATATAACCGCATCATATCGTGTATGATATTTTGCAATAATTTCAGAAGCATTTTGAAGCTATTTCCGGATAATTTCGGAGTTATTTTCATGTTCATTTTAGGCGTTTTTTCGTATAATTTTAGACTCGAAACTATTTCCGGATAATTTCGGGACTATCTCAGGAACATCGATCCGCATCTATTTCAATTAGTTTTGAGATTATCTCAGGATAAAGTGGGGACTATCTTCGGAAGATTTCGTAAGCAATTTTGAATAATTTGTAGATTGTTTCCAGACAAAATCTTTTAAAGACTAGTTCGGGATAACTTCGAAATTTGGGCTCTCTTCGGTTAATTTCGAACCTGTATCGGGACAGATTTCGATTTGTTTCGGGATAGTTTTTGGATGGTTTAAGACTTAGTTGGAATCTTTTCCGTATCATTTCGGAAGAATTTAAGGAACATTTCGGGATTGCTTTCGAAATCAATACGCGCCTATTTCAGAAATTATCTTGGGTTGAATTTGAGACTTTTTTCAAAACATTTTATTAATCTTCTTGAAAATTTTAGCAATCCAGAATATTTTGGGATCTTTTCAAGTTTTTCATTACAGTCGGAATAACTTCGAATCACTTTGGGCTGTGTTTGGATCATATCGAGACTATTTCCGTATAGCTTCCGATTCATTTTGAGAGAATTTTTGTGCAATGAAAGACCCCGACGTAACTACTTCCGCATCATTTCGGAACCATTTAATGAACACTTCGGGGTTGCTTTCGAGATCGATTCAAGTCGATTTCAGTTAGTTTTGAGACTATCTGCTGTGTTTGGATTATATCGAGACTATTACGGAAGCGTTTCGAGATTGATTTATTGATTATTTCGATATTAATTATTGTTTGTGTTCGAGATCAGATTTGTCTTAGACCATTTCAAGAGTATTTCGAAATTATTTTGTGTCGCTTTGAAAGTTCGGTTAGGTTAAACTGGCCAGTTAATAAACACATAACATAGATTTAATGTGTAGATAGTGTTGCCTTGTATGTTGCTTAGTCCAATTATGTACCAGCACAAATTTTATATAATAACTATCTCCTTTTGCCAAATATTAAAACTTTCAAGGACCAAACATTTAAGCTATTTGTAGATCCGACCAAATTGTCGCTCTTAAAGGCCAGAACCATAATCACGCGAGTCCAGGACACGAGCACCAAACGTGCTCCTGTTTGATAGAAATTTGATGTTATTTCGAGAGGACTTGGATTGCTTTAAGAATCATTTCGGCACTGTATAAGTCAAAATTTTTCAATTCTTTCGGTACTGCTTTCATACTGTATCTGGATCATTTCAGTACTATCTCCGAAAAATTTTGTTTTCATTCACTCACTCAGAATCTTCAGTGTGGTAGGCGGAGCACGCTACCACCACGTCACGGTGGCTGCCTAGTAGTAATGGATGGAATAGCTCTGGTAAGCATAAAATATATTCTATCAAACTTGAGTGACTCCAGATTAGCAATGCAAAATATTTGAATTTAAATTCAATCTCTTTCCATCATCGACATATGTATATTTATTATGTTAATTTAAACAGACTGACAGTCGTTTATTTTGTCTATTATATAAGTACTCTAAAAGCAGCTCATGCATTTTACTTACATACATACTTATAAATATAAATATGTCCATTTTAATTGCAGATAAAATTTTTCAGATTAAATGCTTGAATCGAAAGCAATTACTTTTTATAAACAAAGCATGAAATATTGAAAAGCTTTAAAGTTCTTTATCATCCTGCTGCTATAATAATAAATCGTGAACTCAGCAAAAAGCAGAAGTGAAGTAAAAAATAAGCGCATAAAAGTTTGTGCTACATTTATCAGCGGATTTTTCGTAGCTGTGATTTTTTGTGATAAAATGAATCGACGGTTGCTAGATTAATGAGATTGCCTGTCACGTTATTATGTCCGCCATGCGCCATAAAATTAGTAGGCATTAATTATAATACCGCTGTAGCTCTTTTTGCTCAAGTTGTTTTAAATTGAAATATTTAGTTTGTAAGTACATAAAGCAGCGAACAAATAATTACACTGGATCACAAATTCCAACTTTTTTTTCTGCACCAGAGACGCCATTATGAAATTCATATGTAAAATCAACTCCTGATTCCGAAAATCAAGGTTATTTTTAATTCTATGGTAACGTTTTTGAAATATTTACGAATTACCGTTATTTAAAAAAAAAAAAAAAATTGGGTCCACTTAATCATATATATCTCAAGAACTAATTGAGCAATTCCAAAATGGTTTAAAGTTTTTAAAAGGTATTAAAATTTGCTATACATACTGCGCATACAACACTTTTTTCAGGGCCCTGCAGATTCAAAGATAACGAACAATAATTACGGATTTTTAAAATTTTTTTTTTGTAAAAATATAAAAAAATTTGTATTTTTCGAGGAAGCATCTCGAAACTTTTTATTTTTTGCAGATTTTTTTTGTTTTCTCTCTAAGCTCTGTTTTATTACAAAAAAATAAGCTTTCAATCAACAAAAGCGATGGACTAATAAAAAAGTTATAAGCATTCATGTAAATATTCCCATTTAATACCTAAGTACCCTACTGGTACATATATGTTAGTATTCGTATATCAGTGAGTTAGCGAATATTAGTATGTACCAGTTTTGGAATTGCTCAATTCGTTCTTGAGATATATATGATTAAGTGGACCCAATTCTTTATTTTTTTGAAGTAACGGTAATTCGTAAATATCTCAAAAACGTTACCATAGAATTAAAAATAACGTTGATTTTCAGAATCAGGGGTTGATTTTACATATGAATTTCATAATTGCGTCCCTGGTGCATTTCGGCTGTAAACCTGTGTTATTAGTCACATATTTTTTTGAAATTTCGTCACTGAATAATTCTTTTTTACTTTCAATATTTTAAGAAACATTTTAGTAATGTTTTAGAGGAAGTTCGAAAATTCGGGAAAATTGTACGAAAACTTCGAACTTTTTATTTGTATTTCTATGAACTTCTCTGGGTGCAGTTTTGTAGCCCAACCAATTATAGTCTCACGTATTACAAGTTAGAGATCTGCCAAAATTTTCACTGATTTTTGAGAATTTTTTTCCGTAGGCTGTTTCAGATTTTCCTCCATATAAAAACAGATGTTTCACACTTATTATGGAGGAAAATCTCAAAAACGCATTGGAAAAAAATATTCAAAATTCAATGCGAACTTCAAGAAAATTATAACTTTGTTGTACATAAGTTGATTTGGCTATAAAACTGCATATTCAAAAAAATTTAGAAAATTCAATATGTTCTAATAATATTCGAATATTTTCGAATATGTTTATGAGATTGGCTTGAACAGTTTCAGTTACAAAGTGCACAGGAGTTTTTTTCTAAAATATCGAAATTAAAAGTTATAAGAGCTAAAATGACGAAATTCCATAAAATTGCCATTAGTGTTTTTCTGTTCGCTACTGTACATAATTTTTTATGCAGGCATTTTTAAAAAACAAAAATAATAATAAAATCTTCGTCTTCACTATGGCCTTCTCCGGATTTAGCCTATAGCAGTATTTGTGTGCCAACCTACTTAGTTTTTTCATCGTTCTTTTCACGATTTAACCTTCATTCGAAAAGATCGAATATTCAGCTTTTTCAAGTTTCATTTGTTTTGAAAAAGCTTTATTTTACTCGAAGATTTGAGAAGGGTTTGATTTGCGAAAAGTTTCATTTAATAAAAAAATGTTTAATTTGATTTAAGAATAGTTTCATTTTATATGAAAAAGTTTCATTTGACTTGAAAATGCTATATGAAAATTGCCCGCGTTCGAGATAAACCGTAAGTGTCAATTCTAATCTTCAAAACTGGCAAATGGAAATTCATTAAAGCAGCTTTAAAAATTAAATCAAATGACGATATTGTGAGGAATATTAGGATATCTGTCCATCATTATGCTGCTACTAAATAAATGCACAACAACAATGAAAGCAAGCAGCCATACATATATACATATAAACATCAAAGCAAGCAGCCACACATACGTGTAAACAGCGAAGGTAACAGCAAAGGGAATACATGTATGCAGCAGATAAGAGCAGAATTTGTGCTCACATAAACACACGCATACAACTAGAAGATAAAGCGTGAATATCAGACACATACATACAGTAGAAATAAATAAGTAGCTGTTCGCTGAAAGACATTTGGACAAATATGCGAACGACAACAGAGAGTATAAAAGCGGCGCAAGCTAAGAAACAATCAATCAGTTTGATTTTAACACGCTTTTAATGAAGTAGGCGAGTATTGTAATTGAGAAGTACAGCTACAACAGTAGAACTGGAAATAAAAGACATATTGCTATTCTGAACATTTGAGTTTTTTATTCGAAAGTTCAGAATCAGGAATTTCACCAAAAACTCGTTACAATATTTTTATTTTAAACACTGTTATTTGGTTCATCAGTAAGAAGGAAAATAGTAAAGTCTGTACGCTTTTAAAACAAACTTCCCTTATGGCGGATGCTATAAAATCGAAAATAAATAACGCTGGGGTGTGTGTATTTCGGTTATATGTTGTCCCCATTATCACTGGCGTTATAATTTGTCGAATTTTTGTTTGCTTCAATGTCTGCGCTTTTTAAAGGAAATCGGGTGTAAGAATGAAGGAGTGTCTGATGACACGACAGTTTTGGTTACATTTATGACAAGAAGCAGGTGTCAGTTTGTAAAATGACAACTCGGTGAGGCCAAACCAATTTACACATACATACATACCTTCATAATTACTTCCATCTACTAAATAAGCTTTATTTGTAATTATCTAAAAAGAACTTAGCTTTAAATTTAATTAATAATCACTCGTTTTAATTAACACGCTTATGAACACATTGTACCGCAAGGCAGACAGGCATAAGGTCATGCGTAAGCACAAGCAACAGCTGTACGCAGTACATATGTATATATATGTATATGTGTGCGTTTCAGTACTACTACATAAATCATCCATCTATAAGAGATAAAGCTAGGATGGTTGATATGCTTGCAGTTGAAATGACACAATAAAAAACCGAAAGACTCATTAGTTAAAACGTTTTTCTCTATGAAAGGAGAATGGAAAGAATGTAATAAATGAGAAAATCCGGTGGAAATTTTAAAGTGAGTAAGAGCAAAGGAAAATGCATTCACGCATACTAGAGGCTCATGTATGTGCATGAATGTGTATCGGTGTGATATTTACAAATTAAATTAGTTATATGATGGCCATACGGCGCTTATGTATATTCATAATTCGCTCCCTCGTTAAGGTTCCGAATAACGTAAATTTAAAAAAAAATGTTTAAACTTCTGCGAAAACACGAGGAAAGGCCTTGCCCCCCAGCACATTTTCCTCTTTAACCGCAGTCACAGGGACGACAGGAGCTTTTATATATATTCAAATCACCGGGGATGTATAGCATTTATGCGATATTTTTATAGCAGGAACAAAAACATATCCCACATTTGACGAATATTATGAAGGACATTCTATGGCTACCCTAGCTGGAAACGAAAGACTATTAATTAAGGCCATTGTGGCTCATTTTAATACCACGAGAGAGCCCTCTTTTACTCACTATAGTAAATGGTTCATACACTCATGAAGCTAAACCAGCGCGTTTTCCTTATTTAGCGCAGAATTTCGTATATATTTTTCAGATTCTGTAACCGGTCTTCGTCAACAGGGTGGGACAATAGCATATACAATACTCTACACTTTGTATTTCCTCCTTATCCCTTCAGCTGTGGCAGAAGTCATTTGTTTTCAGGTCCATATGAGCACCATGGACGCCTATAACACAGTGATCTGTTAGAAGACCCACTAATGGGCTAATAGTGAGGCGATTTATAAATATAAAAGATTGTGATCCCTTTTCGTCCAACTTGGGGCAGATATGCCTGGACATCCGACATGTTGGTTCTATGGCCCACCTCATATTAGCTTGTTCCGTGAACTGGGATCGCAGCCAGTATTTGCAAGTATCAAAAGGAGGATTCTACTAGCCAACGGAGGTAATTAATTGCAAGCTGGTGCCCTCCCTTGCTAGCTCATCAGCTGAAAGAACTTGGCAAAGTTTTTCTTTCTTTTAGTTACTAAATTCATAGAAGTTTCTTCTTTAAATATAGAAGAAAAAAAATCTGCAACTTTTCTTATGTTTACCCATGTAAATTTATGGAGATACTCAAACTTAATTATCAATAAAATTGTCACTAAAAACTCTTGAAAAGTTATAACCCGAACCGCAACACATCAATGGATTTCCTGTTGTGAGGCAAACAAAATGTAGTAAAAGCTCATAGCTCGCTATTAAGGAGCAGCTCAATTATTTTTATTTTTACTCGAGCCGATTGCGTGTTTTCATTTCCTTTTCATTTTAATATTTTTCCTTTTAATTTCATTACGATTTTATAGCACATTCTTGTGTCCAATGAATTTTTCGTTGCTTGATGACTTGTTGCTTGTGTGCCAGCGCCACATAAAAAAGCTTTAGCTTATCGCCACCCATTTTAATGTTTGCTAACATATACACGAGTATGAATGTACGGACAAAATTATGTGAGTTGAACCTTTTCCTTTTTTTTTGCAATGCTTTCCATTTTTGTATGAATGTGCCTTAAATAATAGTTGGATTTCATTTAAACGTGCTTGAAGGTTTGAAAGTTTTGTTTGCTTTACAAACGGTGAGGAAACCGAGCAGGAATTAAAATTGAATTTTTAATGCAGTATGCTTTTAACTAGAATCCGATTGAGATTTTGCAGGATCTTAACTGCCATTACATTTTTTCGTTTTCCTTGTGAGTTCACTTTAAAGTTGTTATTAGAAAATCAATATTAGTCAAGGTAAAAAGGGAGGTACGATGATGGAAAGTAAGAAGGAGGGACTTTTCTAACAAAAGTCGCCATACGATGTATCAATTTGTATTCTGGAATTTTTTTCTTAAATGAAGCAGTACATAAAAAGATAATAATAACAAGAAAGAGGATATTTTTTTAAACAAAAACAAAGTCTTGATGATTTGAATAATAAGTCAATTTGAAAATTGAATGTCGTGGCAACACAATTTTTTAATTGGCGCCCGAGCAAACACATTCTTAAACAAACTTTTGTGCAACTTGATTATAATTTCAACCGATTAAGCTTCTATATATATAAAATTCAAATTATGTATGTATCTATGTATGTAGCTTTGAGTCCTAAACGGATCGACCAATGCCAACCAAATTTGTAACATCCAGTAGAGACCATCCATTCTAGGGGTATTCATGCTAGAACACTGATTTAAAAAAATATGGGATGGGGTAGAGGGGGGCGTGGCACGTCCGACACAAGTGGACTATTTCATATAGCGTATCTCTTGATAATAATGGTAGAATAATGAACCAGTAAAATGTGGAATTGAGGAAAATTAGATGTGACACCTTCCTTACAAATGGGGGTTTTTAGAACTATGACTGCCGTACAAACTGTGATTATTTTAACAATTAAAGTTTAAATGCAGAGTTGGGTTTGGCTGTTATGCCTTTTGGACGTTTAGTAATCCATTGGGCTTTGTAATCTTTAGGATCGGTATTTTTCGATGCCCCGAAAAAAAAATTTCTCTTATTTTAGCTGATGTAAGAGCAAAAAAGATACGCTTTTGTGCGGTGAACGTTCAGCTCACTCCGCATTTAAATTTCCACTGTCTCTGCAAACATCTGATATGCAATATAAGCAAACAGTCAAGCCAAAGTGAGGTTCTAAAGATATGTAAGATGATCATGTGGAATGAGAGCACCATGGCTCATAAACAGTAGCTGGAGGCCTTAGACCGAACCCTTAAGGACTTGAGGTGTAATTATCATCACATGCGTGGTACTTTCCCCTTTCTTGCTGGAGATTGCCAACAAATGCTGCAGTTATTGCGAAAGGAACGCACGCAAATGAAATGAATATGTGCTTACGTACAAAAATGAAATATTTTTACAAATATGAGAGCGCATTTGTGCGGAGACTTAACAGCACAAGAGTTTGCTAAACAACTTCCTGAAATCGATAATAGCAAAATTCCTATATATTTATAACCAGGTTTCATTTCTTTTCCTTCGAATGTTTGCTAATTTATGACATCCAACGAAGTTAGTGTATTTCCAAATATTGAATCCAATTATAAAAACTATAAATGGCTTCGAGAAAGGGCAATTTTGGCACCTAAAAATGAGTATGTTGATATCATTGATACCAAAGTCCAAGAAAGACTACCCGAGAACGAGACTAGGGTACCAAGCTGTCTTTGGAGCCATCACGAATTCCTCCTCATCGATTGATCCATAAAAAAGGATCCATAATAGTTATGCTTCGTAATTTGGGTCCTCTGCATTCACGTAGAAGTTTATTATCACAAAACTTTTTCGATTGCCATTGATGCTATTAAATTTTTCAGGACATTTCGAAAACACCAATGCTTAATGCCAAGGATTCCAGTGATATCGACAGATGTGCCTTTCCATTTTAAACGCTTCCAATTTCCCTTTCTTATCAATAAAGCTCAAGAACAGTTATTAGCTGTAGTAGGAGTCAATCTTACCAACATATGATTCATCCATTGCAAATTATATGTAGCCTACTCTAGAGTGCGCTCATTAAAAAATCTTTTTATTTATATTACAAATAATATTACAACAAATATCATATAAATTCTTTCTAATTGCTGTTTTTATGTACGGATCCTTTTTGCGCTCTTATTTCGAATACAAATCTATAAATAAAGTTTTGACTTTAAAGATGGAGATTCGGGCTATTAGCGGGCTTTGGGCAATTTCGGTTGTAGTGCTTTTGTTTAGCTATATTTTATTAAAATAATTTGTTAAAAATAAACGATTGTGAGCACACATAGAAATCTATTTGTACTATGGCACTATTGTGAATATTTGCACTGCATTACCGGCAGTTACTATTGTACGCTAGATGGAAGCGCAAGCTGTAAATTTTAGTTGATTGACGGCAGTTCCTATTATACGCTAGATGGCATAAGATAATAGAGCAGCTGATTTCTGTTGATATTTGATAAGAGACTTTTATATTGTTTGCGCAAGATGCGCACGGGTCGGCTCGTCGTACGTTATATGGTTTTCAGCAATACCTGAACTTTCGAATACACTACATTAAAAGAAGTTTAAACTTTGTTTTATTTATTTTGTGTAGTTTTATAGAAGCGGTGGCTAAAACCTACGGGCATAAGCTATATGTAATAGTCATGAGATATGACGCTGCATTTAGTAAGATAAGGTTGAACTAGCTGGTCAAGAAACCTCATTAGTGGCCAAGAAACTTGATATGCTCCAAGCATTATGTAATGACGCCGTGGGAAGTGTTTAGGTTAGAACCTAAATATGTATATCTATTATACACGCCCCCGACATAATTTTCGTGCTTTCTGTTCTATTTCAACCACTGAGAAAGAAAGTCGCTGCTGCTGCCACGTCACATCACATCACACATCAAAGGTAAAATATTGTACCATCTTTGCATACAAATAAACTAATTATTGTCATTATTATTAATATCCTATTTGCCTTTTAATTTATTTTTTATATATACATATATATTCCCCGTGCTACCACGCACCGTGCGAGAATATAAAGGAAGAATAAAGGAATGACTGACGAAAATGGGGCTGGAGATAGCTAGCAATAAGCAGAAATGGTTTTGGTGAGCTCAAAGTGGACTGTGGATGAGTTAGTCCTAGCCATAGGAGATTATCAAATAAATTCAAAGCCTTTCTTGAAATATCTTGTAGTAAATATTGACTCAAAAATAACTTTTAAGGAGCACTTCAGGGCGGTGGGAGAGAAAGTTTCTAGAGATAGTGGAACCCTAACGCGAATAATGCCCAACAGCGGGGGCTCAGTCGAAGCTACCCAACGTAACCAGCTCGATAGAATTATATACAGCACCAGTATGGCACAAATCTAAAATAGTCCACCTAAAAGAATATGACGACGCTATTCATGTTTTATCCAGGAAAATCCCAGTAGATCTACTCTCAGGTGAAATGGCCGATCTGTATGGCATTTGGAATCAGCCGACCATTTGAAGATGCTTAGAAAAGCGCAAGGTCATGGACAATAGTTAGGTGGCAAGAACGGTGGGAAGAATCGAGAAAAGGGCGCTGAAACTTCGTGCTAGCTCGGAATAGAGTGGAATGGTACGAACGAAAACTCGGCGAACTAAATTACCACCTTTCACATATATTGAGCGGGCACGGCGGCTTCAAGGTACATCTACGAATTGGAAAGCGCAAAACAAGCAATGTTTCACTGCCCTCGTTTTCACGGCGGTCAGACTCTCTGTACACAGAGTTTTTGGAGAGTAGCCATCCATAAGGAATTTGGCTATCAAACGAAAGGTGTTAATGGGTATTTTAAAAGGAAGTGATCCTTAGTTCCATAGGTGGACGACGATACGAGATATCGCCATAAAGGTGGACCAGGGGTGACCCTAGAATTTGTTTGTACGATATGGGTATCAAATGAAAGGGGTTAATGAGCATTTTAAAAGGGAGTGGGCCTTAGTTCTATAGGTGAACGCCTTTTCGAGATATCGCCATAAAGGTGGACCAGGGGTGACCCTAGAATGCGTTTGTACAATATGGGCATCAAAAGAAAGGTGTTAATGAGTATTTCAAAAGGGCGTGGGGTTTAGTTCTACAGGTTAACGCCTTTTCGAGATATCGCCATAAAGATGGACCAGGGGTGACTCTAGAATGTATTTGTACGATATGGGTATCAAATTAAAGGTATTAATGAGGGTTTTAAAAGGGAGTGGTGGTAGTTGTATAGGTGGTCGCCTTTTCGAGATATCGGCATAAAGGTGGACCAGGGTGACTCTAGAATGCGTTTGTGCAATATGGGTATCAAACGAAAAGTATTAATGAGTATTTTAAAAGGGAGTGGGCCTTAGATCTATAGGTGATCGCCTTTTCGAGATATCGGCATAAAGGTGGACCAGGGTGACTCCAGAATGTGTTTGTACGATATGGGTATCAAACGAAAGGTTTTAATGAGTATTTTAAAAGGGCGTTGTGGTAGTTGTGTATGTGAAGGCGTTTTCCAGATATCGACCAAAATGTGGACCAGGGTGACCCAGAACATCATCTGTTGGATACCGCTAATTTATTTATAGATATAATACCACGAACAGTATTCCTGTCAAGATTTCAAGGGTTTTTTATTTCTCCCTGCAGAACTTTTTCATTTCATTCTACTGGTAGGTGGCACACCTATTTTACAAAGTTTTTTTCTAAAGTTATATTTTGCGTCAATAAACTAATCCAAATAACATGTTTCATCCCTTTTTTCGTATTTGGTATAGAATTATGGCATTTTTTACGTTTTTCGCAATTTTCGATATCGAAAAAGTGGGCGTGGTCATAGTCCGATTTCGGCCATTTTTTATCCCAATACAAAGTGAGTTCAGGTAAGTTCGTGAACTGAGCTTAGTAAAGATATATCGATTTTTGCTTAAGTTATCGTGTTAACGGCCGAGCGGAAGGACAAACGATCGACTGTGTATAAAAACTGGGCGTGGCTTCAACCGATTTCGCCCTTTTTCACAGAAATAAGTTATCGTCCCAGAATCTAAGCCCCTACCAAATTTCACAAGGTTCATTGGTAAATTTTTGTTCGACTTATGGCATTAAAAGTATCCTAGACAAATATAATGAAAAAGGGCGGAGCCACGCCCATTTTGAAATTTTCTTTTATTTTTGCATTTTGCTGCACTTTATCATTACTGGAGTTGAATTTTGACATAATTTACTTATATACTGTAAAGATATTAAATTTTTTGTTAAAATTTGCCTTTAAAAACAATTTTTTTTTAAAAGTGGGTGTGGTCGTTCTCCGATTTTGCTATTTTTTTAATTCTATTTTTTTTCTATTCTGCGTCATAAGTTCAACTCACCTACCAAGTTTCATCGCTTTATTCGTCTTTGGTAATGAATTATCGCACTTTTTCGGTTTTTCGAAATTTTCGATATCGAAAAAGTGGGCGTGGTTATAGTCCGATATTGTTCATTTTAAACCGCGATCTGAGAGGTGTGCTCAGGAACCCACATACCAAATTTACTCAAGTTATCGTGTTAACGGACGGACGGACGGACATGGCTCAATCAAATTTTTTTTCGATCCTGATGATTTTGATATATGGAAGTCTATATCTATCTCGATTCCTTTATACCTGTACAACCAACCGTTTTCCAATCAAAGTTAATATACTCTGTGAGCTCTGCTCAACTGAGTATAAAAACGTGTTAAATATAATTTTTTTAATGCCATCATTCAATTTTATCTATTATAAAAAGCAAAAAATTACACATATACAAAAATACAAGTTCATCAAATGTATCTGTTTATAGTTGTTAACGAATTATTTTATTACTTTTTTTTATCACAGCACTGACAAAATTTGGTTTGCGTCAAAAGTAGCACATGCAATCTTCTACACACCACCTGAATAGTTTAAATAAGCTGCATTTACATACAAACAAATATTGCAGCAAAGAATGAGTACCATCAAAGTGACCTCCATGTATACACGTATATTTGCATGTATGTGTACGTGAATGTGTATGTGTATGCGTAATGACATTTTTAAGACCAGGTTTGCCACTTTGTTACAATTTAACCAAAAAATTGGTATGTTTTGATTTGTATGTTTTGGATGTCACAGGAGCGACATCGTCGGGGTCAGGTGATTTGAGTGGAAATATTTACCAGGAATCGCAAATAACAGTACCCGCAACTGATATTTTCAATTTAAACCATTATTTAATGACCACTATTTAAATAATGTTAAGTACAGTTGCTGCTGCTTTCAGTTTCTCACAGAGTACAACCGCGCTGCATGCAAAGTTAAGGGATTGGTCCGTGAAAGCGAATAACTCTTATCGACAAGTTATCGGTTTTTTATCCACTCGTTATCGGCGTGCTATAAATTTTCTATCGATAACAAACTTTACCGATGAGTTATCGATTCATTATCGAAAAGCATCGATTTCTCATCAAAAATTTATGGGTTCATTGCAGACCTCTTATCGACTCAAATAACAAAACGTTAACTTTTCAATAACAATCCAATAATTTTTCGATAGCAAATCTATTATTTTCGGTAAACCGACAACTTTTTTATAACAAAATGATAACTTTTGGATAACGAGTTGATATTTTTTTCGATACCTATCGGCGGTGTCTGGCAAGCGCTCCGATTGTATTTCTGCCATGAAAAGCTCTCAATGAAAACTTATCTGCCTTGCAGATGCCGTTCGGAGTCTGCATAAAACATGTGGGTCCTGTCCAGCCAATTTGTAGGGAAAACCAAGAGGAGCACGACGCAAATTGGAAGAGAAGCTCGGCCTTCTATCTTCGGAGGTTATCGCGTCTTACATTTATTTTTATTTATTTAATCGACAAAATTTCGACTACCAATCCATATCTTTTTCGTTTTTTTTTTGATAAGAATCGATAAATTTTCGGCAACATATCGATAGTTAAAAGATAGATTTTCGACAATAAATCGATAACAGTTTTTATCGATGATAAATCCGATAAGTTTGCGTATTCATTCATAAATTTTTCCGAGCGCTGCTAAAATGATTCCTAGGTAGTACCAAAAAAACTCCGAAATTATTTGGAAAAGGCTTCGAAATGATTCGAAGACACTTCCTTAATGATTCCGAAATGTTACCAATATTACCATAAAAAGTCGCTAAAATTTTCCAAGTGATCCATAAATGATCCACAAATGGCCCCAATGACCCGAAAAAAATTACGATTGGGACGTGGTGTGATTTTTCTTTTTAAATTTTTGAGAAATAACAATTATTTGCAAACCTTTATAAAAAAAAAAAAAATAAGTGCAAGGTGCATAAACTCCGCAGAGAGTTTAGGCCGAGCTTCTCTTCCAATTTGTGTCGTGCTCCTTTTAATTTTTCCAACAAATTGGCTGGACCGGGCCTACTTCCTTTATGCCGACTCCGAACAGCATCTGAAACTTATTACTTTTCACTGAAAAGCTTTTTATGGCAGAAATATACTTTGAACGTTTGCAAATCACTGCCGAGGCAAGAACCCGCTTATAAAAGCTTGTTTGTAATTGAACACACTTTTTTCTAAATTTTCGATGTTGCTTTGACCGGGAGTTGAACCGACGCCAGAGCACGCTACCACCACACCTCGGCGGCATAGCTTGATAGGAATACACTTTTTTTATATTTTTCGTTCCAAAAAAACTCGGCATGGCAACCGTATTTGATAGTGCTTGCTTTACCCTTATATGGTCTTAAGAGTGTGTGTATTGTAGCTTTATGTACATCTACATTTCATACTTCGACTGGGTTTTATTTTTAAAGCCAAACCGCCACAAATACAGTCGCTTTACGAAAAACTAAAAAATATGAAAGCTCTTCAGTTTGTAAACAACTTATTATACTCAGCTGAGCAGAGCTCAAAGAGTATATTAACTTTGTTCGCATAATGGTAATCCGTAACGGCATAAACTAATCGAGATATATATAGACTTCTATATATCAAAATGATCTGGGCGAAAAAAATAAATTTATTTAGCCATGTCCGTCCGTCCATCCGTCTGTAATCACGATAACTTGAGTAAATTTCGAGGTATCTTGATGAAATTTGGCATGTAGGTTCCTGGGCACTCATCTCAGATCGCTGTTTAAAAGAACGAAATCGGACTATAACCACGCCCACCTTTTCGAAATCGAAAATTTCGAAAAACACAAAAAGTGCGATAATTCATTACCAAAGACGGACGGACGGGCGATGAAACCTAGTAGGTGGGTTGACCTTATGACGTAGAATAGAAAATTAGTAAAATTTTGGACAATGGGCGTGGCACCGCCCACTTTTGAAAGAAGGTTATTTGAAAGTTTTGCAAACCGTAATTTAGCAGGCTTTGAAGATATCATGATGAAATTTGGCAAGAGCGTTGCCCCTATTTCTATATGTGTGCTAAACAAAAATTAGGAAAATCGGATGACGAACACGCCCACTTAAAAAATTTTTTTTACGTCAAATTATAACAAAAAATTGAATATCTTTACTGTATATAAGTAAATTATGTCAACATTCAACTACAGTAATGATATGGTGCAACAAAATCCAAAAATAAAATAAAATTTCAAAATGGGCGTAACTCCGCAATTTTTCATTTAATTTGTCTAGAATACTTTTAATGCCATAAGTGCAACAAAAATTTACCAATCCTTATGAAATTTGGTAGGGGCATAGATTCTATGACGGTAACTGTTTTCTGTGAAAATGGGCGAAATCGGTCGAAGCCACGCCCAGTTTTTATATACAGTCGACCGTCTGTTCTTCCGCTCGGCCGCTAACACGATAACTTGAGCAAAAATCGATATATGTTTACTGAAATTAGTTCACGTACTTACCTGAACTCACTTTATCTTGGCATAAAAAAGGGCCGAAATCCGACTATGACCACGCCCACATTTTCGATATCGAAAATTACGAAAAATGAAAAAAAAATGCCAAAATTCTATACCAAATATGAAAAAAGGGATGAAACATTGTAATTGGATTGGTTTATTGACGGAAAATATAACTTTAGAAAAAACTTTTTAAAATGGGTATGACACCTTCCATATTAAGTACAATAAAATGAAAAAGTTCTACAGGGCGAAATCAAAAGCCTTTGGAATCTTGGCAGGAATACTTTTCGTGGTATTACATATATAAATAAATTAGCGGTACCCGACAGATGATGTTCTGGGTCACCCTGGTCCACATTTTGGTCGATATCTCGAAAACGCCTTCACATATATAGCTATGGGCCACTCCCTTTTAAAACCCCCATTAATACCTTTAATTTGATAACCATATCGTACAAACACATTCTAGAGTCATCCATGGTCCACCTTTTTGGTGATATCCCGAAATGGCGTCCACCTATAGAACTATGGCCCACTCCTTTTTAAAATACTCTTTAATACCTTCTATTTGATACCCATGTCATACAAAAACATTCCAGGGCTACTCAAGGTTCATTTTCTTATATGGTGATTTTCCCTTATTTTGTCTCCAAAGCTCTCAGCTGAGTATGTAATGTTCGGTTACACCCGAACTTAGCCTTCCTTACTTGCTTTTCTTTCATAACTATGTAGGTACTGGTATCATAATTATTATACTTGCTGTCAGTCGGATATTCATAGAAAAAAATTTCAGCACACACTTCACTTACGTGTTGCAGTATATGTATGTATATATGTATGTGTACACACAAACGTGCACATGTGTATGTTACCCCTTTGTGGTTTGTTTTGTTTCTCTTCATATGTATAAATGTTCACTGAGCTGTGCTAAACTAATTATAGCATTGGTGCATGTTTTCCATTCGTTATTTTTATACTTTCATATCATACGCGTTTTTCATCAGAAGCAGCACGTGTGTGGAGAGTACGAAATGTTGCATCAACCTAAATTTTGCCACAGACAGTTTTACCCTGCAGTCAAGCCAACTAGATGTTTACTAGATGAATACTAGTTTGTCAAAAATCCCAACTAGTACGAATTCTGTAATTTTTTCATATTAGCAACTGGTATTTTTAACATGGCGATGTCATACGAAATATCAATTGCCCGTCTCTGCATCAGCATCATACCAATTGACAAACTAGTCATTATATACACCAACATCGTGCCAGATGCCATATTAGTCAGCATACTCATCAGGCTCATACCAATTAACATACTAGTCAGCCTTTGCGCCAGCATTATACGAGATGGCATACTAGTTATTATATACATCCATATCATACCAACTGACATACTAGTTAGTGTGTTCAACATCAACATAACAGTTGGCATACTACTCAGTCTGTGCATCATTGTAATAACAGTTGGCATACTATTTGATATTTGCATCAGCATCCTACTAGTTAATACACTAGTCCTAGTTGGGTTGAAAAATTATTTGAAAATTGATAAATTAGCTCAATTTCATTTTATTAATTATATTTCATATATATAAAAATTACGTATATTAGACTGGGTCGATTTATCAACCGATATCGCGCCATTGATTTTTAAAACAGTTTTTTGCAAAAAAAAAAATATATATTTTTTGGGTTTTGTGGAGTGTTTTGGTCGAAAAATTTACCCTTTCGCCATTATTTTTTTCGCAGGCTCGAAAATTATTTTTTTGGGTATGCGTAGTTGAACTTTTTTATCTTGAGCCTAAATCCTATCGAAAAATCGATGGCGCGACATTGGTTAACTTTCGTCCATACAAATCGACCCAAGTTAATATACATACATATATCACTTTAAAATTTATCACTTCAATACATTATACTTTGGAATAAATTTTGATAAAAATACGTACATATATATAAAACCTAAAAAGTAACGGAATAACACATGCCGATTTTGTGATCGATCAGCGGAGCCTTCGGACCATATCCTGTGACGCAATCTCAAGACACAGTGCTAAGTGATAAGTGATATGCACTTTACTTTACGGAAGTCATGCTGTTGGCTGAATACCGTAGAATTTCATTTAATTGAGGGAATCGCAACGGCTTCAAATGTTTTCGTTACTGACCAGAGGCATAATATCGTTAGGTACTGGCTGGGTTTCCGGTCTTTGGTAGTGGTTATATCCTTGCCATTCTCCGTTATTCTGGAATGGCAAAGGCTTTTAACGCCAAGTAGAAAAAATGTGCTAGGCTGCTGATGCCCTCATGGCCAAGGTGTTTTGGCATCGGCATAGGTTATCCGTCTGGGACTATTGATATGGAAGGCTTGGCGTTTTCGATATCTTCTTTAACCTCTGTTGAGGTAAAGGTGAGGGTCGACTCGTCATGCTTGTGTTTATGTGCCCGTTGATTTGGACGATACCTAGCATTGTCAATTGAATTATGGATTTTAAACTGGCACTCGCGCATTTCCTCGAGTCCGACAGACGAAATTCTAGTCGAATAAATTATTCAAATACTAACTACTATGAATAACACCACAAAATCATAGTCAATGAACCATTCTAAAACATACTAGTATGATGAACGCCACAAAATTCTAGTCAAATAACTACTCATACACTAACTAGTATGAATATCCCCACAAAATTCTAGTCAATGAACTAGAATGTTTGCTGACTACTTTGGCTTTAGACTGCAGGGTAGTTATGTTTGAATGTGTGTGTATACATGTGTGTGTATGCATTTTCATTCGTAGGATTTCTTTAAATCATTGCATAGCCAAAGGCAGTTGTTGGAGGTTACTCGGTTAGTTGCTTTTCGTGTTATTTATAAAAAAGTTGTAAATATCTTTAAATGAAGCTACTTCTTTCAATGATTTTGAATTTTTTTCTTATGTTAATGTTAACAGGGCTGTGCATTTTAGAAATTATTTAATTAAGTGAAAATAAACCAATTCAAAACAATAATGAACAAAAAATACTAGACGACGTTTTGCTATGTATAAGATTAAAGCATCTACGGTGACCGCCGTGGTGCTGTATTAACGTGTTCCGCACCGAGGGCCCTGGGTTAAACTCCCGGCAAAGTAACATCAAAAAAAAAAGTGTTTTCATATTATGTATGTTTGTTTAATGGTGTGTTCAAATTATACTTATATTTAAGAATTCATGAGCTTAACACCGGCTTATAATAATTGAATTTTCAATTATTATGTTTTCTAAGAGAAACTGAAAAGAAGAAACATTTACTGGCATATTGCGTTGGACCCATTTCGAAAACCGCCAACGTAATCATCATCAGGCAATTTTGTAATGTTATCAAAGGTTTCACCGGGATTCGAACCGTGAATCACATGGTGAAACTACAGCAGCCTTTAACCACTAGGCCATCCTGCTGGTATTTGTTTTCATGCTTAATTCAGTTTTTCTTATTTCTACACTAACAACACAATTGAGACATTTTGTCTCTATATTGATTTGTGTGCCGGTTCGAATCCCGGTGAAACCTTTGATAACATTACAAAATTGCTTGATGATGATTACGTTGGCGCTTTTCGAAATGGGTCCATCGCAATATGCCAGTAAATGTTTCTTTCTTTTCAGTTTCTCTTAGAAAACATAATAATTGAAAATTCAATTATTATATGCCGGTGTTAAGCTCATGAATTCTTAAATAAAAGTGTTTTCAATAGCAGTCGGCATAAAACATACAGGACCTGTTCCGCCAATTTAACGGGGAACATAAAAGAAGCACGACGGAATTGAAAGAGAAGCTCGGCCTAAATCTCCTCCGAGGTAAATCGCGCAAAGTATTTTTCTTTTTTCAGACAAAATCATCTGGAGTCTTTAGAGCAAACCGATCGACCTCCTGGTCCGATTTTCCGGTCTCAAGTCTCAAAGTAGCATATGTCTGCCATAGAATAACATGGGGGTTATTTCTTTGATAGCGATTCAAATAAAAAATATCTTTAATTTAATTATTAAATTTTTCTGGACTACTTATAAATATGACAGGTACTTTCTTAAAGATCGTACCAAATACACCCAAACACATGTGTACCACAAAAAAGACGGCTATCGCTAAGTAAACATAATATTTTTTTTATTATTTGGGAGACAAAAATTTACACATACATTCCCACAAACATACAAGTAAGGGACACTCTAATTTGCGCTATGCAAATTAACGAAATATACGGAAGTAAGGAATGATCGGCTCCTGTTTTAGTTGCCAAAAAAGTAGGGTTTGAAATAATGCAAAAGATCAGAAAAGTTAATCATGACTTAACTTTTTAGAGCGGTACGTGGACGATCGATAGACTTTCTCGAGAGTTGCTTTTCGCGCGATTCTACTGCATATATCAACACAAATCGTGATTTTGAGTTATGATGCCATTGATCTAAGTGAGTGGAATACATACTTTCATCTATAAGAAATGAGCACTTTTTACTTTCGGATCCGGGTGCTTTTAAGGATTGGTTATTATTTAGGATAGTAGTATATTTAAAGAACCGAGTACTTTTTTGAACCGGGTACTTTTTCAGAACCGAATACTTTTGTAGATCCTGTTAGGTAATTTTTATAAACAAGAACTATTTCAGAACCGGGGCGTTTTTCGGATCTGACCAATTTTTTTTTAGAAACGAGATTCTCTTCAAATCCGGGTACTTTTTCAAAGCACGCTCTTTTTCGGGACAGGATACGTTTTTATAACCGGGCACTTTTTGAGAAGCGGTCGCTTGTTCAGGTCCGGGTATTTTTTCGGGTGCATGTACTACTGTTAGGTAATTTTTGTAACCAAGTACGTTTTCAGAAACGGGGGGCCTTTTTTTGGATCTGGCAAATTTTTTTTAGAAATGGATACTTTTTCGGAAACGGGTGCTTTTTCACAAGCGGGTACTTTTTCGGAACCGGGTGCTTTGTGAGAACCGCACTTTTTAAAAACCAAGCCCTTTTTCAGATCTAAGTACCTACAAATGGGCACATTCTCAAAACCGGGTAGTTTTTAGAACATGGTACTTTTTGGTAGCTATGTTCGAGGGCACAAAGAAACATACTAACAAGGACCCAATTCACAAACATACAAGTCTTGCAATAGATAAGTTGACCTGTATTACAAGACTTGTAAGTCTTATGAAACGGACTCCAGTAATAAGCTTTTGTCCAAAGGGGAGCTACTACATATACACAAACAAACATACAAGTGAAGCTAACTAAAGCGTGTTAATCAAATAAAATGAAATGAAATATGATAGGTCTTTACTCGGAATCTTTGCAACGTTTCGTGCACAAGACTTATTTGTTGCTTCTGAGCTTTCCTTTATATTAGATTTGGTTGAATTTTACAAGCTAATTCAAACGTATGCGACGTCAAAAGGCATTGGCCAGGAAATGCGTTCATTATGGTATTTCTGTCACCCCTTCATGGTGATAAGAGTAACTCTAATGTCGTAAGACCAGCACATAATACTTTCGACAACCACGTCTATTAATACAGCTTCCCCCTGTCCCTATCTTTCCTTTCCACTACTTTGGTCACAACTACTACTTTTGCCTGAAATATACTACCGTTATCTGATGTCACCCTTTCTATAAGTCAGAGTCACAGGTTACGTATGCAACGCTTCGTCTGACCATTAAAACAATCTTGCACCAACCTTCCAGCTCAAGAGGGTCTCTTAGATTCTCATCAAATCGTAGCCGAGTGGCTTAGTAGTATTTTCGTCCAATATCAAAAGTAGATCACGTTATATTAATTTGGCCGCACGGTATGGCCTCTTGGTGTTTTGGGGGCACACACCTCACTCACGAACACAGAGCTGACACGAAAAATTGCTGTGTAGAATTATTCCTTCAACTGCATACTATGCTTTCTCCTAAGTCTTAGTTTGAAGCCCCAGTGAGATTTACCTGTCAACAACACAATAGACAAAATAAATAGACAAACAAAATAGACAAAATCCTTATAGACTATAGAATCTAAGAAAGTATTACATACAGCTTAATTTTAATTAAAATTTGCAGCTTAAAAAGCGGAATTCAAAATTATCAAAAAATCGGCTCTTGGAAGCGAAAAATCAAGAGAGACTTTTTTACTTAGTATATTGAACTCAGAAGTAGCGCGATTAACAGGAGCATAACTAGCATAATTAGTTCTGAAGTTATTTCCATAGAAACGAAAAAAATTCCAAAGAAGTCGTTGAGGAACATTAAAGCGAATCCTTTCCAACAGATCAGGACAGTCAACAACCCTTTTAATCACATTGTATACAAAAGTTAAACAGAGTATAGATCGCCGACTCTCAAGTGACTTGAGCCCTTAGAGCATAAGCCGAGAAGAATAGGAGGGCATGGGTTCTGAAAAGTTTAATGGACGAAGAGCATACTTTAGAAAAATTTTCTCTATCCTCTCGATTCTATTTATGGCTAACTGAGTACAAGGCCTCCAAATAAATACAGCATATTCAATTTGCGACCTAATAAACGAGGTGTATAAAAGTTTGTTTGTTAAGTATCAGAAAATTTGGAGGTATTACGCCTAACGACACCAAACATGGAGTAAGATTTAGAAGTTACATAATTAATATGACTATTAAACGAAAACTTACTATCAAAGAGGACACCAAAGCCTTTAATCTCGCTGGCGCACTGAAGTTCGCAAACAGAAATAGTATACCTTGTGCGCAAGACGGAAGTTGACTAAGGGTAGGTCATATGGAAATATTTAGATGGATTAAGAGAAAGACGTTAGCTCAGACCTCACTGATATAATTTTTTGATATATGCAACTTTAGAGCATCATCAGGTGTTTTGATTATTGAGAATATCTTTAAGTCATCTGCATATAACAAACACTTACAAAATGGAAAACAGCTACTAATGTCATTAATAAATAAAATGAAAAATAGTGGTCCTAATATACTTCCCTGAGGAACACCAGAGGTTGCCACAAAGGAACTAGAGGATACACCATCAAAAGTGACCACACACACTGTCGATTAGATAGATAAGAACTAATCCATAGGAGAAAAGAGGAATGGAATCCAAAACAACTTAACTTTTTAATTAAGGCACTATGAGAAACTCTGTCAAAAGCTTTAGAAAAATCTGTATAGATACAGTCTACCTAAAAACCACCACAAAATGGCGCAATGAGTATTCACTAAAACCGCAAGGTTGGAAATTGTAGATCTGTCAGCGACAAAGCCATGCTGGTACGGAGATATCAGGGATTTAACTGCAAAACTTAGGTTTGCCCTGACGGCATGCTCGAAAATTTTAGAAATGGTGAACAGCTGGTCTGTAGTTACGGACATCATTTTTATTGTCACTTTTAAAAACGGGCGTAACAGAAGTAACCTTCCAATCATCAATGAAAGTACCAGACGATAGGGACTTGTTGAATATCAATTTCAAAGGAAAAACTAAGGAAGGGCAATTGTTTATCAAGACCGGGGAAAATCCGTCAACATCTGTCTGATATGATGGTTTAAGCTCCGAAATCGCTGCACTAATATCCTCAGATGATAATAAAAGAGACCCGAAGTTTAGAGCAGAGTTTGGGCTGATCGAAGGATCAGGGTACTGACAACAATCATCCGGTGAAAAATTGGACTTAAAGAACTCAGCAAATAAGTTGGCTGAATCGCTTGGAGTTTGCGCTGTGGTACCATCAAGGTAAACGCCAGTGGGAATACTGGAGCAACGTTTTTTCGACTTTATATAATTCCAAAAAGTTTTGGCATTAGAAAAGTGAAAGCAGTGTGTAACTCTCAAAAAATCTTCGTGTGGTTATGAACAAGCTTATTACCATTCATTTAAGTAAAAATACACATTCATAATCATCAAACTTTTAACTTTTAACTTTATTTATATTCAAATTGGTAAGAATTGTATATCAACATAAATCTACATAGGTACATATATTTCAACAAAGAGCATCAACTAAATCACCTATTTTTATTTTCTATTTCATCATTTGCTTTCTTCATAAAAATATTGCTACCTCAGAATGTGGAAGTTGCAAGTAAACTGACGCTCTCAATTATAATATTGTTGCATATTCATATGAGATATCGCACATTCTTTCGAATGGAGTCATCAGCATTTTCTCAAACCCTTCAACTTTATAGATATGCACCAATTTCTTGCACTTGCCTCTCTTTAAGGAAAGTCCAAATTCAAGTGTCAATACGAATACAGTCTGAGACTCTTCACCCACTCTAGCCATCGTACGGAAGTGATATGCTCGCCCAACATAGCAAGGATGCTAAGCTCGTCTCCCATGTTAAACAACAAGAACATATTTTAGAAAACTTTCTTACTTACTAACCTAATTAACCATTAGCCGCTTAGCTTAAACGATTATGGCCGTCCAAAAGGCGCAAGAGTCGCTTCTTCGGTGGATTAACTGGCGACAATTGGTCACATCAAGGGAGTTCAAATATTTTTTCACCCGGGTTTTCCAGCCGAGTGGGGCCGCCTTCTTCCTCTGTTTCCATGGGCGGGCGATAAAAAAACTTCCTTGTGAATGAGGACAAAATGAGGTACCTGCTGTCATCGAGCAAAGAGTCAGCGCATATGCGCCTTGGCAACCACGCTACTGTTGGCAACCATAATTTCGAAATAGTAAAAGACTTCATTTATTTGGGAACCACCATCAACACTAGCAACAACATCAGCACTGAAATCCAGCGAAGAATCAATCTTGCCAATAAATGCTACTTTGGACTAGGTAGGCAATTTAAAAGTAAAGTCCTCTCTCGGCGAACGAAAATCATACTCTACAAGTCACTTATCGTACCCGTACTGCTATATGGGGCAGAAGCATGGACCATGACAACAGCAGATGAAGCGGCTTTGGGAGTGTTCGAGAGAAAAGTTCTTCGAAAGATTTATGGACCTCTACGCGTTGGCGATGGCGAGTACCGAAGAAGATTTAATGATGAGCTGTACGAGCTATACGCAGACATCAATATAGTTCAGCGAATTAAAACGCAGCGGTTGCGCTGGCTAGGCCATGTTATGCGAATGAAAGATGATGCTCCGGCCAAGAAAGTGTTTCTATCGGAACCCGCCTATGGAAGCAGAGGTAGAGGACGGCCCCCACTCCGTTGGAAGGACCAGTTGGAAAACGATTTAAACTCCCTTGGTGTGACCAATTGGCGCCGGTTGGGGGAGCGAAGGAGCGACTGGCGCGCCTTGTTGGACGGCCATAATTGTTTAGACGGTTAAGCGCCAATTAAGTAAGTAAGTAAGTAGGCGGAGCGTCATCTTTCATTAGTTATTATTATTATAACATAGCCTAGCCAGCGTATCCGCTGTCTTTTAATGCGCTGGACTATATTGATGTCTGTGCATAGCTCATACAGCTCATCATAAGAAGAAAGTCATTTCCCATTTCGAAATTGTGGCTGCCAACAGTGGCGCGCTCGCCAAGGCGCAAATGCACCGACTCCTTACTCGATGGCGTCAGGTACTTCGTTTTGTCCCATATCACCATTAAAGTAATCATCTTCGCTTCTTTTTTCAGTTTGAAGTAAACAGAGCTTACGGCGCGGCGCGTGTTTTCAGGCCGCTGATATCAATTTCGTCAGCTTACGCTAGTAACTGCACGCTTTTATAGAAAATTGTTTCAGAGTGGTTAGGTTCTATTTTAGAAAATAGTAGCATATTAGCTAAATAAATTTAAGAATTAATATTTTACTAAATATTGGCACGACCCGGCCCACAAGTTCTATGCCGACTTCACTCAGAGAAAAAACTCTTTCTAAAACGAACGAAACGCGTACAAAGCTAAGAACATTCGGTGCCAACGTCTGCTAAGTACTTTTTTTCCTTAACTCGTAACCAATGGGCTTGTTTTAAGAAGAGCATTTCCAAGCGCACCGTTCGTATATTGTGATCAGTGTGGTATTGATGTGTGGACCTGCTGTGCTCATTTCAAGCACTATATGTGACCCGGCCTATGAAAAGGTGGCTTATGACTCAAAAAAAAAAAAACCACTAAGAAACTGAAGAAATGCATTATTTATCTTTAACAGCTATTTCTCGCAATTTCTTTTTTGAGTCATAAGCCACGTTTTCATATGTCGGGTCACATATGTGCCTGATTTAAGATTCTTCGTCCTCACGCTTCGAGAACGATTTTTGGTCGATTTAAAATTTTCGTTCTCAAGAGAACGGTTTGTGCTTGATCATTGCTGGAAGTGGGTAGATAATTTTTTTTAGTAGGTATCTATTTTATTATTAAAACCTAAAATCCAAAAGTTTATGAAAAATGCACAATATGCATTTTTTTTTATATACATATCTCTCTTATTGAGAAATTATTCTGATTTGATGGTGTAATCTGCATATATACTTAAAACAATTCATAACATAGTGCAAACGAATTGTACCGTTAAGAACATTGTTCTCATTTGTAGCACATTTGTTCATATTTAAAAACCAGTCATTCTCTTTTCAAGAAAATTATGTTAGCTCAAGCACAATGTTGTTGTTTTAGGAACTGGTCGTTCGTTTTTAACGAACAAAAAAGTAAGAATATGAAAGCCTAAATTGAGTTCGGGTCCTGGATTTTAAAACAGCGTTTTTCTTTGAGTGTTTGAACAGCAGCTGCAAGGCAGATAAATTTCTGTTTTTCCTTTTAAAAATAAATACGGAGTATTTGCCAAATTACTCTCGCTTTGAAAAAATGTTTGTAAAGTATTTTTAAGTTACTTTTTCCGGTGTTGTATTGTAGATGTTGTCCTGCTAGGACGCCAGTAGTTATCGTGGTATAGAGGTGGTGCTATTCACCTTACGACTACGACTAATAACCTAGAGGTGACATAAAGAGTGAACATATCTGAGGCACGAGTATTTTTCAATATTCATAAAAAGTTGTGTGCGTGCTATAAATTCTTATTTAAAGATACTCAACTTTCCACAAAAAGAAAAAAAAGACATTTGCGCAATGTTCCAAAAATTGCAATTCGCCAAAGCGAAGTAAAAAGAGCTGTGATGCAAATTAAGCCTAATAATATTTACACGTATTACAACATTCATTTCAACTTTTTACAACCACAAAAACTAGCAGAGCGCCAAATTCTTCAACAAGTTTTCTTACAAAAACTTTTTTGCAATTGTAATTTTGTCAGTTTTTGTTTTTGTAACAATAAAATCCATTGTTAAGTTGGCGCCTATAATTTGGTTGGTTTCGTTGCTTTCTTTCTCTCTGCATTTACTCCGTTGTAACTGACAAACTTTATTAAACTGAAAACTATTTTTTTTGCTTTTTGTTTTGTTTTTGTTTTGCTGTGCTCATATTACCATTTCAATTCATTTATTTGAAGTTGTGGTAAAAAGTTTTTACGTGCTTGAAGACACAGAAGTTTCTTAAAAATTTTAGTAACATAAAAGCTCGCCATATTAATCACAAGCCACTTTTCAAAATATCCAATCTCATTTATGAAAGTTATAAGATTTTCAGTAAAGCCGAAGACAGTCATTTCCTTAATTCTTTTTTAGAGCTTTGGTAACTGTGAAATTCAAATTAGCATATTTAATGATGCTGTCCTTCATTTTCTAGTGATTTTGTTTATTTTTCTAATTTTTGCTTTATTTAAAGAAAAGTGAAAATTGCGCTGCAGCACTCCGAGTCATCTATATATATAAAAATCACGTATCACTATGTTTGTTCCCGATGGACTCCTAAACTACTGAACCGGGTTTGAATCTATTTTGCACCCCCTATGTGGTTCACCCTAACTTGGAATATAGGATAGGTTATATCTCAGTTTATATTCGTAATATTATTTTATTGCAATTTTTTTTAAATGTTTGTACGTAATAATAAAATGTTACGTATACGCAGCGGCACTCGTATTTTGAGGTGGTGCGGATATACTTCCGTGTAATTGCTTGGTGTTTAATTAAGCAACCTGCTTATCAATAAAAAATATTAGAGCGAATGATATCAAGTATAGCACATCACCAGGCCCGTCGAGAAAGGGGGGGGGGGGGGGGGGAGGGGATTACCGTCGGACCCGGGGTTCCTAAGGGGGCCCGCGATTTAGAAGTACTAAGACATTTTTTTTAATTCAGGAGAGTCTTTAGTTGTAGAGTAATATATTATACCGCTGGGTGACTAGGGTCTCGAGATATAGGCCAAAACGTGGACCCCGATACCCCTAGAATAAGTAATAAGGATATCAAATGAAAACTGTTGCTGAGAGCTCTAAAGTAATTTTCATTGTAATATTCGATTTAGTCGCATCAACGTGGCAAAACTGATAAATATGCATGCGAAGCCGAAATAGAGACATGAATTAATAATACCCACATACCTATTTACATACGTCCTATTCGATTTGCCTGAAACTTGGTATATAAGTTTAACTATATTAGTGTTTACCATCCTTTTTTCCAACCAGAGACGGACTGGGACTGGGATTAGGACTAGGACTGGGACTGGGACTCAGAGTGGCACTGGGACTGACACAAAAGAGATAGACTGAGAGAGAGATAGGATGAGACGAAGATGGAGATAGATGAAGCGAAGGAGGGAGGAGTGAATAAAAGGATTAGGAAAAAGTGAAGAGGGGATGGCAGAGTTAGACGGAAAACCCTTTTTATGTATGCAGGTAGGCCAAATTTAGGGCAGAACAACGTCTTCCGGGTCTGCTAGTTAACGATAAAATGAAGTGAAATGAAATGTTTACCTGTCAAATGTTAACAAAATGTAGCAAGTGAACATAATTTACTCGTTCGTATTTGGCATTAGCTGTGAGGCGAAACATTTGAACAAATGGCATGACGCACTGACATATTGATGTGGTTCTTGGAAATTTGTATGTTACTTAAATTGTGTGTAAACAATATAATACTAGGGAATTGTGATCACTGCAATTAAATTCGTTTCGGAATGGTGATGCGTTGATGCGGTTGGTGATACATGGCGTATACGTAACAAATACTAAACCTTATTTGACCCACATAGCAAATGTTATGAGTCTGGGTCGAATAGAAACAGAGTTATGAAGGTTTAAAATCATTTTCTTACGATAATTTTCCGACAGAGTGGATAATTGATGCATATTGAAAGGATTTGCTTTCATACTTTGTTAAAATTTCCTTCAAAAAATTGTCCCCTGATATGATCATTAGGACGATCCCGAACATGTAGCGAAGTCCAGAAATTATCGGAACATAATCCTCAAATATTCCAAAGATCACGAAATGCTACGAAATTCGCGAAACAATCTCGACATAATCCCGAAATAATAACCGCCCTCACATAGACTGAATGTGTGCATGATATTACCAGAATTTGTTTGACGACCAAACAAAGAATCCTAATCAGGTACGGGGACTTATGTTATAGAATACTTCCGTCCTCTTGCCAAATGCTAGATATTTTCGAGGACCTAGCTTTTTTTGCTGCCTAAAAATCTGGCAACTCTACCGCCACTTCTAGCTGGAGACTTGAGCTCGCGGGCGCAAGTCACGAGCGCAATATGTGCTTAACCGTTTTCCCCTGCCGACGGCATTTCCTACATCTCTAATTCGAAAACAAAGCAGAAAAATCACGTAATGTTCTGGATTTCGTATAAAAATTCAAAAATGACTCCGAAATATTTCGCAGTAAGTACTAAAAAAATCCGGGTATGTGTGGCTCCGAGACAGTGCCAAAATTGTTCCAAAAAACACCGAAATTAAATGAAGGTAATACTGAAACAGTTTCAAAATTATGCGCAATTAATTTTGAATGCTCCATTAAACAAACTTCTAAAATTTTAATAAAATGATCACCAAATAATCAAAATAGTGTTATACAGCTAAAACGATAGCAAGAAACTTGAAAATTATCCCTTTTAGTCCCGAAATGAACAAAAGTCCCAAAGTATTCTGAAATGAACCAAAAACAGCTCTCAAGCATTCCCAAAACAACGTCAAATGCGACTAAAATAGATGGCTTAAACAAACCAATCTGATTTTAAAACTGACGCATTCAGAAACTTGTTCGATTCTCTTTGAATTGCCGGGTCATATTTTGCGAAGCAAGTGTCTCACCTTTACCCTCCAGCAAGGTTGGTTAACCTATAAATGGCGTCATGAACCAACCATAGAAGATCTTATGTTATATGGCATCCATACTAATCGGTTTCGAAATCCAATAAAAACATTACTAAATGATCGCCAGATAATCCAAAAATGGTCCCGAAACTATACCAAAATGATCCAGACGTAGCCACGAAATGATAATAAAAAGTCTTCCAAAATGTAGCTGGTCTCGAAGTAATGCGGATATAGCTCTAAAACAATGCCAAAGTTGTCTAAAAATAGTTCCAAAATGAATCGCAGATAGTGTATAAGCTGTCCCATAACTCTGCGCAAAATATATTGGAATTGTGGTTAAAACAAACTGATTCTCAAAAAAAATTTCGAAATTATCTCCAAATTATTCAGAAAGTAAGAACGAAATTGTTTCAATATGTTCGCAAACAGTACCGAAATGACGCGAAAATAATCGTAAAATGATCCTGATAACCAATGATCAAAAAGTTTAGAAATTTTAAGTGGAAACCAGTGAGAAATAGTTCTACATGTTGGTTTCAAGTCAACGTAATGAAGACTTGGTTGCATTTTTTTAAATACGCAAATAGAAATCTGCAGTTAGAAGGTAAAATTTTGCAAAATATGTAAATGTTGCGTTTTGATGTGGACCTCCGCAAATGTACTGTGCCGATTTATTCTACCAGCATACACTGGCCATACAGGTTACGTATACGCCATGTACCAGAACACACATTCCTACCTCAAATATGCATTCCAGTGCCAACCAATGCGCAACGAAATAAATTGCCTTGATCATAATTCCCTTGTGCTATTGCATTAACCACAAAAATACGTAAATTTCGCAAACAATCCATTTGAACAAACCATTTCGCCTCTCTTCCCAATAAATGGCAAAACGTATGGGGCACATTGTCTTCACTCATAAAATGCTTTTGTTAATATTTGACATTTTACTTTATTTCGGGGTAAACGCTGATGACTGCAGGCGCTGTCATACAATTTACGCTTTTCAGAAAATATTTTCAAAAAATTAAAAATTAAATAATTGTGCAAGCGTAAAATGAATGGCTGTACCATGAAATATGTTAATTTTAATTTCACAGTGCAAATGAAAAAAAAAAGAAAAAACTGTAAAAGAAAACAAATTAACGTTTATTTGAGTTTGCAACAGAATTTGGGCTAAACTTGTTTTTCTGTGAGCGATGGCATGCTTTACTGCTGACCACAAAAAAGGGTTCGTAAAATTTTATGACATTACAAGGATTTTGATGACCAACTTTTTTGTGCCAAATTCAGTTTAGCCTTACCAATGACCGCAAAAGGAGCTGTTTTATTACAAATTAGAAATTGTGGTTAAAGTGGTACACTTTACAGAAAACTCTGTCTTCTGTGGCGCTCAACGCAAAGAAAACAAAAAATGGACTGCGCATTCAGTTGCGCAATATTTAAGTCGAGTAAATAGTGCGAATAAATATTTTACTTAGAATAATAAGCGCAAATACGCTTAACTGGGTAGAAATTTATATAATTGGGAGTGATTACATATACTAAGTAAAATGATTCCTTATAATTTTCAATAGACTGCCAATGATTCCCCTACTGGACTCTCACACGGCACTTTTCGACCACAGGAAAATAACTTGTACAATACAGAATGCTACGTTGCAACCGAAGGAAAATATGCTGCCGGCCTACGTTAAAATCAAAAGCAACAAGAAGAGTGTGTGCACGCAAACGAGAGCTAGAAAGAGAACCGAGACGCCAATAGAGGTAGATAGGCGGGAGTGCGAGGAGTGGAAAACGTAAACGGTGACCTTGTAAGCGATGCCCAAATAGCACTTTGATTATGGAACACTTCTCTGCTCTCCTAAATGGAGACAGCGCAGTACCGCACAGGGATGACGAACTGGATTCCGTGGTCAATCATGATGGAATTAATATTCCCAATCCAATTATGACGAAGTCAGAATAGCAAAAACCAGGTTAAAAAAGAACAGATTGATGGATTGCCTGCAGAGCCATTCAAGTACGATGGCGGGGAGTTGCTAAAGCGCATGCGTCATCTTCATTGCAAGATATGGTCGGACGAGTGCATGCCCCATGATTGGAATCTAAGTGCACGTTGCCGGATCCCCAACAACGGGTATCCTCCAAACTGCGTCAACTATCGTGTTATCAATTTATTGGTATAACACATATCGTCCTGTCAAGCGTATAATGCGAAAATTCAAAGCCCACCGTGAATGGGTTTATCAGACCTTATCAGTGCGGCTTCAGACCTGGTAAATCTACCATAGAAGAGATTTACATACTCCACGAAAAAAGAATTGACCGTCACCTATTCGCCAAAACCGCCATGGACAGCATGAAAAGGAGCAGCCATATGCGGCTATGTCTGAATTTGGTTTCGCCGCAAAACTTGTACGACTGTGCAAAATGATATTGAGCAACACCATCAGTTCAGTCGGAATTTTGAAGAACCTTCCGAGCCGTTCGGAATTAAACGAGGTTTTATACGTGGTGACCCCTATCATGCGTTTTTTTTTTTTTTTTAATTTGATGCAAGAGAAAATTATACTACTTTGCATATGCTGATGACATTGATATCATCAGCCTGGACAGCTGCGCCTTAAGATCTGCCGACTCGAAATTGGAAAAAGAAGCGGAAAAGATGGGTTTGATGTTGAAAGGGGCAAAACGAAATTCCTGCTGTCCTTGAACAACACAGCGCATTTGCGCCTCGGTAACAACGCCACTGTTGGCAGCCATGACTTCGAAAAAGGAAAAGAATTCGATTATTTGGGAACCAGCATTAACACTTGCAACAGCATCAGCTCTCAAATCCAGTGAAGAATCACTCTTTCCAATAAATGCTACTTTGGACTAGGTAGGCAATTAAAAAGTAAAGTCCTCTCTCGGCAAGCGAGAATCATGCTCTACAAGTCACTTATCGTACCCGTCCTGCTTAATGGTGCATCAGATGCAGCGGAGAGAAAGATGCTTCCAAAGAGATACGTACCTGTAGGAGCTTTACGTAGACATCAACATATTCCTGTGAATTAAAACGCAAGGGCTGCGCTGAGTAGGCCATACTACGCGAATGGAAGAAAATGCTACGGCTAAGAAAGTATTCTTATCGAAACCAACTATGAAAGTAGAGGAGGACCGACGGATGGATGGATGTACATGGCTTGATCAAAATCTTTTTCGGTGCTAATAATTTTGATATAAGGAAGTCTATACCTATCTCGCTTATTTTAGGTCATTGCGTACTACCGTTATCTAAATAAAGCCATACATAACACCCTTGTGTACAACCACACTGGGTATAAAAAAAATCTCGCATGCCATATCAATCTAGGCCTGACGTGGCGTATACGTGACATAAACATCCAATCCATACAAATGACATAGTTCAGCGCAGCTAGTTTTACAAAATGCAAATGTGTGCGTGTCGCACCCCACAGCATTTATATTAAGTTTGTTAAATTCCATTGTTGATGTTACCATTAAAGCACCGTCACATAAGCAGTTTTTTATATACATGCCTTCGACGCAAACTTATGCCTTATGAGTAGATTGCATGAATTTTTATGGAGAACGGCGCATCGAGCGACACTGACGCCATCTGACATGAAAAAGTAGCTACTTTCAACTTTTGTTGCAAGCAAAGCATAAGATGAAAAATTCGACATTTGCTTTGGCTAAGTGTGCTTTAACAATTTGCAAGTGAATTTATTCTTCCCACACGTTGGTAACTTTTCTAACATTTTTATACTCAGCGTGCTTTGCCGACAGAGTATATTAACTTTGATTGGATAACGGTTGTTTGTACAGATATAAAGAAATCGAGATAGATATAGACTTCCATATATCAATATCATCAGTGTCGACAAAAAAATTGATTGAGCCAAGTTGATATTGAGATATCTTCACCAAACAAGAGCTTATCTGGACCCAGAATAGATTGATATTGAAAATGAGCGAAACCGGATGATAACCACGCTCACTTTTTATATATATAACATTTTGGAAAACACAAAAAACCTGATTATTTAGTAAATAATACACCTAGAATGTTGAAATTTGACGTGTGAACTGATATTGGGACTTGATAAAAATTAAAAAAAAAATTTTTTAAATGAGCGTGGCACCGCCCACTGGTCATAAAATCAATTTCACAAATATTATTAATCATAAATCAAAAATCTTTAAACCTATCGTAACAAAATTCGGCAGAGAGGTTGCCCTTACTATAGGGAGTGCTTTGAAGAAAAATTAACGCAATCATTTAAGGACCACGCCCACTTTTATATAAAAGATTTTTAAAAGGGTCATGTACTGATGAAATAAGCATATCTTTGCAAAAAAGAGCTTTGTGTCAATGGTATTTCATTTCCCAAGTGGATTTATAACAGTAAATAGGAAAAACTTTAAATTTGAAAAAATGGACGTGACACCGCCCCTTTCATGAATGAGCAATTTTCTATGTCTCGGGTGCCATAACTCCAAGAAAAATTAACGGATCGTAATTGCATTGGGTACACATATTTTCCCTATAGCAGGAAATATTTCCAGAAAAAAGGGACGAGATCGTTAATGACCACGCCCACTTTTATACAAAAGATTTTTAAAAGGGTCGTAGACGAAAATAAGTAGCTATATCTTAGCGAAAAAGAGCTTTATGTCAATAGAATTTTACTTTCTAAATTGAAGGTATAATCGAAACAGCTGTCGCCTTGTCCGTCCTGATGTCACGTTATTTAAATTTTTCCCAAATTATTAAATAAATTATTGAATTATAACATTAAATTGGAAACACCAAAATTTTTGAAAATGGGTGTGACACCGCTCCTTTTATGAACACATTTACTTGTTCACAGTTAAAATCTGTAATTTAACAAATGAATAGGACACAAAATATGTAAGTAAGTGTTTTTCTTGTATAGCGAAATTTTGTATGTGAATGTGCAAGGCGAAATAAACTTCAATTGCCTAGTCTGTATTTCCTTTATATTTAAAAACGCAACAACTTGCTTGATTGTGGCGATGTTACTGGCATGCATAAGCTTGCGTATAAAGCATCTATGTGAAAAAGTTGATTGTGCCGCGGCCATTAGTTACACTATACAATACATAGAAGCACCATTTAAAGCTGTTTACTCGAGCATACTACTAAGCATACTACGAAATTTTAGATTGTGTTATATTTTTGCTTGACTAAATTTGATTTGATATCATTTTGATATGAAAATATCAAAGCTCACTAATATTTATGCTTAAAACATGCATGAAAATAAGCTTAATAACGCAATCTTCAAATAAGCTAATTTGCATAATTGTCGCTATGTCGCTATGTCGTATTATACCAGATGTGTTATCTTTGCTTAGGCAAGCGCTCGTTTTTATTTAATGTGAGCACCCATGTAACTAAAGCAATAAATATAATGACGTTAAATACCAAAATTTAATCAGCTTTTGGCATTTTTACACCTTTAGGAAAAGATAGATTGTGTAATGGTGTTCAAACTTTAATTGGCGGCTGAAAAATTTTAAGGGATCACAGTGAACATTTGCCCTTAAGCTTGATGGATTTATGTTTTGAATTCATTTGAGTAGGGACATTTACGCAAATAGGAATATTATGCTGTTCAATATTATTGTGCATCCCTTTAAAATGAAATTAAATAATTATTGAGCCAAGTTTAAAAAAATTAAAATAAAATAAAAAATAAATGTAAGGCGCGACCTCCGAACAGATTTTAGGCCGAGCTTCTCTTCCCATTAGCATCGTGCTCCTTTTTTATTTTTTACTACAAATTGGCGGGAGAGGACCTACTTGGTTTATGCCGACTCCAAACGGCATCTGCAAGGCAGATACGTTTTCACTGAGAGCTTTTCATGACAGAAATTCACTCGGAGTGCTTGCCAAACACTGCCTAGGGGCGGCCTCGCTTAGAAAAAATTTCTTCTAAATGAAAAAACTTGTTTCTAAAAACTTGATGATGCCTAGCACCATCACATGACGACGGCCGCAATTGAGCCAAGTTTACAATATTTAAATTGAGCTTGTAAGCAAGAACATTCCTACATAACATTATATACGTGGGGCACTTGCATGCCATGAATCTTAGGAGACTCGAATTGCATGTGACGTGCGTGAGTACGAAGTACTCGTTAAGTTCGATGTGGTCAATACACGCGTGTACGTCTGGAGAACCAATGTTTTAAGTCAACTACAGCGCAAAGGTTGATGTTAACCCACAGCAGATATAAAAATAATTTTGGGGTTTTGGGAGAAGAGCTTGTGGGCCTTTTATCGGTAACAACCAATACCGACAATTGTTTTCGGCTTGTTACCCATAGCGAAGGCTTGTTATCGCCGAGTTACCAGTTTCTTATTTGTTTCCTATCGGCTTGTTTCCGACACTCCGGTAAAATACTAATAAGTCGATAAGTCCAATAAAAAAAAAAACCATAAGAAAAACTCCAATAAGAAAATGATAACTTTCCAGTAACAAGTCGATAACATGCCGATAACAAATTGGCGATACTTTGATAAAAAATCAGTACATTATCGTACACTTTTTTATAGCTTATCGATAACTTTTCTTAATATAATCGTAAAACTGTCTACAATAATAATCGATTTATTTTCGATAAAATATCGATAGCTTTTCAAAATTAAATCGATAGTATACCCATAAACAAGTAAGGTCGTGACTGTGTTGAAATTTCAAAAATTCATAAAATCTGAACAATTAGTTGTAAGGAATATACTGTGGCGGATATTAACATGACTTTGATGTTAGTAAATAATGACAACAACAGAATAAGCAAACAGCCACACTTATGTACATGTACACATTAAAGCAAGCAGCCACAGTTATGTAGAAGGCAACGAAGAATATTCCACACACGTATTCAGTAACTCGAACCGAAGAGATTGTTTCACATACACATATGTAGTCATCAAGTAAGAGCAGAAGTTGTTACTCGCACATACTAAGGCATATAGCTAAATAACCAAGTATGAGATACAACTTTTCCAGAAGGCATCCCCGTGAAAAGTCTAGACCTTAGGAGAAATATGCGAACGAGGCAACAGAGAATATAAAAGCAGCGCACGCTGAGGAAAAACTTAATCAGTTTGATTTAAACGCGCTATTAGTGAAGTATAAATGTGATTGTGAAGTACTACTCTCAAAGTAGTCTAGTTCGAGACCTTTTTGCAATACTGAATATTGGAGTTATTTATTCGTTAGTTCAGCGAGTCAAAGGTTGGCAGAAGGTGTAGAATTATCAGGAATTTCCCAAAATTCGTTACAATATAATATAATAGCGGATCCGGCAGACATTACTCTGCCCTAGCTTTGATCTACCTGCATAACTTTTAAGCAGTTTATATCTTTTACTCTCCCTTTCCCTGCTCCCCCCAATTTCCTCATCTTTTTATTCACTCTTCCCCCTTCCTTTCTCTTTGTCTGCGTCTCTTTTCCCCTCTCCGTCTTTGCCCTCAATTCTCTTCCGCTGCACTCATCCATATCTCTCCGTCTTTACCTAACTCTATTTCTTTTGCCTTCTCTCTTTGGTCGTCTTTCTATTTTTTTCTCTTTTCCATCTTCAGTTTCAGTTCCAGTTCAAGGCCCAGTTCCAGCCGCAGTCTAATTCCCAGTCTCAGTGCCTCTCCCAGTCCCAGTCACAGTCCCAGTGATAGTCCTAGTTCCAGTCCCTGTCCCAGTCGATCCCTGCTCCATTTTCAGAAAAAATTGTCCTAAATTCTAATATAGGCAAAGGGCTACCTACATACCGAATTTCAGGCAAATCGAAAATTGAACAGAATTTGTTCAAATAGATCGGTCCACTTCTTTTAAGTTGCACATGGTGTGAAAATTTGATTGAAACCGGTTAAGTAGCTTAGAAGTCCATCGCGGACAAACAACGTGACAAGAAATTTATATACATTAAGATACGACCGATCTTACAGATTTTTCAGTGCCAATGGACTCCTAAACTACTGAACCGATTTTGAATTTGTTTTACACCCCGTGTGTAGTTTTATCTAACCTGAAATATAGGATAGGCTATATCTCAGTTTATAGTAGCAATATTATTTTATTGCAAATTTTTTTATTTGTTTGTACGTAATAATAAAATGTTACGTATACGAACGGGCACACACATTTTCAGGGGTGCGGATATACTTCCGTGTAATTGGTTGGTTTTTAATTAAACAACGTGCTTATAAATAAAAAATAATATAGCGAATGATATCAAGTATAGCACATCACCAGGCCCGCCGGGGGGTTTCTGAGGGGACCCGCGATTTTGAGGTACTATAACATTTTTTTTAATTCAGGAGAGTTGCGTAAACCTCACGCGGTGGTTACTACATAGGTTTGGTTGCGATCGACGTACAGGGTCTCGAGACATAGGCCAGCACGTGGGCCAGTGAATGCCAAGACAGTGTTTATACAATATGGATATCAAATGGAAGCTGTTGATGAGTGCTTTAGTACAGAGTAATATATTATCCAGATAAGGACTGGGCCTGGCATTAGGTCTAGGACTGGGGTCTCACTCGGAGTGAGACTGGGACTGGGACTGGAATAAAATACATACCACCCTCTGGGACAGGCACTAAGGGATGCAGAAGAATGAGAAGAAATTGAGAGAAGAGAAAAGAGAGAAGGAGAAGGAGATTGAGAAAGAGATAGAATGAGACGAAGATGGAGATAGATGAAGCGTAAAAGACGGAGGGCGGAGTGAACAAAAGGATTAGGAAAAAGTGAAGAGGGGGGGGGGGGGGGGGGGAAGGGCAGAGTCAGATGGAAAAAACTAATTAAAATGTATGCAGATAGGCCAAATTTAAGGCAGAACACCGTCTGTCGGGTCTTCTAGTATTATATATATGATCGATCTTAACGATTTTTTCAGGCCGTATTTGTGAGCACTGGAAAAATTTTAAGCTTCTAGTGGTCGAAATGAAGAAGAAATTACATTTAATCTCTTATCTGAATGAGATACATTTCATATATGTATCATATTTAAGGCCTATTTTGAGAATTTTATCAGACAAAAATGGGCATGGCTAAATCAACTCAGCTCGCCATTCTGATGATTCCGGTATACTTATTAAGGACTTACAATTTTGAGATTCGTGACAAACTTGATATACAATTTCGTTTTCATGGATGGTAAAAAAAAATAAATAACACTTTGGTAACAAATCTATAAATTTTCGATAATATATCGATAAATCTTTTATAACGTATCCTTAACTTTGCGATCAATAATCTACAACTTTTTGACAGTCAATCGATAGCTTTTCGAAAAGCATTCGACAAAAAATCAATAAGTTATGTTATGCAAATCCGATAACTTTCGATTAATACTAAAACGATAACTGTGTGATAAAAAAGCTATAACTTCTTGATTTAAGATCAATAACACGCCTATACAAAAATGGTACAATCCCATAATAAATTGATAACTTTCCTCCCTATAGCAGAAATATTGCTAAACCTACGCCTATGCTTACACTCTGGATCCTCCCTACCGTAAGCAAAGATGTTTAAACATCAATAGACTTGTCATAACATAGGTAATATTAACATCCAAAGTAGCACGTAAAGTTAAAATACTAACTTCACTCGAGGGAGAGCTTCATTCTATTGAAGTTCACTACATGAAAGTTTGACTGTAAATATATGTGCATACATACGTACGTTTCACATGGTACAAACTACTTCAATTTGTAAAGGAGTTAACAGTCTTTAGAAACTATTTCGACACATTTTGCGCAAAACAAAAGTAGTTATTATACTCAATTTTGTGTAAAATCTTGTTGATACCAAATATAGTTGGAATTTCAAAAATGTAAATTTCTCAAAACATTATTTTCCGTTAACTTGGTAAGAAAAAAGTATGTTGCATTAAGCAAGTTTGCGCACAAGTAAAAGTGTAAGAAATATGTGAAAATGTAAAAATGAGTTTGTAAAAAAAAATGCAGAAAGGAAATTCTTGTTTTCCTTAACAAAAGTATGCAGCTAAGACATAAAAAGTGTAAAGAGCTAAAGTATTTAGATACAAATGTGCATGATGTTCATTGTCAGCGCAAAATTCAAAATGCACTTTGTTTAAAAACACATAACAGACAGAAAACTTTCCTGGAGTTTCAGCATTGCAGAAGTAAAGAAGACCACAATCGCTTTGTTCTGTTGTATGAGAGAAGTTTGTCCCTGGAGGTAAAGCTCCGCTCAACGTATTGCACTGGATCTATGCATTCATTCAACTATATGGTGTTGTTGCTGTCGTTGAGCTACCAGTTCGTTAACTTCGCTCCATTCACAAATTGTCATCCAAGTCTTATAACAGATATCTAAGGAAATTAGCAGTTTCAACAAGAATGGACCATAGACACACAAATTAATTGACTTTAATAAAATCCAAAGATGGATAAATCAATGAAACTTGGTGGGTGGGTTGACCTCATGACGCGAAATAGAAAACTAGTAAAATTTTGGACAATTGGCGTGGCACCGCCCACTTTTAAAAGAAGGGAATTTAAAAGTTTTGCAAGCTGTAATTTGGCAGTCGTTGAAGATATCGTAACGAAATTTGGCAGGAACATTATTATAACTATATGTGTGCTAAATAAAAACAAGTAAGGAATATTACATACTCAGCTGAGAGCTTTGGAGACAAAATAAGGGAAAATCAAAAGGGCGGAGCCACGCACATTTGGAAATTTTCTTTTATTTTTGTATTTTGCTGCACCAGCGCAACCAGTTTGTACTTCGGTGCCTACTTTCTCTCAGTTAATATAGTCTACTACTGAGAACTTTCCTGGAATTTGATTTTGTAAAATTTTTCTAGTGGGAACACTTGATTAGAAAAGCCCGATAAATACGCCACTACTCACAATTAATTCTATCAGCCTGCGCCAGGTTTACGGAATTTTTATTGAAAAATCTTAGTTTAAACCAATACAAATACGCAATTCGTTGCTAACATTTTTGTTAGCTTGAACTGAACGGTCCATGGGGACCTCACATAGAAAAATGAGTCCACAGTGTACGATAAAAAATTGGTAATACGCCGATAATAAATGCATAACTTTTCAATAAGAAATCGATATTTCTTAAACAAAAAATCTATAGTTTTTCGATTGCAAATATGTATATAACTTTTCGATAACAAATCGATAAACTCGGCAAAAAAATGTATAACCCTTCGATAGAAAACTGCGTACTGTCCATAAATTTTCGATACCTCGCCGATAACATGCCCATAACAAACCGATAACAAAGGCTTAACAAACCGGTAACTCTTTGAGTAGAAATGGATAAAACGCCCATAACTCGTCGATTACAATCCGATACATTATGTTGCTCCACTTGCTGCATGACACTTCCAAAAATTATCCTTACACCAGATTATACGGTTTTTGAAGAAAATTTTTCATAAAAATTTATTGAAATTAAATGTACACAAAATAATGAACCTGAAGTATATGTGAGTCACTTATTTAGCATAAAACCATCATATTTATAATATTTTGCTTGTCAAGTGTAATCGTGACACAAAAAATAGGACAATGTCAACATATTTCTTTTCCCATAGTGCCATATGTGTTAACACGAATCCTGCGTTACAAATATAAAATTTACTCTACCTAAAGTTGTATGTAAATACGAAATATACGGCATATATAAATTCACATGCAAATAGTTATTAGTATTTTATTTGTTATGTTTTGTTGTCATGTAGTATTCAGGCAGTTGTTATGTGGGCGATGAAAAGAGGTTAACGACAACAAGGCAAATAGGACTGTTGGCATTTTAACGCATATTCGTGTACAGAGTACTCAGTTATGGTAGATATATATTCTTATACTCAGTTGAGCAGAGCTCACAGAGTATATTAAGTTTGATTGGATAACGGTTGGTTGTACAGGTATAAAGGAATCGAGATAGATATATATCAAAATCATCAGGATCGAAAAAAATTTGATTGAGCCATGTCCGTCCGTCTGTCCGTCCATTAACACGATAACTTGAGTAAATTTTGACGTATCTTGATAAAATTTGGTATGTAGGTTCCCGCGCACTTATCTCAGATCGCTATTTAAAATGAACGATATCGGACTATAACCACGCCCACTTTTTCGATATCGAAAATTTCGAAAAACCGTAAAAGTGCGATAATTATTATCAAAGACAGATAAAGCGATGAAACTTGGTAGGTGAGTTGAACTTATGACGCAGAAAAGAAAATTAGTAAAATTTTGGACAATGGGCGTGGACCCGCCCACTTTTAAAAGAAGGTAATTTAAAAATTTTGCAAGCTGTAATTTGGCAGTCGTTGAAGATATCATGATGAAATTTGGCAGCAACGTTACTCCTATTACTATATGTACGCTTAATAAAAAATAGTAAAATCAGAGTAGGACCACGCCCACTTTTAAAATTTTTTTTTTTTTAAGTCAAATTTTAACAAAAAATTCAATATCTTTACAGTATATAAGTAAATTATGTCAACATTCGACTCCAATAATGATATTGTGCCATAAAATACAAAAATAAAAGAAAATGTCAAAATGTGCGTGGCTACACCCTTTTTCATTTAATTTGTCTAGGATACTTTTAATGCCATAATTCGAACAAAAATATACCAATCCTTGTGAAATTTGGTAGGGTCTTAGATTCTAGGTCGGTAACTGTTTTCTGTCAAAAAGGGCGAAATCGATTGAAGCCACGCCCAGTTTTTTTACACAGTCGTCCGTCTGTCCTTCCGCTCGGCCGTTAATACGATAACTTGACCAAAAATCGATATATCTTAACTAAACTCAGTTCTCGTACTTATTTGAACTCACTTTGTATTGGTGTAAAAAATGGACGAAATCCGACTATGACCACGCCCACTTTTTCGATATCGAAAGTTACGAAAAATTTAAAAAATGCCATAATTCTATACCAAATACCAAAAAAGGGATGAAACATGGTAATTGGATTGGTTTATTGACGCAAAATATAACTTTAGAAAAAAACTTTGTAAAATGGGTGTGACACCTACCATATTAAGTAGATGTAAATGAAAAATGTCTGCAGGGCAAAATCAAGGGCTTTGAATCTTGGAAGGAATACCGTTCGTAGTATTACATATATAAATAAATTAGCGGTACCCGACAGATGATGTTCTGGGTCACCCTGGACCACATTTTGGTCGATATATCGAAAACGCCTTCACATATACAACTACCACTACTCCCTTTTAAAACCCTCATTAATACCTTTAATTTGATACCCATATCGTACAAACATATTTTAGGGTCAGCCCTGGTCCACCTTTATAGCGATATCCCTAAATGGCGTTCACCTATAGAACTATTACCCACTCCCTCTTGAAATACTCTTCAATACCTTCCATTTGATACACATGTCATACAAACACATTCCAGGGTTACGCTAGGTTCATTTTCCTACATGGTGATTTTCCCTTATTTTGTCTCCATAGCTCTCAACTGGTTATGTAATGTTCGGTTACACCTGAACTTAGCTTTCCTTACTTGTTACCTATAGTTTGTGTGAATAAATATTAAAGGAATGTACTATTACTAAAGGAAAGAACGTTTACTAGATCCAGACAGAAAAGTAGGCTTAAGAAATATTTAGGCTCTTTAAGTTAAACTAATATTTGATTGGCATATTTATACTAAACATGAGGTATGATACTCCCATTAATAACATGATAGAAGCACTTAACTGGTTGAGTATAAAACAGCTTTTATTCCACCAGACTATGAAATTTGTATTTAATATCAAGCACGATAGATTACCAACATATCTCAGCGCAAGGTGCTGAACTTCCTAATCACATAAAAGTAGTAATAACTTGAATACTTTTAAAACAAATTTATTGGAGCATTCTAAGTTAAATTTTTTCTCCTTTTATTTCTCCTTTTATTTTTTACATGATATATCCGATACTGGAGCGCGAAACGGGAATGGTGATATCGGAAGCAGCAAAATACAATGGATTTGGCCCTAATGGAGAGAAAATCGGTCGCCACCTGTAACTCCAGACAGTTCCAACATCTAATTTCGCTGGAATTCAATACTTTCAGCCGATATTTAATGTTGCTGATCGGAATCACTCGCATTCCGACAGCATTAATATATCAATAAAATTATATGATGTGTAACGCAAATAACGAAAATAAGGCCAAACAAAAGTTGGAGCAGGCGGAAACACGTCCATTTCAACCTCCCATTATATTGTAACGAATAAAGTGCAATTCCACTTATTTACAACCTTCTGCTAATGTTCGAGTCACTAAACGGTTGAATAAATAACTCCAATATCCAATAATGCAAAATGGCCTTTATTAGACTACTTTCACAATAACAATTCTACTTCTCAACAGATAGGGTTCTTAAATCAAACTGATTGCCATGCCTCAGCTGGCGCTGCTTTTGTACTCTCCGGTTTCCTCGTTTGCATATTTCTGGGCGTTTCTAGAATTTACTATTTGTTTACCAGCTATAAACTCACCAGAAATATTTTACAGATGCATTATTATAGCTTCTCGCATAGCCATATGCGCGTGTATAGGTGAGTGATACTTCCATCGATGATTGCCTACTTTTGGCAGTATCTCAGATATATGCAAGTGTTTGTGCGTTTCTCTCCGCTGCATGTATGGACATAATGATTGATTTGTTTATGTGCATACAAGTTACTGCTCAGAATCGGCTTAGAGATGATAGTATCCCTTAGTGTTGCTAACATTCGTCACAATATGTTGAGCTTTGCTGACCGGAATCGTCATGCACTCCGACAGCATCATTACTAAACAAAATAGAGAGGTGATTGGATACACGTTATTTCCAATTTCCAACATCCAAATGTTTAGCTGTGTTTATCGGAGACTAATACATTCCGACAGCTTAAAATATAAATATAATTGAAAAATATAAGTTCCAAATTTTGTTGCTTTAAGCTGGGAGCACTGGAGGATTGGAAGCGTGTCCTTTCCAACCTCCCTTAAACGAGTGGCTCCCAGACTTGTCTGTTTGTCACGCTAGTAAATATGCTGATCATTCCAGCAGCATAGTCAATAGAAATAAGTGACTATAATAATAAATTTTACTTAGCAGGTTAGGTTTAGGCCTAAACAGCCGTAATAATAAATACATTTTTTTGTAAATATAATGAAATGACAAATTTGAGAAAAATTAATAATTGCAGTCCCCTAAAGAAGGGTGCAAAAAAATCACAAATTTGTCTACAAAGCTCATTGGCATTTTAACTTTTTATTTTGAAAAAACGTTAATTATCTATATGTATCTGTCACTAAAAGATAGGATAAAGAATTCTCGGTTGGAAATGATATCATGACCCCAGAACCATTCAATACAGAGCTTACTTTCAACTGTAGAGCCAACAAACTATGCCATTAGTGCTCTGTCCGCACTACAATACAAAGCGAAACTACAAAGGTTAATATACCATTTCATTTTCATGAAAGGTATAAAAAGACATTATTCAAAATCTAAACAGGAAAGACTTGAATTCCAATGCACAACCCGTTAAAATATGAGGGCAAAATTTCTGAATTTTGTGGTGCCGTCTTATGAAATTTTTTTGTTCTGGAGGCATTGCCACTTGGTGGTGAACCATACTCGATTATGGGTGTGTTTTTTTTTTTTTTTCATTTTTATCAACAATTATTCGGGTTGTGTTATGGACGAGAATCCAGGAAGAATCTCTCTTGCCAATAAATACTACTTTGGACTAGGTCGGCAATTAAATTAAAAAGCAGCGGCTGCGTTGGCTAGGCCATGTTATGCGAATGGAAGATAACGCTCTGGCCAAGAAAGTGTTTCAATCGAAACCTGTCTATGGAAGCGGAGGTAGAAGGCGACCCCCACTCCGCTGGAAGGATCAGGTGGAAGACGATGTAAACTCACTTGGTGTGACCAATTGGCGCCGGTTGGCAGAGAGAAGAAGCGACTGGCACGACTTGTTGGACAGCCATAACCGTTTAAACGGTTAAGCGCCAATTAAGTAAGTAAGTTATCGACATGGCATATACGAATTACCGATTTATTATCGAAGTGTTATAAATTTGTTCAAAATTTCGATGACAATGTTTATCTTATAGTTATCAAGAGGTTATCAATTTGATATTGAACACGTATCGCCTTTTTATCGCAAATTTATCGATTATCTTTCAAAAGTTTTCGATTAAAAACCTGATTTATTTGTTATCCAAAACTTATATATCTATAATGAAAAAGTTATCGAAAATGCATCGAATTTTTATCGAAGGGCTTTCGATTTGTGATCAGAAAGTTCTCAGTTTGCTATTGAAAAGTTATAGATTTGTTATCAAAAAGCTATCGAAAAGTTGCCGATTTAAGTTATTGATTTGCTATAGAAAAGTATAGATTTATTGGAAAAAATCCATATTTTTGCTATCGTTAAATTAATGCTCATTTTCGGCGTATTATTAATTTGCTATCGGCGTGTTTTCGGTTTGTTATGTACAACTCATGGGTTTTTATGTAGCAGATACCGATAAAATTTCAATGTAAAACCGATGGCACATCTGTAAGCCGTCGACAAAAAGCATATAGGAGACAAAGCAAGCGAATGACTTAGCGATAACAAGCCGTTAATAAACCAAATATCGTAAACTTTATCAACTTTTTATCGGGTATTAATAATTTGTTATGGGCGTGTTATCGAAAAGCTATAGATTTTTTAGAAACAGTTATCGATTTTTTATCTTAATGTTATCGACTTATTATCGGAGTATTAGTATTTCTGTTACTGAAATGCTTTCGATATGTTATCGACAGGTCGTCGGTTTGTTACTTCAAAATAAATTCAGTGACACATCTGTAACGCGTCCATAACAAGCCGACAAGAAACCAAAAAAACGCTTATAACTCGGAGATAACAAGCCAATAACATACCGATAACTGAAAGATAATAATTCGCTATTGATAATAATTTTTAATAGCTGACGGCGCCCTTCTGAAGAAGCCAAAAATTATTTGTTTCTGGAAATTTTTCCTCTATTCTGGCTTAACGTCAACACTTGGGACGAGCTATAGTTAATTAAAAAACATAAATTTTCTTTATTTTTACGCATCGAACGTCATGAGTACACGACATGGCTCTCACGCCCCGTAACATTTTTTTATCTGCGAAACCAGCCGCAATTGTTTTTTGTTTTTTTTTTTTTGAAAGTTGGCTGGTTGGTATCCAATTTTTTAAATGCCATTATTTTTGACTTGGTAGCTCCATATAAATTCTTTATAGCTCTACAGTCGTTTCCACATACTTGTTTTTTTTTTTTTTCATTGTTTGGTGAAAAAAAATTCATACTTTAATGCATGATACAAAAAATGGAAGTAGTTCCATTTAGTGTGACGTTAGCCATTTGACGTTTGCGGGGACAATGACAATTTCACCAAAAACAAGCTACCAGATTGAAAAATGTTACGAATTTTTCTAAATTTGATGGATTTCATATTAAGGAATACATCTAATTACTTTCATAGTAATTTTAGATAAAAAAGAAAAAAAAAAATGAGCCACACGCCTTGGAAATATTTTAATACGAAATATCAGCCTAAAAAAGGTTTTTAAAAAGTTTTTCGAGCTCCCGAAAATTGTTTTGGTGAAAGAAACATGGTTCGAAATATGCAAAGCAGGGAATATAGCTTTCTTAAGTGTCCGTACGTTAGCTCAGAACATTTTGACAAAACATACACGTTTGTCAATTGATTGCACAAAGGCGGTCCTTATAAATCGACACCGCAATTTCTAAAGAGTTTAGCATACTTAAACGCAATTTTTATGAAATTGAATGGTGATAAATTGGCTACAATTCCACGTTTTTTGAATTGTTAAACCATTTTTTTGGGAGAATATTACCCTGTAGCTCTGCAGGTTAGCCACTAATTATGAGAGTGTTTTTGTCCGTTGTATAAGGGGTCATCTTGGTCAGCGCCGTCAATACACATGCTGCGCCCTTTTAGAATTGAAATAGATGTGCAGACTTTGAAGGTACGCTTTTTATCAACATGCCTTCAGAAATATTTACTGTAGGGGCATCATAATAGGGCCAATGCTAGAACAGCAGCATTTTTCGTGTATTTTTATTTTTTTTTTTCTTTCTAGGGGTCAAGCAGCCATAAAATATGAGTCATTAACCAATGTATGAGTCATTATCCACTATTTTTCAATAAAATTACGTGTTTTACTGTATTCTCAAACAATATATATGCGCATAAATCGTGCTAAAGCCTATTATTATTGTCTCAAATGACCATTGTGTTTTCATCCTAAAGGAAATTTCCATCTGCACAATTTCGTCTTAAACAATTTCGTCTTAAACAGTAACGGTATGGCAACGCTTCTGGCAAAACAACAAACACTATGAAACTTCAAAAATTCCCAAATACGTCAAAAATTTTGAGTGGAACTACCTTCTTTTTTGTATCATGCTTTAACACAAATCACCTAGCCAGATTGCGCATTCACGAGTTCAAAATTGCTTCGTTCTGCGCATCTACGTCAAATTTGACTCCTTGAGCGAATGAAAGAAAGAGAGAAAAAACAAGAGCTAAAGGAAAATGACGTGTGAATTGCCCATAAAAAACAGCTGATCTTTTGTTTACATGCGCAACGCGCAATCTTCTGTGTGTGATTTGTGATGCTTTAATGGATTAAACATTAGACTGGGTCGATTTATTAACTGATATCGCGCCATCGATTTTTCGATAGGATTTGGGCTCAGGAAAAAAAGTTCCACTACGTATACCCAAAAAAATAATTTTAGAGCCTGCGAAATTTCATTTTTTTTACTTTTTTTCATTTGATTGTAAATATTCATGTATGCCCTGTCCGACCCAAAAATGTCCGCTAAAAACGTTGACGATAACAGTTTTTTGAAAACAAAGAAATATTTTTTTCATACATAAAGTAAATTTTTTAGTACGTCATGAAAAAAACCTTAAAAATCAAAGTCGAAAAAAAGTAAAAAAAAAAATGAAATTTCGCAGTCCCGAAAATTATTTTTTGGGTATGCGTAGTGGATCTTTTTTTCCTGACCCCAAATCTTATTGAAAAATCGATGGCGCGATATCGGTTAGCTTTCGTCCATACAAATCGGCCCACCCTATTAAACATTGCTTTGGCAGTTTAAGCTTTTAGAAGGCGCCCTCAAAGCTTTTAAAGAAATTATAAAGATCTTAAGACGAAAATTATGACAGATCAATTTAAAAAACTATATGTCAAATAACCAAATTACATCAAAAAAACAATCTTAACTGTATTTGCAAGGCTAAACAAAATTTTTTTATATTAAAAAAAAAATTCCGAGCACCTCTCAAATTTGGTGGCAAACTTTGCGACTTCTTTTTGCGACCTAGTCTACTGTATGTGCATTTATTTACCTATATATCTGCAGGTAAACAAAATTTTCCTTTCACACATGATATTCTGTAAACATATTAATACTTGTTTTCATTTTCTGCTCACCTTTTTGACGCATCTGTGTGCTCTGAACTGTGCAAAACTAATTATAACGCTGACGTTCTCTGTAAACATTGCAATATTCTTGAATAGATTTAAAGTATCAACGTTGGTCATATACATACATATGTGTGTGTGTGTGTACCTATTAACATACAAGTTTTTCACGTATATGAATGCTTCTTTAACTTGTACATGAGTTTCCCCGTTTGTAGTTTCTATGTAGCGTTCCACTGATTTCTGTATCAAATATATTCTAAAAGGACGAAGCTTTCGGTTGGTTCGAGATATATCATTGATTATTAGCTTGTAGTTATAATTCTTTTGAAACGATTTTTCTTTACCTTATGAGGAGCAAATATAAACCATTAATTTGGCTCAAACAAAATAACCTCCGCCCACACAAAACACGATCAGCAATATAGCCAACACATCCCGAATTACAAATAAGTCTCAGAAACGTTACCAGCGCAACAAGCTGCTGCAATACCGCACAGCAACACCGTAACCATGGCAACGAAATACACCAAGGTAGCATGGTAAATTGGCAAACTTTTTTAAAAAATACAAAATTAACACAGCGTTCAAAACATGGAACAATCTATGGCGAAAACTAAGAACTAACACTAACTCAGAGGATCCGTTTAGCAGCCACGGCATATACAAGCTCACATGCGGATGCCAGCATAGTTACATAGAATAAACAGGACGGCGAATAAGGACGAGGTTCAGAGAACATATTAGAGATTACAGCAAAAAAATACGGAATCCAAACATTATACCCGAGTCTAACTTCGCGAATCACATGGTCGAAAATAAATGTTCCCCATCAAACATCAATAAAACAGTTCTTCACATACAAGGAAAAGGCCGACGTCTCAACGTACTCGAACACAAGGAAATCTACAAACAGAAAACATTCGACGGTAGAATAATAAACGAACAGATAAACACAATTTCTGTCACAATATTCGAGCCTTTAAAACGTGTTTACAAGAAACAAAGTAATCAAACAGGTACAGCAGACAAACACACAACAACAAACAAACACAAAACAATTAACACACCAAAACAACAAACCCACAAAGAAGGTCAAAAGACTAGAATTACTGAACTTTACCTGCTTCAGTCAGCCACACAAATCGATCAGTAAAAACCACCCTCTATTCTGAATGAACACACAGCACATATACATAAATATAAACAAACATCCCTTGTGACAATACCTGCTCATATACCTACGAACTATAAATACAAGAAAAACAACAACAGATCAAAACGAAAATCGACACAGATGATGGCACAACGCCGATACCGATTTGTCTCGAAACCAATATATAGTACTTTTATTATCTAGAAAATAAATTTTCTACGTATAGGACATATATCTCCCATGATAAACCCCTATTGGGACACATAAGTCCCGCACCGCAATGTAAACGTAAATTACCGCGATCGTCATGCTACCAGATACTTACTGACCCGTTTCAACATTAAATATTCAAAAATTATTTTTCTATATAAATTCTGCAAAAGTTGGATCGAAAGGGTTAAAAGGAGCTATTATTTACATAAAATTATCATAAAAAAATAACCATAAAAAAATATATAAAACAATGGCTAAAAATTAAGTCTTGCAGACTTTGAAATTATTTTAACTAAGAAATTTTTCCGGGTGTATAACTTAATCCCGACTTACAAAATCCCGAAACACTAAATCCCGAAACACATAATCCCGACACGACCAAATCCCAACATCTCATAATCCCGACACGACCAAATCCCAACAACTCATAATCCCGACACGACCAAATCCCGACAAAAAAATCCCGACAAAAATACTGACAACATGTAACATTTTTTACATATTTTGTCAGTATTTTTGATTAAGCTGGATTCAGTTTTCACTCAGTGATAAAACGATGCCATAAAAAATACACATCTTCGGTATTATTCTATTATTTTAGGCACCCCTTTTGCGTAGGCCACCTTCGGCAATAATCCTTAGCCGATCCAATCCGGCTGCGCCATGCACAGTAATTCTGCGTAGTACACCCTCCTGCGTAGGCGGCCTTCGGCAGATCCAACACCGGCTACGCGATCCACAATATATATGCGTAGAACACTTTACTGCGTAATAATAATTTTATAACTTTCTATTATTCTTCTAACAATTTTAACTAAAATTTGTTTAATACCAACATTTTAGTAAATTTGTCTGGATTATGTGCTGTCGGGATTTTGAGTTATCGGGATATTGTGTTGTCGGGATTCCGTTATGTTTTGTCGGGATATTTATTATGTCTGGATTGTGTCTTGTCGGGATTTCTGAAAATTGTCGGGACTATGAGTTGTCGGGATTTTGAAAGTCGGGATTATGAGTTGCACCCAATTTTTCCCCATGACGATATTCTCAATAATTCTCAAAAAATATTTTCCAACCAGTGTGCAACCATATAATATTTTTATACCCAGCTGCACTTGACCACAGGGTATTATAACTTTGATTAAATAACGGTTGGTTGTACAGGTATAAAGGAATCGAGATAGATATAGACTTCCTGAGCGAAATCGGATGATAACCGATATAAAACTTTTTATATATATAACATTTCGGAAAACACAAAAAACTTGATTATTTAGTAAATAATACACCTAGAATGTTAAAATTTGACGTATGGACTGATATTGAGACTCTTGATAAAAATTAAAAAAAAAAATTTAAAATGGGCTAGGCGCCGTCCACTTGTGAAAAAATTAATTTTACAAATATTATTAATCATAAATCAAAAATTGTTAAACCTATCGTAACAAATTTCGGCAGAGAGGTTGCCTTTACCCTAAGGAATGCTTCGAAGAAGAATTTACGACATCGGCTAAGGACCACGCCCACTTTTATATAAAAGATTTTTAAAAGGGTCGTGGGTGAATAAAATAAGATATATCTTTGCAAAAAGGAGCTTTATATCAATGGTAGGATATAGGAAAAACATCAAAATTTAAAAAATGGGCGTGGAACCGCCCCTTTTATGACTAAGAAATTTTTTATGTTTCGGGAGCCATAACTCGAAGAAAAATTTGTTCAGAATAGAACCATATGTATATGGGGTATTCCACCCCATTTCGACCAATTTTGAACCCGACCACTTTAGAATTGGCTGAAAGTTTTTCTTCTTTTTCTAGCTTACGAAAGACGTTTTTCAGAATTTTTTCAAAATTTTTCACCCAACTCAAAAAAAGTTATGAATTTTTAAAAAAAGCCCGTTTTTGTTTTCAAAATGCTATAGCTCTTTCAAATATTGACCGTTTGGGATCTTTTTTTTTAAATTTGTTTTTAAATGTACTTTTCGAAAAAAATTTTAAAGTTTTTTTTTTTAATTTTTCAGTTTTTTGAGATTTTTCGAATTTCGCCATTTTTTTTTTTTTTTTTTCTCATAAAAAACTTCAATCAATTCTGCAATCATCCCCACTAATCCCGGCGTGGGCCGATTTTGTTTTATATTTTTTTTTATTTAATTGAAAAAAAAATTTCAAAAATAAAAATTTTTTTTATCAATTTTATTTATATAACAAAAAAATGTAAGACAATGATTTTTAGGTATTCTTTTCTTTATATATTATGGTAATCTATATTTAAATATTTTAATCGTAGATTACCATAATATATAAAGAAAAGAATACTTAAAAATCATTTATTTATATATTTAAATATTTTAATCGTAGATTATCATAATATATAAAGAAAAGAATACTTAAAAATCATTTTCTTACATTTTTTTGTTATATAAATAAAATTGATAAAAAAATTTTTATTTTTGAAGTTTTTTTTTTTCAATTAAATAAAAAAAAATCGGCCCACTCCGGGATTAGTGGGGATGATTGCAGCATTGATTGAAGTTTTTTATGAGAAAAAAAAAAATGGCGAAATTCGAAAAATCTCGAAAAACTGAAAAATTAAAAAAAAACCTTTAAAATTTTTTTCGAAAAGTACATTTAAAAACAAATTAAAAAAAAAAACAAAGATCCCAAACGGTAAATTTTTGAAAAATGTATAGCATTTTGAAAACAAAAACGGGGCTATTTTTAAAAATTCATAACTTTTTTTGAGTTGGATGAAAAAATTTGAAAAAATTCTGAAAAACGTCTTTCGTAAGCTACAAAAAGAAGAAAAACCTTCAGCTAAAGAGGTCGGGTTCAAAATTGGTCGAAATGGGATGGAATACCCCATATGTATTATTACGCAGCCTTTTAACACTATTAAGCACACAAAACAATCACCAACAGCATTTCAAGTTTACAGCTGGGTATGTAATGTTCGGTTTCACTCGAACTTAGACTTTTTTATTTGTTATTCATAAATCTATTAACTTTTCTAAATAAATGAACAACAATTTTCATTGAATGTACTTTAAAGACTTCATTCATTGCGATTTCTTTAAGAAGCAAAAAAGATTATTTTCCCATTAACCACTGGATTTGAATGACTTTATATGGAAGCTGCGCGTGTTGTGTTTCATAAAAGCGAATGAGATTGTAAACAAACTTGCCAATTACTGATAAACAACCTTTAAATATTTGCTTAAGGATGTCATTTTATGTCTCTGGTCGTTAAGCCAGCGCGTAGAGTGAGGAAAATTGTTCAGCGAAAATATATCTTAATGGCATATTTGTTTTGTTAAGTTGTTGGTGCTTCGTAGCAACAGGCTGGCATTTGCTTGAATAAAAAAAAAGAAATTGATTTGTGTTTGGTTGTGTTGAGTAATAAAATACAAGTGGCAAGCTTGAGATATTTTTAAGAGATTTGCACTTATTTGCTCGTTAGTTTCTAACTTAGAAAAAAACAAAAATGGATATATTAATTTGTATAAAGATTTTGGTTAAGAGATATCTGTAGGGTCACGCTGCGTGCAGGTGCGGAAAGGTAGACCGCTATTTAGAAGGAAGAAAGGTGAGGCAGAGCGGCGTGAGTGAGAAGAATTCCAGATGCTGGCTGTTCCTAATGCTCGAAAATTCTACCAAAAGAGCTGCCTGATGATGGGAGGTTTCAAGGATGGAGCAGATTCCTGCAGGACTGATAATGGCGACCTTGTAATGGACATACAGAATGTGCTTAAGTTGTGGAGGGAACACCTTGCGTCATTGTTATATAGCAAGGGAGAATACAAACGTATTACCCACATCGCAGATTATGGAAACCACGTTCCGGCACCCGACTGTAATCAAAGGATAGTGGTAATATACCGGCTAAAAAATCACAAGGCGACAGGCTATGACGGAGTACGCGCCGAGTTGTTCAAACACGGAGGCGAATATATGGTAAAAAGGATGCATCAACTCCTTTTTAAAATATTGCTGGATGAACGTATGGCTCCAGGTTGGAATTTAAGTGTGCTCTGCCCAATCCACAAGAAACACAAACCCGCAAACCGCGCCAATTACTACACAATTAGCCTGCTTAATATCACGTATAGAGTTTTATCTAGCGTACTGTGGTAAGGACTGAAGCTCATAGGCAACAAAATAATTGAGCATTTTCAGTGCAACTACAGACCTGGTAAACCTATCATCGACCAGACCTTGCTGCTATGTCTGCATAAAAGTGCCCTACAAAGTTAATAAGGTTTATCGTTGAGCAACAGAACTAGCGCAGAAAGGATTGGTAAACATTTTTCCGAGTTATTGTAAACTCAGAAAAGCGACTCCCTTTCATACAGTATCTTTAACCTAATGCTGTGGCAGCAGAACTAAACCATAATGGTACAATCTGTTATAAGAGCTTACAATTATTGGCGGATTCTGATGATTTTGTTATTATTGGGCTTAGCAAACGCGTTGTGAGTTCTGCTTCTCTGGATAAGATAAAGAAGCAAAAAAAGCTAAGTCTTGCGATAAATGAGGGCAATACGAAGTACTTGTCAAATCGCGCCCTAACAGCCATGTCACTATTGACGGAATCAAATTTGAGACTGTGCAGGGTTTCGCGAAACCCGCATTAACAACAAAAACAATGTGAGCTTAGAAATCAACCGGCAAATAGCTCTTGCCAACAAGTGCTCCTTAAGACTGAGTAGGCAATTGAAGATTAAAGTCCTCTCAAGACGAACAAAAATCACGCTCTACAAGTGGCTTATCATACTCGTCCTGTTATATGGCTCGGAATCATGTACGGTGTCGAGAGAGGATGAGATGGCTCTTCAAGTGTTGGAGATAAAAGATCTCCAGAAGATTTATGGTCTTGTCAGTGTTGCTGACGGTAAGTATAGAAGGAGGTATGATGACGACCTATATGGGCTTTACGCAGATATGACGATAGTGCAGCGAATACAAACCCAAGACTAGGTCACGCTATGAGAATGCGCGAAGAAGCGCCGTCCAATAGAATGCTAAGCTCCAATTAATGATGATGATGATGAGATAATTGTTTCTGTAGTATAGTCTAACTCTATAAGCAGTAAGTATATTGATTACTAAAACCTATTTTCAAAAAGAAAGAAGTTTCAACAAGAGCCTGGAAATTTTGTAATATTATATATATCCCGTAAGACGGAATGGTTAGATCTTCTCTATTTCTTTCACGTTTAATAATTAGGGTTTTCGCGAACATGACAGTCAATATTTTCCTAAGGCTTCAAAAAGATGTACAATATTGTGGCGAATGTTGACATCACTAAATAAATAATCACAACAACAAAAGCGGCAAGCAGCCACACTTATGTACAAGGTAACGAAGAATATTCCACAAACATAACCAGCAGCTCGAAGTGAAGAGATATCTCACATGCACATATGTAGTCATCAGTTAAGAGAAGAAATTGCTACTCACACACACACGCACATAGCGAACTAACAAAGCAGGACATACAACTATTCTAGAAGGTGAAACGTCTAGACCTTATGCGAACGAGGCAACAGAGAGTATAAAAGCAGCGCAAGCTGAGGAATCAGGATCAGTTTGATTAAGCCTAACTTTTGCGAAGTACGTGATATTGTAGAATAATTGTACTAAATAAAGACCATTTTTCAATACTGAAGTTACTTATTCGACAGTTCAGCGGTTCGAACGTAAGCAAAAGCTTTAAAATAAGCGGCATTTTCCAAAATTCGTTACAATATTTACATATTCATATACAATACAGATAAAAGTCTTTTTTCAAAAACATTGCTCTCGAGATATTATTAACATTTGCCCAGCAATCGACATAACAAAATATACAACTTTTACAACTTACAGATTTTATAATTGGACTTTTGTTAAGTTTTGAGTGGGGAGGAATTGAGCTATGTGGCCACGAAAATCCACAGACCCGAGGCATTCGGGTTGGTTCCAGAAAGTGTTTTCACCGTAGCATACCGAATTCATTTTTGCCAAATGAGTGCTTACATCCACAACATTTATTTTGGCCTATGACTAGCGTTTTCGCAATTAAAGCAACAACATTCTTGAGGAGTAAAAAGGCTGGGTACAGCTGAAAATAGCTCCGTAGTTACTTGTTTCCAAATTTTAACATGGATATCCTCTTTTTAACTGACTATTCATTTTTCAGTGATGGTGACTATTTCGTTTTATATAGTGAAGAACGAAAGGAAAGTAGAAGGAAGAGGAAAGGAGAAAAGAAAAGGAGAAGAATGGAAAGGAGAGAAAAACAAACCGCAACCGGAGGCGTGTTTTCATTTCATTATCGAAATGTTAACCGTTTGTAATTCAGATTTGTTATCGAAGTGTTTGTAAACTTGCTATTGATAGCAAGGACTGTCGATGAGTTACCGATTTTTTATCGACGCGTTATTGGTTTTTATGGTAAAGTTTTCGATATTTTATCTAAATGTTACCAAGAAGCAATCAACGAATTATCGATTTGTTAACGAAAATCAATTTTTAATAGAAAAAATATCGATTTGAAATCGAAAAATTATTTGTTTTTAAAGAAAGTTTACCGATATGTTGACAATGTTATGGATTTGTTATCGAAAAAATATTTCACTCAATTGAAAAATTCACTCATTGCATCCAAAGTACTTACTTGCACAGATCAAAGGACGAAAATCAAAGTGCTACAAACATCAACCGCACAACAATATTTTACCATATTTTGAACGTTTCAGTTATCAATTTTTTCACTTGCAGCGCTATTGAACTATACAGATGTGAATCGTTTCCTACCATTTGCTATTCTGCTAAGCCTTTATTTCATATTCAGTTTTGCATATGCAATGACATACAAAATTGCGTATTGCTGTATTTATTCATATATGTGATGAAAATATCACTTCAAGTATTGAATAAATAAAATATTTTTGATGCAGTTTCCCTTTAGTGTGTGAAAGATATGCAAAGAGTTAGGAAAAAAAAATATGATTTTTATAAGACGAATATTGACTCCGTTGGTTTAAGGACGTATTGGCATGCAAGTTTAAAATAAAGATGACTTGCTTTCAAACTTAGTACCCCTAAAGAACTTAGTAAAAAATATTTTTTTTTTTTAATTATTTCTATGCTGCGGCTCATTTACAGTTGAATTGAAGTAAAATACGCATTTAGCTGTTTAGTAGACAGTAAAAAAAAAGTTAAATAAGTAAGGAATGATAAGTTCGGGTGTAACCGAATATTACATACTCTGAGAGCTGTGGAGGCAAAATAAGCGAAAATAACCATGTAGGAAAATGAACGTAGAGTAACACTGAGATGTGTTTGTATGATATGGACATCAAATGAAAAGTGTTAATGAGTATTTAAAAGGGAGAAGCCCCAAGTTGTATATGTGAAGGCGTTTACGATATACCGACCAAAATGTGAACCAGGGTGACCCAGAACATCATCTGTTGGGTACCGCTAATTTATTTATATATGTAATACCACGAAAAGTATTCCTGCCATGATTCCAAGGGCTTTTGATTTCGCCCTGCAGAACTTTTTCATTTTCTACTACTTAATACGGTAGGTGTCACACCCATTTTACAAAGTTTTTTCTAAAGTTATATTTTGTTTCATCGCTTTTTGCTATAGAATCATGGCATTTTTTTATTTTATCGTAATTTTCGGATTTCGGCCATTTTTTACATCAAGATAAGGTGAGTTAAGTGAACTAAGTTTAGAAAAGATATATCGATTTTTTCTCAAGTTATCGTGTTTAGGGCCAAGCTGAAGGACAGACGTTCGACTGTGTATAAAAACTGGGCGTGACTTCGACCGATTTCGCCCATTTTCACAGAAAAAGTTATCGTCATAGAATCTATGCCCCTACCAAATTTCACAAGGATTGGTTAATTTTTGTTCGACGTATGGCATTAAAAGTACTCTAGACAAATTAAATAAAAAGGGCGGCGCCACGCCCATACTGTAAAGATATTAAACTTTTTGTTGAAATTTGACTTTTAAAATTTTTATTTTTTGCGTCATCCGATTTTGCAAATTTTTATTTAACACACATACAGTAATAGGAGTAACATTCCTGTCAAATTTCAACATCATATCCTCAACGACTGCCAAATTACAGCTTGAAAACTTTTAAATTACCTTCTTTCAAAAGTGGTCGGTGCCACGCCATTGTCCAAGTTTCATCGCTTTGTCCGTCTATGGTAATGAATTATCGCACTTTTTCGGTTTTTCGAAAATTTCGATATCGAAAGAGTGGGCGTGGTTATAGTCCGATTTCGTTCATTTTAAATAGCGATCTGAGATGAGTGTCCAGGAACCTGTATACAAGTTATCGTGTTTACGGACAGACGGACGGACGGAGATTGCTAAATTAATTTCTTTTTTCGCCCTGATCATTTTTATATACAGAAGTCTGTATCTATCTCGATTAGTTTATGCCGTTACGGGGTACTGCTATGCGAATAAAGTTAATATACTCTGTGAGCTCTGCTCAGCTGAGTATAAAATTGTATTAAAATGAACTTGGAAGATCTCTATTCAAATTTTGGTTTAGTAATATATGTAACTCCAAAGGATGCGGTGCTCAAATAGCTGAAACGACTTAAAGTCAAACACATTTGACGCAGCTTATTTAGCTTGGAATGCAAAGTGTTGCTAAGGTAATACATTTCTTTGACGTTTTTATGTTTTTGCAGCACACGTTTACGTTTTGCATTTGTACGTAATAATACGTTAACTTATTATATTTAATTGAGCGACACAACAACAAGACGCGTATAGTAACTTAATTATGCATATGTTTTTCCCCGCCAATTAGTTAATTATACTTATGTGAATAAATTTGCTAAGTTAAAAGTGACTTTAAGTTGACGTTGGGAGTTGCTACGTATATAGACACCTGTTTGCTCTATTATATTTTTCTCTTCATATTTAAGCTCTACAGCCAAATTCTGAATAGTGACTACTGACTACAGTTCCACGAAACCCTATCCTATGATGTAATAAACCAGACAGGTGAGGTCAATATTACAAAACGAAGTGGCGTTTAATTTAAGTGTTGTAAAACCTTTCTGAAATATGAAGTAAGATGCAGGAAAATTACCTCTACGGTGTGTGTTTCCTTTTTTGGGAGGGTTTATTTCCTTTTCTTGAGAGAAAATGGAAAAGTTTTAGTCAACGGAACTTAATGACTTCAGAGCATCACATTATCCACAATTAAGGAATATTGAAACATATTGGTGAAGTCAATGAGATGATTGGCGATCTGAAACAGTATCATGAAGTTGCAGATGAGTATCTGGGATTGACAATATACGGCCACAAAACCCAACATCTGTCTATGTCAATTAAGCGTTGAGGTAGGCTTATTGAGCAGAAAGAGGCGGCTGGTATAAAAATATATAGCGGCAGAGATTTTACAGCAAGGGTGCTTCAACAAATCAGAACTTATTGTTTTATCTGATGGCAAAAAAAAACAAATAAAAATTGGTTTCTCAGAACTTTATTTTTATAAGCTTTGGCTAACCCACGAAACGTTTAGACAAACATGAAATACTCCCAGCCGACAGACATTGCTCTGACTTATTCTATCGATACATTATTTTTTCTCACATCTGCATTTTCTAGTTTAACTTAACAGGCTCATTCAATTTCCATCTCCCTTGCATTTTTCCGTAAATCTTTCGGCTATTGCTCTTATTCAAGTCTAACACTCACCTTTACTCTCAATCTTATTTTTATTCTTAACCTTCATGTTAGCAACTTTTCCTAGTTTGTGTCAAGCCATTACCCTTATCCCTACTTTTACTTTCCTCCAACTTCCTCTACTTTTTTTGCATTTCCTATGTTTTCTCTTTTCTTTCATAGCACTGTTTCTAATGTAAAGGTGTATCGAGTTGGGCTTTTTCCGCACATTACTTTACTTAGTAAAAACAAATAATGAAGGCTAAGTTCGGAACCGAACAATACAAACTCAGCTGCCAAATTATAGCTTGCAAAACTTTTAAATTACCTTCTTTTAAAAGTGGGCGGTGCCAGGCCCATTGTCCATAATTTTACTAATTTTTTATTCTGCATGTTAAAGTCAACCCACCTACCAAGTTTCATCGCTTTATCCGTATTTTAATTAAATGAAATATCGCAGTTTTTCAGTTTTTCGAAATTTTCGATCGAAAAAGTGGGCGTGGTTATAATACGATTTCCTTCTTTTTAAAAAGCAATCTGAGATGAGTTCCCAGGAATTAACATACTAAATTTCATTAAAATACCTCAGAATTTACAAAAGTTATCGTGTTTACGGACAGACGGACGGACGGACGGACATGGCTAAATAAATTTCTTTTTTGCCCAGATCATTTTGATATCTATCTCGATTAGTTTACGCCGTTACGGGATGCCGTTATGCGAACAAAATTAATATACTCTGTGAGGTCTTCTCAGGTTAGTATAAACAAGTAAGGAAGTCTAATTTCGGGTGAAACCGAACATTACATACCCAACTGTACACTTGAAATGCTGTTGTTGTTTGTTCTGTGTGCTTAATAGTGTTACAAGGCTGCGCAATAATACATATACATATGGTTCTATTCTGAACTAATTTTTCTTTGAGTTATGGCTCCCGAAACATAAAAAATTGCTTAGTCATAAAAGAGGCTGTGCCACGCCCATTTTTTTTTTATTTGAAATTTTTCCTATTTATTGTTATAAATCCATTTGGAAAATGAAATACCATTGATATAAAGCTCTTTTTGCAAAGATATAGCTTATTTTATTCGTCGACGATCCTTTTAAAAATCTGTTATATTTCGTTAATTTTTCTTCAAAGCATTCCTTATAGTAAAGGCAAACGCTCTGCCGAATTTTGTTACGATAGGTTTAACGATTTTTGATTTAGGATTAATAATATTGCAAAATTGATTATATCACAAGTGGGCGGTACCAAGAGCATTTTAAAAAAATTTTCAAAATTTTTATCAAGAGTCTGAATATCAGTCCACATGTCAAATTTCAATATTCTAGGTGCATTACTTAAATAAGTAATCAGGTTTTTGTGTTTTCCAAAATGTTATATATATAAAAAGTGGGCGTGGTTATCATCCGATTTCGCTCGTTTTCAATGCCAATCTATTATGCGTCCAGATAAGCTGGCGTACCAAATTTGGTGAATATATCTCAATATTTACTCAAGTTATCGTGTTAACGGGCAGACGGACCGACGGACGGACTGGGCTCAATAAAGTTTTTTTTTTCGATACTGATGTTTTTGATATATGGAATTCTATATCTACCTCGATTCCTTTATACATGTACAACCAACCGTTATAAAATCAAAGTTTTAATAGCCTGTGCACAAGTACAGCTGGGTATAGAAATAGCAAAATAGTAGCTCCCTACTACTTTAAAACTCATGATCGGATTATGAGGATCGTAAAATTTTTGTTGTTGTGCTAATGACTTCACCTGTCAGGTTTTATTGCGTCATGCACTTTCCAAGGCCAAAAATTGAAATGAAAAAAGTTCTATTTGATTTGAAAGAGTAATCATTTGAGTTCAAAAACATTTTAATTGACCTGAAAATACTGTAACAAAAAATTACTCATACGACATGGTCTTCGCAAGCAAAAAAATATTTGTTTTCTGCAATAATCAGGAAGTTTTAATAAAAAAATTAAAGGAACCGATACTTTGTGGATTAAACGATTATTATAATAACCACCGGTTTCTACTCTACTCAAAAGATCTACCAGAAATTAATTTGGTTCAACCGATTTCAACACTGTTTGGCAACATTTGTTGAAAGGTATTTTACCAAAAGTCATTTTTGATGTGGCGATGAAATAATCTACAGCTTTGATTTGAAAAAGGCTTTATTTGATTTGAAAAAAGTTTCATTTGACCTGAAAATGTTATAATAAAAAACTACTCATACGCCATGGGACTCCCAAATTAAAAATTAATATTTTCCTCAATATCCAGGAAGCTTTAGACAAAATTATAAAACAAACGCCAGTTATTTTACAAAAAGTGTATTTTGGCGTGTCAATAGGTTCTCACTAGCTTTAAAAGGAGTACTAGAAAATTATTGGGCATCTGTTTACATTACTATCTTCGAAGTACTTTTGGGTGACACATGTTATTCGCGGTTCGAATCTCGGTGAAACTTTTGATAACATTACGAAATTGCATGATGATGATTACGTGGCGGTTTGCGAAATGGTACCATCGCAATATGCCAGTAAACGTTCTTTCTTTATTTTCAGTTTCCCTTAGAAAACATAATAATTGAATATTCAATTATTATAAGCCGGTGTTAAGCGCATGAATTCTTAAAAAAAAAAAAAATTAATTAATCATTTACAATTTTTCTGAAAGTTTATTAGTTACTTATCTCTCAATAAAGTCCTGATAAAAGCAAAATGAAGTGAGATATCATTGCAACTTTCAATACTTGTTTAATATGTAGGTCTAATTAAAAGCAACTGACTCTAAATTTAGTACAAACAATTGTAATGTAATGAACAGAACTTCAAACCGCGGTCCTTCTTCTTAGAAAGACCTCCTATTGATATTTATAAAAATATTATGTTCTATAGGTTAGGTTAGGTTGAACTGGCCTAGGGCGAAAGACCTCACATAGACTGAATGTGTCCATAGTGTTACCAGAATTTGTTTGACGACCAAACGGAACGACCCCAATCAGGTGCCAGGACATATATTATAGAATAACTCCGTCCTCTTGACAAATACTAGCAATTTTCTAGAACCCAGCTTAATTGCTGCCTCAAGATTTGACAACTCTGCCGCACCTAATAGCTGGAGCATTGACTTCGCGAACGCAGGGCACGAACACAGAACGTGCTCAACCGTTTCTTCCTGCAGCTCACACTTCCTGCAATTGCTATTACTGACCATGCCTAACTTTTAAGCATGTGACTCCAGAAGGCAGTGTATAGTCAGTACGCCCATCGTGAGCCTTAAGGCTTCTCTCTTCAGAGCTATGGGTGGTTATATTTTTAATGTACGCCAAATTATTTAATTGATGCCGGAATTTCTGGAAAATACTTTTCTATGCAAAGCTTGCTCGTATTTTTCCTACAACGCATTTTTCTCATAATAAATATATTTTTAATAACTAAAACCACACAGTCACATCATAATTAATTCTTTATTCACATGTAAATATGTATGAATGTATGTGTGTTTCTTTTATTCACATAAAATATTTTCGAGTTTCACGCACACACGCTCGACTTTTCGTTCTACGTACACGTAACTTGACTTCCGTTCGTTTTGAGTGCCGCCAGGTGACTGAAGAGTGTTCTCATTTAATTTAAAAAAGCAGCTGTTTCCTTTCGATTTCTTTTACATGAATTAGTTTTTGTCAAACACTAACGTGTAAACAAGGCATGCGCACTTCTGAACGCAGATTTTTTGTTTTGCAGTTATTTTTTTGAATTTGAGAGAATTGTGTTTGTCTGCGTATGTATGTGTGTGTTATTCTCACCGGAAGTAGGTGGCGGCACTCGAACGCATATTTTATTAACAGCTGAGGTTTAAAGCTTAGTAGTAATGCGATAATCCAGGGTGACCGCAGTTAGGTGAATATTTAGTTAATTGAATTGGAAACCGAAACTTCGAGGATTGCATTTTAAACTAAATAATACCATCTCCCGAATTTATAAATGGTGATTTCAAATTTGAACATCATCCTTATATATAAATGTGAGACTCTGTACGAAGTTGGAGCATCACACCTAAACACATCACCGAATAACGCGAAAATGTAAACAGTTCTATATTTAGCCCTCAGTACCGTATTAGGCTTATTAGATTTCTTTCACAACAAATGTTGTGGCCGACCTATTCTAAATGAAAAGGTGAGCAGTGCGGTTTGCTGGAAATTCGACATGTGGGTACCTCCGTGAATAGCACATTAATTGAGATGTTTCCCTTTCCTGGAAGTGGACCAGAAACCGACCTATTCTAAAAAAGTCTAATTTCTAGTGCGATTCTCTTAAGATTCGGTATAGGGGTACCTCTTTGACCTCCTTATTTCGGAGTTTAAGCCTGAAAACGTGTTATCACATAAGACACTAATAAGAAAATATATAGAAATCCCACATTACAACTGCGTGACGTAATGTCCCCTAAGCTCAGAATTTCAAGGAACTTTGAATTGCCCGTTGTTGACAGGACCCACTGGGAAACAGATAATCCTTATAATGACCCTGATTCATTGCATTGAAATCCTTAATAACATGGGAGCCAAAAACAGTTTTTTGTTAGGATGGGTACCCGGACATCAGGGACATGAAGGTAATGCATATGCGGATTACCTGGCAAAGCAGGTTGCCATAGCAGCATTCTAGAGCCCTTTTGTGGACTCACAAAAGCACACACCAGGGAAACCATAAGTAATGGGAAACAAAACAATTCAGACGTCATTGAATTGACTGCCCATGGCAAAGACAGTCCAAACTGTTTATACTTCCGGCAACGAAAATTTCAGCAAAACTCATTAATATAAGCAGGGAGGGCTTAAGAACTCTCACTGTGTACTATACAGGACACTTTGGTATATAATATCACCTAAGTAAGTCAAATCTATCCGATACTCAAATGTCGTAGCTGTGTACTGGAGGATGAAGCGTGGGTTCAAATTCTTTGCGAATACGTCGCTCTGGCATGGCAGAGTCTCTTAATCCCTATGTGATATGGAGTAAGAAGCTTGAAGTGGTACTTAGATACATCAAAAGCCTTGACATAGAAAATTAGGCTGAAATGTCATGCACAATAGATCTGAACAAAGGTCGTAGTACTTCCAGGCCTAATAATAATAATAATAATAATAATAATAATAACCTCTTTGCACAAGACAAAATGTGAAAAATTGTTTATTCCAGAGACCTATCTAAAGTCTAGTACAGAGATTTCTCTTTGACAAGCGAAATAACTGGTCTTTTCTTTCCAGCAAGAGGTTAAGGTTCTAGAAATTTATTTGTGATTTGTTTGTAGTATATTATTTAGTCGGCATTTCGAATAGCATATGTTAACCGGTATCTTAGATATAGACCAAAATACGGACCATGGTTCTATTGTGTTCACAATATGAGTAGGAACTTGGATGTGTTCGTGAGGGCTTTAATAAGGGGCGGTGATCAAGAAGACAAGAGTGATAAAAAAGAGAGTATACGAAAAGCCTAAGGTAGAAAAAGAAAAAAGGAAAACAAGAGATAGAAGTTGGAATTGGAGAGGGGGGAGAGAGAAAGAAAAGAGAGGGTGAGGGTGAGGGAGAGGAAATTAATTGGGAGTTGAAAAGTAGGAAATGAGTTTAAGTACATAAAATTTTAAGAGGTTGAAGTTTTAGTAACACAAATATCCAGTTTCCTGCATCGTTTGTTTAATGAAAACGATTTGAGATTTAGGATAAAACACCCAGTATTGAAGATTCTTAGTTCTCACCCTGTGTTAAATATGACAAGAGTTGTTTATAGGCATGAAATAACATAAGATAATTAATAATACTCCCCTATGAAATGAAAGGGTTGTACAAGTTTGCAGGCGGTTTTGCATATAATCACAAAAACATAGATACATCAGCGAACAGAAAAGTAGCAATGGCAATTTAAATACAATTTTGTGGGTTAGATTGGGTTGATGTTGTCGGTCAATAAAGATCTCACATACACCGAAAGTGTCCAACTTTTGCTAGAATTTGATGTTCGACCAAGCGTTAGAGTCCCAATCAGCCGCCACGACTTATATAGATTTATTCTATTCCTCTTTGCGTATACTAGAGGTCTTCCACTGACGAGGCCTAATTTATAAGCAAGTGACGCCAACAGCCAGAGTCCAGTTAATATGCCCATTGTGAACTTTAAGTCTTATTTCTTTAGAGAAATAAGCAAGTTTGTAAATCTAACCTCGTAGGATTTGCACATGATCATAGAAATTTTGCAGCCCCGCGCTTCTTTCCACGCCTTTCCTGCTTAATGTATCATATGCAACTCCTGTTTAATTTTGAATTCTCTCAAACGGATTGGGACACAACCCATCGATTCAGCGAGTGCTGCATTCCATTTTTACCAACTCATCGGCCTTTTCGTTACCTTTCGCCCCTTTATGACCGGGAACCCACTACAGACGTGTGGTCCGGCTTGAGCGAAGTTTTTACAATGCTTTTTGCATTTCTTTCTTGTTAAATTACTGAGTTGAATCCTTCCCTGTTTTAGTTTTGATATTATGAGAAGAAATGTCAATACATTTTGCAACTAAATTTATAAAAACTTATCTCGAAAGCGTTTTCGATAAAATTCAAAAATTCAGGAAAATTTTACGAAAATTTCTAACTTATTCTTTCAAACTTTATGAATTGTTTGTGTAAACAATTTTGTAGCCAAATTAATGTTAGGCAAGGTGCACACGAGGCTACGCATAATAGACGCGTATTAGACACTGCAGGCGAAATCTGTTCGCTTTGATGTCGAACACATGTACTTGAATGGAGAGCTGCACACGAGGCGCAAGCTGCAAGAAAGCGACAAAGCATGAAAATCATGTAGCTAAGCGTACAGCAATGTTGATAGCTGTGCGTACGTACGCTTTAAAAAAAAGGAAGAACAAGATGTTTGTTTAAATTTTTTTGTATGCAAATTTGTGTAATTAGTTAGAAAATGGAAACTAGGAATCACCCTTTTCTCTAGTCCGCGGTGGTGTAAAGTTGCCTTTCATAATTTACAAAGGCACGGGGATGCAAAAAATTTTTAGTACCTATTTTCCATTAGTTTCGGGGACGGATATACCTGAAGAAATTTAATTTCTCATTTTTTCAATAATTGTTTGCTTTTTATAGCGACGCTCGAAGGTAGCTTCGTGTGCAGATCTTGAAGAGTAGAGAAATCGTAGCTACATGTCATACCTTGTACGCGTTTACGAAGCTACGCCTCGTGTTCATTTTGCCTTAGTCTTATAAAGTACAGTTTTAGTTCAAGGCAATTTTTTCCCGGAGGGTGTTTCAGATTGTACACCATATAAAAGTGTGTTTCATACTTTGTATGGAGAAAAACTGAAACATTCTACGCAAAAAAAACCTATCAAAAATCAAAACAAATTTGGAGAGATTTATAACTTTTTCAGACTTCAGTTGATTGGGCTGCATAACGGCATTCTCAAAAAATTCAGAGAACTCCAAATAAAAAGATCGAAATTTTCAAAAATTTTCTCGAATTTTCGATTTTTTTCCGAAATATTTTTCGTTGGTTTGCTTAGCCCAGTTATAAAATTTATAAAAGTTTTTACCAAAAATATAAAAAAAAAACAATTGTTATTGACAAAGAAAAAGTCCACTGCTATTTTTCTGTTTGCTACTGTATATATCATATACTCGTGTATATATACATACATACTTACTTTGAGCTTATCAACACGTCCTAAGTTTTCATATTTATCTTAGCTTTCGACTGCATATGATTGCTGTTTTAGATATTGAACAACATTCACATATTTATTTGCTTGAGTAGCTCAAACTGCCTCAAGAGGAATTAACAACATCAAGTGCTATAAATATTTTAAGCTTAATCCTTCCACACACAAACCACAAGTGCTAATCTGAGAATTTGGTGGCTAAGAAATTGGTTTGCAGCAGCAGTTTCAAAGTCAAAGTGAAATAAATAAGAAACTGCAAAAAGACGTTTTAAGTTAGCATAAACAAGAAAATCCTTATGATTCATATGGGTTTAAAAGGTAAGTTTGGATCATTTTGGTAAATCAAGTTAGGCAAAGGTAAATGCATAAGAAGGATGTATGAATTTAATTCGCTTGGATATTAATTGAAGCTGAATGCGTAAGTGGATCCAACTACTACCGTAAGTTGCTTAATTAAGTTTAATACTAACGCAGGTGTTGCAACTGAGGATATTTAAGACTCGGTGGGTTTTAATTAAGTGAAATAGCACCTCAATAATTAATTGTTATATAAAATATATTGTAACGAATTAAGGGAAACTCCACTTATTTTACACCTTCTACTAACGTTCGTATCGCTAAATTGTTGAATACATAACTCCAATATTCTACTATGCAAAATGGCCTTTATTAGACTACTTTGAAAGTACTTCACAATAACACTTATACTTCGCAACTAATAGCGTGCTTTAATCAAACTGAGCGCGGACTACTAAGCTTCTGCTGCTTTTATACTCTCTGCACAAATATCTAAACGTTTCTTCTTCTAGAATCCTCTACCTTACCAGCCATACGCGCATGTATATGTAGTGTTTGACCATATGCGTGTGTATATGTGAGCGAAGTAGTAGCTGATTATGACATGCTTTTGTGAGTATCTCTCTGCTGCTTGTATGTATGTGTGTGCATGATGATTAATTTGTATACGTACATAAAAGTATGGCAGATTGCTTTATTGTTGTTGTGGCTTTATTTACTTAGTATCTGATTGGTGATGTGAGTATCACTTAGTGTTACTGATATTCGTCACAATATTTTGAAAGATTAGCTACGGGAAAATTTCCTTTAAGGTATCGACGTGAATACATGCAAACATTGTAAGTTTAATGAACAGAGAAACACATGATTGACAGCTCCTTAACATCAAAGCTTGACCTTCAACTACGATAGCGATTTTACCATTTATGTATTTAGAAAGGTTGGCAACATACTTTCATCCTTTTCTGCGAAAGCATTGAAATCCACTAGGCTCAAAAAAAATCGCCCCAAAACCACACTTGTTCCTTGCATAAGGGAGTCAGCGTGGAATCAAGGATTTTCCTCCCTACTTCTGCCCTTTAAAACTTATTCAGCTCCCTACGTTACAGAATCGTAGGGACATAGTAGGTGTGTTATTTTTAGTAAAACTTATTAGAGGGATGGTAAATAGCCCGTTTCTGCTTGGTGACATTTTATTTAATGGTCCCTTTAGACCATCTAGACATTTTCAACCGATTCATATAAGCACATGCAGATCGAATTTTTAAATGCACGAAGCTCTTCGTTGTCTGCGTACTGGGCCCGTATCATGTTCTAAGATCACGTATCGAAAATCAGTTTCACTTTTTCAACGATAAATATGAATCTGTCAACCTTTTGTAAAAATGATAATACATTATAAATCTATTAATTACTTGTAGCCACTATTTTACGTATTACATTAACACCATTTCAGTACTATAGCGATTTATAAAATTGAATTCTATCACGAAACGAATAACACGATACGGGCCCTGAGTTTAATAAGCACTGGAATAACATTGATACGTATGACGCACTCCCCGTAATAAAAAAAAATATATTCTGACTACCTGCATGGAATCATGAAAGGGACCGAATATGCGAAAATACTGTTGTTAACTTTTTCAGTGATTCATATAGGAAGTTAACGCTCTTTCCAATGTAACAAAACGCAGTTTTCTATCTTTTTTAGCTTTTTCACAAAGCCAAATCGGACCGCAAATACGATTTTTTAATATTGCGATCCACGCGTCATCTATCGGTGTTTTTTTCTGATTATCATTGTCATCGGGTTCTGAAATATATTCCAAGTTTCAAGCTTCTAGCTTATCGGGAAGTTACTTAAATTTTAATTACAAAATTCAGTCAAGCTACACAAAAACTTTAAACGCGTTTTTCTCGGAAACTTGTTTTCGTACAATAGGTCCTTTCATGATTCGAGGTCACATATAGATATTAATTTTTGCATATGTCAATTGCCATACCACGTTTTTGCGTTTTCTTATAGCCTAGAATAGCGATAACTTCCACACTAAAACGATTTTACACGGATCTGAGTTTTTCGCATACTACATTCTAAAAAGTTGCCCTAATGTGCCGGCATTTTTTGATTACTTCACAACAGCTGACACTTTGCCTATTTCATTCGCTACTTCAGCCAAACAGCCCTATTCTGTGCACTTGACAAATTCACCATCTTGCTTATCTGTCAAGTTTGACAATTTATCAAGTAATTGCTATTCTATGTAAACAATAAAAAGCTTTTTCGCTGACAAATTGTCAATAAGTCAAACGCTCTTGATAATTTAATTTACACGGATAAATTTAAGTTAGAATTCTGTTATTGTGTGGGATTTTAATGGGGACTCCCTAGGGGTCATTTTGGGGGGTCATTGGGGGATGGTTTTGGGGACTCCCTTGGGGTTATTTGGGGGACATTCTGGGATGCTTTTGGGGACTCCCTCGGGGTCATTTGGGGGTCATTCCGGGATGGTTTTGGGGACTCTCTCGGGGTTATCTGGTGTACATTCTGGGAGGGTTTTGGGGACTACATCGGATCGTCCCGGCGTCATTTATTGGTAGTTCCGGTATGTTTTTGGGGACTCCCTCTGGGTCATTTGGAGGACAAGCCAGGATGGTTTTGGGAACTCCCTCGGGGTCATTTGGGGGTTATTCCGGTATGGTTTTTGAGACTCTCTCGGGGTCATTTGGGGACATTCTGGGATGGTTTTGGGGACTCCCTCGGGGTAATTTGGGGGACATTCTGGGACGGTTTAGGGGACTCCCTCGAGGGCATTTGGGGGTCATTCCGGGGTGGTTTTGGGGACTCCATCGGGTCGTCCCGGCGTTATTTATTGGTAGTTCCGGGATGTTTTTGGGGACTCCCTCGGGTTCAATTAGGGTCATTCCGGGATGGTTTTAGGAACACCCTCGCGGTCATTTGGGGGTTATTCCGGGATGGTTTTGGGGACTCTCGGGGTCATTTGGGGGACATTCCGGGATGGTTTTGGGGACTCCATCGGGGTCATTTGGGGGACATTCTGGGATGGTTTTGGGGACTCCCTCGGGGTAATTTGGGGGTCATTCCAGGATGGTTTTGGGCACTCCCTCGGGGTTATCTGGTGTATATTCTGTGAGGGTTTTGGGGACTACATCGGGTCGTCCCGGCGTCATTTATTGGTAGTTCCGGGATGTTTTTGGGTACACCCTCGGGGTCATTTGGAGGACATTCCGGGATGGTTTTGGAGACTCCCTGGGGGTAATTTGAGGGACATTCCGGGATGGTTTTGGGGACTCCATCGGGTCGTCCCGGCGTCATTTAGTGGTCATACCAACCATCCCACAATGTCCCCCAAATGACCCCGAGGGAGTCCCCAAAACCATCCCGGAATGTCCCCCAAATGACCCCGAGAGAGTCCCCAAAAAGATCCCGGAACGACCCCTAAATGACCCCGGGAGGACCCGATGGAGTCCCCAAAACTATCCAGGAGTGACCCCCAAATAACCCCGAGGGAGTCTCCAAAGCCATGCCGAAATGACCCGAAAAAAACCCTCGGATAATTTTTTTCTTTTCTCATTTCGGGGTTAGCAGCATAAAATGAGACATATCGCTCCAATTGCTTATGCGTAGCACGTTCCACTTTTGATTTCCTTGAAAAAACTATGATTTTAAAATATTTGTTACAAAAAATAATGAACAATGTTTAATTCTTACGTTTATTCCATTTCGCGATTGTTGCACTAAACAGCTGATTTCTGTTTACTTTATTTAGATCACCACATTATGGTGAAAAGCACAGGTCGTAGTTTTTTAGAGTTGACACGTTATGCACAGAATAGAAATATTTGTCAACTTGATAAAAATCTTGATTACTTGTCAACTTATTGACAATTTGTCAAGTGTACAGAATAGGGCCGAAAGTCTATCCTTATCCTTGGAATAGCATAATGTTATGGTTCTCTTTAGCACCAGGGGCCTCATTTTCGGTTCTGTAAATAAATCATGTTTGTATGCGGTTCCAAAGGTTTATTACAACTTCTTTTCTGCTCATTTCTAAACTACTTTCAGCAGAAAAATTCAAATGACCTTCTCAAGCTCAATTAACAGCCAACGCTTTCCGTTTGCAAACAATATAGTAAAGTTAATATTCCGTACAGTAATCAAACCGCAAAGTAATAAACCAACTTTTATGCAGCAAAACAACAAAAATGTTACTTATAAGTACGGAAAAAACAAACAAACAAAGTAGACTTTACAACAATATATTCAAATCGGGTTAAGCCTCCCACTACATAGCTTCCCTAGATTCCAGACAGCTGAAAAATTTACCAACTTACATAAATAAGCATGTGCATGTGCAGTACGTGTTTGTGTGTGTGTACGTGTGGTGTGTGAGTGGGTGTACTGTTTGCTAAAGTTGGCTACATTCTAGCTTTTTAACTCCCAATGTGTGCGCTTTATTTGCGTGCCACAAAATTTCATTTTATGTTAGTACAATGGTATTGGAAAATTAATGCAATAAGCCCCTATGAGAAAAAATTGTTTTCTGAAACATATACATATGTATATGAACGTATATATGAATGTTTGTTTCAATATACTGAAGTGCCAAATAAATACACGTTGTACGTCCATCACATCAAACAGAATCGATTTTGAAACGGTTTTTTTGCAATTGAAAGCTTAGCTACGTGAGATGGATACTTAATATTATTTGAAAGTTTATATTTTAGTGGCGTGGAAAATTGCGAAAATATAGTAAAAACTTATTAAATTTTTGTTTACACTGCTATAAATTCAAAACGCTATAAATGGAACGATTTCAATATATCTTCTTTGCAATAAAATTTTGAAATATTCACCTCCGTTCTGCATAAAAACGTAACATGTTTTCCAAAAAATGCAGTGCGTGTGTTTGTTCGTTTTGAATATTGCGTGCAAAGTTGCTTTGAGCGGGACAGCGTCACATACTTACATACATGTTGAATTAGATCCAACGGTAAAAAAAGCCAGTATTCGCTAGCGTTATTTAACTTCGGGAGTACATTTACAGGTATTTATGGGAGTACATTTACAGGTATTTATGGATATATGTATGTATTTTCATTTAGCATAAGCTTGATATATGTCAAGTTAATGCAACATAAGTGGTCAAAAATGCGTACATCTCTTGAAAAATACTATTTTTTTAAAATTCTTAAACAAAAGTTCTGTTTTTTTGGTGTGTTTGTATGTACATGCTTACGTTTGTGCTAAGGAGATTTAAGCGGGAGTAATTGGTGCCGTATGTCGTATCGCTGTAGTCGTATCCCTAACGTAATCAGCTGTTTATCGTTACGACGTTAAACCAAAAACCAATTGGTTGGCTACGATACGGTTACGACCTTAGCACACCAATAATCGATTGCATTGATTCCCATAATATTGGTCGAATCAGCTGTTATAAGGTTACCGATACGGTTACCGATAAAGCACCAATGTCTGCAGAGTTAATCTATCTATATCTATATATGTATACTAATCTGGGTCGATTTGTATGGACGAAAGTTAACCGATATCGCGCCATCGATTTTTCGATAGGATTTGGGCTCAGGGAAAAAAGTTCCACTACGCATACCCAAAAAAATAATTTTCGAGCCTGCGAAAAAAAAATGGCGAAAGGGTAAATTTTTCGACCAAAACACTCTCCAAAACCCAAAGAAATATATTTTTTTTTTTTTTCAAAAAACTGTTATCGCCAACGTTTTTACAACAGTTTTTGAAAAAAAAAAAGTATTTTTAGGGTTTTGGGGAGTGCTTTGGTCGAAAAATTGACCCTTTCGCCATTTTTTTTTTTTTTTTTCACCGGCTTGAAAATTATTTTTTTGGGTATGCGTAGTGGAACCTTTTTTCCTGAGCACAAATCCTATCGAAAAATCGATGGCGCGATATCGGTTAATAAATCGACCCAGTCTAATGTATACATATAAAGAAGGACTTATATTTGGATTCTGCTTATAGACTCTGAAAATACTGCGCCGGTTTTACACAAATTTGCAGGGCCGCTTTCTGTGAAGTTTCTTTCCTGGAAGGGGAGCAGAGACCGATCTATTCAAAAAAATTCTATATTGACTAACATAACTTGCTACACAACGGCCAAAGTTCCTCAATCTCTTATGACGATATTGAACTAAGTGGGTTTAGCAGTAGCAGGATGAGTTTCAAGTCAATCACTCTATTATATTTTCTTAAAACCAATTAAAAAATCTGTATTATTTAAAATACATACGCCACTTGGACGAACCTCTATTGATCCTTATCTACGCGTGATATTATTCCCAGCAATTCCTTTCTGAGAACTTCGAGTCAGCGTTTTTCTAAGCACTTTACGTCAGCCATTTGCTGGGCATACAATTTCGTTTCGAGCACTTCCCCTCAGCTGATTTCTGAGCATTATATGTCAGATCATTTGCAAGCACTTCACGTTAACGCCCTACTGGAGATACATCTCTTACTCAATTCATTTCCTTTCGCTAAGGTCCACCTTTTGCTTCAGCTTGCATCTGCCCCTTTTTCACATCAGCTCCTTTCTGAGTCCTTTTGGTGTCAGTTACTCTCTGAAAACTTTGAGTCAGCTTTCTAAACACTAACCGTCCTCATTGGGAATATAGCTCTTCTATGTGCACTTCGCGGCAGATCTTTTCTGAGCCTTTTAGCATAAGATCCTTTCTGAGCCTTTTCGAGTCAGTTCTTTTCTCAGCATTTCTAGTCAGTTTCCTTCTTCCCTTCAGCACTTTATTGGGCATATATGTGGCTATTTTCTGAGCACTTCATGACATCGCCTTTCTAAGCTTTTTCGATTCAGCTCCTCTTTGGGCTTTACTGCCCTTCGAGTAAGCTTTTAAGCACTGAATGTCCTTATTGGGAATGTATCTCTTCTCTGAGGAATTTTAACTACTGGGCTTACAAGTACCTTTTGGGCCATAAATAAATAAGCATTGCAAAGATTCTGAAACATTTTCGAAGTTTCTAAAGATGTTTGGCTCCAATTTCCTAAAGGTCATCACATCCCCACCCAAAAACAAAAATTTAAACTATTGTGTTTCACTTTTGAGCATACGTTGGCGAGCTTAGAAAATTGCTGCTTTACTATTCATGGCGTTCATAAAAAATGTATGAAACAAATCTACCGACGATTGTACGCCACAACACCTGAAAAATAGAACAAATATGCAAACGGAAATCAAATTTTAAAAGCAGCGTAGGAAAAACTATAAAATTTTGTAGTGAAATCTTAGTTAGATGTTATATGTATGTATGTAAGTTGCAGTGAATTTTAAAACCTATTTTTACATTCAAGGCTAATGGAAGTATTAAATATATTGCTTCAAATTATCCTGTGTACATAATGAATATTTTAAGGTGAGCCATTGTGTTTCTATAAAAAGGAATAAAAAACTTAGAAGCTGGACGATATTATAAGGGGTTGGAACTGTTTTGAAGCAGGTGTAAAAACGCATGCAACTAATGGGTTGCTCTGTCGACTTTACTCTGAGCTGCGGTAATAAAAGATCTGCTGGTGGAGCCATGTGTCAGGGGGTGCCTAGACCACATATATACAACTAAATAGAACATCGGAGGCTATGGAAAGTTCGCAATGAAATTGACCACATGCAGTCTGACTCTGTACATATGGACTTTGGATCAGATAAGCAAATGCGGGGAGTAGATTGTTGGCGATATGCCTAAACTCGTGGGTACAATAAGGCTCGTTCCTCAAAAAAGTACCCCGTTTCAAAAAAGGAAGCGGTTTCAAAAAAGTAATCGGTTTAAATAAAGTAATCGGTTTAAATAAAGTAATCGGTTTCAAATACATAACCCATCCCAAATGCATAACCGGTTTCAAAAAAGATACGGGTAACAATAAAATTATCGTTTTCAAATACATATGTATATTACCTGTTACAAAAAAGTAATCGGTTTGAAAAAGTAAGCGGTTTCATAAAAATAATCGGTCTCAAATATACAACCGATTTCAAAAAAGTGTCCGGTTTCAAAAAATCAATCGGTTTCAAATAACTAACCCGTTTCAAAAAAGTAAGCCGTTTCAAAAAATGTATCGGTTTCCAAAAAGGGTCCGTTTCAAAAAAGGAAGCAGTTTCAAAAAATTAATTGGTTTCAAAAAAGGACCGCCTTCAAAAAGTAACCCGTTTCAAAAAAGGACCCCTTAAAAAAATTAAGCAGTTTCAAAAAATTAATCGGTTTCAAAAAAAAATCGGTTACAATAAAGTAATCGGTACAAATACATTTCCGAACTCAAATGCATAGCTTGTTTCGAACAAGTTACCGGTTTCACAAAAGTGATCGGTTTAAATACATAACCGGTTTAAACAAGGAACCGATTTCAATAAAGTAACCGGTTTCAGACAAGGAACCAGTTCCAAAAAGGTAGCCGGTTTCTAAGAAGTAAACTATTTTCAAAATTGAACCAGTTTGAAACAAGTGGCCGGTTTCAAAAATGTTATCAGTTTCAAAAAAGAACCCGGGAACCAAAATATTTACTGTTGAAAAAAACCGGTTTGAAAAAGTAAACGGTTTCATAAAGTGAACGGTTTTTTAAAAGTAACCAGTTTGAATAAAGTAACCGGTTTGAAAAAAGTTACCACTTTTAATTTATTTATTCCAAAAAAAAAGCAACCACTTCCAATCATGCAACAATAGCCATATTGTATTGTTCACGTCTTCCCTTATCCTTGATGGGCGTTAGCATGCCCAGTAATAGTAAAACGATGCTAAATGACCGAAATTAAAAAAATTTATGACGCCACAGCGCTATTCAAGAGCTTTTCGTCATTAGTCATATACATATGTTGATGAACTGGCGTAAATAATTTACACCTGAGTCTTAATACCTAAAATAGTTCAGCTCATTAACAATGAAACTAAGGTGTGTACCCAATTAGCTTGTCAGAACTGTGATAAATGATGGACATATCTGTTGTTCTATAAGAGCAATTAATTTATTCTGATGTTGTGCTCTTTAGTATATATTTTTATTTATACACAGTAGCGAGCAGAAAAATAGCAGTGAAAATGTTTTATTTTTTTCAATATTCGTTAAAAAAATTCTTCCTTTTTTATTTTCGGTATTTTAAGAAGAAAAAAAGCAATCACAAAAACGTTTTCACAAAAATTCGAAAATTCGAAAAAAGCGAAATTTCGAACTTTATAATTAAAGTTCCCTGAATTTTTGCGAGTATGCAGTTTTGTACCTCCCGAAATTCGCAACGATTTTGGCACTTTTTCCGAAGGGTGTTTTATAATTTTTTCGAGTATGCAGTTCCGTACCTCCCGAAATTCGCATCAATTTTTGGCTCTTTTTTTCCGAAGCGTGTTCCAGATTTTCTCCAAATAAAAAAGCACAAGAAATTTCGAAAATCAAAATCAATTTTGAGAGACCTATTACTTTCACTTTGTTAAACTAAAATTGATTGGGCTACGAAACTGCATGCTCAAAAAATTCAGAAAATTCCAAATAAAAACTCAAAATTTTCTTGAATTTTAGAATTTTTTCGAAAACGTTTTTGAGATAGGTTTGCAACTTCAGTTAGAAAATCCATATACGTAAATATTTTCGTAAAATAACAAAAAATAAAATAAACAAGTAAGGAAGGCAAAGTTCGGGTGTAACCGAACATTACATACTCAGTTGAGAGATATGGAGACAAAATAAGAGAAAATCACCATGAAGGAAAATGAACCTAGGGTAACCCTGGAATGTGTTCGTATAACAAGTGTATCAAATGGAAGGTATTAAAGAGTATTTTAAGAGGGAGTGGGCCATAGTTCTATACGTGGACGCCATTTAGGGATATCGCCATAAAGGTGGACCAGGGCTGACTCTAGAATTTCTTTGTACGATATGGGTATCAAATGAAAGGTGTTAATGAGTATTTTAAAAGGGAGTGGGCCTTAGTTCTATATGTGGACGCCTTTTCGAGATATTGGCATAAAGGTGGACGAGGGGTGACTCTAGAATTTGTTTGTACGATATAAGTATCAAATGAAAGTTGTTAATGAGTATTTTGAGAGGGCGTGGGCCTTAGTTCTATATGTGGACGCCCTTTCGAGATATCGGCATAAAGGTGGACGAGGGGTGACTCTAGAATTTGTTTGTACGATATGGGTATCAAACGAAAGGTGTTAATGAGTATTTTAAAAGGGCGTGGACCTTAGTTCTATAGGTGGACGTCTTTTCGAGATATCTCCATAAAGGTGGACAAGGGGTGACTCTAGAATTCGTTTGTACAATATGGGTATCAAATTAAAGGTGTTAATGAGTATTTTAAAAGGGAGTGGGCCTTAGTTAAATGGGTGGACGCCTTTTCGAGATATCGCTATAAAGGTGGACCAGGGGTGACCGCTTCCCAAGGCAGTCGGTTCTATGTACCGGAGTGACTCGGGATTTTTCCCGACCAAGGACTGTCATTTCAGTGTGACCCCATTTAATTTGTTTCGTCCCTCCCACAAATTGTCATCCTCCCAGCAGCTCCTTGCAGCAGGACTGCTACATATTCTCTTACTCCGGGAAGGTATCGAACCCAATCCGGGTCCGTCTCCTGACCCCGGTCCTGAGAAATGGTTTTGCTGCATTTGCCAGAAAAGAATCTTTTTAGGACGGTCATACTCTCTTCAGTGTGTCTCGTGCAAGGGATGGTTGCATCGGACAGGTTGTTCTGGGCTTGATCCCAAAACCCGACGTCCACGTAACTTTTATAAATCTTTTGTGGCTCCTTGCTGCTCACGCCCAAGGGCGTCCCGTAGTCTACGCCTAAGCGTATCCCCACTACCTTCCAGCAGCTTCGCTGCTCAGCAAGCCACAACAAGTACCCGCTGCTGCTCGCGCCCCACGGCGCCAACAACTCAAACAGCTGATACCACTCATAACTACTACCTTCGTAGTAGAGCTGGTAGCAATGCTGAGCATCAGCCCCTGCCCCCGTCTTCTTCTCCTCCCCTCTTTTCTGGCAGCAATCGTGCAGGTCAGGGAAACAGACTCTTAGTCCCTGCCTCCGTTTGCACCGTCTGCCAGCACAGAATATATAGGTTTGCGACATCCGCTCAATGCAGCTCCTGCCTTGGGTGGTGCCACTTTCCTAGATGTTCTGGTCTCCGCGACGGCAACCCCTCGACGGGTTTCATCGCGCCATGTTGCCAGGTCACAAATCCAAATCATCCGGGTACCCCAATGCTTGCCCAAGGGCGCCCAGTCCCAAGGCCACAACAGCAATTGCGACCTGGCCTTCCACAACCTAGGCGTAGTCACCCGTCACTTACCCCTAGAGTGGCGGCGTCACCCCTCATGCACTTCAGAATTCTGCAGTTCAACTGTAATGGACTAACTGGGAAGATTACGGAGATAGTCGATTTCATGAAGCGGCACAACATCCGCATTGCTGCGATTCAAGAGACTAAACTCACAGCAAGATCTGCATTGCAGACCTGCTCTGGTTATAATGTCCACAGGAAAGACCGCGAGAGCGGAAATGGAGGCGGCCTCGCGTTTATTATACACCACTCTGTGCAATATCATATATTTGATCCTGGCATCGACCGCAGGGACAATGTCTTAGAACGTCAAGGCCTATCTGTCCGGTCAGGCGATGCAAATCTAGAAATCATCAACATCTACATCCCTCCTGTCACCTGTTGTCCCGGTGGATACCGCCCTAATATCGAGGCCTTACTCACTGGCAACAATCGCATTATCTTAGGCGATTTCAATGCCCATCACGACCTATGGCATTCAAACTTGCGGGCGGACAGTAGGGGTGAGATGTTGGTGGATCAAAGAGACGAAACGACGTTCTGCACAATAAACGGAGACGCCCCCACACGTATGGTAGGAAGCTGTCATAGCTCGCCAGATATCTCAATCGTGAGCGCAGAACTCGTAAACTGCGTCAACTGGCAGCCGATGGTAACATTGGCATCCGACCACCTGCCCATACTTATTTCGTTCGAGCGTACCGCCGACTTCATCGTCACCGAAAAACGCACTTTCATAAACTTCAAAAAAGGGAAGTGGGAAGAATATAAATCTGCAACAGACAGCAGCTTTGCTGCCCTCCCTATCCCGACTGATGCCAGCCAAGGGGAGCGTGCCTTCCGTAAGGTCATTGAATCCGCCTCGGCACATTTCATTCCCGCAGGGAGAATTCCCGAAATCCGGCCCCACTTCCCGGCGGAGGCCGCGAGCTTAGCGAGGGAACGCGACCTTATAAGACAGCTTGATCCAGGCGACCCCCAAATAAGGGATATAAACCAACGCATCAGATTGCTTGTGGACGAACACAAGCGGGCGAAATGGGAAGAGCACCTAAGAGGTTGTAACCTCTCTACCGGTGTAGGTAAACTTTGGTCCACCGTAAAGTCCCTATCGAATCCGACTAAGCACAAAGACAAAGTTTCCATCGCCTTTGGCGATAAGGTGCTGTCGGATGCGAAAAAATGCGCGAGCGCTTTCTGCCGACAATATATAATGCATCCTACGGTCGACAAAGATATACGGAGAGCCAATAGACACGCACATAAACACAAACTCAGCGCGTCACCAATTACCATCACCGCTAGAGAGGTTGAGGACGCCATTGGTCGCGCTAAACCATCCAAAGCAGTGGGCCCAGACGGCATAGCCATGCCGATGCTTAAAAACCTAGGGATAGAGGGTTTCAAATATTTAGCGCATGTCTTCAACCTGTCTCTTTCCACCTTTGTCATACCCGAGAAATGGAAAATGGCCAAGGTGGTCCCGCTACTAAAGCCTGGGAAACCAGCTAACGTAGGCGAGTCATATCGTCCGATATCTCTCCTATCGCCAGTGGCAAAGACGCTTGAAGCCATTTTGCTCCCTTATTTCCAAGCACATTTGCAGCTAGCCCCTCATCAGCATGGCTTCAGAAAACTCCATAGCACTACCTCCGCGCTAAATGTCATTAGTACCCAGATAAATTGCGGTTTGAATCAATATCCCCACCATAGAACAGTGCTCGTAGCGTTAGACCTATCAACAGCTTTTGATACGGTCAACCATGGCTCGTTACTGCAAGACCTGGAAGGGTCTACCCTTCCCCCATGTCTTAAAAGGTGGACCGCAAATTATCTGGGTGGTCGGCAGGCATCGGTGCAATTCAGAAACGAAACATCAAAACAAAGGAGAATTAAACAAGGGGTGCCACAGGGTGGTGTCTTATCCCCGCTTTTGTTTAATTTCTACATATCTAAGCTACCTTCACCACCGGAAGGAGTCACAATCGTTTCCTACGCCGATGACTGCACGATAATGGCCACAGGCCCAGGCCCAGAGATCGATGAGCTGTGCAATAAAATAAACGGCTATCTCCCTGATCTCTCCAGTTTTTTTGCCTCGCGAAACCTGGCATTGTCACCGACTAAATCTTCCGCGACCTTATTTACAACATGGACGCCCCAAATGTCGACCATATTGAACATCCACGTCGATGGCACTACGCTACCGACTGTCCTACACCCCAAAATCTTGGGTGTGACGTTTGATCAGGATCTACATTTTGGTGCGCACGCAACCGCAATTGTTCCAAGAATTCAGAGCCGTAATAAAATCCTCAAATCCCTTGCTGGCAGTACCTGGGGAAAAGATAAAGAAACGCTCTTGACCACATACAAAGCAATTAGCCAGCCGATTACGTGCTACGCGTCACCCATATGGTCGCCAAGCCTAAAAACCACCCACTGGAAGAAACTACAGGCCTGCCAAAATACTGCTCTCAGAATCGCCACGGGCTGTCTTCTTATGTCCCCAGAACACCATCTGCATAATGAGGCGAGAATACTCCCCATCAGGGAGAGAAATGAGATGCTGACCAAACAGTTTCTCTTGAATACCCAGAAACCTGGGCATCCCAACAGACATCTGATTGACGAACCAGCACCGCCTAGGGGCCTAAGAAGTCATCTCCGTAAGCATTTTGAGGAAATACGGCACCTGAGAACCCAGCCGTATGAAGCGGAAAAACACAAGCAGGTCCTTGGTGAACTCCATAGACAGGCGTCGGACCTTTATGTCGGGAATTGCCCGGTGAATCCAGTACTTGAAGAAAAATATCCAGAACTCGCAGAAGAGGAACGCATACTCCCCAGGGAAACGCGTGTCACTCTTGCTCAACTTCGTTCTGGATACTGTAACAGGTTAAACTCTTACCTATCCAGAATCAACCCCGACATACAAAATGTATGCCCTGCTTGCAATGTGTCCCCACATGACACCAACCATCTCTTTAATTGTAATGTGGAACCAACGCCTCTAACACCCCTTTCCTTATGGTCCACCCCTGTTGAAACGGCAAGTTTCCTTGGACTCCCGTTAGAGGATATTGATGACAATTTGTGATCGGTCGCGGCTATTAGGTGGGGCGAGCATTGCTACAACAACAACAACAACAACAACCAGGGGTGACTCTAGAATTTGTTTGTAAGGTGAAAGGTGTTAATGAGTATTTTAAAAGGGAGTGGGGCTTAGTTCTATAGGTGGACGCCTTTTCGAGATATCGCCATAAAGGTGGGCCAGGGGCGACTCTAGAATTTGTTTGTACGATATGGGTATCAAATGAAAGGTACTAATGAGAATTTTAAAAGGGAGTGGGAATCAGTTCTATAGGTGGACGCCTTTTCGAGATATCGTCATAAAGGTGGACCAGGGTTGACTCTATAATGTGCTTGTACGATATGGGTATCAAATTAAAGGTTAATGCGGGTTTTAAAAGGGAGTGGTGGTAATTGTATATGCTAAGGCGTTTTCGAGATATCGACCAAAATGAGGACCAGGGTGACCCAGAACATCATCTGTCGGGTACCGCTAATTTATTTATATATGTAATACCACGAACAGTATTCCTGCCAAGATTCCAAGGGCTTTAAATTTCGCCCTGCAGAACTTTTTCATTTTCTTCTACTTAATATGGTAGGTGTCACACCCATTTTACAAAGTTTTTTCTAAAGTTATATTTTGCGTCAATAAGCCAATACAAATACCATGTTTCATCCGTTTTTTTCGTATTTGGTATAGAATTATGGCATTTTTTCATTTTTCGTAATTTTCGATATCGAAAAAGGGGACGTGGTCATAGTCGGATTTCAGCCATTTTCAGATAAGTACGTGAACTGAGTTTAGTAAAGATATATCGATTTTTGGTCAAGTTATCTTGTTAACGGCCGAGCGGAAGGACAGACGGTCGACTGTGTATAAAAACTAGGCGTGGCTTCAACCGATTTCGCCCTTTTTCACAGAACACAGTTATCGTCCTGGAATCTGTGCCTCTACCAAATTTCACACGGATTGGTAAATTTTTGTTCGACTTATGGCATTAAAAGTATACTAGACAAATTAAATGAAAATGGGCGGAAAGGGCCCATTTTGAAATCTTCTTTTATTTTTGTATTTTGTCACACCATATATTTACTGGAGTTAGATGTTGACATAATTTACTTATATACTGTAAAGATATTACATTTTTTTTTTAAATTTGACTTTAAAAAAAATTTTTTTTACGTGGACGTGGTCGTTCTCCGATTTTGCTAATTTTTATTATGCATACATATAGTAATAGGAGTAACATTCCTGCTAAATTTCATCATGATATCTTCAACAACTGCCAAATTACATTCTTTTAAAAGTGGGCGGTGCCACGCCTATTGTCCAAAATTTTACTAATTTTGTATTCTGCGTCATAAGTTCAACTCACCTGTCAGTTTCATCGCTTTATCCGTCTTTGGTAATAAATTATCGCACTTTTTCGATTTTTCGAAATTTTCGATATCGAAAAAGTGGGCGTGGTTATAGTCCGATATCGTTCATTTTAAACACAGATCTGAGATGAGTGCCCAGAAACCTACATACCAAATTTCATCAAGATACCTTAAAATTTACTCAAGTTATCGTGTTAACGGACGGACGGACGGACATGGCTCAATCAAATTTTTCTTCGATACTGATGATTTTGATATATGGAAGTCTATCTCGATTCCTTTATACTCTGTGAGCTCTGCTCAACTGAGTATAAAAACAAAGGATGAAATTTCATAAAAATGGCCACTGCTATTTTTCTGTTCGCTGTGGTAAATACAGAGTATATATGAGCATATGAAACTTTTTTATCCTACATACATAGTTGGTTGTCGAAATCTATTTTCGGCCATTCTGTGCAGTGCAAAACAAAAAAGCAATATCCTGTCACACAAGATTAATTCAAAAACAAAAGCAACAACTCAAAAAACTAAACTTGCATAGAAATTCTTGCGCCAGGAGGAATAAATCATTTTATATGAGGTCAGCTACATTAATGAAAACTTTATCCTCAACATATGCCATTCAACAAATACATACTAGATTAGCAATAATAAATCATATCGCTAATTGAGTGACAGCTGCTAGTAATTTAAAATAATATAAATATAATTTTTTCGTAAACATTTCACAAATTTAAGACAAAGTATTTATAGTTTGCGGTGTAATTGCTGTTAGTTTTTTTCTACGTACGAATTTATAAACACTACGAGCAGCATCGGAGATGGGAGGAAGACGAAATATACTCGGAAAGCCTGTTGATTGCTATGCTATGACTGCCGAGATCATTTTTTTCACGCTGATATCATTTGCAATTGGTATTTCTGATATTTTTGCTTTCTGCTAACGTTCGAATCGCTAAACTGTTGAATAAATAACTCCAATATTCAGTATTGCAAACTGTTCCTTATTTAAATTACTTTGGGAGTAGTACTTCACAATTACACTTCACAACCAATAGCGTGTTTAAATCAGAACTGAATCATTCCTTGCGCTGCTTTTATACTCTCTGGTGCCTCGTCCGAATATTTCTCCAAAGGTCTAGACGTTTCATCTTCTAGAATTCTTCTGCTTGGTAATTTAGTTTTATGAGTGTGTGTGTTTGTGAGTAAGAACTGCGGCTGATGACTGCATCTGTGTGTGAGATATCTCTTCGTTGCCTTGTACATAAGTGTTGCTAGCTTTAATGTATACATGTTCATAAGAGTGGCTGTTTCATGTTGCTGTTGTTGCGTGATTATTTACTAACAGCCTAGTGATGTCAACATTCGCCACAATATTTTGTGAAAGAATAGTTTGAAACAGGTGCTGCTGGCACCATCGCGTAACGGTATTGAAAAAAAAGTGTATCAATGCCAGTGGCGCCAGTTTTCGCTATCAGCGCAATAACTCAACGCCGGACAGAATTATTCAGCCTTCGAAAGTCTTAAAAAAATGTTATCTAAAAATTAACTGAAGTAACTTGAACCAGGAATAGAGCACAGGGCTTGTGTCATGGATGGAAAGCCCACCAACCACAAAAAACTTACATAATTGTATATACATATAAATATTTATTGGGTGCAGATGTTGGTGATAAAATTCCTGTTTGCTGATATTGATAGGCTGCATGAATTCAAAATAAATACATTGGGCAAAACATTTTGATGTAATTAAGGAAGCGACTTTTTGATTGTTGATTGATTTGCTTATTTTACAAAAAACAACAAAAAGAATTGCTTTTATTCTTGTGATGCCATGAAGATGGTTTAAAAGAGAATGAGCAAAATTTTAATGATTGAAAAGCTTTCTGTAATGTTATCAATTTAAGGCCTTGCGGTTATTCATTACCTTTATAAGTAGGTCTTGCTAGAGAAATGTATTCGGAGAGAACATGAACCGGAGTTTTATCGCCCAGTTCATAGGAGAGGTTGCTTTGCGCCTCGGAGAGACTTAACTTATTTAAGCGCTAAGCTTAGCAATATACCGTTTAGCACCCATCGATAGTTCGTTGGTTCTCTATGTTCAAGCCTGCAGAATACTGCTATAGCACCTCACTTTGATAGAAGGTCTACATATATATTTTACCTTCGAGATGCTCATTTCTGGAAACTCAATTTAACAAAACATTGTTTTTTGTTCCCAAATCATTGAGGAGTCTTGTTTACACGCATCTAATAGCTTGAGTGTGGTTTTGTAAGACTGAAATATAACCTAGGCTACTCGTATGTATGGTTCGAAGATAAACCTTTTCGCATACAATATTCTGTAATGCAAATTATACTATGGCTTTATGTTAGAAAGATAGTGGGATACAATCCCATTATTCCTACTTCTTTACGGTGGGCTCATATATACTCAATCCAGTTTTACAATTATCAAATTTTCATCCATCCACAAAGCTAAACTATGAATCAGTGTCAGTACACAGATGCCGCATGTTGCCAAAAGAGCTGAGTCCATAATGGATGCCTCAACGTTTCGTGAGATTCTGAGCTGGACGCCTTTACATCCAACTGTTGTTATATACAGGGTGATCCAAAATGCGTTCGCATTACGCTCGTAAGTGTCATAGATTTTATATTGAAGTTGCTGTATATGTTTCATATCAAACCGATAAGTTGTCGATAACAAGTCGATAACACCCCGACAATAAACTGACTATATTCCAATAAATAATAGATACATTTTCGACATTAAATCGATCACTTTTCGTTATCGATAGTTTTGGGGTAAATAATCGATAGTTTTTCAATAATAAAATGATAATATATCGATAACCTTTTTTTAAAAAATCAACAACATTGTGATAGCACGTAGATAAAAAATTGGAAACACTTCAATAAAAAATGATAAATTTTCAATAGCAAATCGATAAAATATCGATAACCGTTTTTTTAAATCAACAACATTGTGATAACAAGTAGATACAAAATTGGAAACTCTGCAATAAAAATCGAGTAGTTCTCTATAGCAAATCGATAACATTTTGATAACCTGTCCATACATTGTGATAAATAACACGTAGATAAAAAACTGATAACACTTCAATAATAGAGCGAAAATTTTTCGATAACAAATCTATAAATTTTCTATAGCAAATGTTATATTTTCGATACCAACGCGAGTTCACATCGATACTTTCCGATAAAATAGCGAAAGCGGTTTGATAACATTTCGATAACTTTTCGAAAGTGAGTTGATAACTTTTTGATAACACATCAATAAATTTTCTATAAAAAATCTTTAACTTTCAAATTACCAATCGATAACTTTTTGATAGCACATCGAAAACGATTTCATAACACCCCGCTTAAAAATCGATTCAATAACTTTTTGAAGAGTAATCGACAACACTTCAGTAATAAATCCTAATCTCTCCTCGCAGTTTTTTCCTTTTCTTCAATTGCCCAGCCTGCGATTTGAGCGACAGTAAAGACTAATGATGACTATGAAATTGTTTACTTACAGCGTACTTAAGTTAATCAGCTTACAGATATAACAAAACAAAAAACAAAACAAACAAAGCTTCGAAATTGTCTGTTTATTTAAGTTCCCGGCACCTGCACACATTTCCTAACCTGTGTTACATATTTTGTTGTTCACTGAATAATTTAACTATTCAAAAGTACAATCTGCCATGAAAAGCTCTCAGTGAAAACTCATCTGCCTTGCAGATGCCGTTCGGGGTCGGCATAACACATGTAGGTCCCGTCCGACCAATTTGTAGGGAAAATCAAGAGGAGCACGACGCAAATTGGAAGAGAAGCTCGCCTTAGATCTCTTCGGAGGTTATCGCGTCTTACATTTATTTATTTTAAAAGGACAATGAACCTCAAAAAGCGCAACAGCAATTTTATTAGATATTAACTATAAGCTTAGTGAGCACATAATAAGGAACACTACTAAAGCAAGGACATTGATAAAATAACAAAGAATGTCTAAACAATAACGAACTGGTTAACAATGAATACGAATAGCAGTATAATAAAAGGAGAAACAAGAAAAAAGGCGAAATACCGGACCGGCATTACGAGAAGTAAGTACTACCACAGTAGCTTAGCATACAAAACTGGCACACAAATACGTACACAAACACATTCACCAGCGACGATGTAGTTGTACACTTTTAAACGCATACATACATAAACAGCAATAACCATTGTTGATACTGACTACCTTTTTGCTTGGAACGAGCGTTGGGCATTTTTATTGATTTTCGAAACAATAGCAAATGGAATGCGGCATGTTAAGTAGGACTAACGGCACTAATTGATTGAAGTTTATCAAACTGTCTCTAATGCACATTAGTGTAGGGGTGTTAATATTTAATTTTATTGAAAACAAGTAAGGAAGGCTAAGTTCGGGTGTAACCGAACATTACATACTCAGCTGAGAGCTTTGAAGACAAAATAAGGGAAAATAACCATGTAGGAAAATGAACCTAAGGTAACCCTGGAATGTGTTTGTATGATAAGTGTGAAAGGTGTTAATGAATACTTTATAAGGGAGTGGGCCTTAGTTCTATAGGTGGACGCCTTTTCGAGATATCGCCATAAAGGTGGACCAGGGCTGACTCTATAATGCGTTTGTATGATATGGGTATCAAGTGAAAGGTCTTAATGAGTATTTTAAAAGGGAGTGGGCCTTAGTTCTATAGGTGGACGCCTTTTCTAGATATCGCCATAAAGGTGGAGCAGGGGTGACTCTAGAATGCGTTTGTATGATATGGGTATCAAATGAAATGTGTTAATGATTATTTAAAAGACAGTGGGCCTTAGTTCTATAGGTGGACGCCTTTTCCATATAACGCCATAAAGGTGGACCAGGGGTGACTCTATAATGTGTTTGTACTATATGGGTATCAAACTAAAGGTATCAATGAGGGTTTTAAAAGGGAGTGGCCCTTAACATGTGAAGGCGTTTACGAGATATCGATCAAAATGTGGACCAGGGTGACCCAGAACATCATCTGTCGGGTACCGCTAATTTATTGATATATGCAATACCACGAACAGTATTCCTGCCAAGATTCCAAGGGCTTTTGATTTCACCCTGCAGAACTTTTTCATTTTCTTCTACTTACACCCATTTTACAAAGTTTTTTCTAAAGTTATATTTTGCGTCAATAAACCAATCCAATTACCATTTTTCATCTCTTTTTTCGTATTTGGTATAGAATTGTGGCATTTTTTTCATTTTTCGTAATTTTCGATGAAAAAGTGGGCGTGGTCATAGTCGGATTTCAGCCATTTTATATGCCAAGATAAACTGAGTTCAGATAAGTACGTGAACTGAGTTTAGTTAAGATATATCGATTTTTGCTCAAGTTATCGTATTAACGGCCGAGCGAAAGGACAGACGATCGCCTGTGTATAGAAACTGGGCGTGGCTTCAACCGATTTCGCCGAATTTCACAGTTATCGTCATAGAATCTATGCCCCTACGAAATTTCATAAGGATTGGTAAATTTTTGTTGCACTTATGCCATTAAAAGTATTCTAGACAAATTAAATGAAAAAGGGCGGAGGCACGCCCATTTTAAAATTTTCTTTTATTTTTATATTTTGTTGCACCATATCATTACTGGAGTTGATTGTTGACGTATTTTACTTATATACTGTAAAGATATTCAATTTTTTGCTAAAATTTGACTTTTAAAAAAAATTGTTTTTAAACATTCGATTTTGCTAATTTCATTTGGCACATATATAGTAATAGTAGTACCGTTCCTGCCAAATTTCATCATGATATTTTCAACGACTGCCAAATTACAGCTCGCAAAACTTTTAAATTATCTTCTTTTAAAAGTGAGCGGTGTCACGTCCATTGTCCAATTTTACTAATTTTCTATTCTGCGTCATAAGGTCAACCCACCTACCAAGTTTCATCGCTTTATCCATCTTTGGTAATGAATTATCGTACTTTTTCGGTTTTTCAAAATTTTCGATATCTAAAAAGTGGGCGTGGTTATAGTCCGATATCGTTCATTTTATATAGCGATCTGAGATGAGTGCCCAGGAATCCGCATACCAAATTTCATCAAGATACCTCAAAATCTACTGAAATTATCGTGTTAACGGACAGACGGACGCACGGGCGCACGGACATAGCTCTATCAAGTTTTTTTTTCGGTACTGATGATTTTGATATATGGAAGTCTATATCTATTTCGATTCCTTTATACCTGTACAACCAACCGTTATCCAAGCAATTTTAATATACTCTGTGTGCAAAGCACGCTGAGTATAAAACAAGCTACTTAGTTAGATAATAGCTTAGAATTCTGGATTCTTAGGATTCTGTCCTTGGTCACTTGGGCAAAGTTAGGTTTGCCCACCCCTGTGTGATTCTGGTACCTCTTCGGAAACTTTTCCAATATCTAAATAAATATAATATTATCGTGTCACAGTGCTTGTGGATGAGTAAAGTGAGTAAAGTTTGAAGTTGTACTACTTCGTTGCCAAAACAATGTAACAAACCCATAACATTAAATCAATAAATCTTTAAATTCGTCATAATATGTTTCTAGTGGAGTAAATTTAAACGAAGTGTATCAAAGTCAGTTGTGTTTACTAGCCATTTGAGATTTCAAGCAGACAATATTCCATCCAGCACGGAAATAAAAACATTAGAAATGTGCTAAACTGACAGATGTATAAATATGTCAATGGCAATCCACTTGCATGACAGTCTGTAACGTGTGTGAAATAATATGTATGTATGTATGCTTGTCGGCATAACTTTTGCTTAAGCAAATGAATGAAAATTTATATGAATAGTTCCATATGTGTATGAGAAATAGAGCATAGAGGAGATTGTTGTACAAACAAAGTAGTAAAGTTTGACATATTTTCATTTGAGAAAAACAAAAACTTTTCAGGTTGACTTTATTGCTATGATGACAATAGTGGCACAATGACTTACATTATTAATATTTTAATGTAAATATTTATGGATATAGTAAAGATAGCAATTTTGAACTTTAAGAAAGGGCTGTTAAGGTGTTTTGAGAGAAATTGGTATTGGGTATGATGACAAATCTCGAAAGTTACGAGATTTTGTTGCTGTTAAAGAAGGAAGAGGAAGATTGCTTGTAAGTAGATATATGTGTATACAAAATATACGTACAATGTACGTCGTACATGCATACAGATATTATCGTAATCTTAGAAAAAGATGCGATATAAAAAAAGGAACCGCTTTTTAAGAAGTGACCAGTTTTAAAAAAGTAACCGGTTTTTAAAAAGGAACTGGTTTTTTAAAAGGAACCGGTTTTTAAATAGGAACAGGTTTTTAAATATGAACCGGTTTTTAAAAAGTGACCTGTTTTTAAAAGTGACCCGATTTTCAAAGTGATCAGTTTTAAAAACGGAACCGGTTTTCAAAAAGTGAAACGGTTTTTAAAAAGTGACCAGATTTTAAAAAGTTACCCGTTTTATAAAATGATCAGTTTTAAAAAGTGACCAGTTTTATAAAGTGACCAGTTTTAAAAAGTTACCAGTTTTATAAAGTGACCAGTTTTAAAAAGTGGCAGTTTTAAAAAGTGGCCAGTTTTATAAAGCGACCAGTTTTAATAGTGACCAGTTTTAAAATGTGACAGTTTTATAAAGTGACCAGTTTTAAAAAGTGACCAGTTTTAAAAAGTGGCCAGTTTTATAAAGGGACCAGTTTTAATAGTGACCAGTTTTAAAATGTGACAGTTTTAAAAATTGACTAGTTTTAAAAAGTGACCAGTTTTAAAAAGTGGCCAGTTTTATAAAGGGACCAGTTTTAATAGTGACCAGTTTTAAAATGTGACAGTTTTAAAAATTGACCAGTTTTAAAAAGTGACCAGTTTTAAAAAAATAAAGAAGTGACTGGTTTTAAAAAAGTAACCTGTTTAAAAGCAGTAATCGGTTTTAAAAAACCAACTAGTAGTAAAAAAGGAGCCGATTTTAAAGTTATCGCTTTGAAAAGTTACCGGTTTTAAAGTTACCGTTTTTAAAAAAGTAGCAATTTTTAAAGGTAACCGAGTTTAAACAAGTAACCGGTCTCAAAAATGAAAGGGGTTTTGAGACTTTAAAAGCTATGGTTTCAAAGACATAACCGGTTTTAAAAACTACCGTTTCCAAAACGTAACCGGTTTTAAAAAAGTAACCTGTTTTAAAGCAGTAATCGGTTTTAAAAAACCAACTAGTTGTAAAAAAGGAGCTGGTTTTAAAGTTATCGCTTTGAAAAGTTACCGGTTTTAAAGTTACCGATTTTAAAAAAATAACCGGTTTTAAAAGGTAACCGGTTTTAAAAAGTAACTGGTTTTTTAAAAGTAACAGGCTTTAAAAAAGTAACGGGTTTTTTAAAAGTAACAGGTTTTTGAAAGGTAACCGGTTTATAAAAAGTAACCGGTTTTTAAAAGGTAACAGGTTTATAAAAAGTAACCGTTTTAAAACAAGTAGCCGGTTTTATAAAACAACTAGTTAAAAAAGGAAATCGGCTTCAAAAAAATTACCGGTTTTAAAAACTAACCGGTTTTAGAATGGAACCAGTAAAAGTGACCACTTTTAAAATGCAACTACTTTTAGACACTGAACAGTTTTAAAAATTGACCGATTTTATTAAGTGATCAGTTTAAAAAAACAAAAAAGTCATCGGTTTTAAAAAAGTACTTAAATTGAAAAAATTTAATAAATTTGTAAAAACGTATTATATTTAAAAAAAATCAATTTTAAAATAGTATTAAATTTCAACAAGTAAGGAAGGCTAAGTTCGGGTGTAACCGAACATTACATACTCAGCTTGCAAAACTTTTAAATTACGTTCTTTTAAAAGTGGGCGGTGCCACGCCCATTGTCTCCAAAATGTTACTAATTTTGCATTCTGAGTCATAAGGTCAACCCACCTACCTAGTTTCATTGCCTTATCTGTCTTTGGTAATGAAATATCGCACTTTTTCGGTTTTTCCAAAAAAAAAGTGTGGGCGTGGTTATAGTCCGATTTCGTTCATTTTAAATAGCGATCTGAGATGAGTGCCCAGGAACTTACATACCAAAATTTTATTAAGATACCTCAAAATTTACTCAAGTTATCGTGTTTACGGACAGACGAACGACGTACGGACCTGGCTAAATGAATTTCTTTTTTCGCCCTGATCATTTTGATATATAGACGTCTATATCTATCCCGATTAGTTTATGCCGTTACGGGGTACCGTTATGCGAACAAAATTAGTATACTCTGTGAGCTCTGCTCAGCTGAGTATTAAAAACTAACCGGTTTTGAAGAAGTGGCCGTTTTTATAAATGGATCCGGTTTCACATAAGTAAAATACTTGGAAAAAATTCCTGGTGCATCATAATTTTGTAACAAAAGAACTTAGTCTAAAACAACATTTTCTTAATTTCTAAATACTAAATTTATTACTTTAAATACGCCGTCCATGAGAGAATTCTTATGACTTATTGGGCTTCTGTGAGAAATATCCAACAAAGCTCCAGTCTTTAGTTTTGTTTTACAAGTTCGCATCTTAAATTTATTGCTAAATGTGACTAGAATTTGCACTTAAAAATATGTATGTAAATAACTTAAGAAAATTTCTAAACATTAAATTCTAATAATAGCAAAAAATATAAAGCAAAACTTCAATTTCAATAACGGAAGCGGAAGTATTTAGCCAACTGCTTTATATTACAAATTCACTACTTCCAATTTTATATTTCCGTTTGGTCCTTATTACACTAGCTGTGCTAGCCTTTAGCCACCAACAACAGCAGCAAGTGAATTGAACAGGGTTCGTAATTGTTGTTGCGTTAAAATTAGTTTTCAATCGCTCAATCGATAGTCTTTCCACGTTCAAAGTAAAATTGGAAATAAACTTAAATATAATTGAAATGAAATGCGAAGTGTCTATTGATAACATTCTACAACGTTCCTTTGGCGCGCTCACTGCTTTACGCTTGTTAGCGAGAAAATTTGCTGCATTGCTATTTAGCACAAAAACTACGGGGCATTAAACTTAATGTCTTTTATTCTATTGAAAAGAATGTGTCAAGTAAAATTGTGTGGGATTTCGTAGAAAAAGGAACCGTCAGTTGGTTTAGTTTTATTCTATTGAGTCAATTGAGTTTAAATATGATTCAATAACAAAAAAGCACATATTTTCATATTAAAATATTTCTCTGATTTACTTCAAGTTTTTTTCTTCTTCGGTCTCCCGTTTCAACGCCCACTCTCTATCCCTTTCGGCCAACTCATATTCCTTCTTCGCTATCTCTTTCTTTATCTCTACCTACCACTTCTTTCTCCACTCCATTGCCCTCCCATTGGATACTCATTAAAAAGAATAGGACATTATTGGAAAGTTCGGTAAGGTAAGATAAGGTTGAGTATTTACCACCCCAGCAGGGGAAGCTCACTTGGACAACATCTGATTCCGATTTGATACCACATAAGATATCAGTGACGTTAGCTTTAGCTACTTAGAGAACCGCTGGGTGGCAGCAATTTAGTTTCAAATAAGACATATCTTGAACCTGCATAACTCATGTGATGATCCTAGATAGATAGCCGAGAGGGAAATATTTGCGCTATGTTCTGGACATTGAAGCATGAAGTAATTTTCCGCCTCTTTCTCCATGCAGCTGAAGCAAGAGTAGTTTTCCAGTGCGTTGAGTACCACATGGACAAAAGCATCTCGCCCCTCGGCAGTGTTTGGTGTGGACGTGTTATCCCTTTGTTATCCTCGAGTTATCTATTTATTATTGGTGTATTATCGACGAATTATCGGCTTGCTATCGAAAATATATCGCGTTGTTATTGAAAAAATGTCGATTGGTTATCGAAAACCTATCAATTTTTATTTGCGTGTTCTGGACTTGTTTGCGAAAAAATATCGACTACTTTTTGAAAATGTATCAATTTATTACCGTAAAGATATCGATTTACAAACGAACAGATATCTATTTTTAATCAAAAATTATCGAGATATAATCAAAAACTAACCGTTTTGCTATCAAAAAATTATTGATTTGCAATCGCACGGTTAACAATTTTTTAATATCGTGTTAACATTTTTTTTATCGAAAAACTATCGATTTGTTATCAAACAGTTACCAATCTGTTATGAGAAAGTTAATGATTTGTTACTAAAGCGTTATACATTTGTTATCCGAGGGCTACCAATTTATAATGGGCGTGTTATCGATTTTTTTATCGACAGTTCATCGGCTTGTAATGACACATGCGTAACCCGTCGATACAAGCCAATAAGAAACCAATGACTCGACGATAAATCCGTTTTCGATTATAAGCCGATAACAATACAATATGTTTTCGGTATCGGTTGTTATCAATAGGAAGTCGACGAAGCTCCTCTCAAATAGTATTTAATTAATTATTTCTGATAAGACTACCTCTGTTGCAGATTAACTTAAACCCCTGACCGGCAGCTAGTTATTTTAAAAGTTTTCTAGATGTACACCTGTATAATTACGCATCGAGCTTCACGAGTACTTGGTTCTCATGCCTGTTCTGCACAGCAAATGACTTCGTTCCTAATTGGGTTTGTCCGTTTGGTCGTCAGATAAATTGAGGACGCATTGTGTACGTACACATTGAAATTCTTCAAAATTGTTTCATTCATGCACATATTCGTAATATCCTTGTGGTTTGCACAGAATTATGCATTGCAAAAATTTTCCCATAAAAAACATAAAGCACAGATTTAAGAAAAAAATCAAGAGGTAATAAAACCAGAGGCAGCGTAAGAAAATGCATCAAAATAATCAACGTTAATGCAATAAAAAATTTTAACTGCAACAATGCAAGACATTTATACACTTGTTGGTGTATTTGTTGTTGGAGATCTAACGGAATGACCAATGCTTGTCATTGTTGCGGTTGTGCTGTCGGAAGCATTAGTGCGTAATTCCGTCTACTATAAATGCTTCTGCTGGCTGTTGCGCTTATTGCGATTTTACTTCAACCGTCAACGCTATAAGCTGCTGAAAATCCTTTTAACGTACAAAATGTGCAATAATTCACAATGTGACAGATCGTAAATTAAAACAGCTTTTAGATACACATAAGTAAGTATCTAAGAGGTATAAAGTGTGAAGAAATGTGTCTCAAAAGAATGATACAAATGTAATAAAATGGATTTTCAGTACATTTGAAAAAGTTCATCCCTAAAAAAATATATTTGTTAAGGTTATATTAGATATACTACAAAATCCATCGCCGCGGTGGCAGTTTTACAAAACCATGCTCGTATTTTTCTAAGCACTTACCCACTTACGTTGATATGTACAGTACAGTCGGAAAGTATAAGAACAAGATAAACAAGTAGGGACAGGACTGCCTTCGGATGTGCCGAAGACTTCATACCTTTCATGAATGGGGCTGAACAATAATCTTTTGCCGTTCATAATCTCCAAATAATCGGATGTATAAGATAACAAATATATAGTGAAGAGATGTACATATCTAAACGATTTTAATATAAATATAAAAAAATGGCGCAAAACCCCCTTATCTGAACGATCGGTTGTATGGGATATATATTACATATAGCTCCGATCGAAATGATTTTTACAGGAAATCTTCTATGATATATTAGAATAAATATCACCAAGTTTAACGTTTTTAAATTGGAAATTAAGGAAGAAATTGCCAAAAATCTGTCTATCTGAACAATCGATTGTATGGGATATATACTATATATAGTTCCGAACAAAGTGATTTTTCAGAAAATCTTCTATGATATATTAAAATATATATCACCGAGTTTCACGTTATACTTTCTAAATTAAGGGGAAATGGCCAAAAATCTTTCTATCTGAACGATCGTTTGTATGGGATATAACTATATATAGCTCCGATTAAAGTGATTTTTTCAGGATATCTTCTATGATATATTAGAATATATATCACCGAGTTTCACGTTTATACTTTCTAAATTGCGGCAGGAATGACCAAAATCGTCTTATCTGAATGATCGGTTGTATGGGAGATATATGTTATAGTGGTCCGATCCTACCGGATCCGACAAATGTCTAATATAATACAAAAATACATCCTTGTGCCAAATGTCATTGAGATATCTCAAAATTTAAGGGACTAGCTTGCGTTCAAACTGACAGACGGACGGACAGACGGATGGACAGAGGGACGGACAGGCGGACATGGCTATACGAACTCAGTTCGTCGCCCTGATCAATTCGGTATACTCTATCTTCTATAGTTCTCAACGTTACAAACATCGGACCAAATTTAATATACCATTTCATGTTCATGAAAGGTATAAAGAGATGTTGATGTTGAAATAGAATTTTATTTTTTCCGAGCGAAAGGTAATATCCATTGAAATACGAGCCCAAATCATTATTTTGTAAAAAACAGGGGAAAACTATCGGGAAGTAGCCAACCTTTTTGAAAATATCTCTGTGTTCAGTTCATACGGCCATTTGAAGATATCGGGAAACTGGACAAAATACTAACAGAAAATTATCTGGTCGACCAAGAAAGACAAATCAAATAATCGGCAACAAAATATATGCAATAAGTAAGGCATATCGACGGAAATCTGCATCTTAAATTCGTGCTTAAATCAATGATGACTTAGATTCACCAATATCGCTCACGACAGTCAAAGGCCGTCTTAAAGAAAAAGGTATGCTTGCACGCAATGCTGTCAGAAAGCCACATCCACTTCCAGTAAATAAACAGAAAAGACTGAAGTTCACTCAAGAACATATTGACTGGACGATTGATTAGTGAAAATCCGTTTTATGGTCAGACGAATCAAAATTCAAATATTTTGGTAGGCATATGCGTCAATATTTTCGCAGAAACGTCAACGAAAGATTCAAAACAGATTGTTTTGTGCCACCTGTTAAATATGGCGGTGGTTCAGTGATGGTTTGGGGCAGTTTCAGCTATGCTAGCGTTGGTCAACTAAAAAAAGTTGAAGGAATTATGAATAAAGAGCAGTATCTCAGTATACTGCAACGCCATGCAATACAATCTGGCATTAATTTGATTGGTCATGGATTCATTTACGTACAATATAACGATCCTAAATATACACCAACACATTGTACTTCTTATTTAGAACAAAAAAAAAACGCAGTGGTACAAAGGAGTGGCCACCAGAATCCCACGATTTAAATCGCATCGTGCTATTGTGGGAAGAATCGGAACGACGTGTGCGAGATCTAAAGCCAACAAGCCTTCCTAACCTCTAGAATTGTTTGAACAAAGCGTGGAATAAAATTCCACATCAAACGCTTAAAAACTCATCGAAAAATGTCGACATTGTGCGCTCGCTTAAAGTAACATAATCACTGTTTTCTTATAAATTTTGATGAAACTTTACGGACCATAGAACTAAGTTAAATGTACAAAACTACTGCGACTATTTGAATAATATTTGACTAAATAATACGACAAACTGACAAAATAACTTTTTTAATCTTGTTCTAATACTTTCCGACTGTACTGTATATGCGCTTGCATTTATACGATTATCTCTTTGCACTTTTATCTGCTCCATTATGGCTTAATAGCTGCTTGAGCGACAGTGTAAGTGCTTACATTCGCTCTTGTAGTTGACCTTAGTCATGTATTGTTTATGCGCAAGTTTATGACGGGTTCAACATTCATTGTGTCTTCAATTTTTTCGTTTTTCTTTTTTAACTAGACCGCATTTAAATTCAAGAGAGAAAAATTTGGCTTTCTTTGGTCTTTAACAGTTCTACTCTAGTGTAAGTGAAACATCTATATGAATAACTTATTTCTTTTAATGCTTCATATCCGCAGGAGACAAACATGCAAATAACACTGGGCAACAACATTTTTGTACATGGGTCGTGCGTATATTTTTTTTATTGCTTTTGCACCCAGAAATTAGAATATGTACATAAAAAAGTTTTTGATTTGGTTTTGTTCGAAAAAAATGAGAAAAACGAAAAATATGAAAGTTCATCAAAAGTTGACATAGATTTGATTTATTCTATTATAGTAAAAATCAATTTAAGATTTATTCTTATAAATTTAGTTCTAGAATACAATTTAAATGTTTAAAAATGCTTTTTCCTGCCATATTCGGTAACATTTTCTCTTATTAACGTCCAAATATAGTCCCCCATCATGCTTTCCGTATACTGGCCTTGGTAGCGTTTCTCAAACTCCATTATATCTTGATGGTATCGCTCCCCGTGTTCTTCTGAATAAGCTCCCATATTATCTTTGAATTTATCCAGATGTGAATCTTTAGCGACATTCTACATCCGACGGCGAAAAAATTCGTATTCATGCCAGTTATCAGCTCACCATAATCCATAATTTTCACCCCTATGATTTCCAAGAAGGCCATGCCGTAAAACTGTTCCACGCTAGTTTCTCCTCACTGCTAAGTAGGTCTGGGAAAATATCCCAGTTCATAATTTTTTTTATTTGAGGGCCAACAAAGATTCCAGCTTTAATTTTCGCCTCTGACAGCTTTGGAAAAAATGTCTGCAAATATTTGAAAGCTTTAGACTCAATTCACAAATTGTTTAATAAGGCCCAATTTAATATGCAATGGCGGCATCAATATATTTTTAGTATCGAGAATTGCTTCATGTTTAATAGTAAATCTTCCCACTCCATACTCAGTACGTTCAGGCTAATGTTTTTGGCGATAGTGGGCGGCATCATTTCTGCTATCCCATAGGCAAAGATAACAGAAGTGTTTAGTATATCCACCTTGCATTCCAGTAAAAAAACAAACCATCTTGAAGTCTCCAATAACTTCCCACTTGTATTCCGTATATTTGATTGCAGTTAATAGCATTTTAATACTGTCATAATTTTCTTCGAGATGTATGGAATGTGCCAGTGGAACAGATAGAAATTTGTTCCCATTGTGTAGTAGAACTGCTTTTAGACTTTTTTTTGAGCTGTCGATAAAGAGGCGCCATTCATTTGTATTACAAGGAATACCAATTGTTTCAAATAAATATTTAACGTCACAGCAAAAACATAGTCCATTTTCCTTACTGTAGAAACAAGAAAATTCTTCATGACGCTTTTTTTGCCGAGATATTCGAACATCAGAAGTAAGTAAATTTCGTTATTTAAGTCGCGCTGCTAATAACTCTGCTTTGTCTTTTGATATATTTAAATATCTTATTAAGTCATTGAGATCTTCAGAGTTGATGAGATGTGGTATTCCTGGTTCAAATTTTGGAACAAATTCGGAATGTACGGATGCAGATGAACTCGATGTTTGAAAGCTGCCTTGAAGGAATAGTTGCTTTTCCAACACAGGTGGATCAGGTACAGGATTTTGTTCCGAATGTGGTACTGAAGCGGATGTCGATGGTAATTCCGGATATATTGTTTTCTTCCAACGTTTCCCTGTCAGTGGTTTCACTACACACAAAATAGCAATCAATGTCATGATTACTCGGTTCCCTCCAAATCTTCGGCACTGCGAACTTCATGGCCCTTTTCTCACCCTGGTACCAAACTATAATAAAACGTAAAGCATTTCATAACAATTTCAGTTATTATGCAATTATATATATGTAGATATATGTATATATACATGAAACAATTAGTACAATAAAAAGAGAAAATAAACTTACGCTCCAGAATGCTTCTGCAAGAGTTACATGAAACATGTGGAGCCCATTTTTTGTCCTGGTTTTTAACAGGTAGACCGAAGTAGGCTAGGTAGGTCTCGCAAATCCTTGTGTTTTTAGTTAAATCAAACTTTTTTGTCTTCTTTTAATACATTCGACACATATATAGTAAAACGAATTAGCCGCTCGTTTACAACTTCTCGAAGACATCATTCCTCTGTGATATGCAAAAACATAGTGTCGCCCACAACGAGTGACCCAAGAAACTACAGCTTCTTAAAAAAAATTTTACTAACAAAAACGCTATCAGGTAGCTGGCATGCTCTATTGTTAGGCCTGCCAATCCGTCAGTAAAAGTTTCGATGAGTTTATTAATATGTACTTAACGAATTGCCAAATCTACCTAAAATCATGTGTATCTGGGACCTTTTATCTCCTTTTTACAGTTTCTCAGCCACATTTTTTTTTAGTTTTTTTTTAAGATGAGTATGTTGTGCTTTAAGTAGATCTTTTTTCGATGCATCGCTGCATCAGGTAGCTACCCGCCGCCCTCTATCGATCGAAATAGCGCGAAAGGACCTACATTAGCCTGGTGAAAAAATGCAAAATTTTCAAATCTCTATAACTTCTAAAAAACAAATATTTTTGATTCGTAATTGCATTTTTTTTTATAGAATTGAACATAGAATCCGAATATATAGGGCAAAACCCATGTACAAAAAATTTTTTTTTTGTTGACCTGTGTAATATTTCATAAAGTTTTTGAAGGAATGTTATACTAATTTCACACAGACGGCTTATTGAATAATGAAGGCAATTTTCTACATTAAGACGCTTATTGAGCTCAATCTTCCCTACAAAATTCGAATCTATTATTATTTCATTAGTAGCTAATCGAATGCCTAATGAAGTCAAAAGCACTATGCAACTCTGTTGGCAGCGTTCCGCTTCCGTTTCCGTTTCTTAGTTTTCAAAGCAAATGTCATTGTCTGCATGGCGGAACGATACAAGCTGGCCGCATCGAACAGCTGATTATAACCTTTTTTATTTGATTTGATACATCAACTACCGGCGCAGTACGATTTTGACATTTGTCCATCGAATTTACAAGTACATGGAATTTTTTTTGTTTGTAGGTATGTCACCATGCTCCCACTTTGTATCGTTCCGCCATGATTGTCTGTCTCATCCCTCTCACTAATCGAGCAGTTACTTCTGTGTGAAAGCAAAAAATTTACGATTTCATTAGCAGGTGAAATGAGATCATTAAGTTTCTGTGTGAAAACAGTATTACTCTAATCTGTGAGGCTTTCAATGTTGCGTATACGCACTGGCGCACAACAGTCGATTCATCACCGCTAGCATAGCAAAATTTTATATATTATTTCGAAGTGCTGTTTTTATGTGATGCCCCCTTTTTGCTCTAATTTGGAATCCAAATCTATAAATAAAGTTTTGGTTGCGAAAGTTGTAGATTCGTGCTATTAGCGAGCTTTGAGCAATACTAGTCATAGTGCTTTTCCTTAGGTATATCTTATTAAAATAATTTGTTAAAAATAAACGATTATGAGCACACAAAGAAATTTATTTGTGCTATGGCACTATTGTGAGTATTTGATTAGAACTAACACTGCATTACCGGTAGTTGCTAACATTCGCCAGATGGCAGCGCAAGTGCATGTAAGTTTGTATTGATAGATGACTGATTGATAGAACAGCTGAGTTCTGTTGATATTCTATATGAGAATTTTATATTTGTTGCGCAAGATGCGCACGGGTGCGGCTAGTTACTAATAATTAAAAAAAAAAATTAGATAATAAAAATTTCTTTATTTAGAAATTCCGTAAAATTTTAATAATTAATAAAAAAAAAATTTAATAAATAAAAAAATGTCATGAACTGTTTTTCTTATATAAAATATTCTTTAGAAAGAAAATTTTTTGTAAAACAAAACTATTTTAAGAAATCAATTTGAACACTCTTGTGGTTTTTTATGAGTTTAGCAAAACCCGAAAGTTTAAGAAGATGAACTTAAATAAAATGCTTATTTTGCAATTTTTTGAGTTAGTAACAACAAAATTTTTGCTGTTTCAAGAAAAAGAAATTTATTAAAAAAACTTTTTGTTGTTATTTTTTTTTATTTTCGGCCTTGCAAAAGTTATATGAAGAAGAATAACCGAGCTCTAGGCCACACTCATATACTCATATATATGTGTGCCCTAGAGCTCGGAAATTCTTCTTTTATGGAAAATTTTACTTTATTTTTTTTTTTATAATATATTGAAAATATACAGGCCTGTTCTGAATTCCGACTCGGAATGAAAAGTAAAACGACATTGATTTCGACTCGGTTTCTATTTGGTGTTCTCAATTCCGATTGTAAAAAATCGATTCGAAGTCGATTTCGAATCGTTTTCATTCCGATTCGGTAACCAGTTTAATCAGCTGTTTTTGTTTATGTGTTTTGGTTTAAGTATCATAAAATTTTATTTTAATTAAAAAATGCCTGCAGATATGGTTTTTGATGCGCAGACGCAAGAATACGTGCTATTGTGCGTGCGAATCGTAAAAATGCGCTGGATCGGAATTCAGAACAGGTCGACTTCATTTCGATCAGCATCGATTTGTTTGCCTAATAGATTTCTTGATAGAAGTTTTTAAAGAAAGATTTATTATGCCAATTTAACTCAAATTTAAACAAAAAATGCACACAACTCTTCCAAATAAAATGAAGAATTTAAAAAAAAATTATTTGAAAGACAAATATCGCAACATTTGTGTATAATCTGCCAATTAATTTTCATTCCGACTGCTCAGAGGCAATACTTTTCAAACCGATAATTTTTGGTCGGAATCGAAATTGAGAACACCAATCCATTTCGATTCCGAAAAAATTGATCGGAATCGGAATCCAGAACAGGCCTGATAATTTTATTTTAATGGAAAAAGTTTCATGGACAAACAAAACCGCAATATATTTTTTTACGAAAATCAAATAAAACATTTTTTGCTGTTTCAGAAAAATTGTGAATAATTTTTTCTTGACCCAATATGAGCATGTCTCGCTAATTAAATACAGAGAATGGTTTTCTTGAAAACATAAAGAAAATTTGTTTAAAATATTAAAAAGGTACTCGTGTAAAAAGATACAAAAATTGTTTTAATTTTTTAAAAATTTTACTGATTCCTATTTTCTTTGTAAGAAAAGTTTTGCTTCAAAAAAAGCTAGTTTTGGAAAAAATTTCATTGAAAAAAAACCAAAAAATGTGTAAAATTATTTAAGAAAGTTTTTCTTAATTCAAATTGCGGAAAAAATAATTGCAAAAATAAAACTAAAGTATTAATTATTATTATTATTAAAAATTTTTTCGCTATTAGATATATAACAAAAAATTAAAAAATTGTGTTCATGATTTCGATCTTTTTTAAATAAAGTAAATTTTAAATTCATAAGTTGTTGCTTTACTTTTTTTATTTATTAAGAAAACATTGCTAATTCGAATTCGAAATAAATTTTTTTTTAATAAAAATATGTTTTATTTTTTAAGATACCCTGGTCATTGATGACCTCCTTCAATTAATGAAAACCATGGGACTTGACACACAAGGATATGCAGATGACCTAGTTATTTGCAAAACCAGGGATGCACGAAGATACAATATTAGATCGCATGCCACAAGCCCTTTGCATTATAGAGACGTGGTGCGATACCAAAGGATTGTCTATAAATCCTAACAAAACCGTTATAGTGCCTTTCACCCGGAGAAGGAAAGTATCCATTCCAGAACCATTCCTGGGTGCTAAAAAATACAATTTTCAATGGAGGCTAAATAACTAGGGGTCACACTGGATAGAACCCTCACGTGGAATGCTCATTTGGATGATATCCTAAACAAGGCAACAAGAGCTTTCTTCGCCTGTACTCGTCTCTACTGCAAAACATGGGGATTTGTCCAAAAATTGTATATTGGACATTTAATACTGTCGTAACGCCAATAGTCACCTGTGCTTCTCTAGTTTGGTGGCAGAAGGCCACGCAAAGAAAGGCAACGGTAAACTAAGCAAACTGCATCGATTAGTTTGCGTTGGCATAACGGGTGCGATGAGAACCGCCCCTACTGATGCGCTTAGTGCTTTAAGGGGAATACCTTCCTTCCCTATTCTGATAGAGAAATAGGCAACATTAGATGCACTAAGACTTCCAAATATTTCTGAGTTGAAGGAAGGAAATATGATAGGGCATATGAAAGTAATAAGAATATTCATAGGAAATCCCTAATTACAACTGCGTGACGTAATGTCCCCTAAGCTCAGAATCCCACGGAACTTTGAAGTGTCCATTGTGGACAAGACCCACGGGGAATGGGGGAATTCTTATAACGACCCTGACTCAGGGGTCTGGTACACGGATGGATCGAAATTCGATGACGGAAGAACGGGAGCTGGTATTAATGGGCCAAACTTCAAAAAATCGATACCAATGGGATGTTACCCCGCCATATTTCAGGCAGAAATTCATGCAATAGAGATCTGTGGTAGAGAATGCCTGCGGAGAGGCTCAACATAGAAAAGCATCTACATTATGTCTGACAGCCAGGCGGCACTGCGTGCCTTGCAATCCTACATAGTTACATCTAAGCTGGTGGATGAATGCACTGAAATCCTTAATTCCCTGGGAGCCAAAAAGAAGGTTTTGTTGGGATGGGTTCCCGGATATCAGGGACATGAAAGTAATGAACATATAGATTACCTATCAAGGCAGGGTGCTACATCAGCATTATATGGTCCAGAGCCCTTGTGTGGACTCACAAAAGCACACACCAGGGAAACTATAAGTAACTGGTAAACTAAACAATTCAGACGTCACTGTATTGATTGCCCAGGACAAAGGCAGGCCAAACTGTTTATACTTGCGGCAACGAAAGTGTCAGCCAAGCTCATTAGCCTAAGCAGGGAGGACCTAAGAACTCTTACTGGGTACTACACGGGACACTGCGGTCTACGATATCACCTAAGTAAATTAAATCTATCTGATACCCAAATTTGTCGTTTCTGTGAGCTGGATGAAGAAACGCCGGTTCACATTCTCTGCGCATGCGTCGCTCTAGCTAGGCAGTGAATATTCCATCTAGGTGGTGGGACTCTTAATCTCTGTGTGATATGGAGTAAAAAGCCTGAAGAGGTACTTAGATACATCAAGAGCCTCCAGATACAAAATTAGGTTGAAAGGTCTTGCACAATAGATATGCAAAAAGGTCGCAGTGCTTCCATACCTATTAATAATAATAATAATAATAATAATATTTTTTAAGATACTAATTCCTAATACATAAAAAAATAAGGATTCTTAAACAAATTTATTTTAATCTTTTTAACAAAATTCTACTTATTAGATGACTTTGAAATTCAAACTACAAAATTTTTTTTTCTTTTTTTTTTTTTTGTTTTAATAAAAAAATCATATAATGAGTACCAAAAACTCTTGCAAAAAAAAATTAATTAAAAAAAATAGTTATGGTTTAAAAATATATTTTGGAAAACAAATTCTTTAAATAAACCGTAATTTGTGAAATTTTTTTAGGAAAACTTTAATTTATATTGCTTTTTACAATTGTTTTGGTTATTTGTATTAGAAATCTTAAGAGAAAAGATTTATGTTTAAAAAAATTTAAAAAATTTTAATTAATTTAGTTTTTTTAGGACAAAAAAGAGTAAATACTAGTCAAAAGAACAAACACCAATATCTTTAATTATTTAAGATAATTTTACTTGTTCCTAATTTTTTTATTTATAACATATAAATTAAAAAAAAACAGATATTTTATTGCAAACATCTTTTGACACTTCACTTTTTCAAATTTTGTTAAAAAAAGGCTTGAATACCAAGAATTCTGTAAATTTGACGTGAATAATTAAAATTAACGAGAGCTCTCTCAGTGGTTGAAGCTAAAGCACAACAGAAGCATCTTCATCAAAAACAAACAGCATTTGCTACGTCGGATTCTTACCGTTAACAACCGATATCGATAAATATCTTTTTCATAATAGACGGCCAAGTTGTCGATAGAAAATCGATAAAATGCCTATAACGTATTGATAACATTTCGATAACAAATCAATAACGTTACGAAACCTAATCGATAACTTTTCCAAAACAAATCGATTAGAATTCGATAGCTTTAACATCGATATTTAGCCGACAATCGTTCGATACCAGAGCGATAAAAACAACAAATTGCAAATATCCAATATGCTTGCTAAGCCACTCGGCCACTGTGCCACTTCTCAAAGTTTTATAAAGTTTGACATAATGATCTCTGAAAACAAAAATTTTTTTGTTTTTGCTACACATATAACTTTCTTAAATTTCACTAAAAAAAATGTCACCCATAATGAAGTCTTATTTTGTAAATGCAATATATCAAATGAAGAAATTTTGTTGTTGTCAATTAGGCCAAGGTTTGCTGTCATTCAAATTACACTCAATTTTTGTCTCTTTGTTGTAATCATCGCGATTTCCCTTGCATTCGTACGCTTGAGGCACACATAATTTATTATATATCTTCATACAAAATGTAATGAAAGCCAAAAGATCAAATTACTTACATTTTGCCCATTAGGAGTCAAGTTAAACTTAAAGTCGTAAATGGAGGTGAAACAGGAAACAAATTTTGATTGCTGGCAAAGTTTTATTACTGTTACTTTTACCTTAACTTACGTGAAACATTTTTCGGAATGCGATTTCTTTAAAAAAAAGCGTTTAGTTATTTTTGGGCAGATTCTATGGCCTTTAAATTGTGTTTAATAGTAAAGTGAGAATGAGAATGAGAAAAGGAAGTATATGAGCAGGCAGGAGAGGGATAATATAACCAAGAGGCGAAAGGATAAAGGGAGCGAGTAGAGTGAGAAAAAGAAATAACGATATCCGCTGGTAAAACTTTTTTTTTTACTGCCAGAAGTCATATTTCATAAAAATATATAGCACATGTAAAACAGAATTTGTAGAAAAAGCTTACTTTTCTTAAGTCAAAGCATGTAATAAAATAAACATACAAAGCGAACTTATTTAAGGTCATTGAATCTTTGTCACTGCGCATATTTTAAATCCTTGTTAGTATTTGAATACGGCAGCGAACAAAAAAAGAGCAATGCCAATACTTTAACCAATTTCGTCAATTAATTTCTTATATTTTCAATAATTTTAGAAAATATGTCTGCGCATGTTTGTAACTGTAATGATGCAAACCAAACTCCAAAAAGTTTTGAAAAAATTCGAAAATATGTAAAAATTTTACGAAAATTTCCAAATTTAGTTTAGAGTTTTCAGATTTTATTTCAGTATGCAGTTTTTAGCCGAGTCAGTTTTGGTTTGTCAAAGTGCAAATACCAAGTCTCCTTAAATGCGCATTAATTTTTGATAATTTTTTTTCCGAAGGGAGTTCAGGAATTCTGCCATACGAAACATTAAATTATGGGCACTTTATGTGAAAGAAAATCTAAACCACTTTTCGGAAAAAAAGTCGTCAAAAATCAAAGCGAGTTTTGATAAAGCTGTAACTTATACTTTGTAAGGCTAAAATTTATTAGATCATAAAACGGCATACTCGAAAAAAAATTTACTAAAATTTTCGAATTTTTTGAAAACGCTTTTGAAATTTGTTCACTATAGTTTCACTTAAATTTCTAGCAGTTCTTTACTAAGTTTTCAAATTTAAAAATGAAAGGATATAATATAATAGAAATTTAAGAAAATAACTACCACTGCTATTGTATTGCATGCGGATGTATAAGCACAACGTCAAAGCTACCAATACACATACAACAATACACAAACAAATATCCCAATTATTCAGTCATCTATCCCGCCTAAGTAATCTAATTCAGGCATAAAAAGGACTTTAAATTTATCAAATTGTCATGCGAGTGACCTTTTTTTGTTTGCATAGTAAAATCAAAAAAATGTTTATGCTACGTGCGTGTGTTTGCATTTCGTAAGCTCCAATAAGCAAGGAATCAATATAAAAGTGCTTCTGCGTCAGATCCTTTTATAATACGGTAAATACATAATAATAGATTTACATGTGAGTAAGCTATTATACTGCGGAACAAATATCAAATTTTTAAAATTTTCCAAAGAAATTTTTATCGCATTAGAGTAAATTTTGTGTGCTGATTTCATAAATCATTTTACTTTTTTTGTAACAGCTCTAGTTTTCGAGATATTTTCGACTACACGAAAACTTATCTCACAAGAATAGAAAAGTGCAAAAACAAACAAGTAAGGAAGGCTAATTTCGGGGGTAACCGTACATTACATACTAAGCTGAGAGCTTTGGAGACAAAATAAGGGAAAATCACCATTTAGCAAAATGAACCTAGGGTAACCCTGAAATGTGTTTGTATGACATGTGTATCAAGTGAAAGGTGTTAATGATTATTTAAAACGTAGTGGGCCTTAGTTCTATAGGTGGACGCGTTTTCGAGATATCGCAATAAGGGTGGAGCAGGGGTGACTCTAGAATGTGTTTGTACGATATGAATATCAAATTAAAAGTATCAATGAGGGTTTTAAAAGGGAGTAGCCCTTAGTTGTATATGTGAAGGCGTTTTCGAGATATCGACCAAAATGTGGACCAGGGTGACCCAGAATATCTTCTGTCGGGTATCGCTAATTTATTTATATATGTCAATACCACGAACAGTATTCCTGCTAAGATTCCAAGGGCTTTTGATTTCGCCCTGCAGAAATTTTTCATTTTCTTCTACTTAATATGGTAGGTGTCACACCCATTTGACAAATTTTTTTCTAAAGTTATATTTTGCGTCAATAAACCAATCCAATTACCATGTTTCATCTCTTTTTTCATATTTGGTACAGAATTATGGCATTTTTTTTTTTCATTTTTCGTAATTTTCGATATCGGAAAAGTGGGCGTGGTCATAGTCGGATTTCGGCTATATTTTTACCAAGATAAAGTGACTTCAGATAAGAACGTGAACTAAGTTTAGTAAAGATATATCGATTTTTGCTCAAGTTGTCGTGTTAACGGCCGAGCGGAAAGACAGACGGTCGACTGTGTATAAAAACTGGGCGTGGCTTCAACCGATTTCGCCCTTTTTCACAGAAATAAGTTACCATCCCAGAATCTAAGCCCATACCAAATTTCACAAGTATTGGTAAATGTTTGTTCGACTTATGGCATTAAAAGCATTCTAAACGAATTAAATGAAAAAGGGCGGAGTTACGCCCATTTTGAAATTTTCTTTTATCTTTGTATTTTGTTGCATCATATCATTATTGGAGTTGAACGTTGATATAATTTATTTATATACTGTAAAGATATTAAATAATTTTTTAAAAAGAGGGTGTGATCGTCATCCGATTTTGCTAATTTTTATTTAGCACACAAATAGTGATAGGAGTAACGTGCGTACCAAATTTCATCATGATATCTTCAACGACTGCCAAATTACAGCTTGCAAAACTTTTAAATTACCTTCTTTTAAAAGTGGGCGGTGCCACACCCATTGTCCAAAATTTTTCTAATTTTCTATTTTGCGTCATAAGGTCAACGCGCCTACCAAGTTTCATCTCTTTATCCGTCTTTGGTAAAGAATTATCGCACTTTTCTGTTTTTCGAAATTTTCGATATCGAAAAAGTGGGCGTGGTTGTAGTCCGATTTCGTTCATTTTAAATAGCCATCTGAGATGAGTGCTCAGGAACCTACATACCAAATTTCATCAAGATACCTCAAAATTTACTCAAGTTATCGTGTTAACAGACAGACGGACGGACGGACATGGCTTAATCAAATTTGTTTTCGATCCTGATGATTTTGATATGTGAAAGTCTATATCTATCTCGATTCCTTTATACCTGGACAACCAACCGTTATCCAATCAAAGTAAATATACTCTGCGAGCTCTGCTCAACTGAGTATAAAAAATAAATCAAAGGATACAATTAACGAAATTTGATAAAAATTGTTACTGCTATTTTATTGCACGCGGCTGTATAAGCACAATTTCAAAGCTACCAATACACACAACCATTGACAAATATCCAAATTTATTCAGCCATCTATCCCACCTAAGTAATCCAATTCAGGCATAAAAAGGACTTTAAACTTATCTAATTTTCATGCGAGTGACCGTTTTTTGTTTGCATAGTAAAATCAAAAAAATAAAAATAAACAAGCAATGAATAGAAAAATTTTGCTGTGTCAGAGGGTTTGAGCTTTTATGCGTATACAGTAAATGCATAATAATAGATTTAAATGTGAGTAAGCTAATATTTATCAAAATAAATTTATCAAACTCAGCTGATAAGCTTATAAGCTGTACAACAAATGCTCATATCATCTGAAATCTATTTGTTGTTGTTACTTTTAAAATTTCTTTGGGTTTCGTTTTCCATACACTTGAGCTCGACGAGTTTGTATAAACTAGTTGTTTGCATTCGATTAGTGGACAGAATCGATCACTCGCCAAATTTTTCACTTTTTCATGGCTTCTGCAATCGGCAGACTTTTCGATGTGTGAGCATCTCTGCTCATGGTGGTGTTTAGAATATAAGCGTATAGTTGATATGAGGTAAACCGCCTGATAAGGGGTTTGTTATCAGTGAACCATAGGTTTCTATCGACGGTTTAAGATAAAGAAAACGCCGATGAATTAGAAAAATAGGGTACTGCACTCGAATCGAAGGGTAAACAGGTGTTGCTTAAGATCTAACAAGCAGCAAATTTGTAGATGCATCCTACGATACAAAACCTACAAAGCTGCTTGCATCTCTAAAGAGAGAATACTTAAGGCTCACGATGAACATATTAACTGAGCATTGCTTTCTGGCGTCCCATGCATTTAAATTAGTAAGAGCAGATGTGGGTAATGCGGCCTACAGAGAGAAACAACTGAGCACGTATTGTGTTCATGTCCTGCGCTCGCGAGGTCAAGGCTCTAGCAACTAAGGGCGGCAGAGTTGCGAGATCTCGAGGCAGCTACTATGTAAGATGCTAGGGTGCTACTAGTTCCAAGAGGACGAAAGTGTTTTTAACATAAGTCGTGGTTCCTCACGTACCAGCCAGTTCAACGTAACCTATGTGAGATCTTTACAGACCGGTTACTTCAACTTAACGTATCGACAGTTTATGGGCGTGCATTCCATTTTTTATTGACGAATTATCGGTTTGTTAGAGGTAAGTTTTTAACGAGGTTTTGATGAGCTGTTGATTTCTTATCGAAGTGTTCCAATTTTGATATCGCTAGACATTGTTATCGACGAGCTATTGATTATTCATTGACGAATAACCAGTTTGTTATAGAAAACTTAACGTATATTTATCGAGAAGTTATCGGGTTTCTATCAGATTTTTGTCAACGTGTTATCGATTTGCTAGCGAATATTCATCGATTTACTATCGAAAATTTATCGATTTGTTTTCAAAAATGTATCGTTTTAATATCGCAAGGCTATCGGTTTTTCTCGGAGTGTTGCCAATTTGTTATCGATGATTATTCGATTCGTTATGAAACAGATACCGATAAGACTACAAAACAAAATCAAGCCTATACTTAAGACACCAATAAGAAGCCAATGACTCACCGATAATAAACGGAAAAAAATTGTCTAAAATAAATGACAATTTTCAGCGACCTTTCATTTGTATTCAAATAAATTCAAAGAACTTTAAATAAGAAGTTCGAAATTTTCGTAAAACTTTCTCGAATTTTTTCGAAAACACTTTGAGATTAGTTTGCATGGTTTTAGTTAAAAAATCTTACATTTTTTTTTTTTTAATATTGAACATAAGAAAGAAGAATGTATTTGAAAATTTTAATATTCGCTGCTCTTTATAACAAAAAACAACAAATCTATTAATGATTTCTAATACGAAAGTTATAGCTGTAGGCTGCCACCTGATTTGAATGAATTATTCACATTAATATGTATGCAAGACACAACTTTCCAGATGACGACATACAAATGTGTTGTTGTTTTAGTAAGAAGCAAAAAGTCAAGTTTGTTATGGCAAAGTGTAAATGTTGTTAGCGTAACCACAACGAGCTGCAAAGATATATATATTATTTACGTTAGTGTGTGTCACACAGCTGTTACGATAACACATCCTTAAACATGTCAGGCAGAGATATATGTACATAAATGAATTGATGCGTTTAGAATAGGTATGTATGTATATATGGAATTGCTTATATAAATAATTGCAGGAAGCGTTCATTAAATTTGTAAGTGCTCTATTAATATGAATGTATGGAAAAAGTTGGTATTCGAAATATAAAGTTATGTAACGAATTCGAATCGCTAAATTGTTGAATAAATCACTCCAATATTCAGTATTACAAACAGGTCTTTATTTAGATTACTTTGGGAGTAGTACTTCGCAATTATACCTCGCAACCAATAGCGTGTTTAAATCAAAACTGCTTCGTTATTACTAAGCTTGCGCTGCTTTTATACTCTCGGTTTCCTCGTTCACCCATTTCTCCTAAGGTCTAGTACCTCGTGCTTGGCTACCAGCTATATACATGTGTATGTGTGAGTAACAACTTCGGCTGATGACCACATCTGTGTGTGTGTGAGATACCTCCTCATCGCCTTCTATGTATGGGTATAAACGATGGTTGATGTGTTCATGTATACAAGTGTAGCTTGCTTTAATGTTTTTTTGTTTTTGTGCCTTCATTTACTAACAGTGTAGTGATGCCAACATTTGCCACAGTTATTAAGTCTGATATTTATTTCATCGAAAATTTTACTTGCTCAAGAAGTTCATGTGTTTTGCCTCGGAACGATTGGAAAACTATTAAAAGCTTTCTCATTATTTTTATTTTTTTATTTTTTAGCGAAGTTCAAATAGAGCTACATAGTGGGTAAGAAAAAGATCTAACTCTTTTCAGCATTTTTTTCTTTCATTCTCTATGGACTTGTGTATGAACGCTATCAATAAATTTAAGATACGCTTAATTGGTTCTCTCAGGGGGAACCTCCATATGCCAAACTGCAAGTCCTACAACTATGCTGCTTTTTTAGACAACAGGCAACGATATGCAATGAACTCATCAAATTTTCTTATGACTAGAGCTTCTTATATAACTTATTCTGGAAATTATCTAATAATTAAGTAAAGAAATAATTCAAAAATAATCTTAACCTTTCTGTAATATAGCTTTATACAGATTTCAATATATAATAATAATACCCAACGGACTGATAGCCCCCAAAGCCCACCCGACCGGCGCGAGGGGCGCATCCGCATGAGGCACGGATTTGTTTTTTTGCCGAGTTGTTGATAGGCGGAGTTTTGTTAAGCGTCGAGATCTAAAATTGTCCAGCTACAGACTTAGTACTAGATATAACAGTTAGAAATTATATAACAGTTAGAAATTATACATATACATACTACATTGTTAAATAAGTGAACATTTTTAGTTTATTTGATTTTTTTATTACGAGTTAAGATAGGATAAGACAGTTTTCTTTATGGTAAAAAGTGAATCCGTTATATCAAGTGAATCAGAATGGGTGTTAAAATCATGACACAAACACCGAAAGGATTCATTCAATTCGAAATTAGTTCTACACTGCCTCAAAAGGAGAGGTTTGTAATATCTTGACACTCGTGATGGGACGTTGAAATTTACTTCGTTCAAACGAATTGAACCAAAAAGCAATCCATTCAGGAGTTTAGCCATAAATATAACGCCTAGCATTTCTCTACCACTTGCAGGAGTTGGAAGATTGATAAGCTTCAACCGGCTAGTATAAGGTGGAAGATTATAAGCAGATTCCCACTGAAAATTCCTTGAAGAGAAAAGTAGAAATTGCTTTTGTATTGATTCAAGTCTATCTGCTTGAAATTAATATTAAGGATTCCAGACTATTGATCCGTATTCTAGTATCGGTCTAACTAAAGTGATGAAAAGAGATTTTGTTACATAAGGGTCACAGAATTCTTTGGACCACCGTTTCACGAATGCAAGAACACCTCTAATATTATTGACAGCAGCATTAATATGAAGGTTGAAACTAAGTTTAGCATCTATCATGACTCCCAAGTCCACAAAATAGTTCACTGATGGAAGGCAAAAATTATTAATTACGTAAGAGGCTGCTGGCAAAGATCTTCGAGAGAGGCACATACATTTGCATTTATTGAGGTTCAGCGGCATTGAATTTACGTTGCACCAAGTAACTAGGCAGTTTAAATCCGCTTGAAGCAAGACCTAAAACGTTTTACATCATCAGCATACATTAAGATTTTGGAATATTTTATAGTGGCACAGATATCATTAATAAATAGCAAGAACAGAATTGCACCAATGTGACGGCCTTGTGGGACGCCAGAGGGAACATCGATACATTTGAAAAATGATTTTTAAAAATAACTTTTTGCGTTCGACCGCAGAGATACGATGAGATCCACTGGGTGAGACCAGGTTGGAAGCCAAGCCGATCCAGCTTGTAGATAAGTAAGGAGTGGCATACTTTGTCAAATGCTTTACTGAAATCAGTATTAATATCACCGATGTGAAGATTTTCTCTAAATCCATTAGAAACATGAGTTTTTAAATTCAAGTAGATTAGTAATGGTAGATTTGGCTTTACAGAATCCGTGTTGCGATTCTGCGATCAAAATAGAAATGGCAAATGTTAGCTGATTGGTAACGATAGCTTCAATTATCCGCCTATTAATTTTCTGTTAAACTTTAACTGCCCTTATACTCACTACTCTTTGCTGTTTTTTCTTCCTCTATCTCTTTTTTAGCATACCTTTCTGTCCTCCGCTCTTTCCGTTCTCCCCCAGCTTTTTTATCTTTTCTTCTATAATCCTTCTACTTCTCCATTTTTTTATATCTCCAACAGCATCCTAAATTTATCTCTTCTCTCCTGGTCGTTCCACTTCTGCTTTCTTACTCCCTCTCATGCTTTTTTCTCCTCTGTTGTCGCTGTTGTTGTTATAGCGATCAAGACACTTCCCTTAGGTTTTGGAGAGTGTTATCGATGATGATGGTCCATTGCCGGATATATGTAGGTCCGGTACGTTCCGGTTACAAACATTGTTACTTTGATCATCTCCGGAATGATTTAATATGACCACATTGAACCTTCTAGGGTATCCCGACTTCCTCCCCCTAGTCCAATGAGGAGCTTGGGGTCGCGATGACCTCGGCTGCCGAAGAATAGAACTCGCCACGGGAAGGTGAGGTTGACAATTGGTTTGGATAAGCTATAAATTGCGCTGGCAACAAATTGAAAGGGTTGAGCTGCACAACCCTTTGCATCACTTGGATGTTTTTGTCGGCTCGTGCGACGGGCATACCTACAGCGAGTGTATTTTAAGCGCCCTAGCCAGCTGGGGATATTTCTCTTCTGCTTATTTTCAGCTTTTCTCTTCGAATGAACTCTCTCGTTCCGGCCACATAGCCCGTTCCTTGTACCATTTTCACTCTCCATCCTTGATCTTTACCACACTACCTATCTCTTCTTTTCTTCTTGCTCATCGTCTTCCCCTCCCTCTCATTCACTTTCGCTCTCACTCCATTGATTTCTCAAAATTGCATGCTGTTTTATCTTAAGTCCTCAATAATGTACAAGCACGTGTTTCTTTTTGCAAGATTCCCTTTTATTTCTGTACTTCTTCTGGCCTTCCTCTTTACTCCCCTCCCTTCCCAGCCCTTTTCCTGTTCTTCCCTCTTAACACTGACAGTAACCCCTAGCAATTGGTAAAACTTCCATAAGAAATTGACAAGTTTTCGATATGAAAAAGGTAGCCTTTTGATAGCAAGTCGATGACAAATCGATAGCTTTTCGATAAGAACAAGATAAATGTTCGATAACTTTTTAACAACAAATCGATATATTTTCTTTAACAAACCGATAACTTTGCGATGACAAATTGATATATTTTCTATAACAAATCGATAACTATGCGATAACATATCGATAACTTTTCGATAAATAATTGATGTTTTTCGATAATAAAGCGCAAAATTTTCCACAAATTGATAGAAACCTTTGTTGTCGATAGCAAATTTATAACACCTCGATAACAAATCGATAACTCGTCTATACCGCGTCGATAATACACCTATGATAAACCGATAACTTGTCGATAACAACCCGTTAACGAACCGTTTCTTGCGCATCAGCTGTACCACTTAAATTCTGCATTCTCCAATACCTCCTGTATTCCCAGTCCTTGGAGGTGGACTACGCGTACGACTTTACTATTTTAGGCTTACATTTTGATTCCCCTATACTGAGATGTTTACGTATCCAAAAATTGTGTAACCAGACTTGCAGAGATTGTCGTAGTTTAAAATTTTCGTAGTAAGCGAAGAACGCGATAGCTCCTACGGGCGTAAATTTTATGTTTGCGACTTTAGACCTTGCTTGCCTAAGACTTATCCCACAAGCCAAATTAGCATATATGACTACCTTATGAGCAATACCCGTTGTTAGTAAGAATATTAGTAACGTCTAGCAGCTCCAGGTACACGACTTTTACAGCAACACTCCTCACGTGTCACAATCAATGAATATATGTGATCAAGGAACAGTTTTCACTTAAAAATGTTGAATCATTTTCAGATCCACTTTTGAAAATTCTTCATCGAGTTTATTTTTGAATTGATATTAAAATAAGCAAAAATTTGTTTAATAATTTATAATTAACAAAATAACATACTAAATTAAAAGCAACAAAGCTATTTATATAGTCGATACACACATTTCTAGAAATCAAATACCTGATTGGAAGCACGATTCTTTGTATAAATACAAATCTCGAAATATACATACCTTCACATGAACTCATTGTACGCCAAAAGCTCATATAAACACACTTGTTTACTTACGCTCATATAATAAATGTGTAAACAATACCAAATATATAAACAAAAGCCGCCGAAATATAAACAGAAATACTTGGAAAATGCGAAAATCATTTGCGCCCATGCTCTCACGTCGCCGCCTGTTTTGTGCCTATGCTCGTATTAGCGCCATACTAATGTAGTAAGGCCCTGAACGGAATTGGATTTGAAAATACTAGGAATATATATTTGTTGGTATTTAACGAATAAGCATTTGGCACCATTTGGCATTGCTTTAATTTTATCTTATTGTATTTGCTTCGATTTTGTAAATATATATAATAACTGTGTCTATTCTCGATGGTACGGAGAAAGGTATATTCATCCCATATGTTAAGCTTGAGCAGTGAGTATATTCGCAACCATATTAACTACTGCCTAAATGTACTTATTCTATTGAGTAGATAACTATTTTAATTAACTAAGCCAAATTCGAAACCTCTATGCCAAAATAAATGCTAAAAGAAGTTATAAATTTTGTTGCAGATAGGTAAGAATTTATTGGAAAATTGTATACAATGGTGACAGCTCAGTTAAAATACTGTGGTGAATATTAGCAGTTCCGGTACGTCACTAGTAGATAAATGCTAGTTAATAAATGCACAACACAGCAAAGCAAGCAGCCACTCATACATGTAAACATCAAAGCTAAGAGCGAAGAACAGTCACACATACGACTATATTTAATCATCAGCTAAGAGCGAAAATGGCATTCACACATATGCATATACATACTTATAGCTAAATAGCCAACTATATATGTATGTACCATACAGAAGTGAGAAATATATAAGCAACTATTCGAGAGGGTTGTTCGTGAAAAGTCCAGATCCTAGGAGAATTAGGCGAACGAGGAAACTGAGAGCATAAAAGCAGCGCAAGCTAAGGGATAGTCATTCAGTTTGTTTTTAAATGTTGTAACTGAAGTGCGCGAGTAATCTAATTGTGACGTACTACTACCATAATTAGGTTAGGTTAGCTTGAACTGGCCGGTCCGTGAGGACCTCACATAGATTGAATGAGTCCGTAGCGTTACCAGAAGTTTGTTTTAACGACAAAACTGAAAAAACCTATCAAAAACCAGGACCTGTGTTATAAGATAACTTCTTCCTCTTGGAAAATACTAGAAGCTTTCTAGGAATTAAGCCACTTGCTGCTTCTAGATCTGACAGCTGTATCACTCCTAATAGCTGGAGTATTAGCCCGGCAAGCGCAGGGCATGAGCACAAAACGTGCTTGATCATATCCTCCTCCAAGCCTAATTTAAAGACAGGTGACGCCAGGAGGCAGTATCCAGTCAATATACCCATCGTGAGTCTACAGTCATCTCTTTTTTAATGACAGAAACAACTTTATCAGTCTAAGGTTGTAAGACTTACTCATAATTTTCGACACTTTACAGACCCGGGCTAGAACCCACTCCTTTCCCGCTTGGTGGATCATGTGCACCTCTCGCCCTCTCTTAATCTCGCCCAATCTAATTGGGACGTCTACTGACCAAGCCTCAGGGGATGCGCCCTTTTTAGCTAGTTCATCTGCTTTTTCATTCTCATCTATTCCCATATGCCCTGGGACCCAATATAGATGTTTGCTTGTCCCTGTCCCGATTCTCTCCAGAGACTGCTTACACTCTAACACAATTTTAGATGGTATTCTATGCGATATTATTGCCTTAATTGCTGCTTGGCTTGCAATATAAAAGTTAACACGGTTGCAGTTTAAGCTATTCTCTTCCAGTGTTTCTACCGCTTTGGGTACGGCTAATATTTCCGTTTGGAATACGTTACAGTAATCTGGCAACTTGTAGGATCTGTATATTTCCGGATCAGTACAGTATACCGCAGATCCTACTCCTTCCACTACTTTGGAACCATCTGTGTACACATGTATCGCCTCTTTCGCCACTTGAACACCCTTGCGCCTACCATCCCTACCATAGTAGTGTGTACAAAGTACATTTTGCTATACTGAATATTGGAGTTATATATTTAACAGTTCAGCTATTTGAACGATATCACAGTGTTCATAATAATCAAAAATTTTTGGGGAATCGGCTACAATACTCTGATTGATTGATTCGATACTTCTTGAACGAATAAAAATTGTAATTTGAAACTTAAATTTCAAAGTGAGAACAAAAATGCTAAACTTTACAGCAAAGTAAAAATAAATATAATTTTTTTTTAGTACGAAAATGTCAAAGGATCATAGGGTACTGGGATGCAAACCTCAGTACCTAGAGTAATTTTGGTGGGGCTTTTCAATTCACTCAGCCATGTGATCGTCCCAATAACTATATATATTCTTTAAACAGAATAATTTTTAAGACCAAAGGTACGTTCGAACATATTCCAAAGTCAAAACAGATGTAAAAATGCCGAACTTCAATTAGGTATCGAGAAATATTTGTTTTAAAAAAAGCTCTCAAAAGTAATTGAGCTATATGCGTGTGTACGTGTGAGTAACAACTTCGGCTGATGACTACATTTGTGTGTGCGAAATATCTCTTTACTTCGAACTGCTGTTTATGTGTGTACATGTATATAAGTTTGGCTGCTTACTGTATTTTTTGTTGTGATTATTTACTAATAGCATAGTGGTGCTAATATTCGTCACAATATGAATAGCATTAAATTGTGGCAGAGTGGCAACGTTACTCAAAACAATTTTTGTTCTTAATTTTTCTGTGTGGCAACGCCTATGTAAGAGGACTGCAAATATAGCACTTGACGCATGAAAAATTTAATCTCCCAGTATTTTCTTCGTTTCGTTTCTCATGTTACATTTAATTGTTTTTGGAACTTTTCCGTTCCGTTGTTGTGATTAACTTGAGTTTTGTTAGTCTTTCTCGCTATGTAATATTGCGCTCATATCCACTCAAACATATCGTTACTTGTAAAAAATTACGCAACGTGTTACGCGTAATTGTCCTGATTCATTGTAACTACACACTTACTTATTGTTTCAATATAATTTTCATCATAGAAACCGCTTTACTTTCGTTTTACTTTTCTTTTACTGCAGTATTACCGCAGGCAGCCACGCTACACTTGTCAAACGACGAGGCAGCCGCAACTTTTATCTCATTGCTAAGATGCGAAGAAATGTCAACACGCAAGTTTGCGGCAGGCATTTGTCGCCGTCATGTGCTGTATTGTTGTTACGTTTTTAGTAAGGACAACAACATACAGCTGAAAACATTTAATTGTAAATATGTACCAAAAATACAGACAGCACTTTAATTATTTTCGCATTTCTTCCCACTCTCTACTTGCAAATTCGAATTAATGAGTATTCATTGCATTGCAGATTTTCACAGATTTTCTTTTCGCATCATTTCCGCATTTCACACATCTATCGATTGCAATTTTGTCAGTTAAAAGCTGCAATCATCATTGCACACCCTCAGTGCGTATCCAGAACGGAAGTATGCGGTTTGATACGCAGATCCACGAATTGCGGATGTGAAGCAATGAGCCATGACGAAATCCTTTTAAGGAATGTGATTTTCCTGTATTTTTTTTTTCATACTGTAATGATGGTTGCATTGATTGGAAAGGAAATGAATTCATTTTATTATTATATATGTAAGTGCATTAAAGCACTGCGTGTACTCTGTGAAGATTTTTTCCTTGAGTTTACGTGTTTTTCGAATCTTGCCGTTCACAAGAAATACCAAGCGTAGATATCACACATTGGATCAATTGGATTTATTTCGCTTATTAATGCAATTAGCAGTTTTGTAAGAGTCGGAGTTAATGAAATTGTTGTGTATTTAGGATGGAAGATAACGTAAAAAACTAAGTAGCTCACTTACTTACTTAATTGGCGCATAGCCATTGAAACGAATATGGCACAAGTCGCTCCTTGGCACTGCTAAACTAGCGCTAATGGGTCACACGAAGGGAATTTAAATCGTTTTCCACATGGTCCTTCCAGCGGAGTGAGGGTCGCCCTCTCTCGGAGCATCATCCTTCACTCCAACCAAATGGCGTAGCCGCTGCGTTTTAGTTCGCTGGGATATGTTGATGTCTGCGTAAAGCTCGTACAGCTCATCACTGAATCTTCTTCGGTACTCGTCGTTGCCAACGCGTATAGGTCCGTAAATTTTTCGAGGAACTTTTTTATCGAACACTCCCAGAATCGCTTCATCTGGTATTGTCTTGGTCCATGTTTCTGCACCATACAGCAGGAGGTGTACCATAAGTGACTTGTAGAGCATGATTTTCGTTTGCCGAGAGAGGACTTAACTTCTCAATTACCTACCTAGTCCAAAGTAGCATTTATTGGCAAGAGAGGTGAAACTAAGTACATAGGTGGCAGATAAATAAAACGAAATACAACATTCAAAACAACGATCAGTTTAGGTCAACAACAAGAATCGACAATAACTTTTGTACACGGAAAAAATCTTAATATTTTTACGAATATTAGCAACATTAAGGGGTACTATCATCTCTAAGCCGATGCTAAGCAGTGACTTGTACGCGCATAACCAAATTAATCATACACATATGTACGTACACGCAACGCGCAACAATATGCATATATCTGAGATACTCCTGAAAGTATGCAATAATTGTGCAGGTATTACTCACAAACACACGCGCATAAGCTGTGAGCTCCTAGAAGATGCGAACGAGAAATCATAGAGATAAAAAGACAGCAACAGTAGAGGCGCGACAATGAGTTTGATTTAAGAAGCCACCTGGCGAGCAATAGCAGTGTTATTGTGAAGTACGTCATTGTGAAGTACTTTAATAAAGGCCATTTTGCATTATTGAAAAGTTGAGTTATTTATTCAACAGTTTAGCGATACGATCGTTAGCAAATTTTCGAAGCTCAACGTGGAGAAGAGACTGAAGATGGCCTCAAGGGCACTTTATGCATGTAAAAGAATGCTGCGGTGTACGTTGGGTTTATCGCCCTCTCTTTCTCATTGGGTATTTATAGTGTTTGTAAAGCCTATACTATACTATGTAGTCTTTATTTGGTAGACGGCCACACAAAAAAGAACCTATCTCAAAAATTTTGAGGGGGTATGCAGGCTGTCAATGCTTACCAATATGGGAACCCTGACAACAACCCCGACGGTTCCATTGTATGCTTTTCTGCACATTCCACATGTAAACCTGGTGGTATAGAACATAGCGTTAACAACTGTAACGACGCTCAGTGCATCGGGACAGCTTGAGCGCAGACCATATGCCCAAAGTAGTATAGTGTCATTAATTACAAGATGAACAGGCTACCTGATCCCGTGTCTGCGCTTTGAATGGGCTCTTAGAGACACAAAAAAGGTGGAAGGGCTGACGATATTTCCAAAGTAGTGGAAGGTGTAGGGTCTGCTGTATACTGTGCTGACCCGGAAATAAACATATTCTACAAGCTGCCAGATTACTGAAGTGTTTTTCACGCACAAGGCGTAGGTGTAATCAAAGCTGTAAAAAGCAGGGGTTGAAATTGTTATTCCTTTTATTATATAAGTCCTTGCAAAATAATTAATTTTGGACTTTAAATATATTTGGATAAAGATAGAAATTATTTTCGGATTTTTTGAGTCCGATAGAACTAGTTAGACTCGGACTTTTAAAAATAAAAGTCCCGAAATAAAAGTTAAATCAAGACTTTTATTTTTTAAGGCCGAAATAAAAGTCCCGCTTGATAACAAAGAAACGGCTTATCCGAATTAAAAAAATTTGGTACCAATCGATTCTCCTGGATTCCTAAAATTGAAAACCTTATGGACTTTTGAAAATTTCTGTTAATAATACTAGCAATTTATCATAAACAAACTAGATCGAAAATCTCGTAGTATAAATGGCGAACTTGCAGGGGATTTTTGCAATAAATTTCGTTCCAATACAACTATTAGAGTGAAAATTGGTAAACCGCATTCTGCTATGATAGGAAAGCTTTCCAAAAAAAGAAATGATCGTAATCGATCAGTAGCCACGCCTCTTTCTGTATATAGAAATTTCCGCAAAGAACATGCATTATTTGAGTATCTAAAGAAGCCGCGTTATTTATATTTGGCACGTAAATTACTGACATTACATGTAGTTGATCCACATAATTTTTTTGGACAATGGGCAAAAGTGGCACCAAATACTTTCCAAATAAAATTTTTTGGATTTTCAAGTGCGATAGCTCGTACATACTTTGAGCAATATTTTTGCAAATTGGTAACCGAACTTCATATTTCTATTTGTACATACCGACGGAAAAAGTTTTAAAATCGAATTAAAGTCACACCCACTTGTATATAAAAATATCAAAACTGGCTACTTGAATTCATTGCTAAGTACGTGAATATGTCGGAGTTATTTCGGGACTATTGCGGGATCTTTTGGGGATCCTTCCGGTATTATTCCTGGATGACTTTCGAGATCCGTCCGGGATCCCGTGAGGATTATTCCGGTACTTTTTCGGGAGTATTCCGGGATCGTTTATGGATGGTTTTCGGGATCGCATCTTGTTTATTTCGGTATCATTTGGGGACTCTTCCTGTATAATTTCTGGATGGTTTTCGGGATCCCGTTAGGGTAATTTCGGGACTTTTCCGGGACTATTTCGGGATGATTTTGGAGCCCTTCTGGCATAATTTCTGGATAGTTTTCGGGATTTGTCCGGGATTCCGTCGGGATCATTTCGGGACTATTTTGGTATCATTTGGGGACCCTTCCGGGATCATTTAAATACTCTTCGAAACCGATAGTTCAGCTAACATGATTTTTTAAATTTTGAGCTTTTATGACCATGGATTTGCTGCAAATGCCTAATGTTTGTTATTCGTAATTTTGTGTTTTTCTAGTCCTGAGGATGGTTTCAGATTGAAACCGAAATATCGAATAATTTTATAAATTATAATACCACAAAATATATGGTGTTTTATTTATCTTTGCGGCCTTGAGCTCAATAATTAACCAAGAAGTTAGAATTTTGTTTTTAAGTTAAATTATTGATATGACAGGGGTGAAGGAATTACTATTCATAGAACAAAGGAGTAAAACTACAATTAGCTAAACCCAAAGAGAATTTTTTAGATGAAAATAGTGTTGCTTTTTCGTGTGTTTAGCTGTTTAAAATATTACAAAAGGTGTAGTTATAGCTATAATAATTCGTTACAGGATTCATTTAAAATAATCAAAAATAGAACGAAAAAGCTGTGTTAGATATTAAAAATAAAACATACCGAACTTTAATTACGAATAATTAGCAGCAGATCCATGGCCATAAAAGCTCATGGTTTAAAAAGGCATGTGTGCTGAGTCCATAAATGATCCCGGAAGGGTCCCCAAATGATACCAAAATAGTTCCGAAACGATTCCGACGGAATCCCGGACAAATCCCGAAAACTATCCAGAAATTATGCCGGAAGGGCTCCAAAATCATCCCGAAATAGTCTCGGAAAAGTCCCAAAATTACCCTAACGGGATCCCGAAAACCATCCAGAAATTATACAGGAAGAGTCCCCAAATGATACCGAAATAAACAAGATGCGATCCCGAAAACCATCCATAAACGATCCCGGAATACTCCCGAAAAAGTACCGGAATAATCCTCACGGGACCCCGGACGGGAATGATGACCAGGAATGATACCGGAAGGATCCCCAAAAGATCCCGAGATAGTCCCGAAATAACTCCGACATATTCACGTACTTAGCAATGAATTCAAGTAGCCAGTTTTGATATTTTTATATACAAGTGGGTGTGACTTTAATTCGATTTTAAAACTTTTCCGTCGGTATGTACAAATAGAAATATGAAGTTCGGTTACCAATTTGCAAAAATATTGCTCAAAGTATGTACGAGCTATCGCACTTGAAAATCCAAAAAATTTTATTTGGAAAGTATTTGGTGCCACTTTTGCCCATTGTCCAAAAAAATTATGTGGATCAACTACATGTAATGTCAGTAATTTACGTGCCAAATATAAATAACGCGGCTTCTTTAGATGCTCAAATAATGCATGTTCTGTGTGGAAATTTCTATATACAGAAAGAGGCGTGGCTACTGACCGATTACGATCATTTCTTTTTTTGGAAAGCTTTCCTATCATAGCAGAATGCGGTTTACCAATTTTCACTCCAATAGTTGTATTGGAACGAAATTTATTGCAAAAATCCCCTGCAAGTTCGCCATTTATACTACGAGATTTTACAGATTTTATTTTTATATGTGGACTTTTTGGAAAAAGTTCGAAAAATAAAAAGGATGCATGATTCGACATGATCTTGCTATAGGGATACCTGGGAACTCAAACATTTTCACCTAGGACAATTTTTTGACCAGGACTTTTTCGACTCCGAAAAAAAAATTATTATTTTCCGTCCCTGGTAGAAACACTGGAAGAAAATAGCTTAAACTGCAAGCGCGTTAACTCTCATATTGGCAGCCTAGCAGCAACTAAGGCAATAACCGCATATGGCGCAGCATTTCAAAGTGTGTTAGAGTGTAAGCAATCCCCGGAAAGAATTGGCATAAGGAGACGCATACATCTTAATAAGGTCCCAGAGCATATGGGAAGATATGGGAAGAGATGGGAATGAAAAAGCGAAAGAACTACCTAAAAAGTGCGCATTATTTGAAGTTTTCTCCATAGACGTCCTTATTAGATTTGCCGAGATTAAGAGAAAGCCAGGTTTTCACATGACTGAGCAAGCGAAAAAGGCGTGGACCCAAGCGCGGTGCTGTAAAGTTTCGAAGATCAGGTGTAGGTCTTACAATTTTAGACCAAAAAACTTACACCTATCATTAAATAAAATTTAAAAAATATTAATAATAATTAAAAAAAAAAAATTTAGTTAAACGGTTTTATTGAAAACAATACTTACATGAAGTAATAATAATACTAAAAGCTAGGAAATAATTAGGTAGGTCCTAGGTACTAGTCATCACACTCCTTATCAATCTAGGGCGTTGATCAGACAATTAAATAAAAGCGTTGGGCGCGTGAAATTTCTGAAAATGTTAGGCGTGGCCCTGATTAAGTTTCAGTTGGTCTCATATATGACTATCAATAGAAAATTGACGCGTCCAAAGCTTTTATTTAATTGCATAATCAATGCCCTAGATTGATGAGGAGTGTGATGACAAGTACCTAAGACCTACTTAATTATTTTCTAGCGTTCTTTATTACTACTACTTCATGTAAGTATTGTTTTCAATAAAACCGTTTAATAGAAAATTTTTTTATATAATTATTTTATTTTCAAGTTTTTAGTCTTTATTTAATTGCCTATTATTTCTCATTCTATTTATTTCATTTAGTGTCTCATTATTACAAGGACTCTTTCCTGACAATTTGTTACAATCTAAGTCCTCAATACACAATCCTTCCAAGGACTTTACGCGACTCTGCACCACGTATGCTTGTTCCTACTCGAATTCCAAAGTATTTTGATGTCACTTCTACCGGACTGTATGCAATATTTGTTCCAAATATTAACCAAATCGGACCACAAATACGATTTTTTGAAATATTTCGATCTATGCGCCACCTATCCGATTTTTTTTCTTATTATTGCATTGTCATCGGGTTCTGAACTATATTCCAAGTTTCAAGCTTGTAGCTTATCGGGAAGTTGCTTAAATTTCTATTACAACATTCGTGCCAGCCAGCCAGCCAGTCAAGTCAAGCTCAATAAAACCATTTAAAAAGGAGGACTCTAGACTCGCCATGGGTACTATAACTGGACGTTGCCTTCTGGCGTCACATGCCTTTAAATTAGGCTTCGTCAGTGATAGCAGATGTAGGAAGTGCGGGTTAAAGTAGGAAACAATCGAGCATGTGCGTGACATACCTGTCAGATCTGGAAGCAGCAAGTGGCTTAGGTCCTAGAAAGCTTCTAGTATTTGGCAAGAGAATGGAGTTATTTTATAACATAGAACCTGGTTTTTGATAGGGTATTTCAGTTTGGTCATTAAACAACCTTCTAGTAACACTACGGACTAGTTCAGTCTATCTGCGATCGTCGCTGATCGGTCAGTTCATCCCAACCCAACCTTCACAAAAAAATATGTCAAAAATCAATGCTAATTTTGAGAAACCTAAATATAGTTTGTACATTATTAGCCTGAAATTGATTGAGATACAAAACTGCATAATTGCTCAGAAACTCAGTATACTGCAAATAAAAAGTCAAACAGTTTTTGTAAACCTTTCTCTAACTTTCAAATATTTACGAGAACGCTTTTGAGATTTTTTTGCATAGTTTTAATTAAAAGGTTCATAAAAGTATTTTCGTGAAATATCATCAAAAATTCGCCATCTTTCGCAGTCGCGCATTCCGTATGTATGTGTTCGTTGGCGCCCGAGCAGGTTGCAAGAAATTACAACTTTTTTTGTTAAACATTTTCGCTTTATTAGTATTTTCTTTAAACATTTTTACAAAACACAAGCATCATGAGAAAACGAGAAAGAGGATACCACATTCCCATTAGAGCCATTTACATGCGCTCAAAATGACTAGTGTTTCACGCGGTAGGGCAGACGTATTAGCATAGCTATGCACATTTCGCCATGCTCTAGCCATGAATGGACCATAACAACAACCAAAAAGAAGAGAATACAAGATAAAAATCACGCCCCTCTCCCTTCCCTTTTACTCCAATGGATTAGCCTGTTACTACAAATGAACTTAGCAGACGTTAAGATTAAATGGAAGATTAAGATCTTATGTTTCTCTATCGTCATTCATACAAATGTGCCCTCACAACAAATAAAGCAAACTGACCGAAAGTACAATCATTAATAAAGTTACGAAAGTGCAAAGGACGATTACCAACATAGAAATAGTTAAAATTTACGAACAACCGAAGTAAGAATAAACCAAATTTAAACGAATTACTATTTAACAAAGTTTTTAAATATAAAACGTCACTTCACGACAAAATACAAGGAAATTAGTTCGGCATTTAAAATGAAAAATGAGTATCACAAACCGACGTAGAATAAATCACAAAGAATAAATACGAATGAAGTCTTTAAGCAGGTAATTAGTGTAGTTGATAAAAAGTTAGTATATTGAGTGTGGGTTTGTTGCAAAATTATATTCAACACAGAAGATCAAATAGCAAAGTTACTGAATTTATTCGTGCGTAAGAAACAGATTGGGAGAAAAAGTAGCAGCAGTGATGATTCAATGTATTCATTCGTTGTGGTGGAATAACTTCCAGATAAAGTTACTGTAATTTCATTACGACTTCAGAATTGTAATGAAATTGTTAACTCACTATGACAAGTTGAGAATAAGTGAATTGGTAGTGGTATAAATGTTGCTATTGCAATATGTATACTAGGGTGGTCCTTGTATATCTAATTTTTTCAGTTTCACTCCTTAAGATGGTCATACCTAGGGTTTCTTTATGGAGGCTTAAAAAATTAAAATTGAATTTTCTTTTGAATTTTAATATCCAAAAATGATAATAGTATTGTTATTTATGTTAGCTCAGAGTCAATTTGAAAAATTTGTCAAAATTTTATAAGTTTAATTCCTGATGTCAAATTAAATCTGAGTTAAAAAGTTAACTTGCCGTTCTGCAAGAGAGCATTGTGGCGAATTTTGACATCACTATGCCGTTAGTAAATAATCACAGCAACAAAAAAACAGAAAGTAGCAGAACTTACAGAGACGGCGACGAAGAATATCTCACATATATGTAGATATTTACTGATCAGCTAAGAGCAGAAGTTGATACTCACACATACACACGCATATGGCTAGTAGAAACGCATACACTACAAATATACATGTATATAGCTGGTAACCAAGCATGAGATAGAACTGTTCGCGAAATGACTAGACCTTAGGAGAAATGGCTGAACGAGAAAACCGAGAGTAAAAAAGCAGCGCAAGCTGAGGGATCAGTAATCAGTTTGATTTATACACGCTATTAGTTGTGAAGTATAATTGTGAAGTACTCCCAAATTAATCTAAATAAAGACCAGTTTGCAATACTGAATATTGGAGTTATTTATTCGACAGTTTAGGATTTCCCTAAATTAGTTACAATATAAATTTTTGGTTATGATAACAAAGAGTTAACTGATTCAAGATCATCAAAGTTATCGAAGTAGTGTACGTTTGTTATCGATAACAAAGGTTATCAATGAGATTTTTTATCGACGGTTTATCAGTTTACTATTTAAAAGTTATAGATTTATTATTGAAAAGTTTGTATATATTACTAATGGAAAATTATTGAACCGTAGATATTAATCCGAAACGAAACGAATAAGAAACTCGGCGAAACTTACCGGCTTACTAACTTAAATGGCGCTTAACCGCTTAAATGATTATGGTCTTTCAACAAGGCGCATCAGTCCCTTAGTCGTTAGGATAACTGGCGCCAATTGGTTACAACAAGGGATTTTGAATCATTTTCTACCTGATCCTTCCAGTGAAGTGGGGGCTGCCCTCTTCCTCTGCTAAGAATATTTCTTTGGCCGGAGGTTATTATTCATTCGCATAATATGACGAAGTCAGCGTAGCCGCTGTGTTTTAATTTAGTTGGCTATGTTGGTATCTGCATACATCTCATCATTAAATCTTCCTTAGTAATCACCGTTAGTTAAGTTTCGAACGGCTCAGCTGGGTACTTCCCAATTTTGATTGAAATGGTGCTGTTACTAAACGTCATTTTGCACGGCCATATAAGTTTTTCGATAAAATCAAATTCAAGCATAGGGGCATATAGGCAGTTCCTTTTCATGATGTCGAAGGCAGCGAAGGATTGATGTGTGTGAATTCTTTTTTCGTGGGTTTTTTTCCATTATTTACGCATTGTGTAAATCTGGTGGATGGTAGATTTACCAGGTCTGAAGCCGCACTGATAAGATGCAATCAGCCGACTCACGGTTGTATTCAATCTTTCGCACACTACACTCGCCAGGACCTTATATGCGATAATAAGAAGGCTGATTCTGCGATAGTTTGCGCAGTTTGCATGATCGTCCTTCTTGTTGACTGCGCAAAGAAGACTTATATAGATTCCATTGGTCGAGTATGTACTCGTTCCATCAAACTTTGCATAGACGTTGATGCCTGCGCCTTACTAAAACTTTGCCGCATTATTTGAATAGCTACACTGGCAATCTATCAGCGCCCGTGGCCTTGTTGTTTTTAATCTGAGTATCGCTATTCCTACTTCGTGATGGTCAAGTGGGGGAACATATATTGAATGATCATCTATTGTGGGTTCGGGCTCATCATTTTTCCTGGACGGGCACTAACGCCTTTTTGCCTCTGCGTTTTTGTTTCTTTTCAACTCGCGGTAACGTTCCCTCATTCTTATTGTTGAACGGACAGCTGTTTCGATTACAATGTGTAAATCTCTTCAAAGCTTTTTTCATCGGTATTGGGATTTGAACCCACATTGCTGCGATGATCAGACTGTTTATAAACTCATCCGACCATCACCACGCCTTGCTGTAATGAAATTTTTTCTTCGGCAGCGATAGGAAATGCTTTAGAGATATGCTCCCGCTGCTTCTGCACTCCGTCTGGTTGACTTGTGCTCTCAGCGAGCAGGTGTGACAGTCGAATTGCGTAATCATTTGCACTCTTTTGCTATTGCAGCTCACCGACGTCTAACTTTTCTGGTATTTTTGTTAGTTGTTTTTAGCCGCGCAGAGCCGGACGCGTATTTTGGCTGCAGCGAAATAGTGATTCGAATGGTCCGATGACTCGGCGATAAAAGGTTAATAACAAACCGGCAACTTCTTAGCATTTCGCATCTATCTTAAGCAAAATTAAGTTAACCTGAAGCAGAGTAACCTGACCAAATTTCATCGAAACCATAAAGTTTTAAGGAGGCTATATTTGTCGTGTTTTGCCTCTTATACGGCCCAGATACCAAATATTATTAGTCGAAATTTATTCTCAAATAATGTCCGAACTGATTTCAAAATCAGTCGCATGGTTGGCAAGTCATCCCGAATACAATCCAAAATTGTGTAGAGCAGAGGAAGTGGGCGGTTGCACTGCTAACATTTCCGCAAAACCTTAGATCTTGGTCTCTATGGCCGCAGTACCAAACTTTATTGTGGTTAATTAAGCGCAGAGCTACAACGATTTAAAAAAATGTTTCCCAGGTGGCTTTGCCCAATTATGAAAAGTCCTTTTTATCGCCTTTTAAGACGTTCCTATACTTAATACGAGCTCCAAGTCTACCATATCGCAATAATTCTTCAATTTCTAATTCATCAGAATGGTATGCTACATCTTAAGTTTTCAAACGCCCACAAACCGTTCGCGTTGACTTAAAATAAGGAAGCATAAAAGAGCTCTACGGCGTTGGTCCATTTTACAACTACAATGCTGTTTCTTTTTTTTTTTCTTTGCTGCCCTTAAGATCAAACACTTAATCCTATTAACACCAATTGAGCACTTAAAATTCGTTTAATTTTATTTATATTGCAAGAAAAAGGCAAAACACAAAGGTAATAATTTTTACGAGACGCCAAATTTATAGCAACAAAATTGTTTCATTCCTACTTGGCGGTGACCCTTCAATGACCACACTTAAAACTTAAAAATAAATTTTAACTTTGACCAATTAAATAGCCAACAGGTCAAGCTGTTAGAAATAAATACGCCCAGACAAGCGTTCAGCTTGAAATTTCAGGTTTTCTTTTTTTTTCTTGTTTTCTTTTTTTTTTTTTTTCTTACGATTTCTCTTATTTCTTTTTTGTTTCTTTGTATTTACACTAAAACGCAGGAAAATTTCCCACACAGAAAAAAATATATAACTAAAGCCAACGAAAATGTAAAACAAGGAAAATTAAAAGTGAGAAATGGCTGCCAAAAGCCATCATCAACATTTTGGGTTTGGTTTGTTATTTTGAAACTAGTGTGCATGTATGTGTGTGCCGTGTATGTTGTTTGCAGAAATGTTTAGGAAACAACCAAGCGGAAAAGTTTAACGAGCAAACCAGCGCATACAAGCATACACAAACACATACATACATACACATGTACAAATTTATATTAATCCTTCTGTTTTGTATGCACAATTTCACTATACAACTTAAACAGCCATAATTTATTATATTTCTGGCGTGCATGTATATATGCATATGTGTGTGTGTGTGTGTATGCTGCATCAAAGTGCATAAAGCTTGACTGCAAAATATGTGCAATTTTGTTTGTTCTTCGTTTGTTCTTGTTTTTAAATGAACAAGAAGCCATCGGTCAAGTAAGAAAAGCAACAACATGTAATACATACATATGTACATAAATGTATAAATATGTTTACACAAACTGTTTTCATCGTTCAATGAGTTCAGCTTTGGGCAAGATTGATGATCTCTTGTGCTTGTTTCACACACACACATACCTTGGAAATTTTCACATTAAGTTGTGCACGATAAAAAGTCGCTGAAAGACTTAAAATTCTTAAGTTTATGCCCAAAAACTTGTTTTTAAAAAGGAAATAAGATAAAAAGGACAACTAAATTGATGCCGACGAGAAAAGTATATTGAAATCGAATATATAGCTTTCAGCTACTTATCCTACAAAAATTAGCAATTGAAATTCTCAATTTAAAGTAAAATAGCAATTTAAGGCGGGTAGGCCAGCATTCTTATGCGCTAGTGCGCTGTTACGATTGCGTTAATCCGCTGTTAAATAAACGCTAGTACACTATTACGCCTACGCTAATAAGCTATTGAGCTAATTCACTTTTACGCTTTCGGTTGTACGATGTTACGCTTACGCTAATACGCTGTTAAAATAGATATTGCACACTTTCACGCTCACGCTGATAAGCCTTTACTCTATAACGCTGTTACGCTTACGCCATTTCGCTGTTAAACTAACGCTAGTACACTATTACGCTCACATTTTTACGCTTTTACGCTAATACATGGTTATGCTTGCGGTGATATGTTCCGTTCATAATACGCTGCCACGTATACACTGATAGATTATTACGCTTACGCTTAAGCTAAAACACTGTTTTGCTTACGCTAATGCGCTCTTACGCTTACACAAATACACTGTTTCACTTACACTTATACACGTTTACGCTTATGCTTATAAGCCGTTACGTATACGCCAATACGCTTACATCATACGCTATCACGATTGCGCTAATACGTTGCAACATTAACGCTACTACGTTATCACTATTACGGCAGTAAGGTTTTTCGTTTATTTGCTGTAATGCTTACGCCTATACGCTACTACACTTACGGTATGACGATGTTACGCTTATAGCACGACATGGTTATGCCCATATATGTAAGTATGACTAAGACTTCAAATTTAACTGTGCCATTAAAAGCGTATACGGTTTTGTGCTTATGCATTTACGCTGACGCTTATATTCAAATGGTTTTACGCCGACACGCGTTATAATGTTGCACTTGAGATTTAACACGTTTACGCTGTTAGGTTTAGAATACTATACGTCATGATTTGATTTGCGCTAAATTTCACGCTCGTTAAATTACGCACTTTGCATTTAAGTCCGCATAAAAGCAATTTTCTAAATGAATTTGTAAACAAATTTTTCTAAACCCCAAACATTCTTTCTTTCACTGAAGCTAAATACATGTATTGAATATTCAATTGCCCCGCTGGGTATGAAACCAATACTCATTTGAATAGCTTTGGTTTCCTGCAGAAGAAATGCCACAACACACATATCGATTAAACTGTTGCAGCAAGCATAAGACACAAAAACTATTGGATGTCGGAGAAATGTTTCAACGCTTAGAGAAGACTTGTTGCATAACACATGTGAAATAATCAAAATGAAAAAGGAAAATGTAAAAACAACAAAGTAATGAGCAAATAAAAAAACATTAGGAATGGGAAAACTGTAGAATGGACTTGATAAAAGACATCACAGTAGACAGCCAAAGATTGGTCCCATGGTAATAAGATACCTACATATGTATGTACATACACTGAAAGAAAAAACCTGGTAAAATCAACCGAAATACGGATCAATTCAACCGAAATTTCTGTAAATTTTTATCCATCGCAACAAAATATAGAATCAATTGGGCACAAATCGTTGATTCGTAATTGACCGTTTTAGTAGTCAAATGAACAAAAAAAGTTGTTGCGACAGCTTTGTACGAAAGTACCTATGTTGCCATATACATCCATACGTAAATATGTGAATACATAAATACGCATGCTTGCTAGATATACATATGTACATATGGACGCACTTACTAAACGAACTTCAATTGGGAGTACATCAAATATGCTGGCACACATTAAACATTATACACTTTATTATTTTGTTTCATTAAACACACTTTCACCAAATTTTATATTTTATAATTTATTTAATTTATAGTTTTGAACTTCGCTTTGCAAATAGAAATGAAAATAGTAGTTACACAACTGATTCTCAATTCTTTTGCAGCTCATCTCATTCTCAATTTCTTCTGTCGCATGTAGTTGCCACACTTGATTGTTTCTAACAAAACTTGTAGTATAAATGTTTGACATAACATTTTAAACAGAGAACTTGTAAGTTATAGAAAAGTATATAATCAAATCGCAGGAAGGTAATTCACCACTGGAGAAACTTTACATGTAATTCGACAAGTTTAATTTTCGTAAGTTGAAACGATTCCAAAACAACTCAAACTTTTATGCTGTCGGAAACATCAACATTAAAAAAGATGTTTTTTATTATCTTATTAGATTCGTTCGCGTGAGCGAAAGTTCATAAAAACTTGAACAAAATGTTACTAGCTTTGGAAAATCCTGTTCGTTCAAACAAAACTTTTGAAACAAGAGTGCGCAATTTTGCATTTCGCTTGGAGGAGAAGTTGCAAAATTGTACCCGATAAGTAGGTGTCCCGATATCTCATAATTTTTTGCACAGTAACTTCAAAAAAGGGTTTTTCGTTTTCCCATTTTTTGTGTTTTTTCGATTTTGTGGTTTTCTTATTTTGGTGTTTTTTTTAACAAGTGACACCATCGTCATAAGTACAAAGTAGAGAGCGCAGTGAGCGTAAAATTCTCTTTGAAATTTGCTCATGCATTGATTGTTGATCGCTGTTTAAATGAGCAGTGAGATCAGTTGTGTTAACAGAAAAATCAGTTAGATTGATTAGGAATCTGTCAATTTTACGGAATTTTGTTAACTTAACACCGACAATTTCTCTTCTGTTGAAATAACTAAACTAATTTGTTCGCTTGACAAAGAACTCTGTTGACTTAACCATAATTCGATCAATTTCACCGAATCTCCGTTAAGTCAAGAACAACAGAGCCGATTTGTAGATTTTACTAGCACCATTTCTTTCAGTGTAGGTGTATGCATGTACCTACCTAGAGGATCGAATGTGTGAATAGTCGAATGATGAAAACAAAAAAAACTGTTTGCCAAATGCTTATATATGCATGTATGTGTATTATGTATGTTGATACAAAACCCCCGGGACAAGGAATGTAGATATGTTTTTACTTTTATCTGTAAGTGATAAATTCCTTAGTATTTCAACCTCAGCTGCTGTGTCGTCCATTTATCTTGGTTTTACTGGCATTGATAGCGTTGAGCCAACGTCACGTTTGACAGCTGTGGATTGGCAGCCGTGTTTTACTGTTGCATATATATTTATTGAAAACAAAAATAGGAAGAAAATTAATACACATTGTGCAAGTCTTTATGCATATGAATGTAAGCATAAAAAATGATTGATGAATGATGGCGCTTAACTTATTTGCCAATTAATATATAATGATGTGAACGGCTCATCTGCAATATTTAAAACGTGACATCAATAAAAAAGTATTTAATTGCTGTAGCAATATTTTTCAAATAAATTGGGCAATTATTTTGCATTTATAACTTAAATTCAATTGACTTAAATATGTTGATGAAAATTGAATGGGGTCTTTCCCCATACGAATATAAAAGTATGCGAAGGGCCTCCCTAAGTTAGAAGCTGAGTTGAAAGAGTCTCATTTTTTTGTTGTTGGTCTTTCAAAAAACGATAGACATTTTGGTGTGTAAACCTCTCTGCTCACGGTATGGGTAAATGAGGAATTTAACCGTTAGTGTAGCAAACTATACCATAAATTGGGACGAATGTATGCGGTGCAGTTGATCTGAGCGATAGCAGACAACAAATCAAGGCCAAAGAAAGGAAAGGTATAGACCAGCTATCGATTTGTTATTTAATCTGCTATTATCTTTGAGTTTTTAATTTTTAGTCGAGAATTTATCGATATCGACTTCTTTATTAGACCGATGTGTTATAGTAAAAATTTCTATAACTTTCAAAAAATTATTGCTGAGCTATGAAGTGTTACCTATTTGTAATCGACGTGCTACCGATTTCTTATCGAAAATGTATCCATTTATAATGGAAATGTTAACAATTATATATTGAAAGGTTATCGGTTCGTTTACCAAAAGCTATCGATTTGTTATCAGAGAGTTGCTAATATGTTATCTGCATGTTGTCAATGTTTCACCAAGAAGCTATCGATTATTTGTCGAAAAGTTTGTCATCGAAAAGCTATTCACTTGTTATTGAGAAGTTATCGTTAATCTATCGAAAGATTGTCGATATGTTGCAAAAAAAGTGTTTGATGTTTTATCTGAATGTTACCAGCCAACCAAAAGGTATCGCTTTGTTGTCAATATGTTATCAAAAAGTTATCAATTTGTTATCGGAGTCGTAGTAATTATTCATCAGCGAAAACTTATTGATTTGTTATCGGCGTGCTGCTGATTTTTTAAAGGCAACTCAACGGTTTGTTATGATACCTCAGTATCAAATCGATCGGCTTGTTATCGTCATCGGTTCCTATTTGGTTTCTTTTCGGCTCGTTATCAACGGGTTACAGATGTGTCATACATTTTTTGCTGAGGTTTTGTCGGTATCTTTTGAATAATGAACCGATGAGTTGCCGTTGAAAAATCAGCAGCACGCCGATAAAAAAAGGATAAGATGATAATAGAATGGAGTTCAGGGGGTTGATGAGTGCAATTCATAGGGTTCAATGTAGCCGTATTAATAGTTCCCGCGATGGTAGTACCTTACTGGTGCTTGTTACCGGTCAACGTCGATACAACTCTACAAAACCTTTGGGGTGTCTTCATTGCTACAACAACAACAACAACGATAGTCGGTATGTGCTGTTACCAAAAACAAGCCGGCGAAGCTATTTTTAAAATCCTGGTCTTCTGATAAAGTTTCCTCTGATGTGGTCCTATTTAAACCTCTGGGCGAGGTGTAGTTATTTTAAAAATACGTTTTCCAGACGTACTTCTTCATATTTACACATCGAACTTTACGAGTACTTGGTACTAACGCCATTTTTCATGTTTTTAAAGCAGAAGATATGCTTTACTTTTGTACCGAAGAACCCCATATTTCCTGCTAATGTTCTTTCAAGCTTTAACGTCGGTTTCAAAAATTCGCTTTTCATGTTGTTGTTGTTGTTGTAGCAATGCTTCGCCCCACCTAATAGCCGTGACCGATCACAAATTGTCATCAATATCCTCTAACGGGAGTCCAAGGAAACTTGCCGTTTCAACAGGGGTGGACCATAAGGAAAGGGGTGTTAGAGGCGTTGGTTCCACATTACAATTAAAGAGATGGTTGGTGTCATGTGGGGACACACTGCAAGCGGGTCATACATTTTGTATGTCGGGGTTGATTCTGGATAGGTAAGGGTTTAACCTGTTACAGTATCCAGAACGAAGTTGAGCAAGAGTGACACGCGTTTCCCTGGGGAGTATGCGTTCCTCTTCCGCGAGCCTTGGATACTTTTTTTAAGTACTGGATTCACCAGGCAATTCCCGGCATAAAGTTCCGACGCCTGTTTATGGAATTCACAAAGGACCTGCTTGTGTTTTTTTGCTTCATACGGCTGGGTTCTCAGGTGTCGTATTTCCTCAAAATGCTTACGGAGATGACTCCTTAAGCCCCTAGGCGGTGCTGGTTCATCAATCATATGTCTGTTGGGATGCTCAGGTTTCTGGGTATTCAACAGGAACTGTTTGGTCAGCATCTCATTTCTCTCCCTGATGGGGAGTATTCTCGCCTCATTATGCAGATGGTGTTCTGGGGACATAAGAAGACAGCTCGTGGAAATTCTGAGAGCAGTATTTTCTTCCAGTGGATAATTTTTTGGCTTGGCGACCATATGGATGACGCGTAGCACGTAATCGGCTGGCTAATTGCTTTTTATGTAATCATAAGCGTTTCTTTATCTTTTCGCCAGGTACTGCCAGCGAGGGATTTGGGGATTTTGTTACGGCTCTGAATTCTCGGAACAATTGCGGCTACGTGCTCACAAAAATGTAGAGCCTATCAAACGTCACACCCAAGATTTTGGGGTGTAGGACAGTCGGTAGCGTAGTGCTATCGACGTGGATGTTCAAAATGGTCGACATTTGGGACGTCCATGTTGTAAATAAGGTCGCGGAAGATTTAGTTGGTGATAATGCCAGGCTTCGCGAGGCGAAAAAACTGGAGAGATCAGGGAGGTAGCCGTTTATTTTATTGCATAGTGCTATGGAGTTTTCTGAAGCCATGCTGATGAGAGGCTAGCTGCAAATTTGCTTGGAAATAAGGGAACAAATTGGCTTCAAGCGTCTTTGCTACTGGCGATAGGAGAGATATCGGACGATACGACTCTCCTATGTTAGCTGGTTTCCCAGGCTTCAGTAGCGGGACCACCTTGGCCATTTTCCATTTCTCGGTTATGACAAAGGTGGAAAGAGACAGGTTGAAGACATGCGCTAAATATTTGCAACCCTCTTTCCCTAGGCTTTTAAGCATCGGCGTGGCTATGCCGTCTGGGCCCACTGCTTTGGATGGTTTAGCGCGACCAATGGCGTCCTCAACCTCTTTAGCGGTGATGGTGATTGGTGACGCGCTGAATTTGTGTTTATGTGCGTGTCTATTGACTCTCCGTCTATCTTTGTCAACCGTAGGATGCATTATATATTGTCGGCAGAGAGCGCTCGCGCATTTTTTCGCATCCGACAGCACTTTGTCGCCAAAGGCGATGGAAACTTTGTCTTTGTGCTTAGTCGGATTCGATAGGGAATTTACGGTGGACCAAAGTTTACCCACACCGGTAGAGAGGTTACAACCTCTTAGGTGCTCCTCCCATTTCGCCCGCTTGTGTTCGTCCACGTGGACGATTCGCTTTTCATGGTTTGGTATGGTATATGACAAGCATAATTTTAGGCTCGCTTAGCAGACAAAACTATGTACAACGCTCTCAAAGTTCTAGGGGACTTTTGGAGGATTATCTGCGTCTCAAGACCAAGGGATAAATGATTTTGTGTTAAAGTTATCGATAATTTACATCTAGTCATCAACGCAGTAGCTTTTCGAATGCAAAATAATCAAAAATTTATAAACATATTTTTCTACTGCCGAAACTGGTAATTGCAAAATTCTTTTGAATAAAATTTAAAAAAAAATTTCGGAATAACTTTGTACACATTTCGGAACTATTACGCGATCTCTTGCGGGATTTCAAGATAATTTTCGGTATCAACTCAGAACTATTTCAGAGTCATATGGAGACTAATTTTGGGATCAGTTCGAAACTAAATCAGAAAAATCAGAATAACCATTTCGGAATTATTTTCAGTAGTATGTAAATGGCGGTTCTAGACCAAATGGTGAAAGGAAAAATGTGAAAGGAAAGTATATACACACCGACACACATATATATACAGCAAAACAATTCCACTAGGTGGCGCATCCGTTCTTACGGTTTGTGTTCTGGCTGATCTTCCGCTAGGTGGCGCATCCGTTCTTCCGGTTTGCGTTCTAGCTAATCTTCCGCTAGGTGGCGTAACCATGTATGTGTGTGTGTGTGTGTGTGTGCAAAAAATCGAGCGAATGATCAGTATCAGATCCGTATGTGATCAGACTGATCTGATACTGATCAGAAACTGGTCTGATACTGATCAGATACTGAACTGATACTGATCAGATACTGATCAGATCAGTATCAGAACAGTACCTGATCAGTATCAGTCGCTCGATTATTTGCTGGGTTCACAAAGTTCACACACACACATGGATGCGCCACCTAGCGGAAGCTCAGCCAGAACACAAACCGGAAGAACGGATGCGCCACCTAGCGGAATTGTTTTGCTGCATATATATGTGTGTCGGTTCGTATATACTTTTCCTTTCACATTTTTCCTTTCACCATTTGGTCTAGAACCGCCATTTATATACTACTTTTTTCAAACATCGATTATACACCTTCCATCGTTTTATTATTTCGAGACCATTTTCATACTTCACACTGTAATGCTGCTTTCAGAAGCATTTCAAGTAATTACATCCCCACTATCTCTACACAGCGTCAATAGTATAGAAAGTAGTGATGTCTGTAACTATCACTAAAACGCAGCCTCTATCTAAGCGATCAGCATGTGTGTGAAAGACACAGTGGTAAAGCAAGTCAACACTTGCAAGCATTTCATTTGCGCACAACCGCTTACCGCAAGTGCGTAAACATCTCAAAAAGTTTATCTTGTTTCGTACTTGCATAAGGAGATATACTTGCAATAAACAAGGGTATGAAAAGCGCGATTTTCGACAACAACTTCGATAAGTAGCTTTAGTCACCAACTCTTTTTATTTTGCCTAGGGACTGGGAATTAAGATAAGCAACGGTTGTTACTTCCATTCTGTTTAATACAACGGCGCATATACTGAAACCATTCCTACGGAACCATACCTTGAAACAAATTAAGATTCTCTTTCACCATCCGTTGGCTCACCATGCTCACGATCCATCATGTATTAGGAAATCGGCACATTAGGCACCACATTGCCTCTATGGGTAATATTGACTCCATTCATTGATCATTCACTTCCACTGTTCACCCTCCTTTATCCATCAGTCATATTGAGACATACACAAATTCATCCTTTATCAGTTTCGTCATTCTAAGTCAACTGGTAGCTTTGGCAATGGTTGACCCCTTCCCATTTTACTAGCCACCATCCACCTTTAATCACTTTCCATCCACCATTTCATCGAGTACGATTTCCGAAATACGCTTTTAATTTTGTCAACGATCCATCACACGTCTTTTTATAAACCGCCGGCCAACCGTTCAAATTTAGTCTCATATTAAAGAACAGTACATCACCTAGCACCCAGTATCCGAACAGTTATCATCACCTAACTGTACCAACTCTCTTTAACTAACTTTTTTCCAACCTATCTATATGGAAAGTGTAAATATATATCATAGCAACGTATAATAATTTCAGACAAAATGCATCAGAGCAAATTCTTTTGGTAGTCGTTGCACTTATACAAATTCGATTAAACTTTTTATTAGTTATCCATCTAGGAGGGCACTCAAATGACTTTTTATGAGGTGCTTTACTCGCAGACCATAAAAATTGTAAATTGCTTAAATTTATTTTACTGAAATAATAATCGTATTTATCAGCAAACTGTTGCAAAGAACTCAAAAGAAATGTATGCGTTTCCCGCTCCATCGCTTTCCATCTATATATCTACATCTACATCTATTTTGGCAATCGGCCAAGCAAACAATTTAATTCCCATAATTTGTTTTTCTCTATGAAGAAATACCAAGTGCGCTTGTGTGTATTTGGGTTGAACAAATATGCAATTTTTTTGGCAATTTATTTTATATGAAAAATTTGTGAAGTGCTTCTGCTATGGCATTCAATTTTCAAATAACGAGGCACATTGACTACAGCATTTCCAAGTATATCATCGTTTGGCAACAATAAATGTATTTTTCAGTATAATTCAAATAGATGGGCTTTGAGGTATAGACCTGAGTAACAATCAAGATTGATTTAGGTTTCTAATATGTTGAATAATAGGTTTTTAAATATACTTTACTGTGTACATATATGCCATCTTTTAAAAAACTATTTTTTGCACACCTCATCTCTCTTTTACTCAGTTTCATGAAGCTCACGTCACCTCTATTCACTCAGACTGTCTCTTGAGATACGCTTGAGGCCCTCGGTATAGCCGTCAGAACGTTGGAAATGGCCAAAACCAAACTGTAGCCCTCCAAATTGTTCAATATAAATTTTAAAAATATTTTAAGAGTGCTTCTGACTTATTGGCCATCTGGTTTAAAGTAAAGATTATGTTTTTCCAAAAAAAAAAAATAACTTCATGTAGCCCTGGTATTGAAGTTAAACCACAACAGACGCAGCTTTACCAGAAAACAATGATATGGGGCTTATTAAGAAGCAAATGAGTAAAAGTTAAAAGCAATCGATAACTTTTCGATATCAAATCGTTCACTACTTCATAACAAAACTATTACTTTCGCTAATTTTTCGATAAAAAATCTTTAACACGCCGTTAACATATTGATAACAGTGCACAAACAAAACGGTACTTTCCGTTAACTACCGATAACATCTCGATGGCATATCCATATATTTTTGATAGCAAACAGATAACATTTTGTTAAAAAACACCGATAGCTTTTTGACAACATACCGATAAATTTTCGTTAAATGGTCGATAAGTTTTAAATAACAAATCGATAAAAAACAGACAACTCGTCGACTAAAATTCTGTTAATCATTGAAAAGCCTTGTTTTCGATAGAAAAATTATAATACTTCGATAACAAGTCGATAATTTGTCTAAACCTCATCGATAACCCTCCTATAACAAACCAATAAATCCTGGAAAGGAAATGGATGACACGCCCATTGCATGTCCATTACAAAACGATAGCTCGTCGATTACAAAACAGTTACACTTCGGTAACAAATTTATTAAGCCCCGTCCGATTTCGGATTCCAATTTTATTGCTAAGCTGATTAATTTTTTGCATGGTTTCCGGGACTATTAGGCTGGTTCGCTACCGATCTATTTGTAGACTCTTTCAGGATTATTTCGCAGCTGTGTCGTCTGTTATTTTAATATTTTTTATTTAGGACTATTTCTGGGCCGTTTATTTGTTGGTTGTTTTCTAATAATAAGTATCTCCTAGAGCATTTCGGGATTATCTTCCTATGGTTTCGGGATTCTTTTCGAGATTACATCGGCACTGTTTTCGGAGCCATCACAAGCCGGTTTGAGAATAATATCGGAAGGTTTGTTACCGGATATTTTATCCTCTCGGATTATATCGAGATTGTTTTCGGAACTATTTCAGGACCGTTGAGGGATAATTTGATAAAAATGTGTTCTCAAAGGACAATAGGGTGCCATCTTCTTTAAAAATCTAGTATATTATTTTAGACAAATTTAAATTAACTCATAAAATTAAACATCCAGACATCCCGATATCGAAGAAACTTTCATATTAACTAATAGGTAAGGCTTCATGTTGATTTCTATCTAAACAATTTTGGAAACGGAGGCAGTTTTCAGACCAACTACATACAGCACCATTCCAGGAATATATCGGAATCATTTCAGGACTTTCATTGAATTATCTAGGACCATTAGGAGGCTTTTTCCGATAAATTCAAGACTTTTTTGGTATTATATCGAAAATTTTTCAAAATATCTCATCATTGTTTTTTATACAATTTCGGGCCCGTTTCCGTACACTTAATGGCACTATTTCAGGACGATTCCAATACTGTCACCAAATCAGTTCTAAAATATTTTCTTACCTATTTCGGACTATTTTGAGATCATTTTGGAAACACCCATGAATCATTGGGGTATTATCTCCGGACTGTTTAGTGATGGTGTGCGTTATTATTTCAGAAGCTTTATTGTAGAATATTTTATATTGTATTTGCTTAATGCGTGCTAGGCTGCGGGTAAAGACTAGTTTCTAATGAAAGTGTAAAAAATCAGATAAATAACATGACACATTGTAACAAAAACTTGGTGCAAAACAAGTAAAGGTGTTTAATTTCGGGTGTAACCGAACATTATATATTCAGCGTGAACTTTAATTTTACATTTCATTTCAGATAAATTACTTTTCTACATAACACGTGGCACCAACCGTTTAAAAAAAAAATGTCTCCCCATTTCCTCTTACAATAAAACTTAATAAGTGAAAAATTATTGATTCAAAACTATTTTTTGCTAAGTTATAGCTTATTATTCTAGTCTACGACACTTTTAATTTGTTTTATATCTAAGTTGCCGTGGTCTTTAACCGATCCAGTTTTCGTCTACGACCCTTTTAAAAAATTTTTATATTAAAGTGGGCGTGGTCCTTAACGGATTTCGTTAGTTTTTCTTCAAAGCATTCCTTAGAGTAAAGGCAACCTCTCTGCCGAATTTTGTTACGATAGGTTTAATGATTTTTGATTTATGATTAATAATATTTGTAAAATTTATTTTTCACAACTGGGCGGTGCCAAGCCCATGTTAAAAAATTTTTGCAAATTTTTATCAGGAGTCTCAATATCAGTCCACACGTCAAATTTCAACATTCTAGGTGTATTAGTTACTAAATAATGAAGTTTTTTTGTTTTCCAAAATGTTATATATATACAAAATGGGCGAGGTTATCATCCGATTTCGCTCATTTTCAATACCAATCTATTCTGGGTCCAGATAAGCTCTTGTTTGGTGAAGATATCTCGTGTTAACGGACAGACGGGCGGACATGGCACAATCAAATTGTTTTCGATACTGATGATTTTGACATATGTAAGTCTATATATAGCTCGATTCCTTCACATCTGTACAAACAACCGTTATCCATTCAAAGTTAATATACTCTGTGTGCAAAGCCCGCTGAGTATAATAGAAGCTCACAACCGAGTACATAATGTTTCGTGCCATTCGAACCTGTACACCCTTACTTCTTAACTGCTCATTTTGTACAATACCGATTTCTGTAACAGGATTCTTCATAAACTTTAAACAGTTGCCTTCCCAACAACAATTAACTTATGTAAATTAAGTGTCATACTTACTTTACGCATAAACTATTTGTGCTGATAGCGCAGAGTGGATGTATTTACATTTTCCTTATATCACCGTTGTCTAAGTAACCGCACTTCGAACCGAGCGCGCAATATTAGCATTTCCTTTATGTGTCTCAGTTGGCCGGAAAATCGACAATGTAAGTACACTTGCCAACATACTTAAGTATGCGAATTACTTATGCTTAAGTGCTTAGGGGTGAGTTACACTAAATGCGTCAAGCAAATGATCCTACAGGTCGCAAATAATTCGTGTACACATATGCGAATAAATGTATGGATGAAAGTCGTTATGCCTGCTCCCATTGCATTTCAAAAGGCATCGCTGGTGTTATTGTATTTCATTATTCAAATTGCCCTGCAAAAATGCGATTAGTCTAGAAAGAATCTGGGAAGAGTCGCAAAGGAGTATGCGACTAATGCCAGTGTTGACATCTTTATACGCGCTGAATTGTTCCCTTTTGTTCGAGCATGTCCTATGAAGAGACTAATTGTACCCGTTTATAGCCGAACGCAATTCTTAGAGATTTCATTAATTTTGCTTATTTCTTTCGTACTCGCGTTGTAAAAAAATATAATACAAATCAAACGCTACGCTAATAGAATATATGGTCCTTGTATTTTTAAACAATTCGATTAAAAAACATTTAGTCTTTTTTATTTCCCTCATTTTGTTGCCGCTTTTTGTTTTATTGTTTCTGAGAATGAGCTACATAGATTTCAAACTGTCTAATCCCAACTGTACCCAAAAGAGCGATCAATTTTACCCAAATGTAGACAGAAGAGAACGATCGGGGACCACTCTCTTAAGGGATTAATCGCACGTTTTTTTGCAAGGTGGTTTATTGAGAAAATTGCATACATGAGCTACTCATACACAGCGAGCTGTTTCACCTTTATTAGTTACTTCTGAAGTTTCAGGTACATATCTCTTGCGTTATTAACTTCAGGTAAAGGCAAACTATTGCGAAATATTTGTCCTTCTAAAAATTTTAATAATGGGTGGAAGTCATCATTTCTTGTGAATTTCAATTTACTCATAATCTGATTGAAGTTTTCCATCTTCACTGTGCCTGCTTGCCAATTGACATCTTATCGAATTTTCCGCGGACCGAATTAGGACTCATCTAAGTACATAAACGATTTTACCTTTTATTTAATAATTTGGGAAAAATTTAAACAACGTGACATCAGGACGGACAAGGCAACAGCTGTTTCGATTATACCTTGTAAATCTCTTCAAAGCCTTTTCTCCCGGGAGTGGGAGTCGAACTCGCACTCGTACGATAGTTGAAATGGTTAGAAACATATTCAGCTACAACATGCCTTAGTTGTTGTAAATTTTTCCCAATTGCCTTCTTTCGCATATTCTTCGACTCATCACATACTTCGTATGTAGTTATGTGTTGAAGTTATGCATGTTTGTAAGACGGTTTTCAGAGAAGCCCAAATTATTAAATAAATTATAAAATTAAAAATTGCTTGAAATAAATGTTTTCATACATTTAAAAGCGATACGGGCAATCCCCATTTAACTCATATAAGATTTTACCTTTGTTGATTGATTAAAAATTGAACAAAAAATGTTTCCTTGTCTTTTGTTTCTGCCTTTATATCACAATCGAACAGTTTGTTGCAAAGAAAGCGCTTCTTTGAAATTTGTGTGAGTAACCTATCGACATCTTATAAAAAAGCAAATCACTAACCTCGAGGCAAATATGGCTTAGTATGACGAAGTAAGTAAGGGATATAACAATAAAATTTGGTAGAGATTGCACGCCACTTCGTACGATTATGCCAACTAATGAAGCGTGTGGCAATAGATTTACAGTTCTCCATTTACTATCGAAAAGACGTTGATTATTTTATCGATTTGTTATCAAAAAGTAATCAATTTCCCATGAAAGTTATCGCTATGTTGTTGAAAATATATCGACATAATATCTCAAATCTATCGATTTGTTAAAAAAATTATCGATTAGACATAGAGAAGTTATCAATTTCTTATCGCAGTGGAACCAACTTTATATCAGCAGTTTGTCGTTAAGAAAAAATCAGCGGTTTATTATGAAACAAACACCAATAAACTTCAATATTAAACCGATAACATATCTGTAACCTGCCGATAACAATCCCATAGAAAATCAATGGGCAGGGAAAATAAGCCCATAATAAACAGTTATTTCGACGATAATAATTCACCATCGACTATAAGCCAATAATAGCTGTGTTTTTTTAAACGGATTTATTTAGCTTGACTCTGTGCAGCGGCCGGCCGAACAGAATTTTGTAATTAAAATTTAAATAACTTCCCGATAAGCTACAAGCTTGAAACTAGAATTATAGTTCAGAATCCGATTTCACGTGCTCAACGCTTTTATTTCATTGTCTGATTAACGCCATAAATTGATGAGAAGTGTGATGACTAGTACCTAGGACCTACCCAATTATTTTCCAGCTTTTAGTATTATTATTACTTCATGTAAGTGTTGTTTTCAATAAAACCGTTTAACTTAAAATTTTTTTAATTATTTTTTATATGTATTTGCATATGCACTTAAACTTTATATGGACTGCCAAGTGCATATTTTTATCTAAACTCATGAAAATTTTTCGCAGAAAATTAGTACTGCTAAACTTCAGTATGCATTATACTCACTTGCAATTGAAATGTGTCACTCCATTTTATCTCTACATTATTATCCACTTCTATGACCGAAAGGTGTGCGTGACCACGATTCAGCGCCCCCGATTCACTTATACGTTATACACCATGACCAACAGAGGTGCACGTCTCCGCTATGAAGTACAATCCGTTTTGTAGCGAGTTATTTAACCGCTGCCGCGAGTCTTCAATAAAAGCCGCTAGATGGGTTTTCGAAACATTATCTAAATGATTATAAACGTTTTTTTACCGGCAGATGTAGATGTATATACATGTAAAAAACACGGCTTATTAATCAATACTATGTCGCTTTCGTATGCTACCGAAAAAAAAGCCGACGAAGTTCTTCCCAAAAAGCCCGAAATATGTCGAGATATTTGATGTCCATATAGTTATTTAAATGGATATTGAGTAGGCATCCTTCAGTGTCGCAATTTACAGTGATGCCCTTTGCACTATGGAAATCAGTAGCTACCTTTCAGGACTACATTGAAAGACATGCTAAGTGCGCCTGAACGATACCAATGTACCAGCAAAGATCTTTGAGGAACATCTTAAGAAATTGGCAGAAATTGTTTAGCAAATAGCTGGCGTTGGACCGAAATCAAGTCCCAAAAATTATTCGCTGCTTAAAAGGAATGAAGTCCAAATAAGGAAAATAAAGAAGCAGTAAAAGATTGTTCAGGACCACAAAATTTGCGAACTACAGCCGTCTTGCACCAAATTTCACCAGCGTAGTCAATAACCTTCATGAACTTACGAGGAAAAAGAAGTAAGGAAGGCTATGTTCGGGTATAACCGTACATTACATACTCAGCTGCCAAATTACAGCTTGCAAAACTTTTTTTTTCTTTTTAAATTAATATACTCTGTGAACTCTTCTCAGATGAGTATAAAAAGCATTTGAGTGGAAGAAGGAGCAAGAAGAGGCTTTCCAAACATTGAAGGACCATTTGTACACATCCCCAAAGTTGGTATATCCGATTCCAGGTGTTTCATAGGAGGCATTTCGTCACAAGTGGTCGAAGGACAGGAGAAGATAGTTGTTTATTTCAACCTGTCAGTGATTCTGACAGACCATGCAACGTTGGAATTGCTCCTGCTGAACCATAATTCAGATGATGAGTTGTCAGGGTGGATCGAAATGTAGCATGGAAATGCTTATGCAACGTCACGAAACCAATGTTGTTTGAAGAGCAAACGCTGTTCAAAATCTGAGACCAAGGAGGACATTATAGATGTCCGACTGTTGGCATCAAAAGTCGATTAACCAACTAGAGAAGATATTTCAGCAGAGAGTAATCTTGCCAAGCCGCAGTGAGCACAGTGGAACAGTTTACAATTGATATCTGGCTGCTTACATCGAACATGGGAGAGTGAGGATGGTCAATATTTGAGAAGAACTAAAGTTATCACTAGTGAATCAGTAAGACTTTGGAGAAAAAAAGCAGAAATTCAGGATTGATCGCTTGCAGTCAGTAACAGACAGCATTGCCAGCTGTGATGTATAATTTTTGGCAATGGCCTTCAAGTGTGAGCTGCCTTGAAGTTTGGGATGTAAATGCGGGTACGGGAAGAAACGTCAGGAAACGCCTAAGTATCTTGGGTGAAGATTTGAGAGAAATACACAAGCTTGTAAGACAGTGCACCCGGGTTATGAGTGTCGAGTACGTCAAAGCTGGGGACGTTAAAGCAAAAAAGTTTACTGGGGTCATGTAAATCGTTTCCGAGATAGTCGGGCCAGAATCTCAATGGTGCTTTGTTACCGGAACGTACCAGACCATCCACATCGATTTCACTCCCCAACACCCGCGGGGAGTATCTTTTTCTTAAATACAACAACAACAAGGTACCATATAAAACACAAATATTTAAACTTTCAACACATGCCCTGAGAGAGCTATAAATCACCGCAAAACAAACATCTCAATATCATATTGGTATTAAGCGAACCCGATATAAATATCTGTAAAGTTTCTGATAAATATTTTTTTGCTGCTATCAAATTTTGTAAACTCATAAAAGAAAGTTTCAGTTAAACATATTACCTATCCACGGCGGCCACCGTGGTGTGATGGTAGCGTGATCCGCCTACCACACCGTATGCCCTGGGTTCACACCTCGGGAAAAGCAACATCAAAATTTTAGAAATAAGATTTTTAAATTAGAAGAAAATTTTTCTAAGCGGGGTCGCCCCTCGGCAGTTTTTGGCAAGCGCTCCGATTGTATTTCTGCCATGAAAAGCTCTCAGTGAAAACTCATCTGCCTTGCAGATGCCGTTCGGAGTCGGCATAAAAACATGTAGGTCCCGTCCGGCCAATTTGTAGGGAAAAATCAAGAGGAGCACGACGCAAATTGGAAGAGGAGCTCGGCCTTAGATCTCTTCCGAGGTTATCGCGCCTTACATTTATTTTTTTTATTTTATCCACGCGCGTGTAGTAAATTTACCACAAAAACTTTGTAAAAGCAAAATTTAGAAGTTACTGGAAGACCACAACAATTCAGTGCAGCTAAACAAACAATAACCGACAGTCCAAAGGGAAATCAGTAATAATGCTAAATGAAATGAGACCAGCAGTAGGAGACGCTTGCAACAATAACGGTATTACACCCTATGTACACATTGCAAACACCAACAATGAGAAACACTTTGAAATTAATGGCAAATTGAATTGGCACACAAAACCAATCATCGGTTTCCCTCGAGCCAAATGGCGGCTGACAAGGAACAGCACTTTGCTTGTCACATTAATAATATAAAGAACATGAACACCAATATATGTATGTATGAATGTAGGGGATACTCAAAACCGCTTCACGTAAGTTTTCCATTGCAACATCGTGCGCTGACAGATGAGTAGATTGATGAAAAGCATCAAAGAGCGCATCACCAGCACCATATGAGATGAAAAATTAGCGAACTTCCATCTTTTTTTGCAAGCAAAGCATAAGAAGAAGAGTTTGGCTCACATAGACTACATGTGAACATAGTGTTACCAGAATTTGTTTGACGAGCAAACGGAAGAAACGCAATCAGGTGCCAGGGCTTACATATGTTTAGAATAACTTCGTCCTCTTGGCAAAAGTAGAAGTTTTCTTGGACCTAGCTTTAGTGCTGCCTAGATATTTGGCAACTCTGCCATCGCTAATAGCTGGAGTCTTGACCTGGTTCTGACTGTAGGATTTACTTACTTTTGGATCGACACAGTAAACAGCAGACCTGACCTCTTCCATTATCGGTACACACATGTATAGTATTTTCTGCCATTACTGAACAATTCGGCTCCATTGTTGCCCCAGAACTCTTTCAAAGCTCAAGCAGGGGACTAGATTTTCTGTTTGCCCGATATTAGATGGCTATATACTACGAAATGAATAAAATAAAAAGATTGAATATTATTGATTAGCATTATTTAAGAAAAATTCTGAGCTCTATAGAGAACCTAAAATACTAGGACCATATGTTCCATTATCGTAATATTTGTTTTGTTTTTATTATTGTACACCAGCAATACGAAAAAAATTAAGGAATATTGTATTATATTGTGAGTTTAAAAAATTATAAAATCCGTAAGAAATGCCGTACAGGTAGAACGAGAACTTGTCTCACAGTACCCAGAAACGAACAAAATAGGTTTGTGTTACTCTGGCTGTAAGGGCACGAGGAGAGTATGTCCGACACTACTCGTATGGATACAAAAAGGACCTGCCGGGCACTTCCCATTGGGGTAAACAGAGGAAGCGTCGAACATTGCAAAAAAGATCTGTTCCACAGTACCCGTAGTGGTATAAAGAGGACCTGTCCGCCACTACCAGTTCAGGCATAAACAGGTACAATTGGTCTCTTCATAGGACATGCTCAAACAAAAGGGACCACTTCAACCCATGAAAGAGTTGAGAACTGGCCATAGTCGCATAATCCTTTGCGACTCAACCCGGATTCATCCTAGACTAGTCGCATTTTTTGCATGGTAAGTGCAATAGTTGTTACTCACATATACACATGCATATAGCGAAATTACCAAGCAGGAGATACAACAGTTCGGAAAGGTGAACGTCTAGACCTTAGGCGAAATATGCGGACGAGGCAACAGAGAGTATAAAAGCAGCGCAAGCTGAGGAATGACTAATCAGTTTGATTAAAACGCGCTATTAGTTGTGAAGTAAAGTATAATTGTGAAGTACCCCCAAAGTAATCCAAACAAAGACCAGTTTGCAATACTGAATATTGGAGTTATTTATTCGACAGTTCAGCGATTCGAACGTTAGCGGAAGGTGCATAATAACCAGGATTTCCCAAAACTCGGTACAATATGTTTATAACAGTGCTTTCAACTGCTAAGTCTAACTCTAAGTTCTTTTATACTAACAAACGCAACATCTTGCGCGATTGTCACGATGTTTGCATTTGCATCTAAACTCATGCACATTTTTATTGTAACGCGGCCATTAGCAAACATAAGTTTTCGTACTAAGGCCGCATTCATAAGCCAGACAAACGTTAAGGTCGCTATATTTGTATGTATGTGTGCGTACTTTGATAGTCTCTTTGATTGCTGTTACAGGTGGGCGTAATCTTTAATTTCGATTTCTATTCAATTGTTGATGCATTGTGACGCACTTGTCGGGCTACAATCATTCTTGAAATGTTCAAATCTTCAAGTAAAAATTATGAACAGAGAGACTTGAAAATGAATACGCAAAGTGATTGGGAATGTAAGTATGTATGTATGTGTTGGCTTAAACCCTATAATATACATCTGCACTGAATTGATTATGAACTCTGTTAGGATAGGATCATCCTTAAATTGTCTGCTGAGTTCTTTAAGTGGCTATGACAAGAATATCAAAGATTTCTAAGTTTTTGATTTTGGCAAGGAATAAAAGGTTCTGTATAGCATTTGAATATCAGCAACTTTTTTCTTAAGCTTTTGTATGATTTGTAGTCAGAAAACATTTCCTATCCTCCTTAATAACACGCAAGTATTCAAAAAGTATTACTTCACTCTTTGACATTTGGCTTTTATTCACTTTTATTATTGTTCGCTTTTGTTAATTTCTTATTGAATCGATTTGTATAGCAGCATATGTGAAATCTTTTATATGCACAGAATTAATTTTTACTTTAACTTTGCCTTCTCAATGGCTTTTGCACTCTCATTTTATTGAATGAATGGGAGATTTTATAATTCAAAATATATGTATGTATGTATGTCCAAATGGGGTTGGCTACACGATAAAAAAAATCAGTGAGCGCTACTTTATAAAAACCAGGGCAGTAATATCATAAAAGAAATTTGTCTAAGAATATTCAGAGAAGAAGCAAAGCCGCCATGTTAGAACAAGGAGCTGAGTCTTCTTAGAAGATAGGCAAACGATATTGTGACGAATATTAGTGACACTACGTGATACTCACACCACTTATCTAATACTAAGTAAATAAAGCCACAACAACAATAAAGCAAGCTGCTACACTTGTATGCACGTAAACAAATTAATCATTATGTCTGCACAGCGCGGGGCAACAGAGAGAGATACTCACACGCGCATTTCATCATCAGCTGCTCACATATACACACGCATATGGATACAAATTGCAAATATACGTGTATATAGCTGGTAAACAAGCATCAGGTTCACGAAAGTACTAGACCTTAGGAGAAATGGGTGAACGAGCAAACCGACGAGTATAAAAGCGGCACAGGCTGAGGCATCAGGAATCAGTTTGATTTAAGCAAGCTATTGGTTGTGAAGTATCAGTGTTATTGTGAAGTACTTTAATAAAGGCCATTTTGCATTATTGAAGAGTGGAGTTATTTATTCAGCAGTTTAGTGATTCGAACTTCGCAGAAAGTTGCAAAAAAAAGGGGAATTGCAGTAAATTTGTTACAATATGTTTAAGCTTGCGAAGGTCGTGGAAAGCGAAGCGTGCAGAGCGAGTATAGTGGTCTGTTGAGGAAGAACCAAGGGGAAATTCAAGGGGCAATATCACGTTGTAGTGAGGAGTTCCTTGAAACTCTTCTCGACACACATTTCCTATCGATAGATGAGCTCGAATGGGCAGTGAAAAGTTTTCTCAAAAGTAAATCGCCCAAACTAAATGGTATATTTCCAGCCATACTACAAATGATGAGCAGGTCGATCGTGGAATAGCTTACAGTAATACCCAACGAGTTGATAAGGGTATCACAATATAACATACCCCTAGCAGGTATGCCTGCATAAGAGGCGACGAAAACACCCAAATATTTCAAAGGGTACGCAACCCTTTCAAGGAGTTGCCAGCGGAATTTATAGCTTCTCCAACCCAATTGTCAACCTCGCCCATCATAGAACTAGGGGTGGAGTGCGAGAGTTGGTCTAGAAGATTCAATGTGGTCACCGTTTCCATGATGCTCGGGCTTATACTTTATCGCTACAACAACAACCACGGGCTAAAACTGAATCAAGTACCCAACCTTTGGAGAACCGATCGTGTCGTTTTCCTTCCAGGCGGTATAGGTCAGTCATGTTTAGCCCAAACACTACAATCGCATTAGTTTAGCGTCACTTCAGCCAAAAGCCTTTAATAGGCTTATAAATGTGCATAAGAAGTTCAACATGGAGGAAAAACTTACTGCAAGTCTGTAGACATGGTACTTCATAGATTGGCGACAAACATAGAGACAAACTTAGAATATAAGAAGTATTCCTAAGGAGTGTTGCTAGACCTTAAGGAGCTTTCAGCCATGTCCCTGAACGAGCAACCATGGATGGTCTCAATTACAATAAAGTAAATCCTGCTCTAACGAGATGGATCGACTGCATGCTAAATACCTAGGCATGATTGTAAGCAGTAATTAGGCACCACTCTCGCATGGCACAACATCTTAAAGTGTATTAATGTGTACGCAGTCTCTAGACGGAATCAGAATAGGGAGAAATATCCATAGATATTGTGTCCACGGGAATAGAGGGAAATGAAAAAGTGGATGAGCTAACTGAAAGGAGCGCATCCAAGGTCACCAAGTAGGAAAGGCGCGAATTAAAACGCGAGGCTGCAAAGTGTAGGATATCATATGCAGGTCTTACGACTTTAACAAATTTATTTTTAGCACTAAATAGAGAATGTAGAACCGTGATGGGTATTCTGAATAAACATTGCGTTTTTATAACAGCTGTACGAAGTTGTAGTTGAGGGAGGAAACTATTGGGCGGTTGCTGTACACCTATTCTGTGTTCGCTAGACTAAGAACTCCAGTTATTCAGAGTGACTTAGCTCTCAGAGGTAGGTTTTTGGAGCAGCAAGTAGCGTAGGAATCTGAAATAAATCTTCAACGAATCCTTATAACAGCGAATGGAGAAGCAGGTGATGAAGTGGGAGAAGGAGTTTCTCGAAATACCGGCTATCTGACGAGCTGTTTAAACATGAAGACGAAGATTAGGTAAAAGCCTGCTCTCCGAAAAGTCTAAACTAGCGAATTTAATAACGATGAGAGTTTGTTGCACATCTTCACGAATGGTTGAGGCTGGATGGAAGGATTTAGGGTAGATTATCATGCGCTGAGCTTATGTTAGTCAGAAATTTTGGATGCCTGAATACTACAGCATCTTCCAGGCGGAGGTCGCCGCTAAAAAGGATACGCAGCTACAACTGCTAGGAAATCTTACATCTAGTGAAATAGTCCGGCGGCTATCAAAACGATAAGCGCTGCCACTATAAGGTCGAGGCTGTGAGGGATTGCTAAACCTCGTTTGCGGTGACATCTATTTACTTTTTGATCAAACTTATCTGGCTGCCATCACATAAAGGTGTACTGAGCAACTAGCTTATAAAACGCTGGGCTCCAAGCCCTCGGCGGAGCTATTAGGGCTTACAAAATCTCATCTGTCCATGGCTATTGGAGTGTAACGATGGCACTTCCCAGTGGGATTCTATGCGATACGTCTTAATATACTTGAGAGCCCCAGCTTTTTTAGCTATATTTGGAACGACTAGAGATCAGCTATTCTACTCTGGAAGAGCAAGGGGAAAACATCTAGGGCAGGACATATTCGACTCTGCGCAAAAAGTTTCAGAGTTCGATGTGTGCCTTATTCCTAGTTTTATTCTTGCCACGCAGCGATTGGCGAAACAACTGGAAGTTATTTTCACCGTTAGAGATTTTGATTCCTTAGCTGGGCAGCTGCTACCCAACCTAGACTAACATAACCTAACTCTTCCACTTTTGTTTTGCTTTGTTCAAGTAAACATTTCAAATACCATAACAGCAATAAAAGTGCGCCACCTTGTTGTTAGACAACGCTTATCTTTGCAGCAACTAGAGCTTTGCCAGGTCAGCTCGCTTTTATCTAGACAACATTTTTGTAACTAAATACTTAACTAATTAAACTTTTAAAAGTTTAAGCGATTATCAATTTTTAAAAGAAATTGAGTGCATTATTCTCAACTATAATTAAGCTCAAACTAACTGCAAAGCAAAATCGATGTAACTTTGAAAGCTGCTACAAAATTTTTTGTACGAATAATTTAAATACTTTTACTTGTAATTAATCTTCTTCGCAATGCAGCAGAATCAATTCAACATCAATTGGCCGATTTACGAAGTGAGCAAGTCAAATATACTTAAATCGAAGTGGGGCATATAAACAGAACAAAAAAAGTAGAACTTTGCTTTATTTGTTTTTACTTTCCCTTCGTACAGTTTAAGCGCCGCTGAATTAAACTGAAAGGCAGGATCTAAAACAAAAACAAACAAGTAAGAACGGGACTGTCTTCGGCTGTGCCGAAGACTTCATACCTTTCATGAATGGGGCTGAACAATAATCTTATCCCGTTCGTAATCTCCGAATAATCGGATGTATAAGATAAGAAATATCTAGTGAACAGATCTACATACCTTAACGATTTTTAAGATAAATATAAAATAAAAAACAGGTAGGTAATTCGTGTGAGGATGCAAAGTTTCAGGTTTTTTGTGGTCTGCGTGTAAAAAATATGACTACGAATCACGTATTTCAAAAATATATGACGAAAACGTAACTATTTGATGAAATTTGATGAATTTTGAAGATTCTAGCCGTAAAAAAGGGGTCAAAATGACAGTTTATATGAAGTATATAATATATATACGACCGATCTCTATGATTTTTTCAGACAACAATATATGCTATATACGTAAGCATTTTGTGAAATTTGAAGCTTCTAACTGTTAAAACGGGGCAGAAATTGCGTAAAGTTTCTTATCTGAACGATCGGTTGTATGAGATATATACTATGTGTACCACCGATCTCAATGATTTTTTCAGACATCAATATATGCTATACACGTAAGCAGTTGGTGAAATTTGAAGCTTCTAGCTGTTAATATGGGGCCGAAATCGTAAAAAAATATATATATACTATATATATATACTATATATACCATCATATATATATTATATATATCACCGATCTCCATGATTTTTTCACACAACAATACATGCTATATACGTAAGCAATCGGTGAAATTTGAAGCTTATAACTGTTAAAATGGGGAAGAAATTGCGCAAAGTTTCTTATCTGAACAATCGGTTGTATGGGATATATACTATATATACCACCGGTATCTATGATTTTCTCAGACAACAATATATGCTATACACGTAAGCATTTGGTCAAATTTGAACATATCTAAACGATTTTTAAGATAAATATAAAATAAAAAATAGGTAGGTAATCTGTGTGAGGATGCAAAGCTTCACGTTTTTTGTGGTCTGCATGTAAAAACTATGGCTACGAATCACGTATTCCAAAAATATATGACGTAAACGTAACTATTTGATGAAATTTGATGAATCTTGAAGCTTCTAGCCGTAAAAAAGGATCCAATATGACAGTTTATATGAGGTATATAATATATATACCACCGATCTCTATGATTTTTTCAGACAACAATATATGCTATATACGAAAGCATTTTGTGAAATTTGAAGCTTCTAACTGTTAAAACGGGGCAGAAATTGCGCAAAGTTTCTTATCTGAACAATCGGTTGTATGAGATATATACTATGTATACCACCGATCTCAACGATTTTTTCAGACATCAATGTATGCTATACACGTAAGCAGTTGGTGAAGCTTCTAGCTGTTAATATGGGGCCGAAATCGTAAAAAAATATATATATACTATATATATATACTATATATACCATCATATATATATTATATATATCACCGATCTCCATGATTTTTTCACACAACAATATATACTATATACGTAAGCAATCGGTGAAATTTGAAGCTTATAACTGTTAAAATGGGGAAGAAATTGCGCAAAGTTTCTTATCTGAACAATCGGTTGTATGGGATATATACTATATATACCACCGGTATCTATGATTTTCTCAGACAACAATATATGCTATACACGTAAGCATTTGGTCAAATTTGAACATATCTAAACGATTTTTAAGATAAATATAAAATAAAAAATAGGTAGGTAATCTGTGTGAGGATGCAAAGCTTCACGTTTTTTGTGGTCGGCATGTAAAAACTATGGCTACGAATCACGTATTCCAAAAATATATGACGTAAACGTAACTATTTGATGAAATTTAATGAATCTTGAAGCTTCTAGCCGTAAAAAAGGGTCCAATATGACAGTTTATATGAAGTATATAATATATATACCACCGATCTCTATGATTTTTTCAGACAACAATATATGCTATATACGAAAGCATTTTGTGAAATTTGAAGCTTCTAACTGTTAAAATGGGGTAGAAATTGCGAAAAGTTTCTTATCTGAACAATCGGTTGTATGAGATATATACTATATATACAACCGATCTCTATGATTTTTTCAGACGACAATATATGTTATGTACGTAAGCAATCAGTGAAATTTGAAGCTTATAGCTGTTAAAATGGGGTAGAAATTGCGAAAAGTTTCTTATCTGAACAATCGGTTGTATGAGATATATACTATATATACAACCGATCTCTATGATTTTTTCAGACAACAATATATGCTATATACATAACCAATCGGTGAAATTTGAAGCTTATAGCTGTTAAAATGGGGTAGAAATTGCGAAAAGTTTCTTATCTGAACAATCGGTTGTATGAGATATATACTATATATACAACCGATCTCTATAATTTTTTCAGACAACAATATATGCTATATAAGTAAATATTCGGTGAAATTTGAAACTTCTAGCTGTTAAAATGGGGCTAAAATTTGCGAAATTATATATATATATACTATATATACCACCATATATATACTATATATACCACCGATCTTTATGATTTTTTCAGACAACAATATATGCTATATACGTAAGCATTCGCTGAAATTTGAAGCCTCTAGCTCTTAAAATAGGGCAGTAATTACGAAAAGTTCCTTATCTGAACAATCGGTTGTGGGGGATATATACTATATATACGACCGATCTCATAAATTTTTTCAGGCAACAATATGTGCAATATACGAAAGTATATGGTGAAGTTTGAAGCTTCAATCTGTTAAATTGGGTAAGATATTACAAAAATCCTCTTTTTCTGAAAAATCGGTTGTATGGAGGATATATGCTATAGTGGTCCGATCCGGTCGGTTCCGACAAATGTCTAATCGGACACCCAAATACACATGCTCACCAAATTTTATCAAGATATCTCAAAAATTGAGGGACTAGTTTGCATACAAACAGACAGACGGACAGACGGACAGACGGACATGGCTAAATCAACTCAGCTCTTCAACCTGATTATTTCGGTATACTTAATGGTGGGTCTATCTATTTTCCTTTAAGGACTTACAATTTTCGGTTTCGTGACGAAATTAATATACCATTTCATTTTCATGAAAGGTATAAAAACACTTAAGGACGGGAATGTCTTCGGCTGTGCCGAAGGCTTCATATCTTTCATGAATGGGGCTGAATAATAATCTTATCCTGTCCGTAATCTCCAAATAATCGGATGTATAAGATAAGAAATATATAGTGAACAGATGTACATACCTAAACGATTTTTAAGATAAACATAAAACAAAAAATGGCAAAAAACCCCTTATCTGAACGATCGGTTGTATGGGATATATATTATATATAGCTCCGATCGAAATGATTTTTTCACAAAATTTTCTATGATATATTAGAATAAATATCACCAAGTTTAACGTTTTTATATTGGAAATTAAGGGAGAAATTGCCAAAAATCTTTCTATCTGAACGATCGGTTGTATGGGATATATACTATATATAGCTCCGATCAAAGTGATTTTTTCAGGAAACCTTCTATGATATATTAAAATATATATCACCGAGTTTCAGGTTTATACTTTCTAAATTAAGGGAGAAATGGCCAAAAATCTTTCTATCGGAAGGATCGGTTGTATGGGATATAACTATATATAGCTCCGATCAAAGTGATTTTTGCAGGATATTTTCTATAATGTATTGGAATATGATATATATTCTAGTTTCACGTTTATACTTTCTTAATTGCGGCAGGAATGACCAAAATCTGAACGATCGGTTGTATGGGAGATATATGTTATAGTGGTACGATCCTACCGGAGCCGACAAATGTGTAATATAATACAAAAATACATCCCTGTGTCAAATTTCATTGAGATATCTCAAAATTTGAGGGACTAGTTTGCGTTCAAACAAACAGACGGACGGACAGACGGACGGACGGACAAACGGACGAACGGACACACGGACATGGCTATATCAACTCAGTTCGTCGCCCTGATCTATTCGGTTTACTTAATGGCGAGTCTCTCTTCTATATTTCTCAACGTTACAAACATCGGACGAAAGTTAATATACGATTTGATGTTCATGAAAGGTATAACAACAAACGCAAAAAAGAAACGAAAAACGGAAACAAATACAAACTAAATAAGATAAAGAAATAAAAGTTTGCTTAGGTCGCAATTTACAGCAATTTAATTAACTTCTTTGTTTGCCCAAGACACCTTTAGGGCTTTTTTAAGCAATGAAGGTAGCACAACAATGGTTAATTCGAAATACCGGTGCAAAGTGTATATGTAGCATATGTTTGTGTGTAAAATATATTGCGAGTCTGCATGAATAAATTACTCTAATGACCTTGATGTGGAAAAAAGCGAAAATTGCCACTTCTGGGGCTTTGCTGGCTACAGAGATTATTATTATTTTTTATATTTCTTTTTCTTTTTTATCGTTTTTTATACCTTTCATGAAAATGAAATGGTATGTTAACTTTGTCACGAATCTCAAAACTGTAAGTTCTTGAAGGAAAATAAATAGACCCACCAATAAGTATACCGAAATGATCAGAACGAAGAGCTGAGTTGATTTAGCCATGTCGGGAATGTCCGTCAGTCCGTCTGTCTGTTGGTTTGCAAACTAGTCCCTCAATTTTTGAGATATCTTGATAAAATTTGGTGAGCAGATGTAATTAGGTGTCCGATTAGACAATTGTCGGAACCGGCCGGATCAGACCACTACAGCATATATCCCCCGCAACCGATTTTACAGAAAAAAAAGCTTTTCGTAATTACTGTCCTATTTTAACATCTAGAGGCTTCGAGTTTCACCGAATGCTTACGTAAAGAGCATGAAATATTGTCTGAAAAAATTTTATAAATCGGTGGTATATATAACATATGTCCCCTACAACCGGTTATTCAGATAAGAATCTTTTTGCAATTTCTACACGATTTTAACAGCTAGAACCTTGAACTTTCACCATAACCTTTCGTATATAATAAATATTGTTGTCTGAAAATTTCGAAGAGATCGGTTGTATATTAGGGCGAGTCGATTTAAAAATCGCTCATTGCTCTGTAAAAGTCGTATTCTAGGGATCAAAATTAGAAACTTTGCCGAAGGAACCATACCTCTAAAACGAATTCTGAAAAAGAAAAAAACATAGGCATTTCAATTTGGGATTTTTCAAAATTTGCCCCTACGACCCAAAGGGGGGGGGGGACATCAGAATTCGTTTTAGAGGTATGGTTCCTTCGGCAAAGTTTCTTATTTTAATACCTAGAATATGACTTTCACAGAGCAATGGGCGATTTTTTTGCCTCCCCTCAAATCGACCCGGCCTATCGTATATATAGCATATGTCCCCTACAACCGGTTGTTCAGATAAGAATCTTTTCTCAATTTCTACACCATTTTAACAGACAGTAGCTTCAAATTTCACCAAATGCTTACGTTTACGCCATATATTTTTGAGATAAGTGATTCATGGTCATAGCCATTTCATGCAGACCACAAAAAAAACTTTGCATCCCCACACAATGTACCTATCAATTTTTTATTTTATATGTATCTTGAAAATTGCTTAGGTATATACATATGTTCACTATATATTTCATATCTTATACAGCCGATTATTTGAACATTAAGAATGGGATATGATTATTGTTCAGCACCATTCATGAAAGGTATGATGTCTTCGACACAGCCGACGACAGTCCCGTCCTTACTTCTTTGTTTTTAGCTTATTTCTTAACACGTCCTGTTGACTGGAATTAATTTAAATAATATTTATTTGCTAAATTGTTTAACTTTGACCCCCAGCAGCATAGTAGAATTAAATTAATTCCTCTGCAAATTTTTTATCTGAAGAGAATTGTGTTTTCTGCATATAATTGTTTTTCTGATCTTGACAGTAAATAAATGAAGAAAAAAAAACAAATTTTTCAACGTAAAAAGCGGCGGCGGCCTTTTCTTGCCTTTGCAATCAAAATATTTACCTATTTAGCATTTTCAAAAAAAAATTCAAGTCAAATTAAAATCTTTTAAAAATAAATTAAACTTTTTTCAAGTCAAACTAAACTTTTATCAAATCAATTGAAACTCTTTTCATTTCAAATGAAACTTTTTTCATTTCAAATGAAACTTTCGAAAATGTCTCGAATATTTGTGTAATAGTACACTACGAACAGCGGTGATAGGGGGACCAACAGCAGAATCAGAGCGATGGGATCGTGGTGATAACGTTTTGTGTACATCTCAAATCACTGGTATATCAGCTTCTCTCTATCTGAGTCACCCCCTGGTCCTAGGTGTATACAAACAAACTGTATATACTGTAGAAAATTTATTTACAAGATTTTAATGGGTAGGGTGATGCGCCAACCCAGTAATGAAGATGTCCTGGATGAGCTCGTCAGCACCTTAAACCAGCAGTGCAAGTCTGTTTGAGAAAGGGTTTGCTAGATTATTAATACAAAGAAAGCACATTAGCCACCTTGGTGGTGATCTGGCGACGATCTAGATTTCTATAAACAAGCCGTCTTCTTGGACAAACTGTTGCAGTAATACTGAATCCACATCTGCTGCCTGCCAATTGAAGAGAATGCTTCCTTGATCGAAAACGCTCGAAAACCGTTTGCTGCACGGGCACTTAAAACCTACTTTTATATACACACTTTCCATGATGCGTGTACGTGCCTGCTGCCAAAATCAGTGAATTCGCACCCCCGTCACAGCCGGTGAAAGGGATCACAGATGAGAGAAAACTTTAAGGCCTTATTAGTCACCAGGTCCATATGGTATCTTTGTACCCCAACTGCAGCACACTGCCGAACTTATCAAGCTAATATTAAAAGTTATATTTATAACCTGGCTAAGATTTAATTACCTACGCGCATTATAGAGGAGGTTAAGGTAGTTTCTTTAGAAAAGGAGGGGAAAGCCTCCCATACAAAATCGCACGGTTTCAGGTCTATATCTTTCTTATATCTATATTTTTACAACTTTATAAAAGAAACTCTGCAAAACCAACAAGCGTATATTAAAGACAGATCAATCCAAACTGCTATACCCTCCTTGGTATCTTTATTTAATAGGTCACTTCACCTTAAGGAACACACACTGGTGGCATTATTGGATGTAGCAGGTGCTTTCAATAAGCTTGCGCATCGACGAATGCCTAGAGACTTGCAAAGTGGAAATAAGCTCTATAGTTTGGTAAATGGTGGCACTCCGCAAGGAGTTGTTCTCTCTACACTACGTTTGGCTGGTGAGCGTTGATTGACAAGGTAGTGGAGGGGTGTTCCATAAGATGATTGCTTACGCGGACGATAGTTGCGTTACTATGCGGAGAAACTTACCTCAAACTCTTTTCAATAGAGTGGATATTGCATTATCAAAATATGTAACTTGACAAGAAATTAGGGACTCGTGGTCAGCCCGGAACGAACTGAACAAGTCCTCTTCAAAAAAAGGGGCAAAACGCCGAATCTTACACTCGAATCTTAAGATTGGCGGCGAAAGCCTGGTTTTCTGCGTCAAAGTTAAGTATCTGGGAATCATTCTTAAGAGGAAACTAATTTGAAGAGAAGCTGGTGCAAAGTGGAGGTTTTTTCCCAAAGTAGTACATTGGATCTAAACAACCATTGCACGCCTCATTTTACTGTGTGGCGTTGTGGTTTGGTGGCATGCGCTTACAAAGCCTACGAATCTTAAACCCTAATAAAAAAACCATATGAGCTCGGAGTTTTGCATTAGCAGCGCTTTTGTCTTCACTTTCCACAAACCTGCACCTGCCACCGCTGGACTTCGTAGCGAAGAAAATTGGCATTATTGCCGCCCTGCGTATTGAAGAAAATGTCATGTGGAAGTGGTAGTCATGCTACCATCTTGAGCATCAAAGCCGTAGTTTTATTACCAGTACTCTCGCTGGTTATTGCACTCCCAGGAACATTTTCAGTGGGAATTTCACAATGTGCATTCCGACACGATAAGGTTAAACAAATGTGCAACATGATCTTCCTCATTTGGCGCTTGTGCCCAAAAACGGGAAACGCGTGATAACTTTCTCGTACAGCCAGGCCTTGGACAAATGTTTCGGCAACGCAAAGTCCACCACTCAATTCCGCAGATCTTTAAATGACACTCCCTCCAGCAAATCAGTATCAGCCTTATATGGGTACCTGGAAACAGGGATATTGGAAGCAACTGATAAGCTGGCCAATAGGAGTAGGAGCGCCCACATCCTTACCGAAAATCATAAGATAGGTATACCTCTCTGCCTCTTTAAAATTCCGTACGAGCACGAACACTATATGCAAGGTAAATATGCTCTGGCAGACAGCACATCCTACATGCGAGTACTCCAGGTTGCTTTGATCTTCCTTTGGTAAAGGAACCTCTAACACTATTTTGAGCCTGAATAAAGGCTTTCACCCTTGGTAAGGATTCTCACTGGTCACTGATAGGCATCGAACCTTGCGATTATTGTCGCAGCTGCATATGTATTGAGGAGGAGGAATGTGGGCAGCATATTTTGTGTCACTGTCTAGCGCTTAGTAGAATGGGGAAGTTTCTATGCTCGATATACGGGCGATGTTGTTGTTGTTGTATTAACGACAAAGAAACTACCCGAAGGTTTTGGGGGTGTTATAGATATTGATGGTCATTTGCCGGTAATATATCCGGTACGTTCCGGTAACAAAGCATAATTAAGATACTAGCCCTTATATGACCACATTAAACCTTCTAAGCCATCCCGTCCCCCACCCCCTAGTTCCGTGAGGAACTTGAGGTCACCAGAGCCTCACCTGCTGGGCATGTGTATGATATATTCATATTTGTAACAGAACTCCACTCGCGTAGGTGAGGTTGAGAATTAGGTTGCGGAAGCTCTGAAGCTATAACGCTTTGTATTGGGCTTATCAACCCCTTGAATCCCAAATAAGGGCGATAGTTGACTTAACTGACTCCACAAAGTGTTTCGATACATGGTTGCCTGTACAGTAAGTACTTACCGTTTAGGGAATCACAACTTTTCGGCCCAGTCCTTTTAACCTAACCAAACCAACACCAGAAAAACAGACCATATATCAATTTGGCAATGTCTTAAGCGTGTTTGTACGTAAAGCATGTTTGGTTAAAGCAGAAACATACCGTTACGTTTCAACAAATACGACCGATGGGGAACAAAACATCACAGTGATAGTAATAACAGAGCAAATATACCAAATCAAAAAAGTAGTTTGAAGACATTTGCAAAAAAAAATTAAGACGGATGTGTGAAAGCATTTGTCAAGTGATAACAAATGATGTGCGAAAGCTTGCGGAGAGGAAAACGACCAAAAAATTCCTAAAACTGATTGATGAAATAAAAAATTTAGTTTGAAACAAATTTTTTAGAATCCACACAGAAGCGCTTCACAAACCCAAAGGAAGAGAGTAAAAAATTAAAAATGTTATGATGAAAATAAATGATGTAGATTTGTACGAAATAATAATCAGAGCGCTATTGTTGTGTGATGAAATATACAAATAGCCAAAAAAAAAACAAGTAAGGAAGGTTAAGTTCGGGTGTAACCGAACATTACATACTCAGTTGAGAGCTATGGTGACAATATAAGGGAAAAAAAAAATAAAAAAAAAATAAATGTAAGGCGCGATAACCTCCGAAGAGATCTAAGGCCGAGCTTCTCTTCCAATTTGCGTCGTGCTCCTCTTGATTTTCCCTACAAATCGGCCGGACGGGACCTACATGTTTTATGCCGACTCCGAACGGCATCTGCAAGGCAGATGAGTTTTCACTGAGAGCTTTTCATGGCAGAAATACACCCGGATTGCTTGCCAAACACTGCCGAGGGGCGACCCCGCTTAGAAAAATTTTCTTCTAATTGAAAAATCTTATTTCTAAAATTTTGATGTTGCTTTGCCCGGGAGTTGAACCCAGGGCATACGGTGTGATAGGCGGAGCACGCTACCATCACACCACGGTGGCCGCCGTAGGAAAATGAACCGAGGGAAACCCTGGAATGTTTTTGTATGACATGTGTATGAAATGAAAGGCATTAAAGAGTATTTTATGAGGGAGTGGACCATAGTTCTATATGTGGACGCCATTTAGGGATATCGCCATAAAGGTGAATCAGGATTGACTCTAGAATGCGTTTATACGATATGGGTATCAAATGAAAGATGTTAATGAGTATTTTAAAAGGGAGTATTCCTTATTTCCATAGGTGGACGCCGTTTCGAGATATCGCCACAAAGGTGGACCAGGGGTGACCGTAGAATTTGTTTGTACAATATAGGCATCAAACGAATGGTGTTAATGAGTATTTTAAAAGGGAGTGGGCCTTAGTTCTATAGGTGGATGCCGTTTCGAAATATCGCCATAAAGGTAGACCAGAGGTGACTCTAGAATGCGTTTGTACGATATGGGTATCAAATGAAAGGTGTTAATGAGTATTTTAAAAGAGAGTAATCCATAGTTCCATAGGTGGACGCCTTTTCGAGATATCGCCATAAAGTTGGACCAGGGGTGACTTTAGAATATGTTTGTACGATATGGGTATCAAATGAAAGGTGTTAATGAGTATTTTAAAAGGGCGTGGGGCTTAGTTCTGTAGCTGGACGCCTTTTCAAGATATCGCCATAAAGGTGGACCAGGGGTGACTCTAGAATGATTTTGTACGATATGGATATCAAATTAAAGGTATTAATGGGAATTTTAAAAGGGAGTGGTGGTAGTTGTATATGTGAAGGCGTTTTCCAGATATCGACCAAAATGTGAACCAGGGTGACCCAGAACATCATCTGTTGGATTCTGCTAATTTATTTATATATGTAGTACCTGCCAAGATTTTAAGGGTTTTTTATTTCGCCCTGCAGAACTTTTTTAATTTTCTTCTACTTAATATGGTAGGTGTCACAACCATTTTATAAAGTTTTTTCTAAAGTTATATTTCGCGTCAATAAAACAATCCAATTACCTTACCATGTTTCATCCCTTTTTTCGTATTTGGTATAGAATTATGGCATTTTTTCATTTTTCGTAATTTTCGATATCGAAAAAGTGGGCGTGATCATGGTCGGATTTAGTTCATTTTTCATACCAACATAAAGTGAGTTCAAGTAAGCACGTGAACTAAGTTCATTAAAGATATGTCGATTTTTGCTCAAGTTATCGTGTTAACGGCCGTGCGGAAGGACAGACGGACGACTGTGTATAAAACCTGAGCGTGGCATGAACCGATTCCGCCCATTTTCACAGAAAACAGTTAACGTCATAAAATCTATGCCCCTACCAAATTTCAAAAGGATTGGTTAATTTTTGTTCGTCTTATGGCGTTAAAAGTATCCTAGAGAAATTAAATGAAAAAGGGCGGAGCCACGCCCATTTTAAAATTTTCTTTTATTTTTGTATTTTGTTGCACCACATCATTACTGGAGTTGAATGTTGACATAATTTACTTATATACTGTAAAGATATTAAATTTTTTGTTAAAATTTTACTTTAAAAAAATTTTTTTTAAAGAGTGGGCGTGGTCCCCCTCCGATTTTGCTAATTTTTATTAAGCGTACATATAGTAATAGGAGTAACGTTCCTGCCAAATTTCATCATGATATCTTCAACGACTGCCAAATTACAGCTTGCAAAAGTTTTAAATTACCTTCTTTTAAAAGTGGGCGGTGCCACGCCCATTGTCCAAAATTTTACTAATTTTCTATTCTGCGTCATATGTTCAAATCATCTACCAAGTTTCGTCGCTTTATCTGTCTTTCGTGATGAATTATCGCACTTTTTCGGTTTTTCGAAATTTTCGATATCGAAAAAGTGGGCGTGGTTATAGTCCAATATCGTTCATTTTAAATAGCGATCTGAGATGAGTGCTCAGGAACCTACATACCAAATTTCATCAAGATACCTCAAAATTTACTCAAGTTATCGTGTTAACGGACGGACGGACGGACGGACGGACATGGCTCAATCAAATTTTTTTTCGATCCTGATTATTTTGATATATGGAAGTCTATATCTATCTCGATTCCTTTATATATGTACAACCAACCGTTATCCAATCAAAGTTATTATACTCTGTGAGCTCTGCTCAACTGAGTATAAAAATACAATAAAACCAAATGAGGTTGCAAAATTCAAACATCTGTCCTTTATGATAATGTCATTCATAAAGTGGTTTCTAAAAAATTGGGAACGCGTCTAAGTAACGCTAGACCATTTAGGTGGGGTATTGGAGAAAGTATTGTGAAAAGGAAAAAAAGTATGGTTGTATGTTGACTTTGCAATTTTATAGCGTCGTGTTAAGCAAATAAGCAACAAATGAGCTTTCATTTACATATACATATAAGCGCTATATACTTCAACACATACTTATAAACAAATGCTACTAGTTTTTACCTCCACTCACCAATGAGGCCATGAACTTTGCACGAACACAACGACCAACAGCTGGCAAGCGATACAATTATTATGAGTATTACGGAAATGCGAGCAATACGCGCCATACAAAATCAGGAAACTAAAAAAAAAAAAACAACAAATTTCTAGGAGCACAAAAAACTTACGACATGTACTTATTTGTACGTGCGTGCTTGTGCTGTTATTACGTGACTCTCAGTTAATGACTATGAAGTCAATAACGGATATTTCGTGTACTTTCGTCTGTATTTAAATGCACATAAAGCGTAAACGAATTGAAACGTGTAGCAAATTGAAGAACTTTATTATTCGGTTTCGAGCTACCGTTAGTTAGATAACATAGGTTCTTTACCGAATTTGGTTTATTTTCGAAAAGTTGTCGATTATTTATCGAATATGCTGCCGAAAAGCTATCGATTTGTTACCGAAAAGTAATTGGTTTGCTAGCGGAGTGCTACCAATAAGCTGTTGGCGTGATATTGATTTGTAATCAAAAAATTAACGATTTCTTATCAAACAAGTAAGGAAAGCTTATGTCGGGTGTAACCGAACATTACATACTCAGCTGCCAAATTACAACTTGCAAAACTTTTAAATTACCTTCTTTTAAAAGTGGACGGTGCCACGCCAGTTGTCCAAAATTTTACTAATTTTCCATTCTGCATCATAAGGTCAACACACCTACCAAGTGGCATCGCTTTATCCGTCTTTGGTATTGAATTATCGCACTTTTTCGGGTTTTCAAAATTTTCGATATCGAAAAAGTGGTCGTGGTTATAATCCGATTTTGTTCATTTTAAATAGCGATCTGAGACGAGTTCCCAGGAACTTACGTACCAAATTTCAGTACGATACCTCAAAATTATGGCTCAAGACGGACGGACAGGGCTGAATGAATTTCCTTTTTCGCCCAGATCATTTTGATATATAGAAGTCTATATCTATCTCGATCAGTTTATGCAGTTACGGGGTACCGTTATGCGAACAAAGTTAATATACTCAGTGAGCTTTGCTCAGCTGAGTATAAAAATTTTTCGACTAGCTATCGATTATTTATCGATACATTTTGGACGTGTTATCACAAAAACTATAGGCTTGCTATCGACAAGTGTTTGTTTACGTTATCACCGTGTTATCGATTTGTTATCGACTTGCTTTAAAAAAGTTATCAATTTGCTATCAAAAAGTTTACGATTTGTTATTTTCGTATTATCGTATTATTATCGAAATTTCGTCGAATTCATTATGATTTTTAAGAAAAGATTTATCGATTTTTTATTGAGAAACTATCGACTAACTATCGATAAGTTACTTATGTATTATCAGACGTTATTGGCGGCTAATTATAGAAAAGCCATTTATTATTTATCGCAAAGTTTCCGATGTGTTATCAAAAAACTATAGATTTGTTATAAAATGTTTATTAATGCTGAACTGGTCGGTCAATAAAGAACTCACAAAGACTGAATGTGTCACAGTGAAGATTTCAATCACATTTTTTCCATTTTTCATCGAAAAGTTACCGATTTGTTATCGGAGGACATCCAATTTGTTATCGGCGTGTTATCGGTTTGTTTTGAAACCGATACCAATAAAACTTCAATATAAAATCAATGACATATCTGCGTTACAGATATACTTGCCGATAATAAACCAATAAGAAGACGACGATGACTCGGCGATAACAAGCCGATAACAAACCAATAACTTGATTATCACACTTTGCTGTTGATACTATAATAGCAACTTTTTGGTATCGATTGTTATGGATAAGAAGCTGGCAAAGCTTGAAGCAATTGGCTTCTGGTAAAGCTTTCTTGCTCACCCTATCATTAAGATGGCGCAGCATGATTTTAATATCATGGCTAGGTCAGCCATCGTATGTGTTTTCTAGTTTCTTATAGAGTGAATCCTTACTTGTCCTTGTCGTCTGCATCGTATAAAGACGTGTAAGCGCATACAAACGATATATAGAAAAAGTTATATAGGGATCGCGGCATGACGCTCATTCTCAGCCATATACGACAGTACTTGGGAGTGAGGTTTCGTACCCTCTTGAACAATATCTCGGTTCCAAACTGCACATTTGTTCATATGGCCAATGTAGTGGACGTTGCAAGGCGCTATTGTCCTTTTGCTTCCCCCCCCCCCCCCCCCCCCCCCCTCTATCGTGCTTTCAGTAGGGCGATGATATTGGCCTTTGTCTTGGTGAGCACAACAACCAACTGAAAAAGCAGGGAATCGGTATGTTCTTCTAAAAGAGTTCGGGCATTCCAGGTGAATCCCGCCTAGTATTGTTTCCGCTTGCATGGTTGATTTTTTTCTAACATGAGTAGGAGTTCACTTTTGGGGTTGTGGACAACAAAGCATGCTAAACGAAGCTATGCAATCTCTTCTCCGCTGATTTTTGCAATAAAGCATTTACTTTAGAGTAAAGCGATCTCTTCATCTTTCTAAGTAGAGGACACAGTATTACCTTCGGAGTTATTCGGTTTTCTTCGTTGGAAAGTTGGCAATAAAATTTTCCCTTGGCTGTCCACAAGGGTAAAGCAGCCTCTTTACCTATTCTAACCTAAACATACATTTTTCAAAGATTCTTATGCGGAAGGTCTAACAAAAGGTTGAGATGCGAATCCTTAAGTTGTACTGTTGGTAATTGATAAAAGTTTTCTGGGTTAATGGAGATAACCAAATGCCTTTCGTTTGAAGATAGCAATTGGTAATTGAAAGAGTGGGGTAAGTGCTCACTCTTCTTTTTGATATGTTATTGGCGTCGGATCTAGAGTAAATGTGATTAGTAGCTGGGGGATGCCCCTACCCTACAAGGTTGTAATCACGACGAGTTTTTGTTATACAGCTATGGAATCGTAACATACGATCACGGGTCGAAAACGCTTTTCACACAAGCGATTAAAATAAGGCTATCCAACTATTAAAAAAATAATAATATATTATGAATTTAGTGAGTACGCGTTGTCCCTAGTTCACATATTTCATTAATCCAATGCACCATTTCCGATCTATAGTAATTTAAAAAACGGCATTCGATCACGGATCGTTTGTAACGATTCGGTCCCAGGATATCCTGGTAATCAGAAAAGCTTGTTCACATCCCTTGTTACTTGCATTAGATTTGTAAAATTGTATCATGTACATGGTGATGTCCCAAAGATTAAGCTACGAAGTGTTTTGGTCAGGAAACATGGAGCCGATATTTGGGCAAATGATCATGCATTTACATCAGTGTGTTTGATACGTGAGCCTAAAGTGGCAGGGACTCACGTTAAAAGTATACATACGTGGCAGGTCCTAGGCCTACCTCACAAACCAGAAAGGGACTTTGGATTTAACTCGCTTTTTGCGACAGGGGGCTGCCATGGTGTGGTTCTGACGTGTTCCGCCTACCACACCAAAGATCCTGGCTTCAATCCACGGACAAAACAATAACCAAAAATTTGGAATAAAGTTTTTTTAATAATAATAAAGTTTTCTAAGCTAGGTTCGCCTTCGGCAGTGATTTAGCAAGTACTCCGAGTGTGTTTCTTCGATGAAAAGCTTCTCAGTGAAAACTCATCTACCTTGCAGATGCCGTTTGGAGTGGACGTAAAACATGTGTGACCTACATCCCACCAATAGAAATCAGCACGACGCAAATTGGTTCAAGCGGTTGATAAGCGCAATACAAAGCTTTATAGCTTCAAAGCTTCCACAACCCAATTGTCAACCTCACCTACGCGAGGGGAATCCTGTTACAAATATGAATGCATCATACACATATTTAGCTCGATAGGCTCTGGCGACTCCAATTTCTTCATGGAACTAGGGGGGCGGAATGGCCTAGAAGGTTTAATGTGGTCATATAAATCGCTCCCGAGATGGTCGGGCTGGTGCCTTAATGGTGCTTTGTTACCGTTACGTACCGCATCTATTTCCGGCAAAGGACCATCAACATCGATAACACTTCCCAAAACCTTCGGGGAATGTCTTTGCCGTTAATACAACAACTACAACAACACGCAAATTTAAAGAGAAGCTCGGCTTAAAATCTTTTATACCCACCTTGGGAATATTCTAACATGCAGTGGGTACTTGCTATATATAAGTTTGTTAACTTCTTTACCTTATTTTAGGTCTAATAAAAATAGCCTTCATCTAACAGGTAAGTTTAGCCGTTCAATAACCAGTAAACTTACCAGTAGAAACCATTAAACTATCTAATAAAATAACAAGAGAGTTTAAACTTTTATTATACCTTTCATGAAAGATGAGGATGTATTTTTGTATTATAATAGACATTTGTCGTATCCGGTAGGATCGGACCACTATAACATATATCTCCCATACAACCGATCGTTCAGATAAGACGACTTTGGTCAGTCCTGCTGCAATTTAGAAAGTATAAACGTGAAACTCGGTGATATATATTCCAATATATCATAAAATATATCCTGAAAAACTTACTTTGATCGGAGCTATATATAGTTATATCCCACACAGCCGATCATTCAGATAGAAAGGTTTTTGGCCATTTCTTCCTTAATTTAGAAAGTATATACTTGAAACTCGGTTATATATATTTTAATATATCGTAGAATAAATTTTGAAAAAATTACTTTGATCGGAGCTATATATAGTATATATCCCATACAACCGATCGTTCAGATAGAAAGATTTTTGGCAATTTCTCCCTTAATTTTCAATATAAAAACGTTAAATGGTGATATTTATTCTAATATATCATAGAAGATTTCCTGAAAAAATCACTTTGATCGGAGCTATATGTATATAGTATATACCTATCCCATACAACCGATCGTTCAGATTGAAATATTTTTGGCCATTTCTCTCTTAGTTTCCAATATAAAAACGTGAAACTTCGTGATATATATTCAAATATATCATAGAAGATTTCCTGTAAAAATCATTTTGATCGGAGCTATATATAATATATATCCCATACAAACGATCTTTCAGATAAGGGGGTTTTTTGCCATTTTTTATTTTATGTTTATCTTAAAAATCGTTTAGGTATGTTCATCTGTTCACTATATATTTCTGATCTTATACAACCGATTATTTGGAGATTACGAACGGGATAAGATTATTGTTCAGCTCCATTCATGAAAGGTATGAAGTCTTCGGCACAGCCTAAGACAGTCCCGTCCTTACTTGTTTTTGCTTAACTTTTGTAATTTAAAATAATTAGCTTTCGAATGTCGTATCAAATTTCACGAGTACTTGGTGCCCATGCCTCATTTTATCATAGCCAGTGCAATTAGGCTTTTGCTATATATTAAATTAATCCACTATTAGCACACATACATTTACATATTCAAAGATACCACTACCTATTTGCCTTCATATGTACTTATTATAATGACTGCTTGATGATGACAATGCAACAACCAACAACACAAATTATACAAATTACCAGAGTTCCTGCTGTGGCCACCGTTGGTGCAATGCAGTCTTGCGGTCATCAAGCAGATGGTTCGCCTGCTTAGGCACTTGCTTGGCACTCAAAATGAACGACACAATAACAACTCTAAATGAAAAGAAATTAAAAGGTAAAAGTAACAAAAGGCAGCAGTGGCGAACAACAACAAAAACAAAAAAAAAACTAGTAAGGACGGGACTGTCTTCGGCACAGCTGAAAAATAATCTTATCCCGTTCGTAATCTCCAAATAATCGGATGTATAAGATAAGAAATATATAGTGAACAGATGTACATACCTAAACGATTTTTAAGATAAATATAAAATAAAAAATGGCAAAAAACCCCCTTATCTGAACGATGGGTTGTATAGGATATATATTATATATAGATCCGATCGAAATGATTTTTACAGGAAATCTTCTATGATATATTAGAATAAATATTACCAAGTTTAACGTTTTTATATTGGAAATTAAGGGAGAAATTGCCAAAAATCTTTCTATCTGAACGATCGGTTGTATGGGAGATATATGTTATAGTGGTCCGATCCTACCGGATCCGACAAATGTCTAATATCATACAAAAATACATCCTTGTGTAAAATTTCATTGAGACATCTCAAAATTTGAGGGACTAGTTTGCGTTCAAACAAACAGACGGACGGACAGACGAACATGGCTATATCAACTCATTACGTCACCCTGATCAATTCGGTATACTTAATGATGAGTCTATCTTCTATATTTCTCAACGTTACAAACATCGGACCAAAGTTAATATACCATTTCATGTTCATGAAAGGTATAAAAACAATGACTAGCAAATATACTAAATAACAAGTAAGGAAGTCTAAGTTCGGGTGAAACAAAAAATGACATACCCAGCTGTACATTTGGAATGCTGTTGTTGTTTGTTTTGTGTGCTTAATAGTGTTACAAGGCTGCGCAATAATACATATGCATATGTTTCTATTCTCAGCTAATTTTTCTTCGAGTTATGGCTTCCGAAACATAGAAAATTGCTTAGTCATGAACAGGGCGGTGCCACGCCCATTTTTTGAAATTTGAAGTTTTTCCTATTTATTGTTATAAATCCACTTGGAATAAGATATAGCTAATTTTATTCGACCACGACCCTTTTAAACATTTTTATATAAAATTGGGCGTGGTCCTTAACCGATTTCGTTAATTTTTCTTCAAAGCATTCCTTATAGTAAAGGCAACCTCTGTGCCGAATTTTGTTACGATAGGTTTAACGATTTCTGATTTGGGATTAATAATATTTGAAAAATTGATTTTATCGCAAGTGGGCGATGCCACGCCCATTTTAAATTTTTTTTTTCCAATTTTTATCAAAAGTCTCAATATCCACATGTCCATGTCCACACTTTAAATATCAACATTCTAGGTGTATTATTTACTAAATAATCAGGTTTTTTGTGTTTTCCAAAATGTTATATATGATTATAAAATTGGGCGTGGTTATCATCCGATTTCACTCATTTTCAATACCAATCTATTCTGGATCCAGATAAGCTTGTGTACCAAATTTGGTGAATATATCTCAATATTTACTCAAGTTATCGTGTTAACGGACAGACGGACGGACGGACGGGCGGACGGACATGGCTCAATCAAATTTTATTGCGATACTGATGATTTTGATATATGGAAGTCTATATCTATCTTGATTCCTGTATACCTGTACAACCAACCGTTATCCAATCAAAGTTATAATACCCTATGTACAAGTACAGCTGGGTATAAAAATATAAAAAGTCAGTAAGGGTAAGAAATAGCAGGAAAAAATATGATAAATCAGCGCCATGCTGAAATGACAAGTTGACATGTTTACCAGCTCTTCAATTTCCTACTGCAGTAAGGACAATGAGTCGGATTTATGTGTTTAACATAATCCTTTTTAAACCTACATTACCCACCTGCTTTAGAAAAAATGTCCAGCAAAACGCATTTGAAGCGGAATTTTAATCTGCAGCTGAAGATTTTGCGCTGAAATAAAAATTTAAAATTTCCAACGAAATCTCTTTTTTTCTACCACTTTATTGGTAAGCTTGCTTTTCTTTTTTTTTTTTTTATAATTTAAAACACATTTTTATATACACAAATATATTATATCTTTATTATGAACTTTTTTATTTCACTCACTCTCGTCACCGGCCGGCGGAAGCATTGTAACCACAGAACGACAACTTCTATTCGCTTTGATTACCGCAATTGAACTGAATTCTCTTCGTGAAATTGGGTGTTGTTTTAATATTTGCTAAAACTGTTTTGTTTTATTTGTTAACACGTTTTATAATATTTATCTATGAAATTGTAAACAATACATGCGCGCTAGCGTTGACGAGAGTTTCCGTTAATATGCCCATTTCCGGTGGCAGCAAAAGCGCTTTTGAAAAGCTTTAGTAAAGTTGTATACCAATGGAGCACAGGGTGTTTCATAGAACAGAGTTAATTTTATTTACCCGCATTTAAATTCAACGACATACGCTGTGGGCGTTAGCGGTTTGCGTATAAGCTTAAAGTTTCCGTTACACTTAAACAGCAATAAAAATGTTTAAACTATGTTTAACTTTTCTTCTAATTATACATGGCTTTTCAGTGCGAGTTTAAAGTCTTGTTAAGGTTAACTAGAGTTTAACCTTGCCACTTTATTCGATAACATAAAATTTTACTGCTCATCTCGGCTTAAGCGCCTGAAGTGGCAGGGTTGACTCTACTCAACTTTAACTGTAGTTTAAGCTCGCACTGATAAACGCGGCATTAGTGACGACAGCTGACTTAATGGCTGCAGACGGTTTGATGTACAATTCCCCCACCCTAAGGCACTCATTTTCTATGTAAACTCGTTAAATTTGTCTTTTATCGAACAAAATGTATTATTTGCAGACGACTCATCATTTTTTTACTGCGTGAAGACGTTAAACCCAACCCCGTACCTAGAGACTGGTACTGCTGCGTCTAAAGGAAAAAGATATAAATAAGACGCTTACACCTTTGTTTTTTTTTAGGCAAGCTACAGTTCGAACACGAGCAGCGAAGAACAATACAACTTTCCTCTCACGCTAGCAATATTCCTCGTGCTCCAATGAAACGTGATCCATATACGGATAGAGATTTAACATGCAAATGCAACAATAATGTGACCTATCCTTACAGAAGGAGAGGATGGTATGACCAGGAAGTTTCAATGTGGTCATATCTAAATTGCGTCTAATGAATATGACATCGTTTTCTCGACGGTTGTTGTAGTACCAGAATTTTGCTCTTTACCGGAGCGTATCGGATCAATATCCGGCAAAAGCCAATAGCATCGATAAAACTGGCCAACACTTTTGGGGGGTCTCCTTATAGCTACAAGAACTCAAAAAGGCGACGATGTCATCATCTGCTCCTACCTCGCAGAGTATATAGTGTATACGACTACGACTATATCGTCCGCACAATATATTTCATGCCTGGGTTAATGCCACTTTACTGCAGAATTTGGACTTGGAGACTTAGTAAACAAAACCACTCTGATAGTTATTTTTGTTGCGCCGTGCTATTCAGTGTGACAACTCCGTACTGCGACGGCACACGCGTCCAAGCTCGTATCAAAGTCACACCCATCCCTCTCTGATCCCAAAAGTGAAGACATCCTCCGCATCGTACTTCAAAAACGCAAAGGCTTTACTGGGAACATACAGAGCAATAAAGAAGACAATCTATCTTTCATCATCCTTCACCGAAAAAGTTAAATGCAAGGTACGAAAACGTCCGAAGATATTTTAGGTCCAGCTTCTCTTTCAATTTGCGTCGTCTCCTTTTTTAATTTCTCCTACAAATACCTACATACTTTTTGCCGACTCCGGCAGATGAATTTTCACTGAGAAGCTTTTTATGGCAAAAATACACTTGGAGTGTTTACCAAATCACTGCCGAGAGGCGACCCCGCTTAGGAAAAATTATTTTAATTTTTCAAAATTTTCGATGTTGCTTTGCCCAGGTATTCGGAGCACGCTACCACCACACCACGGCGACCTCCATCCTACACAGGCTGTAAAAACTATTTGAGCCCAACTGCGGCCCTAAGGATAATACCTTAGAGTGACCACGTATACCAATTCAGTCAGGCGATGTCGATCAAGTATCCATAAGCAACTGCGCGCCTCCTCTCTAAGTGCAGTACATCAGATTTAACAGTCGTCAAGTTGGAAGGGGATAGCAACCATATATTACTCCTAGTGTCGGCTTACATAGTCCCTGATAGCAAACTCAAACGTTTCGCAAACAATAAGCTGGAAAACAAAACTTTCATTTATTGTGATCCCAGTTAAGACCGAGTCTGGGAAATATTTCTGCTTTTCGCTTAGCAACTGCCTTTAGTCGTCAAGGCTCAGCAAGATTCTGGCCAAACAACATCACAGCTATCACTTCGTGAGAGGAGAAGATAAAGTGTGAACATGCTTAGCCGAGGAATCTCTTGAACTTTAGTTTCCATGATTAAAGTAGTCCCGCACCTAACCGAGCTATGTAGAGCCCGCCGATTTCCCCGGATGGACTGCTGCACGTGGCCATTGACACGGAAAAAATTAGATTTGCTGTCAACAGCTTCTACTCCTTTATATCTTCGGGCCCTGACGATATCACACCGGTGATGCTCCATTAACTTGAAGAGCCTATAATTATCTCGCTGGGAAGGGTGTTTAGAACTGACATTACTGAAGCCTATATTCTTCAAAGCTGATGAGGGGTTAGAGGCATGTTTGTTCCAAAGCAGACAGAAAAAAATTATTAATTTGACTGCAAGCTTTCTATGGTACAACATGCATGCATGAAGGCCAGGTCTAGAAACATTGCCCTCCATAAATTCATTGACACCATAGAGAGGTACACTACAAATAATATACGTTTGCAGCCTACCTAAATACAGAGGGCACACATGCATTCTCAATTTGTCTTTCTCATGCTTTCAAAGTGCAGAGTCCCAAGCAGTAGCAGCAGAACAGTGATGTCCAGCGAGACGGCCAACATTCAAAAGCATCACACACGGCCATCCCGAAATAAACTTCCTCCGTAGTAGACAATCATCCATTCTCCTTAACTCATTTTAAGTCAACGGCCACTCTAAAACCGCCCTTGCCCCACCAGTGGTGTTGTCTCCATTGTCTGGCGTTGTTGGACTGAAACACCTTGCCGCTAAACAGTTGCTGCTCGTTAGTTTGGCCACATTCACCGCCCCCGTAAGATTGTTCCCTTGAAATATTGTATGTTATTATACATTTTTTATACGTCCTATCCACTTAGAAGAAATCAAAAGTAGACAGGTGTTGCATAAGATCCATCAAGCAGGAAAGGCGTGGGCAAAAGTGCGGGGCTACAAAATTTCTAAGATCATGTGCAAAGCCGACGATATTAGACTCACAAAGTGGCTCATATCTCTAAAGAGAGAAGGCTAAAGGCTCACGATGGGCATACTGACTGGACACTGCCTTCTGGCGTCACATGCGTATAAGTTAGGCCTCGTCAGTAACCGCAAGTGCAGGAAGTGTGAGCTGCAGGAAGAAACGGTTGAGCACGTTCTCTGTTCGTGTCCCGCCCTCGCCAGGTCAAGACTCCAGCTATTAGGGGAGGCAGAGTTGCCAGATCTCGAGGCAGCAATTAATCTGGGTCCTAAAAACTGCTAGTATTTGCCAAGAGGACGTAGTTATTCTATAACGTATAGCCCTGCACCTGATTTGGGTTCTTCCGTTTGGTCTCCAAGCAAATTCTGGTAACATTATGGATACATTCAGTCTATATGAGATCTTTATTGACCAGCCAGTTCAACCTAACCTAAAATTTTTTTTAGTAGACCAGTAATAACAACAATGTACACTGGTTGAACTGAAGAGTACCATCATATGTACGTACATGTATGAAGAAGAGAATTATTTTCTAAATGTAAGTTAAATCTATTTCAAATGGCAGAATTTATGGTTATACAGATCACATTTATGGTACGAAAATCATTATTTTTAACGCTATATAAATATCCTAACTCAAAGCCAAAACTTAACTATTTATTATATATAACCTAAGCGTAATGACTTGAATTGTTTTCGAAATAAATTAATAGAACTTAATAATATCAACTTCACTCCACTAACTACGCATGCGCCACGAGCTCTTAATCATATCCGCTGCCTTCTCTGCAATCATTATCACAATAGCATTTGTATGTCCAGCTGGTATGGTTGGCATAATCGATGCGTCAACGACACGCAAATGCTTAATGCCATGCACTCTTAATTCTGGATCGACCACGGCGTCTGAATCGGTTGAGGGTCCCATCTTACAGGTGCCAACTTGATGTTGTAAACTGGAGCCATAACGACGTAGGCAGCACTGCCAATAAGGTTTACTGCGAAAGATGAGATGTTCACAGCCCAAAAAGGAGTTGGTGTTGAATTTAGTACCCAGCTGACGCATAGACTTTGTTGCAGTTATTTGAAAAATCTGTAGTGGAAATTTATAAAATCGAGATATGAATGCATGTAAGTCCGATGGTCCTTAAACTTCAAATGAACTATCCCGAAATATTTTCGATATTATCCTGATCTTTATCCTAATCATAATATTGTAATTATGCGGATTGTCTTGAAACGATCCCGAAAACAATGACTAAATGATCCGTAGATAGTACAGAAGAATATCTTAAGCAATCCCCAAACTATCCTGAGCCTCAAATGTTCTGTTTTATTTTATTTTTTATATTATTTCGTTTTATTTGATTTGATTTGATTTTATTTTATTTTATTGGCTCATTCCATTTCAGTCACCCGGTTCGCGCAGGACATGATTTTTGATTTCTATGAAATTTTAATATGTAGTTCTTTGGTCAAAATAATGAACCACTTGTTTTTTTTTTTTGTTTTTTTTTTTTTGTGCCTGAAAAAAATTTTTTTTTCGGATTTATCGGCAATTGAATTCGATAAAATGCAATCGATATTTTATTCACCAATTTTTTCAACTGTCAATAACTTTGTCAAAAAATAACCGATTCTCATGATTTTTTCTTTGAAAGGTTCGTAAAGTAAATATAATACTTTTATAGAACTTTATAAACAATAGCATATACTTTAAAAAAAAATTTGTTCACTTAGTATTTAGTAAAAATTTATGACTTTTTTCAAAAATTAATTTCTCAAAAAAGGTTATTTTTTGTTGTTTAAACTTTTTCTATATCGAGTGCACAGTTCATGTTTCAACTTGGCTAAATGCCTATTAGCCAAAACTCGTTGTTTTCGAGATATGAATTTTTGAATATTAAACATTTTTCCCCCCCATTTATTGATGCAATACATATCAGCATACAAGGCGATCAATGTCAAGTGCTTAAAATTAATGTTTAATATTCAAAAATTCATATCTCGATAACAACGAGTTTTGGCTAATGAATATTTACCCATGTTCAAAAATAAACTGCTCACTCTAAATAGAAGAAGTTTAAACAAAAAACAATAACCGTTATTTGAAATATTAATTTTTGAAAAAAAGTCATACATTTTTACTAAATACTAAAAAAAAATTTTTTTTTTGTAACTCTATGCAATTGTTTATAAATTTATATAAAACTAAAATTAAAACGAACATTTCAAAGAAAATCTCATGAGAATCGGTTAATTTTTGACAAAGTCATTGAATGCTGTAATGCATGATGCAATGATCAATAAATGGGGGGAAAATGTTTAATATTCAAAAATTCATATCTCGAAAATAACGAGCTTTGGCTAATAGGCATTTGGCTAAGTTGAAATATGAAATGTTAACTCAATATAGAAAAAGCTTAAACAAAAAAAATAAACTTTTTTGAGAAATACATTTTTTAAAAAAGTCATAAATTTTTACTAAATACTAAACAAATTTTTTTTTAACTAAGTATATGCTATTGTTTATAAATGTATTTAAAATAACGAACATTTCAAAGAAAAAATCATGAGAAGCGGTTAATTTTTGACAAAGTTATTGACAGTTGAAGAAATAGGTGAATAAAATATCGATTTGAGGCAAAAAAAAAAACACGTGTTTCATTATTTTGACCAAAGAACAACATATTAAAATTTCATCGAAATCAAAAATCATGTCCTGCGCGGACCGGGTGTCTTGAAATGGACTGCACCTATTTAAATTTATTTTATTTTTTTATTTTATTTCATTTCATTTTATTTCATTTTATTTTATTTTAATTTATGTTCTTTTATTTTATTTTATTTTATTTTGTTTTATGTTATTTTATTTTATTTTATTATTTTATTTTATTTTGCTATAGGTTATTTTTTTTTATTTATTTTTATTTTTTTTATTTTATTCCATTGCATTTATTTTATTTTATTTCACTTCATTTTGTTTTATGTTATTTTATTTAAATTTTTTTATTTATTTTTTATTCATTTCTTTTATATTGTTTTATTGTATTTTACTTTGTTTTATGTAATTTTATTTTATTCTATTTTTAGTTTGTTTTATTTTATTTTATTTTTATTTTTTTATTTTCTTTTATATTGTTTTATTGTATTTTACTTTATTTTATGTTATTTTATTTTATTTTATGTTATTATATGTGATATTGGTTTGTTGTATTTTACTTTATTTTATTTTATTCTTTTTTATTTTATTTTTATTTTTTTATTTTATTTCATTTTTTTATTTTATTTTATTTTATTTTATTTTATTTTATTTTATTTTATGTTATTTTATTTTATTTTACTTTATTTTATTTCGTTTTATTCCAGGTTATTTTATTTTATTATATTTTATATTATTTTTTAAATTTTATTTCAATTTATTTTATTTTATTTTATGTTATTATATTTGATATTATTTTTAATTTTATTTTGTATTGTTTTATTTTATTTTATTTTATTTTATTTTGTTTTATTTTATTTTATTTTACTTTATTTTATTTCGTTTTATTCCAGGTTATTTTATTTTATTATATTTTATATTATTTTTTAAATTTTATTTCAATTTATTTCATTTTATTTTATGTTATTATATTTGATATTATTTTTAATTTAATTTTATTTTATTTTGTTTTATTTTATTTTGTTTTATTTTATTTTATTTTTTTTTTTTTGTTTTATTTAATTTAATTTTATTTTATTTTGTTTTATTTTATTTTATTTTTTTTTTTGTTTTATTTTATTTTATTTTATTTTATTTTATTTTATTTTATTTTATTTTGTTTTATTTTATTTTATTTTATTTTATTTTATTTTATTTTATTTATTATATTGGTGGTTGATAATAAGCGCGGCAAAGTTCCGGAAGGATTCTAAAACTAAAACAAAATACAATCCGCAAAAGATCCCATAATATCCCGCAATTGTTCTGAACAGGCCCGAACTAATCCCGACATTATCTCAAAATAGTTCAGAAAGAGCATCTTAAAACCAATCCCGAAATATTCCCGAAACTCATTCCGAAATATTCTCAAAATTATTTGGAAATGATACAGAAAACCATCCAGGTATAATCCGGATATAACTCCAAAATATTTCAGAAATCGTTTCGAAATAATCCCGAAATAGTCCTGATACTACCCGGAAAACAATCTTAGAAACCATTCCGAAATGGTTCAAACCAAAATTATCCTGAAAACAATACTGATAAAATCCGAAAATAGTGCCAAACTCGTAACTAGAAGGTCCCGAACTAAAATGAAATATACTCGATATAATTCTGATAACAATCCCGAAATAATTCCGAAACAATGCTAACAAAATCTGACTATCTGACATGATCTGGAAATAGAAAAGAAATAGTCCACAAATAATAACAATTTGATGACGAAACTACCGAAGTTATTTTCATATGACCCGACGTAGTCCCGAAATCATCAGAAAACTTATTCCGAAATATCCACGAAAATCCCTGAAAACAACCCGGAAATGATTCAAAGGCAACTCCCACATTGTGATATGGCCCCGAAATAACACTCAAGTAATTTTAAAAAAAATTCTGAAAGCTTTAGCATGCGTCCTGAATGCTCTCTTCCGGTTGGGGGTCATAGTTCGACTCACTTTTCTAAAATTTCTTAGACCTGCACCTATGAAACCATACACCTCAATATCATCATCTACACCAGATAAACACAGAGTTAGAACAATAATTACACAAATTGAGGAAGACTTCATTTGATCTTTAAGGACCACCCTCATGTATATATTCTAGTATATATTCTACATAATCTCACCAGTTGTACACCCTCCAGCATGGCACGTATATCATCTAGATTCTGCATATAGTTCGGTTCCATACGCGGCCAGTGGAAGGGATTCGTGCTACGCAAAGAAATGCGACCACGACTTCGAGGTCGCAAAAGCACTGGCACGAGACCAAAGCTTTCCTAAAGACAAAGATTCTAGTTTAACAAGCAAAATCGGGTTCACTATATCATTCACCTTGTCATGCAAACCCTCATATACACGCTGATAAAATTCATCTGGTATACCAAGCAAATCACGCAACGAACCCATATGATCACCGCTTAGCGAGCCCGCACCCAAAACGATTTCCATATCGGCATAACCTTTATCTGTTGTATAAAAAAAATAATAACAACTAAATAATTTTTACTCGTATTTTGGAACCCTACCAACTGTTGAGTTTGGCGTACGTACAAAAGCAATACCCTCTGCACCACCTGGTATCGTATAAGGTCCTCTTCCTTCCAATACATAATGCAATATATCCGCTGGATTCATTAAAAGCTTATCATTTATTGTTGTTGTAGTATTCACTAAAAATACCAAGCCATTCAGCGTCACATGGTCCTGTAAATTATAGCCCACCTTCAAATCACGCACAACTGTTATATTCAGCTTCTCCAAGTGCTGGCGCGGTCCAATGCCAGACAACATCAGCAGCTGTGGTGAAGCAATCGCACCAGCTGATAATATCACCTCCTTTCTAGCCTTCACTCGATAAAGTTTGTGTTGCTTCACAAACTCGACACCTGTTGCCAATTTATTCGACGCATCCATAAGGAGGCGTGTAACCCATGATTTCATTGAAATATGCAAGTTCGCGCGCCTTGTTATAGGTCTGATGAAAGCTTTGCTTGCACTACAACGCCGGCCATTGCGCAGATTTGCTTGCGCGCGTCCAAAACCCAACAAATTTTCGCCATTTGGATCGGTGATTTTATAGCCCATTTCATGACTTGATTTGAGAAATGCTTTTAATATTGGCGATTTATAATCTGTGTAATTAACATCGAGTGGTCCTTTACGTCCATGATATGGTGATTTGCGCAGTCCTTTGATGTGCATATTTTCGGATTTTTTGAAGTAGGGTAACACTTCATCATAGCTCCAGCCTTTGTTGCCACTCGCAGCCCATTGATCGTAATCTTTGCGATGTCCACGTGTGTAGAGCATGAAATTTATGAGACTAGTGCCTCCAATACCGCGTCCTTTGGGCCAATTGCAGACACCTCCCTTAAGACCTTGGCATGCATTCGGTGTTGGGTCAGATTTGTAGCCCCAATTGTAGCGCGTCATTTGTGTAAGTGCAGCTGTAAGTGGAACATCGCTGTAAAAAAGAGATGTGTATGTTTATTTTATTAAATAACTAGCATTTCAAGATAGGTAGATTAAGACTAAGTAAAACCACTACTGCGTGCTGAAAAGCGCTTTGGGAGAAAGTAGATCGAGACCTCTGGTGACAAGGATATAAAATAATTATGATGAAGTTCCGTCCGTACATGGTGTACTGTGCATGCAAATAGATTGAGAGTCTCCTGAAGCAACGTTTCACGAAGGCATTGGAGAACGGAGGGGACTGTCAAGCCGGCAGCATGGTTTCCGTAGAGGGCACTCCTCAATAGATGCCTTAGCATAAGAGATAGAAGGAGTCAAGAAAGTAGGGACAGTGTACTATATAGCAAGACTGATAGTCTCCCTGCTCACGCTTGATGTCAAAAACGCGCTCAACTCAGCCAGAGGGGATGACATGTATGAGGCACTAGACAGCAAATTCAAGGTAACGCAAAACCTTAAGGAACTACCTGAACGACAGGTATCTAATGTATGAGATCACTTAGGGTCAAAGAAGGCTATATATAAAAGGCGGAGCGGCCCAGGGTTCGGTACTAGGTCCCGCTCTCTGGGAAATTACTTACGGCAGTCTTCTTCGATTGGATATGCCAAAAAGCACCGTTCTTGTCGCATTCGTAGATGACTTGCAAACTGTGATAACAGCACAAAGCTGCAAGCTGGTGCAGCTTAAACCAAACCAGGACAGCTGCAGTGAAAATATATGGATGGCAAATGGAGAACGTAATCCTAACAAGGAGGCGGATTCCCACTATGAAGAAAAGGTGGTTGGCGACCTGGAAATAGAAACACAAACTTTTACGAAATATCTGTGTTGAGGCTAAACAATAAACTCACCTTCTCGGTGCGCATCCAAGGAGCGCTCGAAAGGGCTGCGTACACTATAGTGAATATAAGTAAATTAATGGCTAACACATGCGGTTCAAAGCCATGTACAAGGAAGCTGCTTGTATCAACTTCGGATTGTATGCTCTAGTACGATGCAGAAATCTAGGTGGACGCAATGAAACACCGGCAGCATCGAACTACCCTCATCTCGGTCCAACGAAAATGAGCACAGCGAATGGCTACAGCTTACCGAACGGTCTGGGCAGAAGTTGTCCTGATCGTATTGGGTAACAAACCGATACATCTTCTTGCTGAGGAAAGAAAAGCTATATACAACAACGGAACCGAAGCAAGAAGGGAGTCCAATGCTGACAACAACAGTGGAGCAGCGGCATTGCGGTATAGTGGACCAGGGAAGTAACTCTTGAACTGAATCTTTGGCTGAAGCGACTACACGGATAGGTCGTCTTTCTAACCAGACACGGTTAATTACGCAAATATCTTCACAAAACAGGTAAGGCTGAAGCCCAGTCGTCTATGCTGCAGAAATTTAGACAGTGAATGCCACATGTCTTTCGAATGCAAGCACTTTGGCCTGCAGTGGTAAAGGATAGTAGAGATAGATAGGATGCGGTCGGCAGATATGTGAGGCATATACTTCTCAGCAAACGAGAAAATGAATGTATAGTCCATTAGCGTGGGAGTAGCCATGAAGCTCACGTAGAGTGTACCCGAGGTAATGTTAAATGCGGTCCCAGGTAGCCCGTTAAGGCAGAAAGGAGTCCTACACCCGGAGGGTCTTGCAATGAGACTTGAAAAAAATCACTACTTAAAAAGGCTTGGTATGGTTTTGGATATCAACCTATCTCAGCTAGTAGTTAAAAACCTCGCTATCTCAAAACTTGTTTCATAAATGCCCTGAGGAGGGCCTTTTTTCAAAAATTGTCTGAATTTGAATTACAAAGCTTTCTTCGATAGGGTTATATTCCAAAAATATTCAACCAGTTTTTTTCTTACCTTAAAAACGTTTCTTGATCACCCGCTTCTAAGAGCAACACTGTCGCATTCGCACTCTCACTTAGACGATTCGCAATCACACAACCACCCGAACCTGCGCCGACAATTATAAAATCATAAGTTTCTTCAAATATTTGCGTGTCGGGCAAGCGTGTGTTCAATAATGAAGTTTCCAAATTACGCGCAAATTCAACGAGTGGCTGAGCGGTTATGAGCAAAGGTAGAGCGGCAAGCCAAAGGCTGGTGGAACAATAGCAAATTGTCGACATATTCGTAATTGCGTGCAAACAAAGTGAAGATGGATAATGACTGTAGATGACAGAAAATTAAAGAATTTAATAGAATTGATTTAAGCTGTGTGAAAATGATGCACTAATTTTAAACAAATTATTTTTAAAATTTAGGACATATTTAGATATTTTTATATGCGGCTTGCGAAATTTTGTTTACATACCTAGATAAGTATGTACATTAGGGTTGGTCGATTTATATGGACGAAAGTAAGCCGATATCGCGCCATCGACTTTTGGTTAGGACTTGGGCTAAGGAAAAAAATGTCCACTACGCATACCCAATAAAATAATTTTCGAGCCTGCGAAATTTAATTTTTTTTTTTTTTTGCCTTTTTTCGACTTTGATTTTTAAGGTGGTTTTCATGACCTACTAAAAAAAATTTCATATGTATAGCCTGTCCGACCCAAAAATGTCCGCTAAAAACGTTTTCGATAACTGTTTTTTGAAAAAAAATATTTTTTAGCGGGAATTTTTGGGTCGGACAGGGTTTACATGAAAGTTTTTAAGTAGGTCATGAAAAAAACCTTAATAATCAAAGTCGAAAAAAAGTAAAAAAAATTAAATTTCGCAGGCTCTCGAATTATTTTTTTGGGTATGCGTAGTGGAACTGTTTTTTCTCAGCCCAAATCTTATCGAAAAATCGATGGCATATCGGTTAATAAAACGACCCAGTCTAATGTACATATGTGTTTGCTAAAATTACTTAGCATTAAAGCGCTAATTGTGCGTGCTGCTTCTAAATTAAGTTCTAATTCGCAATTTCAATTGTACTAGTATGTGTTAAATCAGGCAACATATGTAATGACCTTGCTTATCAGCTTGTTCAGCTCTCATATGACGAAACAAAAATTTTTTTAAACACGAAACTAGCAGCGGTGGCAATTTTTATCAAATTTTATCAACTAAATTCCCGTCCGGCCAATTTTTAGGGAAAATCCATAGCACGACGCAAATTGGAAGAGAAGCTCGGCCTTATATCTCTTCGGAGGTTATCGCACCTTGCATTTATTTTTATTTTTAATATAAGAAAAACCTTCTATGAATTTTGTAACTGAAGATGAGCTGGCTGGTCTGTGACTACCTCACATAGACTGAATGAATCCATAGTATTTCCAGAAGTTTGCTCAATAACCAAACTGAAAACTTCTTCCTTCTCACAAATACTAGAAGCTTTCCAGGACCTATGACACGGGTCAACACATAATTTGACTTTGACTTAAAATCATTAAATTTCAATTCTTTATTGCGTAATTTGACGAAAAAAAATATGTGGCATGAAAAAGTTTGCTTTCCTATTTAGGAAACCGTTTGAACGAAATTTTTCAAAATCTGTGGTTTTAAATTTTACTTGAAAATGAAGCAATTCAAATAAATATTTTTATGAAGTTTTAATATCGAAATAACTTACAAAAAAGTGGAAAATGATTTAAAAGTTTACACTTTTACTATCCCTCAATAAACCCCAAAAATTGTATACATCATATTGTAACGAATGTTAGCAGCACTGAGCGATGCTATAGTCTCTAAGCCGATGCTAAGCAGTGACGTGAATTCACATCCATAGATCAATCATTATGTATCTACATAAACGAAACAATAATTGCGTCTACACATATGTACCATGTACGTATACGAGCAGCGGAGAGTCAATGCACAAACACATGCATATATCTGAGATACTTCTGAAAGTATGCAATGAGAAAAACTATAAAATCATGCAATTGTAGTTACAGCTGAGAAGTTTGAGAGCTGCTGGACTAGTAGATTCTGAAGCGCCTAGAAGATGCGAACATTGAAATCCGAGAGTATAAAAGGCGGCAATTGTAGAGGCGCTGGAATTCAGTTTGATTTGAGGTTTCGATTAAGACGCTATCTAGCGAGCAAGAGCAGTATTATTTTGAATAGTAGAGTTTCATTTGAGCTATCAATCAGTTTGGTTATTAAGCAAGCTATTCGTTGCAAAGTTTGAGTGTTATTTTGAAGTACTTTAATAAAGACCATTTTGCATTATTAAATATTGGAGTTATTTATTCAACAGTTTAGTGATTCGAACTCAGCAGGAGATTGCAAATAAGGGGAATTGCAAGTAAAATCGTTACAATATTTTCATTATATTGGCCTTGATAACGTTGTTCGAAGAAGAGCCTAAAAGCTCTGCTTTATTTTTTGGTAAATTTAAATCTCTAATCAAATCATTAAAATCTTCAGTAGTGTTGAAATGATGGTTTGGTTGTTCTGGTGTCGGTAAAAACTCCTTACCGGCATTGCTCTTATAAGAACTAAGAGATGATCCTAGCTATAATTTTTTTGGTGGCTCTGGTACTGGTTGTATCAGATCGTGTGCGACTGAAGCAGAAGAAGATTCAAGATCAGGATACTCGATAGGTTTTGCATTTTTACCTCTACGCCTTTTACTCGGATTCACAATGCAAAAGTAGTAGTCTTTAACGTGGTCTTTTGGTTCCCGCCAGATTCTTGGTGTTGCAAATTTCATAGATATTTTCTCACCTCGATAGCAAGCTCAAATATAGCAAGACTAATAAGTATGTCTACTATATTTAATTTACTATCTAAATATAATTTGTTTACCTTACAATAACTACAAGCGACATGTGGAGCCCATGTCTTGTATTGATTCAAAACAGGAGAGCTAAAATATGCTTCGTAGTATTTAATTTTATATCTCGAAATTTAATAAATTGCCCACCACATATATAACAAAAAGCATCAGTTTCATATTTACACTTTTGCGACGGCATTTTAGGTTATTCTAGATTTGTAAAAAACACCAGATCTGTTGTTTAGTTATCAATCTAGCGCTATGAGTATTGTTACTATAATCATTACGAAAGCAAACTTTATACCGAACAAGTAAGGAAGGCTAAGTTCGGATGTAACCGAACATTACGTACTCAGCTGAGAGCTTTGGAGACAAAATAAGGGAAAATCACCATTTAGCAAAATGAACCTAGAGTAACCCTGGAATGTGTTTGTATGACATGGGTTTCAAATGGTTGGTATTAAATAGTATTTTAAAAGGGAGTGGGCCATAGTTCTATAGGTGAACGCCATTTCGGGATATCGCCATAAAGGTGGACCAGGGGTGTCTCTAGAATCTCTTTGTACGATATGGGTATCAACTGAAAGGTTTTAATGAGTATTTTAAAAGGGAGTGGACCTTAGTTATATATGTGAAGGCGTTCTCGAGATATCTACCCAAATGTGGACCAGGGTGACCCAGAACATCATCTGTCGGGTACCGCTAATTTATTTATATATGTAATACGACGAACAGTATTCCTGCCAAAATTCCAAGGCCTTTTGATTTCGCCCTGCAGAACTTTTTCATTTTCTTCTACTTAATATGGTAGGTGTCACACCCATTTTACAAAGTTTTTTTCTAAAGTTATATTTCGCGTCAATAAACCAATTCAATTACCATGTTTCATCTCTTTTTTCCTATTTGGTATAGAATTATGGCATTTTTTTTGATTGTTCGCAATTTACAATATCGAAACATTGGGCGTGGTCGTAGTCGGATTTCGGCCATTTTTTATACCTAGATAAAGAGAGTTTAGATGAGTACGTGAACTAATTTCAGTAAACATATATCGATTTTTGCTCAATTTATCGTGTTAACGGTCGAGCGGAAGGACAGACGGTCGACTGTTTATAAAAACTGGGCGTGGCTTCAACCGATTTCGCCCATTTTCACAGAAAACAGTTATCGTCATAGAATCTATGCCCCTACCAAATTTCACAACGATTGATAAATTTTTGTTCGACTTATGGCATTAAAAGTATTCTAGACGAATTAAATGAAAAAGGGCGGAGCCACGCCCATTTTGAAATTTTCCTTAGTTTTTGTATTTTGTTGCACCATATCATTACTGGAGTTGAATGTTGACATAATTTACTTATATACTGTAAAAATATTAAATTTTTTGTTAAAATTTGACTTTAAAAAAAGTTTTTTTTTTAAAGTGAGCGTGTTCGTCATCCGATTTTGCTAATTTTTATTTAGCACACATATAGTAATAGGAGAAACCTGCCTGCCAAATTTCATCATGATATCTTCAACGACTGCCAAATTACAGCTTACAAAAATTTTAAATTACCTTCTTTTAAAAGTGGGCGGTGCCACGCCCATTGTCCAAAATTTTACCAATTTTCTATTTTACGTCATAAGGTCAACGCACCTACCAATTTTCATCGCTTTATCCGTCTTTGGTAATGAATTATCACACTTTTTCGGTTTTTCGAAATTTTCGATATCGAAAAAGTGGGCGTGGTTGTAGTCCGATTTCGTTCATTTTAAATAGAGATCTGAGATGAACGCCCAGAAACCTACACACCAAATTTCATCAAGATACCTCAAAATTTACTCAAGTTATCGTGTTGACGGACGGACGGACGGCCGGACATGCCTAAATGAGTTTCTTTTTTCGCTCAGTCATTTTGATATATAGAAGTCTATATCTATCTCGATTAGTTTATGCCACTACGGATTACCGTTATGCCAACAAAGTTAATATACTAGGTAAGCTCTGCTCAGCTGAGTATAAAAAAGGTATTTTCGTTTCGTTTTTGTTTATAATAAAACAGAAAATCATGAAATAAACTTTAGGGCAAAGAACAAATTTTTTTTGTAGAGTCGTGTGCTGCTTATAAATCCGATAGCTGTGGCACTCACAAAACATGCTCGATCGTTTTCTCCTCCAATTCGCACTTTCTACATCTGCCATCATTGTCAAGGCCTAATTTAAAAGCATGTGTCGCCAGAAGGCTGTCTACAGTCGGAATACTCATCATTAGCCTACAGTCCCCACTTTTTTATGATAACACTAACTTTGTTATTGTAAGGTTGTAAGACTTGCACATGTACCGCAGACCCTACTCATTTCTGTGGAACCATCGGTATACATGTGTCGCATTTTATGCCATTTGAATCGCAGGTAGGGAATTAGGTAGTCTATCCGTCCAATATTTGATGACGCTACACCACTATGGCCGTATTATCTGCGCTGAATCTTCCCAGACGCAAAGAGTTCCGTTGCAGTTGTTAATGCTATGTTCTACGCCACCAGCTCTATGGGTAGAATGTGTAGAATGGCATACAGTGCAGCCGTCGGGGTTGTTTTCAGGGCTCCCGTCACACCATGCATTCATAGCTTATATAAAAATTCTAAATATTGTGGGTAGGTTTTTTTTGTGGCCGCTCACTAAACAAGAACACCATAGTATAGGAAAGGCTTTTACAATCGCCATAAATATCGAATGAGGGTGAGGGCGCTAGACCACGCGTATACCCCAGCATTTTTTACATGCATAAAGTGCCGTCGAGGCCTTCTTTAATCTCTCCTCCACGTTGAGCTTCCACGACAACTACTATCTAGAATGATTCCTTGCTATGTTTTACAGACTTTTTCTTTTAGGGCCACTCCTCCTAGCTTAGGCCTGTTCAAATTTGGGACCTTTTACCTCTTAGTAAAAAAGATCATATACGTATTCTCTGCGTTGGCGGTCAATCCGACATAAGATGCACAGGTATGTATATGCCGCAGTGCCCGATTCATCAAAGAGCTTACTATATTCCCCAATACCGTGAGTAAATATGTTCACACATCAAAAATGATATTTATGTTTTACCAGGCCCTCCAAGCTACATTTATTTCATGTCGTTATCGCTGAAACATGTACCTCATCACCTTGTTAAATATTTATTGGTTCTATCAACGTTTTTGTCTCTTTTGACTTATTGTACATTTACATTCTTATTGCTAGAGCAAGACCCGAACCGGTTAGAATATTTCCAAATACAATGACAAGTAGCTGCATAAACTTGAGATTGAAGCCTTAACAACAACTTAACTTGACCACAAATGAACCACCATACCATTATAATCAACTAAAGCGGCGTAGACTTGTTTGACTGCACTATTTATGTACTAAAAAAAAGATACATTATCCAATATAAAGATAAGGCAAGAAGTCTTTTTGGCGTGCGAATGAAGCGATCAATGAGGTGCTTCTTTATGGTTAATTGTTTTGAATATTTTTAGGCTATGCATATTTCACTTTTGCAAGTTCGGAAGGTGCGTGAATGCAAAACACTCTCTTTGCAAATTTTCATGTATTTGTAAAGTTTTATTGTTCATAAATATTTCGGTTTGATAGCGATTCGCATTCGAAGCATCAGAGATGTAAAATATTAACTAAGCACATTGATTAAGTTGACCTCGCTACAAGTGTTTTATTAATGAGACAAGAATGCTTCATATTTTTTATGATATTAATGGATGTTTTTAATGCGAAATTTTGTATTTTATTAATGTTTAAAAAACATTTTTTTTAATTAAAAGAAGTACTATGGGCGGTTGATAAACACGTCAGATAATTACTAAAATATGTAACACAAAAAAGAAAATATAAATGTACATATGAATACAATAAGTAGTCTATAACATTTCGATAGTAAATCGATTGCAAAGTTTTACAACAAATAGATAATTATCGATTTTTATCGAGTTAGCTTTGTTATCAAAAAGTATCATTATGGAGAAAATATCTTTTATTTATCCAAATGTTATCGATATGTTACCAAAATGTATGAATTTGACATCAACGAGTTATCGCTTTGTTGCCGAAGGAGTCGACATGTTAGCAAAAAGTTATCGATTTGTGACCGAGAGGTTGGCGAGTTGTGGCAATTTGTTGTCGGCGTTTTTGTTGTTATTGTTGTTATTTTTGTTATTGTTATTGTTGTTGTTCTTGAGTATATCTTTTTGTTACTCTAGGTTCATCAAATCCATTGTTGTTGTTGTTGTTCTTGTAGCGATAAGGTTGCTCCCCGAAGGTTATGGGAGTGTTATGAATGTTGATAGTCCTTTGCCGGATATAGATCGTGTACGTTCCGGTAACAAAGCACTATTAAGGTACTGGCTCGAACATTTCGGAGACGTTGCAATTGGCGTGTTATCGATGGCTGCCGATTTGTTATCAATAGGTTATCAATTTGCAATAGAAAAATTGCTGATTCGTTATAGATAAATTACTGTTTAGTTATCAAAAATTTATCGATAGTTTATCGAAAATGTACCGATTTCTTATTCGAGTACTAGCAATTTGTTATCGACGTCTTATCGAACACTAATCGGTTTGTTGTGAAACAGATATCGATTAAGCCTTAATATAAAATCGACGACACATCTATAACTCGTCGATAACAAGCCGAAAACAAACCGAAGAATAAAAAATACACACAAGACGCGATATAGCTCCGAATTCTCTTCCAATTTTCGTCGTGCTCCTTTTTAATTTTTTTCTTAAAATTGTCGGATCGGAAGCAAATTTTTTTTCGCCAACTCCGAACAGCATCTGCAAGCGAGATGGGTTTTTTTTAGATGTTTTTCATACCAAAATAAGTTTCATTTGAGATAAAAAAAGTTTCATTTGATATGAAAAAAGTTTCATTTGATATGAAAAAAGTTTCATTTGATATGAAAAAAGTTTCATCTGAAGCGGAAAAATTTATTTTGATTTCAAAAACAGTTTCATTTGAAATGAAAAAAGTTTATATAAAATGAAAAAAGTTTTATTTGAAATGAAAAAAGTTTCATTTGATTTGAAAAAAGCTTAAATGAAATGAAAACAGTTTTATTTGAAATGAAAAAAGTTTCAACTGAAATGGTTTCATTTGTTTTGAAAAAAAGTTTTATCTAAAATGGAAAACGTTTCATTGTTTTTGAAAAAAGTTCCATTTGATATAAAAGAAGTTTTATTTGACTTGTAAAACTTTTCATTTGATTTGAAAAAGTTTCGTATGAAATGGAACGGGCTTCAATTGATTTGAAACAAATTTTCCTAAAAATATAGAAAATTATAGTTTTGTAAAGTAAACTGTGAAACACATTTCATCCAAGAGAGTTGTTTTTTTGTTTTTCTTTCAAAAAACTTTAAGTTTCGGTGAAATTTCACTTCAATCACTGAACTTAAGACCACAGTGTATTGTAACTGTCCAGTACATACTCATACATTCTTACTTTGGATTTTGCACACACATATATGAAAATTTCAAAAGCAAGTTTCTTTTTTTGTTTGAAAAAAAAAATCACTAAATATTGTATTTATTTAAACTTAGACCAAAAACTCTTAAAAAAATGTGAGATTTGTCACGCACCAACCATGAAGTGGTTAGCAGATACTGTTATTCTAGTTTCTTATTTAAACATTGTAAATAAAACTTTATTGTATTTAATATGATTTGACAAACTTTAATCTCTTATTTTTATTCAATTATTATTTTGTTTGCTTCTATAATGTTGCACATAGATTACACTTTTTCAAAGCTTTTTATTGCGTTAATTTCTTTTCTAAAGAAATAGATCACAACGTAGCATCCAATAGTTAAATTTTAATTCTTCATAAAATTGTATGTTACTTTTTCTTAAATCACAAAATTTGTAATCACACTCACATTTCGTTTTATTCGCTCCGCTTCGTTGCGCTGCGCATGCGCCAACGTTACACCTTCAACCGTTCGATTGCTATTGAATGCGCTGGTCATCTACGGCACGGCTCGTTAGCTCGTTTACGCAAAATCGGTCAGTGGTGCTAAAGCAACAAATGACAACATTATAATGTAAACAAATGTAAAATAATGCAGGTAGCGCCTACAAAAAATACTTAAGCCAATATAATAAATAAATACAAAGGTCTTTGTTCATCATTAGTAATTTAAGATGACAATTAATTTAATTTGTATACCTTTATACTCAGTTGAGCAGAGCTCACAGAGTATATTAATTTTGTTCGCATAACGGTAATCCGTAACGGCATAAACTAATCGAGATAGATATAGACTTCTATATATCAAAATTAAAGAAATTCATTTATCCATGTCCGTCCGTCCGTCCGTAAATACCATAACTTGAGTAAATTTAGTGGTATGTAAGTTCCTGGGTACTCATCTCAGATCCCTATTTAAAATTAACGATATCGGACTATAACCACGCCTACTTTTTCGATATCGAAAATTTCGAGAAACCGAAAAAGTGCGATAAGTCATTACCAAATACGGCTAAAGCGATGAAACTCGGTAGGTGGTTTCACCTTATGGCGCAGAATAGAAAATTAGTAAAATTTTGGACAATGGGCGTGGCACCTCCCACTTTTAAAAGAAGGTAATTTAAAAGTTATGCAAGGTGTAATTTGGCAGTCATTGAAGATATCATGATGAAATTTGGCAGGCAGGTTACTCCTATTACTATATGTGTGCCAAATAAAAATTAGCAAAATCGGATGGCGCGCACGCCCACTTTGAATCCAACAATTTTAAAAGTCAAATTTTTACAAAAAATTTAATGCCCGTAATCATAGTCGAAATAAAATAGAGTTTTATTGGTTTAAATATGGTTATAAATTAAATATCATTTTAAGTCTGTTATAGTCCACTTAAACACTATTTTATCTCTAAAAAGTATTTTAAATTTAAAATGACATGAGTGCGATTTAAATTTTTTAAAATAGATTTTAGGTTGTCGATCTGCTGTCAAAAATTGCGAGAAATTAAACAATTTGCTACTTAAACGCGATGAACTTAAAGGGAAGTGAAAAAAGGATTCCCCGACAAGCAAATATATGTACGTCAGGAACTAATTTATTATCGCTTGAATTCGTATTATTATATTTCTGACGAAAATTACACAATTTGTGCGATGGTTACTTGGCTCCACATATGCGATATATTTAATTAAGATTATTCCGCATTCATAGCTATTTGTGAGTTTTGATATTTTAGTATCTTTTGAGGAAAAAGTAGCATCCTATATTGATTTTGGCATTAAATATAGAGTATTCAATGGAAGGAATTATTTACCACAGGCGTCGATTTTTAATATATGTCCAAAAATTTCAGATGACGCGTTTTAATTTCGGAATCAATAATCCGAAGGCGACAAAGTAATGCTTTTACTCTGTCAAGAGATTTTTACAAAAAAAAAAAGAGTTTAAAATTTTCATGTGGTTGGTGTAATTTTGGTGATATTGTTGTACACAGAAAGGACTTAACTAAAAAGGTGTTTTGCGCGGATACAATTTTCACCAGTACTAATAAAAGAACAATTTCTTATTTTCGACTTCTGATGATTGAATTATTATTACAGAATTCTTGAATTCTGCTGGGATTTCCTTTTGTGTCTTACATTTCCCTTTAAATTTGCCAATTCCCCTTAAAAGGAAGCGTGAAATAAAACAGGGAATACAACAAGAACTAACAACAAAAAATTTTAAGATCTGCTTGGTAGGGGCGCTGTTGTACTACTTCCCTCCTTTTTCACCCCTTCTATGTCATGACCGACTTGAGTTCAATTATTTTCTAATAAAAGGAACTTACACTTTGCAGGTCCATGTACAATGGCTACACTATACTAAACTCGCTTTATTTTTGCTGATTTTGCGAAAACAAACCTAAATTTGATTTAACTTGATTATCATTGAATGTCCTGCATACTTATTAGTATCGAGGTTAGAGATATCCCTATTCGGTTTCGGGTCTATTAAATTAAACGGCTTTAAGGGTTAGGACCACCTAACATTTAAGATTTGCATCATTTTGGCCGTCACATCTGTCTTAATGAAAACAACTTTTCTTTACAACATTCTTACAAACTATATTAACTATTCAACATGAGGTATTAGTGTATGAGTGGATAGCCTTGTTGCTTCCTTTGCTTTAAAGAGCCCAAATCCGCTTTAACTACTTATTCGTTTATGGTGCGTTATTTAAATATTTTTTTAAGAACAATATTAAATAAATTTTCTTTAAATAAGTATTTTCATGTTCAATTAAAAGACAGCGAATTTTTACAAAACGTTTGCTAATAACTTTTAAATACATTTGAATGATAATTATCCGCCACCAGATTATGATCAAAACGCATTTTCAGATACTCCTTTGACAATTTTTGTGGTATTGTAAGAGTGTTTGTCACGTAAAAAATTATAATATTTTATACGTGGAGTCAAGTAACCACGGTTGTAAGGAACAGGGTGAAATTTTAAAATTTCTAAAAAAATTCTTCATAGCGCCAATCAATACCCTGTCCATGCTTATTTTAGCTGAAACTGTGTTTAATATGTCTATGACAAACCGAAATTTCAAATCCCATTTTTAATTTAGGCAAGATTTTAACTAAAGAGCATTTAAGTCAGCGACTATGATTACGGGCCAATAAATTTATAGCATATAAGTAAATTATGTCAACATTTAACTTCAGTAATGATATGGTGCAACAAAATACAAAAATAAAAGAAATTTTCAAAATGGGCGTGGCTCCGCCCTTTTTCATTTAATTTGTCTAGGATACTTTTAATGCCATAAGTCGCACAAAAATTTACTAATCCTTTTGAAATTTGGTAGGGGCATAGATTTTATGACGCTAACTGTTTTCTGTGAAAATAGGCGAAATCGGTTGAAGCCACGCCCAGTTTTTATACACAGTCGTCCGTCTGTCCTTCCGCTCGGCCGTTAACACGATAACTTGAGCAAAAATCGATATATCTTTACTAAACTCAGTTCACGTACTTATCTGAACTCACTTTGTATTGGTATACAAAATGGCCGAAATCCGACTATGATCACGCCCACTTTTTCGATATCGAAAATTACAAAAAATTAAAAAAATGCCATAATTCTATACCAAATATGAAGAAAGGGATGAAACATGGTAATTGGATTGGTTTATTGACGCGAAATATAACTTTAGAAAAAACTTTGTAAAATGGTTGTGACACCTACCATATTAAGTAAAAGAAAATGAAAAAGTTCTGCAGGGCGAAATAAAAAACCCTTGAAACCTTGGCAGGTATTACATATATAAATAAATTAGCGGTATCCAACAGATGATGTTCTGGGTCACCCTGGTCCACATTTTGGTCGATGTCTGGAAAACGCCTTCACATATAGAACTACCACCACTCCTTTTAAAACTCTCATTAATACCTTTAATTTGATACCCATATCGTACAAACAAATTCTAGGGTCACCCCTGGTCGACCTTTATGGCGATATGTCGAAACGGCGTCCACCTATAGAACTATGGCCCACTCCCTCATAAAATTCTCTTTAATGCCTTTCATTTGATACACATGTTATACAAACACATTCCAGGGTGTCCCTCGGTTCATTTTCCTACATGGTTAGTTTCCCTTATGTTGTCACCATAGCTCTCAACTGAGTATGTAATGTTCGGTTACACCCGAACTTAACCTTCCTTTCTTGTTATGTTTATTTTCCTCCATGTTAACTATGACATTGCAGTATTCTCAAGTTCAAATTAAAAGAAAATTTATTAGATTGATTTTTGTGTTTTTATAACTGTAACGAAATGCTGCGCGTATCGCTTTTGCTTTAAGTATGTTCAATGTGCGTGTGCGCATGCGCATGTTTACCTTTTTTAAGGTAGTTTGTATTCAGTGCAAGCTCATTGCAAGTTTTAATATGCAAAACATTTAGATATGTGCATATAATTTTATATTAATTTTTGTATTTTTATGACTGATTTATACAAATATGTATTAATAATTTTTTTATTGTTATCAAATGTTTCGTATTGGTATGAATGCGATTTTCTAATTATATTCCAAAGCCTACGTGATTAAGATGGCCAAAAAAGCTGCACAAAAAAACTTATCTGTAATGACAGGTACAGATCAGATGCCAAACTAATGGGTATGTAGTATTTCGGGTGCAAATGACTGCTTCTTTACGATTTCGGTAGAATACTCGAGTCATTCTCCAAGAATACTAGACATGATTGAGTTTTATTAAAGATTGTTCTAAGCCATTCTAGAATCGTTCTGCCTGTCATCTGCAATATAGCAGGGCATATCCCATCTGCACCCGACTATGTAAACTTTGCAAACGCCCATTCAATTTTTGTATTTGCCACCGAACCTGGTACTGTTTTCTCTCTATTGGGAGTTGATACGTGGATACAGGGACTTTCCTCAGTCTCACTGTTTGTCTGGAGCACCCTATATCAGCACATACATCAATCGACTTGTTTCTCTATACTTGTTCCAAAATTAGGCACTTTCCATAAGCTTTTGCCAGCTTAAAAATTTTCCTTACTTACCCTTCTAAAGAAGACTCAGCTCCTTAATACACCATAGTACCTATGTTTTTCTCATGAATCATTTTATAGAACAAGCACTGCTCCTCACAGTTGCCAGCGTCTTTGATAGAAGGTTGTTGGATTCCTCCATCTCCTTTACGGTGGTAACATCTTTGGGTTGCCAAAATGTGGCTTCAATATATCTCTGGAGTTTGCACCAGCCCTTTGTCCTGGAGTTTCTTAAGGTTTTCCTCTTTTCTATCCTCTTTAGGGAAATGCTGAAATTAATGTGTATCGAAGTTTAGATTTATCTTCATTGATGCGAACCAAAATATTACAATATGTGAGCTTTGATCAGTTGAGTATAAAAATAGCGAAGGCTTGGATATCCACAGTCAAAATCTACGAGCTGTTTAAAACAATTTTATTGTGCTGACTAATAATAGCTGTTTATTTGGCTTAATAAACATTCTCAATATTTGCGGCAACATTGTTTATTTGAATTTGTAATTCTCTTCGGTTGATCCGCGTTCAACTAGAATGGGTATGACAAGTTCAGTTTTTTAATAAATAAACTTTGTTCCACAGTAAATAAATTTTAAATACGGTTTTGAAATAAACTAAATTTGTGATACGCTCAACATCTTTTTAAGTCATTGTTGCCTTTTTATACCTTTAATGAACATGAAATAGTATATTAACTTTGGTCCGATTTTGTAACGTTGAGAAATATAGAATAGAGACTCACCATTGAGTATACCGAATTGATCAGGGCGACGAACTGAGTTGATATAGCCATGTCCGTCTGTCCGACCGGCCGTCTGTTAGTCCGTCTGTCTGTTTGAGCGCAAACTAGTCCTTCAAATTTTGAGATTTCTCAATGAAATTTGGCACAAGGATGTATTTTTGTATTACATTAGATATTTGTCGGACCCGTTAGGATCGGACCGCTATAACATATATCTCCCATACAATCGATCGTTCAGATAAGACGATTTGGTCATTCCTGCCGCAATTTAGAAAGTATAAACTTGAAACTCGGTGATACATGTTCTAATATATCATAGAAGATATCCTGAAAAAATCACTTTGATCGGAGGTATATATAGTTATATCCCATACAACCGATCGTTCAGATAGAGCGATTTTTGGCCATTTCTCCCTTAATTTCCAATATAAACACGTTAAACTTGGTGATATTTATTCTAATATATCATAGAAAATTCCCTGTAAAAGACATTTCGATCCGAGCTTTATATAATATACTAGCTTTACCAGGCGCACGTTTTAACGCCCGAGATCGAATGGATGTTGCGTTATTTTTTCTGTTTTGTTTGTTGATAATTTAATTTATTGTTCTGTAAATTGAATTAAATTTTGTACACATATTTGGTGAAATTTTCTGTTAAAACTTTTATTCTTGTATCTTATTGTATCTTATTTTATATTATTGTATTGCTTTTACCGCTGATGATTGTTGCTTTGATTACATTCCGAAGAAGCATGACTGGTGAGCCAATTTTCAAAGTTGATATATGCGCAGGCATTCCTTTTGGTTCTAAGGAGTATAGAAATTCATTTGAATAATTCACAATTTTATCTTCATCTGTAACTGTGTCGATCGATTTATATTTCGTCACTTCACCAGGAAATTGATTTTGAAAGCGATCATTGATTTTGTTAACATGATCATTTTTGGGAGCTAAAATAGTTCTTTCGAATAGCCAAAAAGCAAAAACTATAAATTTAAAATTCTTAATTCTGAAATATGAAAAACTTTCGGCTTGATCGAAGGAACCTCGAGCCAAAATTTGGTGATGATCGAAGTATAGCAAACACGTTTTCATAGGGAACACACACACAGAATTTGATTTTTATAGAAGATGTAGATAGACTGAATCTAAACACTTTTTTTAACAGCGGCAGATTACTAAACGTCCAAAAGGCATAACAGCTAAACTCAACAATGCAGTCAAACTTTAGGTGTTAAAATAACTTAAGTTTGTACGGCAGCCATAGTTTTCCCCATTCCACATTTTACTGCAGGTTTTAGGACTTAACGTCACATAGCTCCATACCAATTTTAATTATCCTACCATTACGACGTCCAGATATATGCAGTATAATATATTCCATTTGTATGGGAGGTGCCACGCACCCTTTTTCCCAATTCCGCCTTTTCTTGGTGGTGTTGGGGATTTACCTCATATAACTCCTTACTGAATTTCAATGTTCTGCCATGTATACCTTCAGAGGTATGCAGTACCAAAGATTCCATTTGTATGGGAGGTGCCACGCCCCTTTTATATATCGAATTTTTAGCCTAAAAACTTCCCGTTGATCGAAGGAACCCATAACCACAATTTGGTGATGATTGATGTATGGGAAATACGTTTCCATAGCGAACACACAAAGAATTTGATTTATATATATATATGGCTAAACCGATTTGGGATTTCAAAATCAACTAACCATCATCTCTCCTTCCTGTATCTTTCCTAAAAATTTCATGGCAATCTGCGAGCCGTTCTCGAGTTATGGAGTGACAATCAAAATGTACACTCCTTTTTATATATGGGGTATTCCATCCCATTTCGACCAATTTTGAACCCGACCCCTTTAGAATTGGCTGAAAGTTTTTTTTCTTTTTCTAGCTTACGAAAGACGTTTTTCAGAATTTTTTCAAATTTTTCATCCAACTCAAAAAAAGTTATGAATTTTAAAAAAAACACCGTTTTTGTTTTTAAAATGCTATAACTTTTCAAAAATTGACCGTTTGGGATCTTTTTTTTTTTTAATTTGTTTTTAAATGTACTTTTCGGAAAAAAAAAAAACAAAAAAAAATGTTTAAAGTTTTTTTTTTTAATTTTTTAGTTTTTCGAGATTTTTCGAATTTCGCCATCTTTTTTTTTTTTTTTTTTGTCATAAAAAACTTCAATCAATTCTGCAATCATCCTCACTAATCCCGGAGTGGGCCGATTTTTTTTTATATTTTTTTTTTATTTAATTGAAAAAAAAATTTTCAAAAATAAAAATTCTTTTTTATCAATTTTATTTATATAACAAAAAAATGTAAGCAAATGATTTTTAAGTATTCTTTTCTTTATATATTATGGTAATCTACGATTTTTTTATTTTATATATCTTAAAATCGTTTAGGTATGTACATCTGTTCACTATATATTTCTTATCTTATACAGCGCATTTTTTGGAGAATAAGAATGGGATAAGATTATTGCTCAGCCCCATTCATGAATATGAAGTCTTCGGCACAGCCGAATACAGTCCCATCCTTACTTGTTTCTATTACGATTCCCTTTGCTCTGCAAGGAGTTCGAAATAATCTGGAAATGATTCCGAAGTGATCCTGTAACAATCCTAAAATGTTTTCGAAATAGTTTCGAAATTACTCCTCAAATATAATAGAAGTAATCCTAAAATTGCACAGCAATAGTTTCGAAATGATCGCTACAATGATTATGAAGTGCTCCTGAAGTCATTCCGAAATGTTCACGAAATAATCGGAAGTAATCTTAAAATGTTCCAAGAATATACGATACAATTTCATTCCCTTCAATATTTGATCGATCTTTGTTAATCGGTTACGCATGGACAAAGGTGGTAATTAGCTCCATATTAGTTCATGTGCATGCTCATATCCCCTCTTCAATAAAAAAATGATGTGTACCAGTTTTATTGTATGAATCGATGGGTCTTTATTTTAATGAAAAAAAAACAATAAGTCTGGTTATAACTGCACTTTTTTTTATTTTAGCTCACTTTTACTGGTATGTTAAAAAGTTTGGCTTCTGGCGACCGCCGTTCTGTGGTAGTAACGTGTTCCGCCTATCACACCGAAGGTCCTCGGTTGAGGTCCGGGCAAAGCAAACATTTTTGATGAAACATTAGAAAAAAGTTGTTCTAAGCGGCATGGTCCCTTGGCAGTGATTTGGCAAACACTCCGAGTGTATTCCTGCCATGACAAGCTTATCATTGAAAGCCGTTTGTACTCGGCGTAAAACATGTAAAACCTGTTTCGCCAATTTATAGAAAAAATTAAAAGAACACGACGCAAATTAGAATCGAATCTCGGTATAAATTCTCTTCGAAGATTATCGCGTGTTGGATAAAATGTTTTTTATTTTATTCTCATTTCCAATACTAACAAAAATCTTATTTTAAAGAGAAGCAAAAAGGCCACCACTGGACTTATTTAAAAAAACAAAACAGAAGTTTTGAGGATTTGTGGATGAAAGATGTCCTTGCCTGCCACTGGTTGATATGCACTTTTACGGATATGATAAGAAGTTTCGCTTTTATTCATTCTTAACATAAATCCCTTTTTCACCGCTTTTGCTGCTTTTGTATCAATAAATATTCGTGCCATTTCTCTCTAAATATATCCTTAATACATTTGTCAGAGCACACAACTGGATATATGGCACGAGATCAGTAGTGTGCTTACTCAAAAATCTGATTTTTCGAAGCTATGAGTAACTCCGGACTTCATAGTTCAATACCTACCGAACTGGAGGCTCAATTTACTAATACCCATAATAATCATCGAAAAAAGACTTTGTAAAAATTTATAATTGTATTGGCCCATTCGGTAGAGGCAGTCAGTTTTTCGCGATTTCTGAACATTGCTATTTTATAAGTTGATCGCTGTTTTGATCTAGATGTGCGATATAAAGATCAGTTTCGTCCGAACTTACACTTCCTTACTTGTTTTTTGTTTTCTTCTCTATGGGGCTTGAGTAGAAGAAAAATTTGAAATTTATTTTCGAATTTTATAGATCAGGGTCGTTTTTGGCGGGGAGGTGGGGGAGGTCCAGGGGGTTCGGATGATTATCACAGCTGAGTTCTCCGAAATTTGCAATAGACGCACAAAATTTGTGAATATTGCCATTCAGTGTTCTTGTAGGGTTGGCAGTAATGCGCTAGCAAAACTAACTGTTTAAGTGATGATATAAATGAAAATACCAAGTTACGGAAAAATTCATTTATGTACCTAGATTCACTCTTCGTTTACTTACTTCTCTAAAAGTAAGTTAAAAAACAGTAACAATTGATTTAAGTAAGCTATCCGTTGCGAAGTATAGGTAAGTGTTATTTTGAAGTACTTTAATAAAGGCCATTTTGCATTATTGAATAGTTGAGTTATTTATTCAACAGTTTAGTGATTCGAACGTTAGTAGAAGATTGCAAATAAGAGGAATTGCACTGAATTCGTTACAGTATGTTCGTGTAGAAACATGAGTTGGTCCATTGCTGCATTACAATGGAGTCTAATGGTAAGTACACCAGTATGACCCAACTGGACACACACATGATCCAAAGATTTTTACAGGGAAGTAGCGTTAGTGCAATACAATTAGCAAATTTAATGTCAGATACCGAAATAAAACCGTATATGCTGTTTTGTCGCCTATATTCTTAAAATTATAAATACCTTAAATAAAGGGTTCCAATTAGAAAAGATTCCTCTGTCATTCCTATACCATCAAAATGAAAAACATTTCAAACTTATCTTGAGCAACTTCATGCATAATGAGTACATAAAAAATATATACGTTTAAACGGTTAAGCGCCTATTAAGTAAGTAAGTAAGTAGTAGTGAACAGCGGAGGCGTTGTTAAATAAAGCGATGCCAAAAATCTAATGTAACTAGGCTCTGTTGATGCGCGCCTGTAAATATACTACACAATTTGGATCGAAAAACATGCTTTGTTGATTGCATTCCAAAAGCAATAGATATTTAGCATTGCATTTTCCAAAAAATTATATACGGCTTTGCATTTACTACGTCATGGCAAATACGCAACCTCAAAAACCGTATTTTATTTTTGCTGATGCGTTGCAAACATGTGATATAAGTTATATATATGACCGATCTCTATGATTTTTTAGACAACATTTTTTGTAATATATATGTAAGCATTGCTTGAAATTCAAAGCTTAAATCTGTTAAAATGGGGCAGAAATTACGAAAAGTACCAAAAAGTACCCTTATACTCCCGATCAGGTGCAGTTGGTCTTGCATCGTTGCATAGCATATTTCCATTGCACACCATTATAATACCTAAACAAAGCACACGCATATGCACCTGTCAAGCATTACAAAATTTGCATTGGAAATGCAATAAGCAAAGCAATTTTCGAACAAGAACACTTTCGTCAGATCACCAGTAATCTCAACGAAAGTTGCATGGGTTTTTTAAGCGTGAATTGATAATTATATGCATATGTGCACAGATGCGCATGTTAATGTTATTTATTATATTGTTACGAAAATTAGCTACACTAAGGGGTACTGTCATCTCTAAGCGACGCTAAGCAGTGACTTTTATGCACATCAATAGATCAATCATTATGTCTACACAGATGTACGTACACGCAGCGGAGAAGAGACGCACAAACAAACAAACAAAAATGCAGGTATCTTATCTGAGATGCTCCCAAAAGTATGCAATTATAATTGTGTTCACACATACACGCGCATATGAGAAGCTATAAACGTAGTAATTTTATAGCTGATAACCAACTAGTTAATTCTAGAAATGGAAGCGCCTAGAAGATGCGAACGAGAAATCACAGAGTATAAAAGGCGGCAACAGTAGAGGCACGACAATCAGTTTCATTTAAGCAAGCTATTGGTTGTGAAGTATCAGTGTTATTGTGAAGTATTTTAATAAAGGTCATTTTGCATTATTAAATATTGGAGTTATTTATTCAACAGTTTAGCGATACTAACTTTAGTAGAAGATTTTGAATAAGAGGATTTGCAGTAAATTCGTTACAATATTATATATTTGATATTAGTGGAACCGAGCAATTCACAATTGGAGTTCGATATGTCGAATCTACTATGAAAAGCACGTTCTTTGCGACAACCCTTTATGTTTTGTCCCTGTTGTTGACGTAACCGGTGCGGCCTCGAAAATGCTTTGCTGACAACATTAAGTATTATTATTATTATCTTTCCATTTTTGTTGTGAATGTTCTAATGCAGATTTCAAATCTGAACCCCAGTTCCTGCCCGACCCCTTCCCGCCCTCACAGAAATAATTCAGGATCCGCCGCTGTTATGGATTCATACATGGATCGAAAAATCGATATTTGATTGAATCGACTTGAAAATGATATCTCTAATGGAATTAGTGCATTTGATTAATGCTTATATATTTTTATGCATATCTTAATGTTAGTTCAATAAACTACACAAAAAATGTATTTATGCAGAATATAAGATAATAATTAAATCGAAACAATCATTCGCCATTTAAAAAAGATAAAATTTCCATATTATCTTGTTTTGCATAATTCAAAAATATTTTTTTTTTTTCAAAAGCAGACCAACTAAGCTTAAGCTATTTAAAATAGCGTATTAATCTTGTTTTACAAATATCAACACACTTTGGGATGAAAAAACCTCATTAGCGCTCAAATGTGAATAAATTATGAAAATTATATAAAGAAAAGGAAAACGAAGCAGAAGTAACTGCGTACTTCCGTCTGATATATGTATAATAAAAATGGAGATTAAACAACTAATTTATATACTAAATGCCATTAAAAAGTTTCACGGTCATGGTTAACTGTCACTTCTGTTTACGTTTTTGTTTATACTTTCATATGCTGGTCAATATCATCAACACTGGGCGTACATTTACATAAACTTTACATTTTTATATACAATTGTTAGGGTCAAGGTCGCGTAGGTGATTATGAAGACATGTAAATGTGTATATGTTTGTAAATAAATGTAACTAAATTAATAATAAACAAGTAAGGACGGGACTGTCTTCGGCTATGCCGAAGACTTCATACCTTTCATGAATGGGGCTGCACAATAATCTTATCCCGTTCGTAATCTCCGAATTATCGGATGTATAAAATAAGAAATATCTAGTGAACAGATCTACATACCTAAACGATTTTTAAGATAAATATAAAATAAAAAATAGGTAGGTACTTTGTGTGAGGATGCAAAGTTTCGGTTTTTTGTGGTCTCCGTGTAAAAACTATGACTACGAATCACGTATTTCAACAATATATGACGTAAACGTAACTATTTGATGAAATTTGATGAATTTTGAAGCTTCTAGCCGTAAAAAAGGGGCAAAAATGACAGTTTATATGAAGTATATAATATATATACCACCGATCTCTATGATTTTTTCAGACAACAATATATGCTATATACGTTAGCATTTTGTAAAATTTGAAGCTTCTAGCTGTTAAAACGGGGCAGAAATTGAGCAAAGTTTCTTATCTGAACAATCGGTTGTATGAGATATATACCATGTATACCACCGATCTCAATGATTTTTCAGACACCAATATATGCTTATACGTAAGCAATCGGTGAAATTTGAAGCTTATAGCTGTTAAAATGGGGTAGAAATTGCTAAAAGTTTCTTATCTGAACAATCGGTTGTATGAGATATATACTATATATACAACCGAACTCTATGATTTTTTCAGACAACAATATATGCTATATACGTAAGCAATCGGTGAAATTTGAAGCTTATATCTGTTAAAATGGGGTAGAAATTGCGAAAAGTTTCTTATCTGAACAATCGGTTGTATGAAATATATATACTATATATACAACCGATCTCTATGATTTTTTCAGACAACAATATATGCTTATACGTAAGTAATCGGTGAAATTTTAAGCTTATAGCTGTTCAAATGGGGTAGAAATTGCGGAAAGTTTCTTATCTGAACAATCGGTTGTATGAGATATATACTATATATACAACCGATCTCTATGATTTTTTCAGAAAACAATATATGCTATATACGTAAGTATTCGGTGAAATTTGAAGCTTCTAGCTGTTAAAATGGGGCTAAAATTTGCGAAAATATATATATATATATATATATATATATATATACTATATATACCACCATATATATACTATATATACCACCGCTCTTTATGATTTTTTCAGACAACAATATATGCTATATACGTAAGCATTAGTTGAAATTTGAAGCCTCTAGCTCTTAAAATAGGGCAGTAATTACGAAAAGTTCCTTATCTGAACAATCGGTTGTGGGGGATATATACTATATATACGACCGATCTCATCAATTTTTTCAGGCAACAATATGTGCAATATACGAAAGTATATGGTGAAGTTTGAAGCTTCAATCTGTTAAATTGGGTAAGATATTACAAAAATCCTTTTTTTCTGAAAAAGCGGTTGTATGGAGGATATATGCTATAGTGCTCCGATCCGGTCGGTTCCGACAAATGTCTAATCGGACACCCAAATACACCTGCTCATCAAATTTTATCAAGATATCTCAAAAATTGAGGGACTAGTTTGCATACAAACAGACAGACGGACATGGCTAAATCAACTCAGCTCTTCAACCTGATTATTTCGGTATACCTAATGGTGGGTCTATCTATTTTCCTTTAAGGACTTACAATTTTCAGTTTCGTGACGAAATTAATATACCATTTCATTTTCATGAAAGTTATAATTACAGGTCTTCCCTGTATTTATATCTTGATGTTATCTATGGAATGTTCCATGCCATCAAATGACGTGACCGTCTTTCAACCAAACGGCGCCATGTCATGTCTTTGCTGACGGCATGAAATTAACTAAATTAATTAATTAATTATAATATTTCACATACATTCACACGTACATAGTTGCACGCTAATAGACAAAGGCTTGATATTAAGCTCTAAGTCTTTGGTCATTAGAAAAATGGAACAGCTTTCGCAATCATCCCAACCGACCATGTAATATTGATAAAAGATTTTTAGACAAAGAGCAAATTGCCAAAGTTTCTTGTAAGGTCAGCATGCTGTTTTCTTTTTTAAATAAAAACAACGCATTCAATGCAAGCCCTCAAATTGGGCATAAAAAGTGTGCAAATTACCACAACGCCTCCATTGTTTTGTTTTTTTTTTTTTGTTGATAAATTGTTTTCATTTCTAAGGGGTATTCGTTTAAACGATTAATTTCAGTCACCAGATATTACTTGTGTGATTAAATCAATAACAGGTAAGAGTGATTACGAACTTAACGCTGTTGCCAATCTTTATATTACGGCGCTTCCTACAAAGCTGTTTCTTTGGTTAACTGTGATTTGTAAGTGGCTGTGTGAAATCACAAGTACCTGTCCATTAGCTTACTGCGCTTTTCTGATATGCAGATAAATTTGGCTTTTTTATGACCTATTCAAATCACTAAATGGTGCTTAACCACCGGGGCGATCTCGGCAGTTTCGTTGTAGGTCACGTCCTCCACTACACGTTGGAACAACTGAAGCCAATGGGGAGCACGAAGCGTGATCAAGTCTGCTATCATAAGTACCTCTTAAACATCAGAGCAAGTTTTTTGTGAAACCTTTGGAACGTAATTTTTATTAATCGTGATAGAATTTTACTTTTTCTTATAATGAGCCGATCTAAAGTAGCGCAAAGGCCCCCTTTCCTTTGCTAATGAAATCAATATAATTTTTTATGGTTTCAGTCAGACAATTTCTGTGAATGATATGGAGATGAGCAGTTTATGACTTGATCGCTGGTTAAACCAGATCAAATGACTTCAATGATGCAACATTTGGCGGTAGAATCGAAGAGTCGGTGCACAAAACTACCGGCAGATCGTGAGCAATTTGCTGGTGTTTTAGACGACCGGTAAATGATGAAATGATGCGAGCTTAATTGAAGGCAGATCATTCATTGATAGCCGATGACCTAAATAAGAGGTAGATAGGTGAGGCGTTGTTCAATATGACCGCTGGGAGAGGTGAATGATAAGGTTTTTTATAAAGTTAAAATTATTGATGGGACTCAAATTTATTCGATGGTCTGACCCCTTATGTTTGGTAGTGGCGAACGCCTTCAGTGTCTTGGATATGAGAGAGGTACCGCCCTTTTGTTAAGTGTAAATTTCAACATAAGCATAATGCTTGATAAACTATTTGACGGATTCAAGTGGTTGATAAGCCCATTTCATAGCTTCCGCAACGCAATTGTTAACCTCACCTACGCGAAGCGAATATTTTTACAAATATGCATGTAACATACACATATTTAGCAGGTGAGGCTCTGGCGACCCCAATTTCCTCATGGAACTAGGGGTAGGGGGATGGATTAGAAGTTTCAATGTCGTCATATTAAATCGTTCCTTAGTGATGTTTTTTTTGTTTTCGTTCATAGAGTTATAAACTAGAGGTTCAGTCCGTTTTTATCAAAACTTAAACACGTTTTTTTCCAGTATATCAGCGATAATCACAGTCAAAAATAAAATCGGTGCTTACAGAAAAAAAACACACATTCCAGGAGCCAATGTATTAACGTTTTTACATGAGTAAATTTTCTATTTATCTCTATACTGGCGCTCTAGTTATAATTTTAATTCTTTACCAGTGTTGCTTATAGCTTACCTAATCCAAACATATGTATGTCGACATCACTAATATTTCTGGCATTTGGGTGTAGTAATGGCATATACCCAGCGGGTCAAGTTTAATAATTTTGCGAGACTTTCGCAAAATGCTCAGAATTGTGCTCATATGTGAACAAAAGAAGATAGAAACTTTATTTTTATCGCAAAAAACCTGGAAACAAGCTCCTACGCGAACAAAGAGCGATAGAAAATTTATTTATCGCATATCACTCGCTTAATGTTTACAGGAATTCTCGCAAGTGAGCAAAGAACGATGCTCATCTTTGTCGCGCAAAACACTTTCTTATGAGCTTTGCAACATGTGTTTTGTGACAAAAACCAAAATGCAGACAAAATAGCGGTTCATAATTTCGGGTATAGCGTTATTTCTTCTATAGATGCGCATCGCAAATAAGAAATAAAACAATTTTTTAGTTGTATGATATCAGTGAAAGTGAATACTTGAGAGCTGTGTTTGAAAAATTATTTAATATTTATTATACGCAAACAAATACTGTGCAAAGTAAGTATAAATGCCTCAAGTGCGCTTCAATGTATTTAATAAAGGGGAACACAACGGGAAACGGAACAACTGAAAAATTCGCTCATCCTATTTCTTATGATCATTTTGCAATATCCTTTTTGATACTTATATAATATTGTTTCTGTCTCGGGAAAAAGATTCTAATTTGAGTCGAAAATGTATCAAATCAAATATTTTGTCCGACTAAGCAGAAGTATCAAAAAGCCTATAAAAAATATTGCTTAATATTCGCTTTATTTGTTGCGATTATTGTAAACAATACTTTCACTGCCACAAACTGAACGACATATGAATCATATTGCTATCGTTTTCAGATGCGTTTGCGAGAGTTTTATCTGGTTAAATATCGCAAATCGCTCAAATGTGGTATCATTTGTGAGCATTTGGTCTGCTGGGTACCTGCGAAACGAATTTTTTGTAATAACCAGCAATACAGTAGCGATCAACTTGTGAATAACACTTTTTAAAGCTCTCTCAAATATGACGATAATATTCACAATTTAAACAAATTTAAATTTCATTCTTTTTGTACGAATCAAGATATTTATAAACGTCTGAAATATTTGCTAATCATTTTGTTATTTTACATATTCTTACAATCTACATATGTACGTACAGCAGCAAACAAAAAAGTACCAGTCAAAATTTTTAGCAAATTTCTTCAATAAAATTCTTTATTTTTTTGATATTTTAAGATAAAATTTATATTTGTGTTTAATTAGCGAGACTTGCTTTATACTTAGCTTTTATACTCAGAGTGATTTGCACACAGAGTATATTAACATTGATTGGGATAAAGGAATCGAGATAGATATAGACTTCCATACATCAAAATCATCAGTATCGAAAAAAAATTTGATTGAGCCATGTCCGTCCGTCTGTCCGTTAACACGATAACTTGAGTAAATATTGAGATATCTTCACCAAATTTGGTACACGAGCTTATTTTTACCCAGAACAGATAGGTATTGAAAATGAGTGTATAAGGAATGCTTTGAAGAAAAATTAACGAAATCGGTTAAGGACCACTCCCACTTTTATATAAAAGATTTTTAAAAGGGTCGTGGACGAATAAAATAAGCTATATCTTTGCAAAAAAAGAACTTTATATCAATGGTATTTCATTTCTCAAGTGAATTTATAATTTTAAAAGGGTCGTAGACGAAAATAATAAGCTATAACCTAGCAAAAAATAGTTTTAAATCAATAATTTTTCACTTATTAAGTTTTATTGTAAGAGGAAATGGGGAGACATTTTTTAAACGGACGGTTCCACGTGTTATGTAGAAAATTAATTTATCTGAAATGAAATGCACAATTGAAACTCACGCTGAGTATATAATGTTTGGTTGCACACGAACTTAGACACCTTTACTTGTTGTTATTGATATTAGATAAAATTGCATTAAAAACACTACTAAGCTCTTAAGCGCGCCTAAATATATTGAACACAATTAGAAATAAATAGCATGTAGAATTAGTATGTACGTAAATGGTGAATAAAAGGAATAGCAACAAAAAGGCAACATTTAGAGACCAATTGCCAAGCGAGCAGCGGGGTATTCATATTGCTGAGTGGATAAAGGCATCTGCCTTTACACTAGTGTAAATTATGAATGTTGGAGATCGCCGTTAGTAAGCTTTGCAATTTTCTCTAATATCAATGATACAATTTCTATTTTGTAACTGAAACTACGCAAGTCAGTTTAAAAAATGTTTTCGACAAAAATCGATAAAATTATAAGAAACTGTGGAAATTTTTTTTTAGTTTCAATTTTAATCGAATAAAGCACAAAATATAAATTTTCATTTCATTTTCCGAAAGGTGTTTCAGATATTCTGCATTATAAAAAAGAAGTTTACATATTGCATAGGGGCAAATAAAAAGATAGAAATTTTCGTAAAACTTTCTCCAATTTTCAAATTTTTCCAAATAAAAATTTTTGAGATTTGTTTAGTTTATTTTAGATATTTTAGACGTTTTTTCATAAAATATCGAAAAAATTTAATTAAGTGATGAAAGTCGCTAAAAATTTCATTTGCAATTTTTCCATTCGCTGCTGTATATACCTAATTGCGATCGTTTTTTTTTTTTTTTTTTCTTATGCACTAAAAGAAATATGTGGCTAATAATCAATAACGGTTACTTAACTAGCTATCATTTGTGATAACCAGCTACACAACAAAAACATGCTCAAAGAATATACCAATTTACACCTTTTGCGGCAATTCAAATAGAGCAATGGCCCCAATGCAACTATGTATACATGCCGATATTTTATAGGAGCATAGCTTAACATAATTTAAGCACTTCCTATATATAAATGGACAAAAATCAGCGAAAAATGTTTCATTATATAAAGACATATTCTTGCTAAACTTTGATTTTTAAATTTGGACATAGAATTTGCAAAAATATTTATGAGAAATAAAAATATAAAAATGGAGCATTACTTGGATTGGAAAGTTGGTAGGAAAGGAGATATTATTAGTAAATCAATTGCGCTCCACCTTTATATTTTTACTTCTCATAAATATTTTTGCAATTTCTATGTCAAAATTTAAAAATCAAAGTTTAGCAAGAATATGTCTTTATATAATGAAACACTTTTCGCTGATTTTTATCCATTTATATAAAGGAAGTGCTTAAAACTTTTTTATTTTATTTTTATTTCCTCCTTTTCAAACATTTTCTCGGTGTCTATCTGTTAAGTTTTACGCTTGTAGCTCAATGAGAACTTACATAAAAATCAATCCCAAAATTCCTTCCGTTCCGTTTGATTTTTCTAAATATCTCAGCCCGTGCGCCCCCAAGCGAAACATTTTGTATTGTGTCATCGGCTGTCATCGACCTCTGAATTAAGTTTGAAATTTCAAGTCTCTAGCTCATCGAGAAATTATTTAAAAGCTGGTTTGAAAATTTTCAAATTCTTATCTAATTATTTCGATCTGTGCGCCACCTGACCGATTTGTTTCCTTTGTTGCATTGTCACGGTGTTCTAACCAATGTGTAAAGTTTCACGTTTGTAGCTCAATGAGAAGTTACTTAAAAATCGATTGCAAGATTTGTATGAAAAGCGGACAAACATTGAACCGACCTAATATTTATAAAACTCGTACGAACTATAAATTTGCTATGCTATAAATTTTCTATCGATAACAAAAGTTATCGATGAGTTGTCGGTTTGTTATCGAAAGGTTAGAGATTATTTGTAGAAAATTTACCGTCAACAGAAAGTTGAGAATGTGCAAAGGTTAACATTCTTAGGTCTACTTGCTGCCTCTGCAATTGTTCGTGCAGGGTTTGGTCGCATTATTGGCTATTCGACTGACAGATTATAAATACGTATTATATGGCGGCCACCGTGGTGTGATGGTAGCGTGCTCCGCCTACTACACCGTATGCCCTGGGTTCACACCTCGGGCAAAGCAACATCAAAATTTTAGAAATAAGGTTTTTAAATTAGAAGAAAATTTTTCTAAGCGGGGTCGCCCCTCGGCAGTGTTTGACAAGCGCTCCGGGTGTATTTCTGCCATGAAAAGCTCTCAGTGAAAACTCATCTGCCTTGCAAATGCCGTTCGGAGTCGGCATAAAACATGTAGGTCCCGTTCGGCCAATTTGTAGGGAAAATCAAGGAGCACGACCCAAATTGGAAGAGAAGCTCGGCCTTAGATCTCTTCGGAGATTATCGCGCCTTACATTTATTTTTTTTTTTTTTATTATATGATATGGTGGTAATATGTCATTTGAACTGACCTTGTGTATGACTATGACTACTATACTCTTCCAGCTACAAAACACATAACATCCTACGAGGGAGGAATGGAAGGAGGACGTAGACTATGATATGGCCAACAGAGTCTACACAGACGACTCGCAATTCCCGTTGTAGTGTCAGCTCCGTTCGTAGCATAATCCTGGTCCTAGTCATGGTCCTAGTCATGGTACGCTGCTATTTTTCATGTGCCTTGTGCATATTTACTTTTAATTAGGAACAAAAACCCCAAATTTTTAAATATTTACGTATGTATTTATTTATCTCTTTACTTTTGTGAAAGTTTGCGAATAAAACTACGCTACGCTAAGTATATAAGTATGTAGGTAAATATTAATAAGTATTTATATATATGTAACATACTAACAGTATATATAGATAAGGATATATTATGTAACTTAGTTCAATATTATGTAATAATGTTAAAATTTATTTATTTATTTATTTATTGGTGTGAAATTGCTTTTCGTAAATGTTGAAATTTTCATAGTTATATGTATGTATGTATATATGTATGCATTTCCTTAAACTTGTAAAGAACAATGCAAAAATGCATTTTGTTGCAAGATCAATTAATCTCTGCTGTTTTATATGTGCAGCTCTTATAATTATTATTATTTTTTTTTTTCATATTAGTATTTTTTATGTAAATACAAATTCCATGATACAAAAATTTCTTATTAACGAAATATACATATACGTATAACACGGTTATTATGTTAATTTATCAAAAGATTTATGTCTATATATTATATATAGTACTGTGGTTCACACAAATGTACTTGCAAAAAGAGATACATATTTTTTATTTTGTAAAAAAAGTGATTTTAGAGCTCACGCTCGTCGTTTTTATAAAAAATATAGATGCTCTCAATTTTCATGTTGTTGTTGTTTGTTGTTGTTGTTGTTGTTGTTGTTGTATTAAAGATAAAAACACTCCCCGAAGGTTTTGGGGAGTGTTATCGACGTTGCTGGTCCTTTTCCGGATACATACCCGTAAAAGAACAAAGCACCAAAAAAGCCTCCCCGCCCACCCCCTAGTGCCATGAGGAACTTGGGTTCGGAAGAGCCTCCCCTGCTAAACATGTGTATAATACATTCATATTTGTAACAGCATACCCCTCGCGTTGGTGAGGTTGACAATTGGGATGCGGAGCTTTGAAGCTATAAAGCTTTGTATTGCGCTTATCAAAACCTTGAATCTCAATTTTCATATTTTCTTTAAATGTCAAAGTAGATGTAAAAAAATTTTTTGTTTTGCATATTAAAATTTGTGTTTCATTGGGAAATATTCCTATAAGTTCACAGCTTTCTTGGGTGGGAGGTGCCTAAAAATATGTTGCGAAATTGAAACCGGTGAAACTAAAACGGAAATTCTGACTATATTTTGAATTTTGAAAAACCTACATCGAATTAGTCATCAGCGGTATAATGCACCCCATAATGATGATTTTGAACCCCAAACAATACGTAGTATAGTCAGAATTATCGTTTTAGTTTCACTAATTTCATTATCGCTACATATTTTCAGGCGCTACGCTTTTCTACCCGTCCAAGGTAGCTTTCAATTAATAGCAATATTTCGCAATGAATTTTTTATTTATTTTTTTCATAAAAATGGGCGCAACTTCTAATTTCATTTTTTTATAAATTAAAAAATACGTGCCTCTTCATTTGCGAATTTCCAAAAAATGTTTGTTAACCACTCTAATGTAGAGTTATGAAAACATGTAAATAATGGAGCAACTCATTCAAATACATTTCTGTACCGCTTCCCAAGGCAGCCGGTTCTATGTACCGGAGTGACTCGGGCTTTTTCCCCGATCAAGGGTTGTCATTTCAGTGTAACCCCATTTCATTTGTTGCGTCCCTCTAACATTTCTGTAATTTGCGTCAACTACCTGGTTATAAAGTTCATTGCAGTGGTTGTTGTTGTTAGTAACTCGTCGCTTTTAACACACAGATATAGTAAGAATAATTTTGCAATTGCATTTCCAATAATTTTTTCTTTTTGTTAGCAAAACAAAATTTTTGGAGAACATTTTTATTCCTTATTAATACAAATGATTGTTTCGCGAACGCTTTTTAAAGCTCATAAATTTAAAAAAATTTAATTTTGATAAAATTTTTTAATTATTTTGATTATAAATGTAAAGGACTGATTTATAAATTTAATATATAAATTTAACGCCAACATTTTAACGAAAATTCATGCAAAGACATACAACAAATGCGCTTGCCACTACTCAAACTATCAAATGGGGGAGTTCCAACATTAAGCGTTTTGGAAAAAATTACTTTATGATTCATTTCAAGAACAAAACTACAAAAGCTTTGAAAAAAATTTATTATTATGTAGCTTAGCCAGTTTTGATTAGGTTGAGGGGTATAAAAAGCTAGTTTCAATATATATATACCTTAAAAAAAAAATGTTTGTTATTAATTTTTTTTGTTTTTTTTTTTTTTTGTTCAAATGTGTTATTTTTTTTTTTTTTTTTTTTTTTTTTTTGTTGTAGTTTATTTTAAAAGCCAATAAATGTGATATGTATACACAGGCTGAGAAAATTTCAAAAAAAAATCTAAACCCAAAAATGGGTATATATTTTTCGGCTCTCTTAATCTGAATTCGTAATGTGGTTTTCGAAATATTCTAACATAAAGGCTCCGGCTGCATTAGCTACGTTATTTTACCAAGAAAACTAATTTGCATTATATTACCTACATCATTTGAAAGCACATTAATTTCCCTTGCAAACGGCGTTTAAGTTTTCCTTTTTTGAACAAAAGCAATATTTAAATAATAATCTTATCTCAACATTGGACTTGAGTACATTCACGACGGCAGCTACAAAGCGACATTTGTCAAGTGAGTTTTACATGTGTTCTTATGAGAGACGTTATTTTGGCCCTACAAATCAGTACGATAGTCAATCACGAATGCCGCTGTAGCTAAATTATATCTAAGTAACTCAGCATAGTAAGAAATGAAAGAATTGCAAACTCATTTATAGTGTTTCGAAAAAGTGTCAACGGGCAATTCTAGGTATAGAGGTCCGACGACTTCTTCATAATACTCGCGGAAATTACTTTTTAAGTGGTGGAAGGCGCGGCCTCTTCAGTCAGATGTCTGTTGGGATGCCCGGATTTCAGGGTATTCAACAGAAACTGTTTCTTTAGCATTTCATGTACCTCCTTTATGTGTTGTACTCTCGTCTGACTGAGCAGACGGTGTTCTGGAGACATAAGAAGACAGCCCGTAGCAGTACTGAGAGCGGTGTTGCGGCAGGCCTGTGATTTACTCCAGTGTGTATCACTTTGGCTTGGCGAACTTATTGGGGACGCGTACCATGCAAACAGTCGGACAACTGCTTTGTAAGTGGTAATGAGCGTTTATTTATTTTTACCCTAGGGCTCTGGATTGTAGGTACAATTGCGGTTTCGTGCGCCACATCTTGTATTTTTGGATGTAAAACAATCGGTAGCGTAATGGATGTCCAATATGGTCGACACTTGTCTTGTCCAATTTTAAATAAAATAGCCGAGGATTTGGTCGGTGACAGTTTCAGCTGTCGAAGGGCCAAGAAACTGGTGAGATAGTCGTTTATTTTATTGCATAGCTCATCAATGGGTGAGCCGGTAGCTGTTGCCATTATCGTGCAATCAACGGCATAGGATACGATACAATGGTAACTGCTTCAGGTGGCGAAGAGAGCTTCGATATAAGAAAGTTGAACTTTTTTATTCGTACATTCTGTTTTACTTTTTCTTTAATGCAGTGAATTCTACTATCTTAACTGTACAATATGAGGCAGCATTTTAGGCGCAATTTTTCGTATAGGTAAGGTGTCTCAGCAGGCAAATTAACTAGTTTTAAACTATGTATATGTGGTCGCCGTGGGAGATGGTCTTGCGTTTAAGCCCGGGGAAAAGAAACAGTGGTTTGGCAAACACGCCGAGTGTATTTCTGAGACGAAAAGGTTCTCAGCAAAAATTCTGCTGGTTGCGAATATCATTGGGAGTCGGCATAAAATATGTAGGTCTCGTCCAGCCAATTTGTAGGAAAAATTAAAAACTAGCACGACGCAAATTGGTACAGAGGGTCGACCTAAAACATCTTCAGCGGTTTACGGCGACTTGTATTTATTCTTAAGTGGCTGAAGTAACTATCAACTAGAGTTTTGTATTCATTATATCCTACTAAAAAGCACTCAACTACGGAAAGAAGCGTAACTATAAAGATTACTGTTTATTTACTTCTATATTTTTTGTATGATGGATTCACTAACTTTATATTATTTCTGCGGATCACTACAATGCTACGTAATTATTTCCTTTTTTTATATGCATATATATGTATTAGAAGTCCGGTGATGCTGATCGTTAGTGTGCTATATTTTTCGTATAAAAAATTTGCCGCGCATTATTTTGCTGCATATTACCTACCAAACTTGATGCCGTCGGCTTTCGATAAAGCCCGCCCACGCATTCTATCAGCGGATACAATTTTTTCGACTAGAGTTATTATTTAGTTTATATTTTTTATTATTTAAAATTACTTTATTGACATGAAAAACATTTTTTTTTCTAAGTATTTTCTCTTATGCTATTACTAAGTTAAGCATGTATGTACGCCTTTGTGAAAGTTTGAATATGTGTAAGATTATCAATCCCAGTAAGAAATTTTGCTATTAATATGCAAGATGATTAAAATCGGTCTAGGTTTTTGTAAGATTTCGCCACGAAGGGCTTCCTAATTTTGATGAGCTGTCATCGGTTCAACCCTCTGAGCAATTTTACATTTTTTAACTGATATTCGTCTGCTTAAGTTGGGTTCTTTTACAAATCCACGTGCCATACGAAAACTAGCACTAGCAGGAATTCAAAGTAAAAAAAATTTAAATTGCTAGTTTTCATATGACACGTCGCAATCTCTTTAGAGTGAAATATTTATATTTACTTTATACATAAATAATACAGTTTTTGTTTTGCTTATAATATTTTAATTTTGAATGAGTTCTCCAACGAACAGATCGACTAAATGAAGAATTTTGAGCGTTATAATGTTTTTAAAATACGTTCAATTCTATGCCGCTAAAATATACTTATTCAATAAAATCTATTTCGAAAACTAGACTTCAAGCTTGCAAATAAATTGTGTATGCAAAAAATATTTAGAAACAATAGGGAGACTCATTAAACCTTATAAATGCCTCATAAAGTGTGTAAACGTATAAATTTATCTAGTGCGTAAATGAGCTGCCAAATTTTTTATGAAAAATCATTTACACAATTTGTAAAAATTTACGCGCTCATTTCATCGTGTAAACGCGGTTAACTCAAAGGAATGCAACCTTGCAGACATTACAGCAGTCATTTTCATCAGATATCTGCAACATCAGCAAGATTTACAAGGATATCTTTTTAAGGTCGTTTTAGTTTTGATTTTTCGCTAAATGTTGGCATTTTTTAATTTGTATAATAATCACAATTTTGTTTGATAATACTACAGCTGATCGACAATTCAGTTTATCAAGAACATTACTAGGTGCGTTCGAATAACAATGTGTGTAAACGTACATAATTTTACACCTTATAAATTTATATGCGTTAATGAGTCCCCCTAATATCTCGTGTGACGAAAAAGCGTAGCTAATATAGAAGTGAAACGCGCTTTTAACATTTTCAAGTAGGAATATCTCGTAAACTAGAACCAATTAAAAAAATCTAGTGGCGAATTCAGGTTCAGAACACCAAAGTGCTTCATAAAGTATTTATCTTTAGTTGATATATACTTCATTTTCGTTCTGAAAAGCGAACAGAAAGTTGAATGCATTATTGGTGGTGATGGAATCATTAACTAATCGCATACTAATCGCATTTTCTGTTGGGAATAACTTTCTGTGGTGTATGTCTCTTGATGTGTGTGTGTTGTTTCTTTTGTGTTGGTTTATTTTTATTTTTTGTATCACATTTTGAGGAGGAATTGAGATGCGCCTGCAAGTATGCAATATGGAACAACTGAAGCCAATACCTGACTTCTAAATGATGCTTGTATGTATGTGTGTGTTTGTAAACATGTAGCTGAATTGTGCTTCGCAATATTAGCGTGTGTATGTCATGGGCAGCATGTTGCTAAACTAAGCCTTGAGTTGCCAATGCAATACAATTTTTTAAAAATACTTTATTCGACAATTTATGCTTCTGCAGCGCCTGAGCTCTGCTGTCTTGTTGTTGTAAGTGCAGCTGTCATTGTTGTTGATTGTGGTGATTGTGATGAAGACAATGATGACAGTGGTGATGGAGTCGCTGATGATATTGACGGCGATGAAACTGGCGATTGTGACATTTTATCGCGAAAATGTTGATTCTCTGGATTCCGCAATACTGACTCAATAAACTCGGACGTTTCATGTTGTAGCTGTGTTAGACGTTGTTGCAAGATTTGATTGCGTTTCACCAATTTGATCGTTTTCAATGCGATGGCTAAAAGTCCTTCCGTATTCTTCATTTCAAACATTTCCTCATTTTCATCGCACACATAATGCCGTCTGCTGTTATGCGCGTGGTTACTGTTGTTCGCAGTGCTTATTGTGTTAAGGCCTTGCTTGTCGTTTAAGCTAAACGCTGATTGAGTCGTTTGAAATATTGTTTTGTCGTCATCATCATGTTTAAGACATTGTACAAATTGTCGTAAATGCTGATTATTTGTATTTGTCATGCTATTGTAGTTGGTAGTGTTGTTGTAGTTTCTGTTATTATTTTTGCAGTGTGCACCACTTGTTATGGAATGTACTTCGAAGTCTTCTTCATCAGTGATGTCATCATCAGTATCCATTTGGTTGCTTTTAGCGTTGCGTAATAGCTCCCGCCGCGTTCTAGATGGCGAAACAATATTGTCTGATGGTTGCTGTTGTTGTTGGTGCAATTCTAAATGTAATCTATTAATGCGCATGGACTGTAGGGAAGTAGTCTCGATAGCACTTGATATTTCTGAATTGATGCGTGATCGTACGTTGCGTGGGGCGGCAACTGAAAGAGAAAAGGAAAAGTAAGGAATATAAATAAAATTTAAAAAAAAAAACTAGTTTTTTATGAATTAATGAAGTTTATCAAAAACACGAAAAAATTACATGAGCGAAAAATGCCGAACCAACCTTGCTCAACACACCATTAGTCTCAAGCCTATTTCGACATTACAATTTTTAGAGAATCGTAAACTTTTATAAAAAAAAGTCACGTAAACTGCACTTAAAAATCAAGGGTACACATCGGCTCAGGAATTGGGCCATAGTATCTAAAATGGATATAATAATATGCCTATTTCTAAATGAATTTTTTCTAAATGTTCGATGTTGCTTTGCCCAGGACTTGATCGAGGACCTTCGCTGTAATAGGCAAAACACGCTCCCACAACACCACGGCGACTGCAGTTTTAATTATTTTATTAAATTTTTCTCCTTTTTTAGAATGGTATGTCTGTAATATTTGTTTTGTTAATTTTTTTCGTTCACTTTGTTTGTTGGTTTTATTTGTTTTGGTCGTTTTGTTTATTTTCTTTATGTTGTCTTCTTATTTTAGAATTGTCGGTTTATTTTATTCGTTTTATCTTCTTGTTTTAGCATGCTCCCTTTGCTGCTTGTGTTTTGTTCAGTTTGTTTGTTTTCTCTGTGTTATCTTCTTATTTTAGTATGGTTGTTTCATCTCATTTGTTTCGCTTGTTTTCTAAAACCAGCTCAAGGCGAATCCATATCAGGTGGTAGCAAAGCGAATTCAACCAATTCGCCATGCAGAAGAATGTCAAGTCAAAAGAAAATTTTAATTGATTTCGAATAACTGACATATTAAAGTACAAGGCGCTGTATGGAAAATAATCAAGAAGAAGCAATCAGCTGTTGGGATAACAACACCTGGTACTCGCCTTGAATCTGTTCGTTGTACCTGTTTTGTTTGTTTTCTTCGCTAAAGTTCTTCTTCTGGTACGGTCGTTTTGTTTCGTTTGTCTTGTTTCTTTTCTTCGTGCTGTTTTCTTATTTTAGTATGGTGGTTTCGTTTCAATTTTTGTGCCTTGGTTTAGTATGATCGTTGTCTTCCTTTTTAAGCATGGTCGGACTATTTTCTTTGTGTTGTTTGTTTCCTTCATGGTGTGTTTTTATTTTAGTATAGTATTTTTCTAGGCGAATCCATACCAGGTGGTGGCAAAGCGAATTCAGCCACTTTGCCGTGCAGAATGTCAATTCAAAAGAAATTTTTCATTGATTTTGATTAACTGACATATTGTTGTAAAAGGCGTTGTATGGAAAATTATCAAGACGAATCCATGCCAGGTAGTGGTAAAGCGAATTAAACCAATTCGCCATGCAGAAGAATGTCAAGTCAAAAGAAAATTTTAATTGATTTCGAATAACTGACATATTAAAGTACAAGGCGCTGTATGGAAAATAATCAAGAAGAAGCAATCAGCTTTTGGGATAACAACACCTGGTACTGAATTCGCCTTGGTATTTTTGTGCCATTTGTTTTGTTATATGACCACATTAAACCTTCGGGTCATCCCTCCCTCCCCACCCCCTAGTCGGCCTATTGTATGTGTATCACATGGCCTGCCGATGACCTTTCGTAACTATTCAGCGAACCCAAAGCGTTTCTGGTTCCTTCATAGCATAAAATCGAAACTAATAAATATAGATATAACCAGTTCTCCCCCAATCAATAGAGCGTAGTTTTATTACTTCCTGTAAAAATTACCATTCCCGTTTTTGCTAGAATGCACCGATTCACCACCACCGTGTTCAGATATTCCTATAAAGTATTGCGCAGGTTGTCTAGATATTTAACGCGTTTTGGCAGCGCATGGCATTGCCAGATTAAATAATTTACTAGATGACGGTGCATTGCCTAATTGTAGTCAAAATTTGACAATGGGGCTATCAAAAGACGTGTTTTAACCTCCGTATTAATAATCCGAAAGCGGAAATTAAGTTTTTTATTTCTGTCAAAAGATATAAGCAAAAAATCGGTTCAAATTTTCATGTGGTTATTATTTTTTGCCAGATTTGTTGTACACACACACACACTATTACAGAAAGGTGTTCTGCGCGTATTTAGTTTTGATCCCCTAACTGGTGTCGGACCCACCCAGGGTTATTTTTTTAAGTCGCGGCTGAAGGCCGCCAACTCAGAATGGTGATCTGTACAAAAAAAAATAGGGAGCCCTTTCGGACCCTCTCGGACCCATTTTAGGGTTTTTTGTAAATAACTTTCGACAGAAATAAATTTTTTGATTTCCGCTTTCGGATTCTTAAAACGGGGGCCGAGACGCGTCTTTTGATACCACACTCGAAAATGTTGGCCCAAAATTAGGTGGTGCACCGCCATCTAGTATATTACCCCAGATTATCTCTGTATGCAACCTTTCAGTAACTACTAACTTCGAAGTTCATATAACCACAACCTAGATTATATGAGCGAGAACACCCCCCGGCAGAGTACCAGGCAGTAGACACGTGATTTTCAGTCAAATTAACAGAATTTCACAATTTGCGTATATTCTAATTCAAACACTTTTTGCAGACGCTCAAATGCTAATAACAAGAAATGAATAAAAAGCAAATAAGCAAAAATATAGACAAATGCATTCACAACCACTAATTAAGTAATCAAAAGCATTAAGAAAAACCACATAAATGTTCCTATTTTTGCTATTTTCATATGAATTTAGCTTATAGCTCACGTTGTGTCGTCAAACGCTTTATCGTGTAATGGAAACCCCCCTTCTCGCACTACCCAACCAACAGTTTAGCAACAACACGTGCGCTTATCTTCATAAATATGGTTCACAATAAAATCCAGACGAAAACTGACTTACAAATACATATAAAAATGTGAATATAGCAGCACAGAGCAATGCATTTAATTAGCGCCGGTTTTTGCAGCTGATAATCAAAAGAGAGATAACGACGTGATGTCTCGCCAACTTTCTGTACAGGCATGATAAATGGATTTTTTCATTTTGTACCAAACGAGGAAAAAAATGTACAAAATCATCCAAAAAAGTACCAAAAGTCTTAGGATGTGAATTTGAACCAAACTAGAGCTATATTCTGCTTCTTTATCCAAAAACTGTTTTTAGTCAGGAAACCTTCTAACACAAATTAAAGGTATAAAAAGAAGGTATTAAAAAGAAATACTTTTCCAGTAAAAATAATAAAAGAAGTTTATCGATTGAAGCGTACAATTATGTGCATATATAAAAACATTTCTTTATTGAGTACCAGTAAGGAACATAAAATTAATATTAAAAAAAAATAAAAGCTGCATTCAATACAAAAACATTTTAGGTACAAAGATTTAGATTCTGGTACAAAAGTTGACAAATTGGCGCCCTACATCTATACCAATAACTCATGTTTTAATCAATACATTAACAGTTCTTCTTCTTTGAGTTCTTTAAATACCTCAGTTGACAAAAAGCTTTCTTTCGTATATATATTATGACAACTACTGTTAGTTGATTTCATTAAGTCTTTAGTTTTTATTAAATTCGAAACTTTGTTTATTTGAATTTCTACACTTAGTTTTAATTAAAGTTTGTATAGAAATTATCCTTTCTACGTTTGTGAATGAATGTGGAATCGACAATGTGCCTTTAACTATTCTATAAATATTGGAAAACATTTGCGCAATTAATTTATTTGTAACTGATCTTTAATCTTCCCAAAAGCTGCATATATTGAAATTCTTGAATTTTTTAAGGCCCCCATGCTCTGCTAAAGCTCTAAATTCAGAATTAATTTTCTCTATTTTATCAAATACAGATTTCGGAAACAAGTCCATAACTAAAGCTACAATACTGTATTCCGCTTATTTGCAACCTTCTGCTGACGTTCGAATAACTAGACTGTTGAATAAATAACTCCAATATTCGATAATGCAAAATGGTCTTTATTAGACTACTTTCAAAATAACACTTCTACTTCTCAACAGATAGCGTGCCTAAATCAAATTGATTACTGCTCACTCAGCTTTAACTCCTTTTATACTCTGTGATGTCTCGTTCGCATACTTCTAGGCGTTTCTATTTCTAGAATTTACTACTCATTTACCAACTATAAATTTCTCAGCTATAACTACAGATGCACGATTATTAAAGCTTCTCGCATAGCCATATGCGCGTGTATATGTTAGTGATACTTCCACAGATGATTGCCTACTTTTGGGAGTATCTCAGATATATGCTTGTGTTTGTGCTCTCCGCAGCTTGTATGGACATATGTATAGACATAATGATTGATTTGTTGATGTGCATACAAGTCACTGCTTAGTATTGGCTTAGAGATGATAGTATCCCTTAGCGTTGCTAATATTCGTCACAATACTATTTGTTTCACCGCTTAAAATACTTTCTGGTGAAAGCTTTGCAGCCCACAACAAAGTTTTATCATTCAAATTTACTTTCTTTAATAAAGTACTACAAAATTGTATATAAAATGGTTTAGCACAGCTCTTAAATGTGTGTACATCATCTTTTTCGAAAAGGCTGTTTGATAGAATAATATCCACACTAACACCGCAGTAAACTTCATCTGGGGTTAAGTGATTTTCGTCTGAATCAATATTTAACATCCAAATAGGACTGGAGTCTAAATAAGATTTTTTTATAAAATGTTTAAGTTGGTAATAAGTAAATGTATGCGAATATCTTCAGACTGCATTTCTATATTCACATTATTTATTTCATTTAAAATATAAGAAAGAAATGTAAAATATACTTTATAAATAGGACTTTGAAAAATTTCAGATATAAGATTAATATTTTGATTACTGCTTTTATTTTCAAATACGTAAAGATTAAAATAATACTTGAGGGCATCCCATTTCTTAAGAATTCTATCTATGACTGCTTGTCTAGAAAGCCAACTTGTGGGGCGTTCTTTAGTATAACATGCATTTCTATACCGAAATGTTCTTGGAAACTCTGAAAGTCTGCCCTCCTAAGGGGGCTGTTACAAAAATTATAGTTTACGTCTTTTAAAAAATTATCAATTTTGTTGGGAAATACATCACAAGCGGCCATTGAAGCTAAGTTTAAAATGTGACAAACACATACATTAACATGCATATTTGGAACAACTTGCACCAGCCTTGCTTGCACTCCGCTTTTTGCTCCCATCTTAACCGAGCATTATGGATTTATAATTTTCTGGCCCTGTTATTTGAGTATTATTTTCTGTGCTTTAATACTATTGATGCAAAATTTGTTCACAATTTTAGAATCAGTTATGCTATTTTTCATAAGCATATTTAAATAATCCATAATTGCAAATGGCAAATTGTGCTCGGCAACAAAACAATTTAACTATATATTTTCTTCGAAAAATTTAAAATTTTTTTGTACATTTAGAGCTGCTTGCAAATGACTTGAAGTGTAGAGATGTAGTTTACAAAAATGTACCAAATATGTCAATGTAGTACCAACGTACTTTCGGGAAGCCAAATGTACCAAAAATAGTACAAATGTACCATGATTATCATCACTGTTTCTGCATATTTTGAAATTCAATGAGAAAGGGAATTGTGCTCATAATCATACAGCCATCTTCTTTACATACGTACATACATATGTGCATATGTATATTTATGTATAGAAAAAAAATCATAAATTTATATAAATATTTGTGTTTTTGTGTCGTTGGTTATGCATAAAACTGGCGTACAAATAACAACAAGGCATGCAAGTAAGTAAAATGTGGCATACCGTATGCGTCTCTCCAACTGCTGTTCGGATAATGTGTGCCATGAAACGTGTTCAAATCAGAAAGCACGACGACATAAGTCATTTGAGAAATTGAGAGCAAAAGCTCTGGGTGGTTACACTAGGCCACTTCGCCAGTAAACATGATGGATATCAAACTAATGGAAACCAAAAAATTTAAGTTTTTATTCTTCACTAGGGCCAATTTTTTTTGTTGGGTCTGCAGCTTTTTCGGCTGATAAATTTAAAGCAAAAATTTTACATTTTTCCTCTATCCTGTTGCGTGTTTCGATGGAACCGCAGCTTCTTCAGGGATATCTGTTTTATTAATATGCAATATATTTTTCTGTACGAGACCAAGTCAAAGGGTTCACTGAAGTTTTTTCTCTTTTTCTATTCGTCGTTTTGCGAATATAACTTTGCCTTTTTTAATGATGGCTATTTTTGTTCAAAACTATTTGTAGAAAAACTTAATATTTTTTGGATATGTTTCCTTAAAATTGCTTTTGGAACTGAGCAAAAGATTAACAATTCTCTCCTTTACAGAAAAAATCTGCTTTTCTTTCTTGGTAGAACATCTAAACGAGATAGCAGAGTGTGTCAGTTTATTTTTCTAAATGACTCTGGCTTTTCGACCGAAGGCAGTATTTTAGCAAAATCCCGTATATTCCCGCATATTAATTGCGGCAACTTTATTCGTATCTATATTATGGTTTAAAAGTATGTATAAAAACTTGGCTGATTTCTGTTATTTATTCCCGAAAATAGTCTATCAGAAAAATTTTCATATGCAAGAAGCAACGTCTTTGTGTTCCGGCCTGAGGAATTAATTGGGATGGCACCTTGATTTTCGCGTCCACCAGCCCTTCTACCTTAGATAGTCTTTAATTACAAGGAGAATATCCGGGGTTTTCGGTAGCCTAATCCTCTGGGTTCAAGACAAATATCGGATAAAAATATCAACTGTAGTTTCACGACGTTCTGATTTACGTGTTAGTCCAGCTTATTGCCGATCGTGAATGAACAAGATTGAAATGTATTCACAACTGATTAATTTTTGCACATCTTTTTGTAAGCTCCCGCAGTTCGAGCGGATGAAACCAACCCTTTTGAGACCTTAACTGACTGACCTATGACTGCTTGTCTAGAAAGCCAACTTGTGGGGCGTTCTTTAGTATAACATGCATTTCTATACCGAAATGTTCTTGGAAACTCTGAAAGTCTGCCCTCATAAGGGGGCTGTTACAAAAATTATAGTTTACGTCTTTTAAAAAAATTATCAATTTTGTTGGGAAATACATCACAAGCGGCCATTGAAGCTAAGTTTAAAATGTGACAAACACATACATTAACATGCATATTTGGAACAACTTGCACCACCAGCCTTGCTTGCACTCCGCTTTTTGCTCCCATCTTAACCGAGCATTATGGATTTATAATTTTCTGGCCCTGTTATTTGAGTATTATTTTCTGTGCTTTAATACTATTGATGCAAAATTTGTTCACAATTTTAGAATCAGTTATGCTATTTTTCATAAGCATATTTAAATAATCCATAATTGCAAATGGCAAATTTTGCTCGGCAACAAAACAATTTAACTATATATTTTCTTCGAAAAATTTAAAATTTTTTTGTACATTTAGAGCTGCTTGCAAATGACTTGAAGTGTAGAGATGTAGTTTACAAAAATGTACCAAATATGTCAATAGGGGGACTCATGAAAGCATATAAACTTATAAGGTGTAAAATTATATCCATTTACACACGCTGTTATATGAACTCTTGATAAACTTGATTGTTTATCAGCTGTATTATTGCCAAACAAAATTTTTTTGATTGTTATACAAATTAAAGAATGCCAAGATTAAGTGAAAAATCAAAACTAAAACGCCTTTACTAGCTGATGTTGGAGATTTCTGATGAAAATGCCTGCTGTAATGTCTGCAAGGTTGCATTCCTTTGAGTTTACCGCGTTTACACAATGAAATGTGCGCGTAAATTTATACAAATTGTGTAAATGATTTTTCATACAAAATTTGACAGCTCGTTTACGCACTAGATAAATTTATACGTTTACACACTTTATAAGGCATTTATACGGTTACATGTGTCCCCTAAATGTAGTACCAACGTACTTTCGGGAAGCAAAATGTACCAAAAAAAGTACAAATGTACCATGATTCTCATCACTGTTTCTGCATATTTTGAAATTCAATGAGAAAGGGAATTGTGCTCATAATCATACAGCCATCTTCTTTACATACGTACATACATATGTGCATATGTATATTTATGTATAGAAAAAAAATCATAAATTTATATAAATATTTGTGTTTTTGTGTCGTTGGTTATGCATAAAACTGGCGTACAAATAACAACAAGGCATGCAAGTAAGTAAAATGTGGCATACCGTATGCGTCTCTCCAACTGCTGTTCGGATAATGTGTGCCATGAAACGTGTTCAAATCAGAAAGCACGACGACATAAGTCATTTGAGAAATTGAGAGCAAAAGCTCTGGGTGGTTACACTAGGCCACTTCGCCAGTAAACATGATGGATATCAAACTAATGGAAACCAAAAAATTTAAGTTTTTATTCTTCACTAGGGCCAATTTTTTTTGTTGGGTCTGCAGCTTTTTCGGCTGATAAATTTAAAGCAAAAATTTTACATTTTTCCTCTATCCTGTTGCGTGTTTCGATGGAACCGCAGCTTCTTCAGGGATATCTGTTTTATTAATATGCAATATATTTTTCTGTACGAGACCAAGTCAAAGGGTTCACTGAAGTTTTTTCTCTTTTTCTATTCGTCGTTTTGCGAATATAACTTTGCCTTTTTTAATGATGGCTATTTTTGTTCAAAACTATTTGTAGAAAAACTTAATATTTTTTGGATATGTTTCCTTAAAATTGCTTTTGGAACTGAGCAAAAGATTAACAATTCTCTCCTTTACAGAAAAAATCTGCTTTTCTTTCTTGGTAGAACATCTAAACGAGATAGCAGAGTGTGTCAGTTTATTTTTCTAAATGACTCTGGCTTTTCGACCGAAGGCAGTATTTTAGCAAAATCCCGTATATTCCCGCATATTAATTGCGGCAACTTTATTCGTATCTATATTATGGTTTAAAAGTATGTATAAAAACTTGGCTGATTTCTGTTATTTATTCCCGAAAATAGTCTATCAGAAAAATTTTCATATGCAAGAAGCAACGTCTTTGTGTTCCGGCCTGAGGAATTAATTGGGATGGCACCTTGATTTTCGCGTCCACCAGCCCTTCTACCTTAGATAGTCTTTAATTACAAGGAGAATATCCGGGGTTTTCGGTAGCCTAATCCTCTGGGTTCAAGACAAATATCGGATAAAAATATCAACTGTAGTTTCACGACGTTCTGATTTACGTGTTAGTCCAGCTTATTGCCGATCGTGAATGAACAAGATTGAAATGTATTCACAACTGATTAATTTTTGCACATCTTTTTGTAAGCTCCCGCAGTTCGAGCGGATGAAACCAACCCTTTTGAGACCTTAACTGACTGACCTATGACTGCTTGTCTAGAAAGCCAACTTGTGGGGCGTTCTTTAGTATAACATGCATTTCTATACCGAAATGTTCTTGGAAACTCTGAAAGTCTGCCCTCATAAGGGGGCTGTTACAAAAATTATAGTTTACGTCTTTTAAAAAAATTATCAATTTTGTTGGGAAATACATCACAAGCGGCCATTGAAGCTAAGTTTAAAATGTGACAAACACATACATTAACATGCATATTTGGAACAACTTGCACCACCAGCCTTGCTTGCACTCCGCTTTTTGCTCCCATCTTAACCGAGCATTATGGATTTATAATTTTCTGGCCCTGTTATTTGAGTATTATTTTCTGTGCTTTAATACTATTGATGCAAAATTTGTTCACAATTTTAGAATCAGTTATGCTATTTTTCATAAGCATATTTAAATAATCCATAATTGCAAATGGCAAATTTTGCTCGGCAACAAAACAATTTAACTATATATTTTCTTCGAAAAATTTAAAATTTTTTTGTACATTTAGAGCTGCTTGCAAATGACTTGAAGTGTAGAGATGTAGTTTACAAAAATGTACCAAATATGTCAATAGGGGGACTCATGAAAGCATATAAACTTATAAGGTGTAAAATTATATCCATTTACACACGCTGTTATATGAACTCTTGATAAACTTGATTGTTTATCAGCTGTATTATTGCCAAACAAAATTTTTTTGATTGTTATACAAATTAAAGAATGCCAAGATTAAGTGAAAAATCAAAACTAAAACGCCTTTACTAGCTGATGTTGGAGATTTCTGATGAAAATGCCTGCTGTAATGTCTGCAAGGTTGCATTCCTTTGAGTTTACCGCGTTTACACAATGAAATGTGCGCGTAAATTTATACAAATTGTGTAAATGATTTTTCATACAAAATTTGACAGCTCGTTTACGCACTAGATAAATTTATACGTTTACACACTTTATAAGGCATTTATACGGTTACATGTGTCCCCTAAATGTAGTACCAACGTACTTTCGGGAAGCAAAATGTACCAAAAAAAGTACAAATGTACCATGATTCTCATCACTGTTTCTGCATATTTTGAAATTCAATGAGAAAGGGAATTGTGCTCATAATCATACAGCCATCTTCTTTACATACGTACATACATATGTGCATATGTATATTTATGTATAGAAAAAAAATCATAAATTTATATAAATATTTGTGTTTTTGTGTCGTTGGTTATGCATAAAACTGGCGTACAAATAACAACAAGGCATGCAAGTAAGTAAAATGTGGCATACCGTATGCGTCTCTCCAACTGCTGTTCGGATAATGTGTGCCATGAAACGTGTTCAAATCAGAAAGCACGACGACATAAGTCATTTGAGAAATTGAGAGCAAAAGCTCTGGGTGGTTACACTAGGCCACTTCGCCAGTAAACATGATGGATATCAAACTAATGGAAACCAAAAAATTTAAGTTTTTATTCTTCACTAGGGCCAATTTTTTTTGTTGGGTCTGCAGCTTTTTCGGCTGATAAATTTAAAGCAAAAATTTTACATTTTTCCTCTATCCTGTTGCGTGTTTCGATGGAACCGCAGCTTCTTCAGGGATATCTGTTTTATTAATATGCAATATATTTTTCTGTACGAGACCAAGTCAAAGGGTTCACTGAAGTTTTTTCTCTTTTTCTATTCGTCGTTTTGCGAATATAACTTTGCCTTTTTTAATGATGGCTATTTTTGTTCAAAACTATTTGTAGAAAAACTTAATATTTTTTGGATATTTTTCCTTAAAATTACTTTTGGAACTGAGCAAAAGATTAACAATTCTCTCCTTTACAGAAAAAATCTGCTTTTCTTTCTTGGTAGAACATCTAAACGAGATAGCAGAGTGTGTCAGTTTATTTTCCTAAATGACTCTGGCTTTTCGACCGAAGGCAGTATTTTAGCATAATCCCGTATATTCCCGCATATTAATTGCGGCAACTTTATTCGTATCTATATTATGGTTTAAAAGTATGTATAAAAACTTGGCTGATTTCTGTTATTTATTCCCGAAAATAGTCTATCAGAAAAATTTTCATATGCAAGAAGCAACGTCTTTGTGTTCCGGCCTGAGGAATTAATTGGGATGGCACCTTGATTTTCGCGTCCACCAGCCCTTCTACCTTAGATAGTCTTTAATTACAAGGAGAATATCCGGGGTTTTCGGTAGCCTAATCCTCTGGGTTCAAGACAAATATCGGATAAAAATATCAACTGTAGTTTCACGACGTTCTGATTTACGTGTTAGTCCAGCTTATTGCCGATCGTGAATGAACAAGATTGAAATGTATTCACAACTGATTAATTTTTGCACATCTTTTTGTAAGCTCCCGCAGTTCGAGCGGATGAAACCAACTCTTTTGAGACCTTAACTGTTGCACAGTGTTTATGCGACTTACAGCTCGATCTGAAATCTCTGGATCTAATGCAAAGTTAGATAAGGAAGAAGTGAGGAGCCAAAGACTGGACGAGGTGAAACAAATTGTTCTATAACTAGCCAGGCTAATAGTTAATAACGGAATTTTGCTAGTAAATATAAAGCAAAAACGAAAATGTACGCACTGCTAGAGTAAGAGCAGTAAAGATCGTAATCCAGCATCGCAGCACAAGCTATTGTAAATCAGCCTTCAATGCCTTTGACACAGTAGACGTGAAGATTTGTACTCATCTATAATTTTAAGGAATGTGGCATAGCTGTTAAAGTAGAAAACAGCGAGCCTCACAGCGTCATAATCAAGGCGAATTCAGTAGAGGTGGTGTTATCCCATCAGCTGATTCCTTCTTCTTGATAATTTTCCATACAAAGCCTTGTACTGCAACATGTCAGTTAATCGAAATCAATGAAAATTTTCTTTTGACTTGACATTCTTTTGTACGGCGAATTGGTTGATTTCCCTTTGCCGCCACCTGGTATGGATTCGCCTTGGTCATAATGCTGCTTTAACATAAAACCAAGGCGAATTCAACCAATTCGCCGTCCAGAAGAATGTCAAGTCAAAAGAAAATGTTCATTGATTCAGATCAGCTGACATATTAAAATACAAGGAGCTGTATGGAAAATAATCAAGAAGAAGCAATCAGCTGTTGGGGTAACAAATCCTACTACTGAATTTGCCTTGCATAAAACGCTTTGTCGCGTCAAGGTGAATAAAGCAACAAGACCTTCCATCGCTAGATTATGGCGCGATTCAATGCGAAGAAACGTGTTTATGTATTTCAGGCTTAAAGTGCCTATATACTCTTTTCGCGGATTAATTAGTAAACAAAGAAAGTAAAGCTTGAAAAAGAAAATAATTAAGTACCAAGCGTCACATGACGCCGCTCACAATCCCCACCTCTCCTCTTCGAGGTAGAGCTTGACGCAAATTGAGATATTGCCTTGAAATTTCATACAGCGCTTTCTATTGAAAAAAAAGGATTCTGTATGAAAAACAATAATCGTTTCACTTGTATGAGCTGTTCCATAATTATAAGGTCGTATTCTTAACATGCTTATATTAGCTTCACTTGTAATTAAGCTACAGCTTACGATTTCTTCTCGAACACAATCGCTTTTCGCTTGTGCTTCAGAAGAAATCGTAAGCTCTATATAAAACAACCAATGAATCGATTAAATTGAATGTCGAGAAGCTCGCGAGTCTTACGAGCCTTACGAGTCATTCGTGATTCGAAAATCTTGCGAGAAGGCGAGACTCGCGAGAAATCTCTTCTCGAACAAGTTCGAGAAATCGTAAGTTCAAATGTATGCTTGTTTGTGACTATCTAGGCTAGGGGCGCAAAGGAGAGTTAGACCCATCTAGCGGCAATTATTGAAGATTCGGGGCAGTGGTTAAATAACCCGCTACAAAACGTATTGTGCTTAATAGCGGAGACACGAACATCTGTGCTACGGTGCTATCAACATCAAATATCTAAGTGTATTGTAGATGCTAAAGCGGCACCATATTTGCGTGTTTTTTTTTAGTTTTTTAAACGATATTTATTATTTTGTCTTTAAAAAAAAACAAAGTCGGGATTTATTAATTTCGTACTATAAAATTAAAAGTCCGGAAATAATTTTTTCTGAAAGACTTTCATTATAAAATAACCGTTGGGCCCCTTTTTTCATATTTCTGAACAATTTCGTATTGACTTCTCACAATAACTCCGAAACCACTCTCTTCTAACCTGTTGTGCTATAACGGTACGCCTCGACCGTATTTTTTGTCATCTCTCACAGATTCCCTTCCTCATATCGGTAATGGTAGATAGAACACGTAGTCCAGTTTCACACTTAGGACCACGACTCGGAATACCTAATGTAAAGCTATTTTTAAATTTGTTTACATTGATTACAGCGATAATATCTTTCGTTAGCACGTATATAGAACAAGAACATCGAAATTAATTTTTGATTGAGTTTGTCTTCTTAGTCATCATAATAATAATTTCTCCTTAAGAATTCCATGAACTTGAAAGTTTGGCTAATATCAGCAATACTTGCTGCTGACAAAGACGCATGAAATTTTATTTACTTTTTCCAATAATTCTGTATTAGTTTTTTATACATGCAAAATATGTCATATATTACAATTGACCTAAATTTACAAAAGAAATTTATGAACGTTCATGCTCATAAACAAAACGGAAATACTTAAAGCAAAGAGTCAGCAGCCATTTCCGTGTATCATAAATATGTACATTAGAATGGGTCGATTTATTAACTGATATCGCGCCATCGATATTTCAATCGGATTTGGGCTCGGGAAAAAAAGTTCCACTAGGCATACCAAAAAAAATAATTTTCGAGGTTGCGAAATGTAATTTTTTTGACTTTTTTCGACTTTGATTTTTAACGTTTTTTTTCATGGTCTACTAAAAAAATTTTCATTTGATTGTAAAATTTTCATGTATACCCTGTCCGACTCAAAATTGTCCGCTAAAAACTTTGGCGATAACAGTTTCATGAAAACAAAAATATTTTTTAGTAGGTCATGAAAAAAACCTTAAAAATCAAAGTGGAAAAAAGTCAAAAAAATTAAATTTCGCAGGCTCGGAAATTATTTTTTTGGGTATGCGTAGGGGAACTTTTTTTTTTCCTGAGCCCAAATCCTATCGCAAAATCGATGGCGCGATATCGGTTAACTTTGGTCCATTTAATTCGACCGACCCTAATGTACATATTAAAAACAAAAAAAAAAAACAAGTAAGGACGGGACTGTCTTCGGCTGTGCCGAAGACTTCATACCTTTCAAGAATGGGGCTGAACAATAATTTTATCCCATTCGGAATCTCCAAATAATGCGCTGTAAAAGATAAGAAATTTATAGTGAACCTATGTACATACCTAAACGATTTTAATATAAATATAAAAAAAATGGCGCAAAACCCCCTTATCTGAACGATCTGTTGTATGGGATATATATTATATATAGCTCCGATCGAAATGATTTTTACAGATAATCTTCTATGATATATTAGAATAAATATCACCAAGTTTAACGTTTTTATATCGGAAATTATATATTAAAATATACCGAGTTTCACGTTTATACTTTCTAAATTAAGGGAGAAATGGCCAAAAACCTTTCTATCTGAACGATCGGTTGTATGGGATATAACTATATATAGCTTCGATCAAAGTGATTTTTTCAGGATATCTTATATGATACTAGAAGAACCGGCAGACGTTGTCTTGCCCTAAATTTGGCCAATCTGCATACATTTTAATAAGCTTTTTCCGTCTGACTCTGCCCTCCCCCCCCCCCCCTCTTCACCTTTTCCTTATCCTTTTATTCACTCCTCCCTACGTATTTTTCGCTTCATCTATCTCCATCTTCGTCTCATTATATCTCTTTCTCAATCTCCTTCTCTCTTTTCTCTTCTCTCAATTTCTTCTCATTCTTCTGCATCCCTTATTGCCTGTCCCAGAAGGTGGTACGTATTTTATTCCAGTCCCAGTCCCAGTCCCACTCCGAGTCCCAGTCCCAGTCCTAGTCCTAATCCCAGTCCCAGTCCGTCTCTGGATAATATATTACTCTGTACTAAAACACTCATCAACAGCTTTCATTTGATATGCATATTCTATAAACACACTCTAGGGGTACCCGAGTCCACGTTTTGGCCTATATCTCGAGACCCTAGTCACCCAGGGGTATACAAATTACCCTCTACTGAAGCACTCATCAACAGCTTTCATTTGATATCCATATTCTATAAACACACTCTAGGGCTACCCGGCTCCACGTTTTGGCCTATATCTCGAGAACCTAGTCACCCAGTCACCTATCCTATATTTCAAGTTAAATCAAACTACACACGGGGTGCAAAACAAATTCAAAATCGATTCAGTAGTTTAGGCGTCCATTGGCCTCAATTGTGTGACACGTGTTTTTTATATATTAAGATATTAGGATATATAACACGAATTTCACGTTTATACTTTCTAAATTGCGGCAGGAATGACCAAAATCGTCTTATCTGAACGATCGGTTGTATGGGGGATATATGTTATAGTGGTCCGATCCTATCAGATCCGACAAATGTCTAATATAATACAAAAATACATCCTAGTGCCAAATTTCATTGAGATATCTCAAAATTTGAGGGACTAGTTTTCCTTCAAACAGACAGACGGACAGACAGACGAGCATGGCTTTATCAACACAGTTCGTCGCCCTGATCAATTAGGCATACTTAATGGTGAGTCTGTCTTCTATATTTCTCACCGTTACAAACATCGGACCAAAGTTAATATACCATCTCATGTTCATGACAGTTATAAAAATAATAAATCTAAGGCGCGAATAAACTCCGAACAGATTTTAGGCCGAACTTCTCTTCCAATTTGCGTGGTGCTCCCTTTTATTTTTCCTACAAATTAGCGGAACGGACCTACTTGTCTTATGCCGAATCTCAACGACATCTGCAAGGCAGTTGAGTTTTCACTGAGAGCTTTTAACAGCAGAAATACACTTGGAGCGCTTGCCAAACACTGTCTAGGGGTGACCCCTGTTAGAAAAAATGTCTTCTAATTGAAAAACCTTGTTTCTAAAATTTTGATATTGCTTTGCGCGAAACGTGAACCCAGGATCTTTGATGTGTTAGGCGGAGCACGTTACCATCACCAACACGGCGGCCGCCTTATATTTCTTTTGAAAAATTTTCCATTTTCATATTGACGATTTTATTGTTTACATAGTACAAACATTGTATGTAGGTAGGTATGTATGTATGTTTGCCGATAAGTAAGCCGGCCCCGTCATGGCGGAATTTCATAGTTTGCACATTGAGTTGCCGCACGACAAACTGCCTGCCGGTGACTAAAGTCAATTGGCCTCGTTACGAAAACCTAACAGTTAAAACGCAGATGTATTAAGCAGAGCAAAGCAGAGCCTCAAACTTGCGTTCAAGGCATGTGCATTGTTTGGGGCACTATTCAATCGATGTTGGAAAGGGTGTAAAATAACGTGGCCGATATGCGTTAGGGCAAGGGCGTCGCACAGCATATCCAAGTAATATATGGATGCATTGTGGGATTGATTGGCTAAGTAGCTGTCACGCTATTGTATTCACATATACATATATATACACATATATATGGGCTGTGGAAAATTTGTTAAGTGTGTACTCATGTAGTTTACTACACAATTATCTAGTTATAATTAATTATTTATTGTGTTTTGTTTTTTCTATAACACTTTACTAATCTCGCTCAAATTTGATAAATATATAATTACTATATCACTGATGTGTACACGTGTTAAATTTCCTTGTTTAATTATTGCTTTGTCATTGTAACAAATAGGATAGTCTGATAGTATGAAGTTGTAAACTTGTAAACGCCTTTGATTTAGCATGATAGGCACTAAAAATACAATTAAATTATGTGTAGTACATAACAACTGATATTGACAATAACTCTGAAGGATATGACATATGAAACTCGTCTTAATACTGCTTAAGCTCCCATTTCTTTAATGGTGTTAGTGATATCAATGGGCAAATTATACTTCTACATCGTAAACGAAATTCGCAGAACACCCTACATTCATAAAACGTAATCAAAGATACGATGTCATATTCATATGAGTAGTTTCCACGACGAAATTGTAAATAAATCAGACATTGCATATAAAGTTTAACCAGAAAAAGCATTTCCGTCTATCACGGATAACAACCGGTATTCAGTAACAAAAAAGGAGTTTCTCAGTAAGTTATGTTTATTTTAGATTTTTTTCGGTCTTCCAGTGATTTATTTTCATGGTCTAATCTGTTCTATCACGGAGATCTTTCAGTACGATTTAATGCATTAAGTTTTTGTTTTAACTGTTAATTTACAACCGAAAAACGTTTCGGAAATGGTAAACCTATCGTATGCTCTGTTAGAGTTAACATAATGTAAGCTTAACATTAAATCATTTCGACTTGACTTCCGCATTTTTTGGCAACATTTTCAGATCGTTTTGGAATCATATTATCAGCTTGTTAACGATACAAACTTTTCTCGTAGACTTGTCGGTTTATTATCGGTGAAATATCGACGAATTAACGATTTATTAATGAAAAAATCGATTTGCTATCGAAAAAATACCGATTCGTTATCCAAATCTTATCGGTGTGCTGTCGAAAAATATCGTTTTGCTATCGAAAAAATCGATTTTTTACGAAAGGGTATCGGTTTATTATAGAAAAATAAATAGATTTAGTACTGAAAAAATATCGCATTGTTATCAAAAAGTTATCGACTTGCTATCAAAAGCATATCGATTTTTTATCGAAAAGTTATAGTTAAAATATCGATATTTTTTCGAAAACAGGTCGAAAACTTTTTGATAACAAATCGATATCTTTCAATGGTAAATTGATAATTTTTCCATAGAAATCGACATTGCTAATTTTATTCAGTTTCAATTTAAAACTCATTTGAAAAATAATAACTGTTTTAAAACAAAACCAAATAATTTTCAAAAATCTAAAAATATAAACTTTTAGTGTTATCAAGGTTTGAAACAAAACCAAAAAGTTTTGAAAATTTTAAAAATTTAAACTTGTATACACGTCTGTTTTTAAAATAAACCCCAAAATTTTAAACTTGAGTCTGAAAATCAAAAACAAAAAAATAGTTCTTGAAAAGTGCTGCAAGTCATAGACTCTTTTTCGAAATATTTTGTTATACCTATGAGGTGTTATGATAAGTTTTCTTACAAATATGTAATAGCTCAGAAGGTAGAGCAAAGCAACTAGAACCCGTGGCACGTCAGTTTAAAACCAGTTCACCGCCCACTAGATTTTTCCTTTTTTTATAAATAAAAGTGTAGACCTCTCTAGTTTGAAACTGAAACCCAGTTCTATGCACTCATTTTCATGAAGACCAGTAAAATCTATATTTTAAAACAAATTTGGTTTGGTGATATATATAGTACAAAAATGTTTCATATATAGGCTCAACCTTTAACCGTGCAGCGATAACAAATTTATAATTCTTCGGTATCACGCCGACAACAAGAAAAATGTATAACCCGCCTATAAACAGTCGATAACCATCCGATAATCCATCCAAATTAGTTGTTTCCTTTCCTTGCTTGACCTTGCCTTGCCTTTCCTATTCCGTCCTTTATTTAGTTTCCTCTCCTTTCTTTTTCCTTTCCTTTTCTTTCCTTTCTCTTCCTTTGCTTTCTTTTCCGAAACAAATACTTTACCTCGATACTTATTTAAATATATATCAAAAAATATATACAGAAATTGCCCAACATTCTCAACCCTTTGCCCCACAATGCATCTTTAAGGTTAGTGTGTATGACGTTTCAATGTATTGAAATACGTATTTATTTAAAAAATGCAGCGTCATCGTGATTTTGCTGCAGTTATGTACTTAAAATTGTTTTTTTTTTTGTTGTTGGCTTGCCCAGCTGACCTTATGCAATTCGATTTCAATGAACAGAGCTTACAGCTTGCACATAGTTGATTTTATTGTTGTTTTATTGAATTTGCGGTTTTTGCATGTGGTTCACTTTTTGCTGTGCACGTTTCAACTTTTTTTTTCGTTCATGTTTATTTATATTTTATTATTATATTTACTGAAATGTGCTCTTTCATTTTTGATGCATATTTTTATACTCGGCTGAGCAGAGCTCACAGAGTATATTAATTTTGTTCGCATAACGGTACCCTGCAACGATAAACTATTCGAGATAGATACAGACTTCTATATATCAAAATGATCTGGGCGAAAAAAAAAATTCATTTAGCCTTGTCTGTCCGACCGTCCATCCGTCCGTAAACACGATAACTTGAGTAAACTTTGAGGTATCTTGATGAAATTTGGTATGTGAGTTCCTGGGCGCTCATCTCAGATCTCTATTTAAAATGAACGAAATCGGCATATAACCACGCCCACTTTTTCGATATCGAAAATTTCGAAAAACCGAAAAAGTGCGATAATTCATTACCAAAGACGGATAAAACTTGGTAGATGGATTGACCCTATGACGCAGAATAGAAAATTTGCAAAATCTTGGACAATGGGCGTGGCAACACCCACTTTGAAAAGAAGGTAATTTAAAAGTTTTGCAAGCTGTAATTTGGCAGTCGTTGGAGATATCATGATGAAATTTGGCAGGAACGTTACTCCTATTACTATATGTGTTCTAAATAAGAACTATGAAAATCGGATGACGAACACACCCACCCTTCAAAAAGAAATTTTTTTTAAGTCAAATTTTAACAAAAACTGAATATCTTTACAGTATATAAGTAAATTATGTCAACATTCAACTGCAGTAATGATATGGTGCAATAAAATACAAAAATAAAAGGAAATTTCGAAATGGGCGTGGCTCCGCCCTTTTTCATTTAATTTGTCTAGGATACTTTTAATGCCCTAAGTCGAACAAAAATTTACCAATCCTTGTGAAATTTGGTAGAGGCTTAGATTCTAGGACGATAACTGTTTTCTGTGAAAATGGGCGAAATCGGTTGAAGCCAAGCCGAGTTTTTATACACAGTCGACCGTCTGTCCTTCCGCTCGGCCGTTAACACGATAACTTGAGCAAAAATCGATATATCTTTACTAAACTCAGTTCACGTACTTATCTGAACTCACTTTACCTTGGTATAAAAAATGGGTGAAATCCGACTATGACCACGCCCGCTTTTTCGATATCGAAAATTTCGAAAAATGACAAAAAAAATGCCATAATTTTATACCAAATACGAAAAAATGAATGAAACATGACGTGATTGGGATGACTTTTTGGCGCAAAATATAAATTTAGAAAAAACTTTGTAAAATTGGTGTGATCATATCATATTAATTAGAAGAAAATTATAGAGTTCTACAGGGCGAAATCAAAAGCCCTTGGAATCATGGCAGGAATTAGCGATACCCAAAAGATGGTGTTCTGGGTGACACTGGTCCACATTTTGGTCGATATCTCGAAAACGCCTTCACATATACAACTGAGGGCCACTCGCTTTTAAACTCCTCATTAATACCTTTCATTTGATACACATGTCATACAAACACATTCCAGGGTTACCCTAGGTTCATTTTCCTAAATGGAGATTTTCCTTTATTTTGTCTCCACAGCTCTCAGCTGAGTATGTAATGTTCGGTTACAGCCGCAATTAGCCTTCCTTACTTGTTTTATTTATTTGTACTACACCTCACCAGTGTTGGGCGGATGTACATCCATATTAAATGCGTAAGTACTCACTGGCCTTTCTGCGCTACACTTCACACTTGAAAATAAAAACGGTTTATAGTTTGTGTTTTTTCTTCAAACGTAATCTAAATATATTTTAAAAACATGTTAAAAACTTTAGCTCTTGACTTTAAATATTCACAAATTCAAAGTACTCAAAATAAATATATATAAAAAAGGAGCGCTCCGCGGCTGCCGGCTAATAGTTAAAGACTGCCGAATGAAATCATGTTGGTGACGATGGCAGTTCCGGTGTTCGTTGGCGCCTTTCCATTCGCCGCGCACGGCTGCGCATAGGAATTGCCGCCGTCTAATTGTGATGGAGGAACACATACCATATTACAATGTTTAAGCAAATGTACGGGATAAGTATTGGAGCAATATTTTTGGGGACGAGATATATTTGCATTGATATGAGGTGTACAATGAAAAAAATTACGCTAGTAAAAGCAAGAAATTAGGCTGCCAACATTCAGTGAAATAAATTATGTCAAATTAACAATAATCTGTAAAAAACTACAGATTCTCAATCAATTTGATCTATTTTTCTGTTAAAAGAATTGATTTCACATGTCATTTTAATCACGCACAGCTGTCGGTATTACGCAAATACAGAAGCTAGTTATAAAGAGAAACTTACGCTCACCGCCCTCACTACTTTGCTCTTATGACCATGGTGCCACAGAAATGTTTGTCATATCAACAGCCTGCACTATTGTTCTAAAGTTGACGAAAATCTGTTAACCTAACAGTTTTGATTGGCGACAGTAATATCTGTTAAGTTAACATAGTATGGGCTGCGTACGATGAACTGTTTTTTGTGGATTTGAGTGTTGAAACTGTAAATTCAGAAGCAACAATTTCGCTGAAGTTGATTCAGCAGCTACTCGAGTTTACACATAATTCGGTTGAGTTTACCAACTTTTTAGTATAGCTCATATTTTGCATGGGCATTAAACTGCAATAAGAAGCAAAATGAGAGCAAACTTCAGAATTTCAGTGATCATTACTCGGTATAAACCCAAAGTTTTAAGAATTTTAGTGGCTAGAACGTAGCACATATATTAATCCCGAATAAGTTTAAACTTTCTTAATGACAAAATTCGACAACATTGCTTCATTTACTAATATTTATTAAATTTTTAGTAGACATTTTTAATTACCCCGAACGTTTGTCACTAATCTTATTTTTATTTACTTTCAGTGTTATATTTTTAAAGCCTTCAGACAAAATCAGTTTCATTATCAAACAAAAATACTTTGTGGAAATGTTTGTCAAATTGTTTAATTTTAGCAGAGATATGCAAATTTGTATAAATAGATAAGACAAATAAACTTGCTACTTTTTCACTATTTTTTGTTTATGAAAGTCATTGTTATTAGCGTAATTAACTTAATATCAAAAAACAAAACAAAGTAAATATTATCAGCATAGCTTATTATGACTCAACAGAATAAATTGGGAATTTTTCTACATGTGCCGCCTGAGTTTGAAAATATTTGCCTAGACATAATAGAAGGAGTGTAGCTTAGGGGGTGCAAAAGGGGTTTGAAGCCCTAGAGGATTAACGTAAGTACTATACCCTTCACAATTTTATACCTAGTTGTTCTTCCCGAACGATGGCTCTCATGCCTCTCTCTCTCTCTCTTCCCCACCTCTATCTTGCCCCAGGATTTCATAAAATTTCTCACTCAACACATTCACATCACACCTTCGAAAACGTATTCATCGTTATTAATGTTCAAAACTCGTAAGCGATACCTGATATTCCGGAAATATCGATTGTATTTATTTATTTAAAGAAGAGGGTTCCACACCACCTGGGAGCAATTTTATACGAATCTTTTTAATTTATTCGCGCCAGAACGGCTGCTGTGGACTTCTACTCACTGAATTTGATACGCATGTAGCCAATTGTCTGAAAGTAGTTCCATGCCTCTCTTAACATCAGTTTCTTTATTATTAATTTTATACGTTATATCTCCAATTATATTGACCGAGAACAATGATATTGAGTATATGGAGATCTGATCACTAAAAGTCTAAGCAGTTTCGGAAAGTCAAACCTGGGTTACCCCCCATAAGCAGTCTCTGGAAATAACCGGGACAGGGAGAAGCATACATCTATATCGGGTACCAGTGCATATGGGAATAGATGGACACGAAAAAGCAGATGAACTAGCTAAAAAGGGCGCATCCCTTGAAGCTTGCTCCGTAGACGTCCCAATTAGATTGGGTGAGATTAAGAGAAGGCGAGAGGTGCACATTATCAACCAAGCGGGAAAGGCGTGAGTTCAATAGCGGGGCTGTAATGTGTCGAAGATTCTGTGTAGGCCTTAGATTAACAAAGTTGCTTCTATCATTAAAAAGAGAGAACTGTAGACTCATGATGGGTATTTTGACTCGACACTGCCTTCGGGCGTCACACGCCAGTTTGGGTTGGAGGAGGAAGCGATCGAGCACGTTTTGTGCTCGTGCCCTGCGCTTGCCAGGCTAAGGCTCCAGCTGTTAGGTGTGATACAGCTGTCACATCTAAAAGCGGCAAGTGGCTTAAGAAAGGAAGCGTCTAGTATTTGCCGAGAGGAGGGAGTTATTTTATAACATAGGTCCTAGTTTTTGATAGGATTTTTTCAGATTGGTCGTTAAAATAAACTTCTGGTAATACTACGGACTCATTCAGTCTATGTGAAGTCCTCATGGATCGGCCATTTCAACTTAACATTACCTAACCCCCATAACCCTCTGCTCACTCCCTCCATGCTAGCTTTGCGTCTATTAGTCAGGACTAATGCTCTTTGGTATATTCAAGTTTTAGATCGAGCTTCATGCAATTTTGGAAATAGGAGCAGTATAAGTCTAGTAGAAGTTCCTAGATATGGATATTTTTTTGGATTCACTTCGAGATAATTTGGGATCGTTTTTAGACCACTAGGCTGATTTATGAACAAATTCGGGAACATTTCGAAGCGATCTTAAGATAATTTTAAGATTATTTGCGAGATCATTTGGAACTATCTGTATACGTTTAGGATCATTTCTAGATCATTCTGATTTCGCACAATTTCGGGATCATTTTGGGACTATTTTCAGTTATTTGCGAAATCATTTTAAAGCCAGTTCAGAATAATTTCGACATAATTTCTAGACCATTTCAGAATGATTTCCAGACAATTTCGGAATTATTTCGGTATCATTTTCAAATTAATTCGAAGCTATCTGCAGATAGTTTTTGGATTATTTGCAAAATAATAATATTGGGATTATCTGTAATTATTTGCTAAATTATTTCGGGACTATCTCGGTATCATTGAGTAACTACTTCGGAATATTTTCGAAATAATTTCGGTAGCATTTTCAGACCATTAAGGATGGCTCCTCACAATACCTGTATCAGATGTTTATGAGATCATTACGAACTATCTCGGCACTATTTTGGAACTATTTTGGGAGAAATTTCGTAATTGTTATCGGTATCATGTTCTGGCTGTTACAAGATAATTTCAGGATCATTTCTTGAACTTTTCAGGACGGTTTCGGGACTATGGTACAATATTTTCGGGGCCATCTTCAGATAGTTTTGGGATTATTTGCGAAATCATTTCGGACCACTTCGATATTATTCCATTTATAGACCATTAAAAAGAAACTCGACCAAAATCTTCTCGAAGGTAAAACGTGTTGAGTTATTAAATTTTTTATTTTTATTTTTATTATAGACCATTTTAGGACGATTATCGAAAAATTTCAGCACCAATGGGAGAAATTTCGGGACTGTTTTGAAGATCACATTCTGCCTATTGCAAGATGGTTTCTGGACTATTTCGGACTTATTTCCCGTCAGTTTCGGGATCATTTCGAAACATCTCCATGTCATTCCTGTCGTTAGTTCATTTTGAGATTATATACGAGATCATTTCCTAATTTTTTTCGGGACTCTCTTCTCACCATGTTGTAACATTTCTAAGGCGAAGTTAAATTAATTCTTTCTTGTCATTTCACTTATTTAGCATTTAATTAAATTTCCATTCATTCGTCTCGCTCGTGTAGCTTAATGTGCTCTAGCAAACTCGTATTGAATAAAGCCAGCTTACACATTCAGAAATGATTCATGTGAAACCGCATTTACCCGTAGCTAAGTAAGTTGTTTGATAACATTTGAAAAAAGAAATACACATGTTTGTGAAACACATTTGGCTACACACATTCGTGTTTACTGATGTTTGTATGTATGCAAATTCTTGTTGATTTATAAATACCGCTGCTTTTATTGGTATTGCTTATGATAAATGGTATTTGGAGAAGCAGCAGTACATAAAACGTGTAAATTAAGTAGGCAGTTAACTAGGCTTGTTGTTGGTATAATAACCTATTAGTCACTCATGCATACAAAAATAACTATGTATATTAGGTCGGGTCATTTTGTATGGGGGAAAAAAACCTCATGTGCACATCCAGTAATATTGTCCATGGGACCATAGGTCTGAAATGTATTTCGAGCCTCCCTAATCAAGTGAGAAAATTTTGATATAAAATATTCTAACAAAATTAGGGAGGTGCTGATTTTCCCTTATATTTTCCCTCCCTCTCCACCTTTATAGTTTTAAATCCCAAAATTCTTACAAGAGCTATTGTTAAAGTTTTTTAGTCAAAATTCAACAAGACTATGTCTGTATTAAAGGAAAAATTGCCTTATATTTTTTGGTCCATTTATATAAAGGTAGGCCTTAAAATTTTTTTATCATCTTTTTATTTTAGAATGGGTGTAGCACCGCCCACTTGTGATAAAATCAATTTTACAAATATTATTAATCATAAATCAAAAATCGTTAAACATATCGTAAAAAAATTCAGCAGTGAGGTAGCTTTTACTATAAGGAATGTTTTGAAGAAAAATTAACGAAATCGGTCAAGGACCACGCCCACTTTTACATAAAAGATTTTTCAAAGGGTCGTGGACGAATAAAATAAGCCATATCTTTGCAAAAAGAGCTTTATATCAATGGTATTTCATTTCCCAAGTGGATTTATGACAATACATTGAAAAAACTTCAAATTTAAAAAAGGGCGTGGCACCGCCCCTTTTATGACTAAGCAATTTTCTATGTTTCGGGAGCCATAACATGAAGAAAAATTAGTTCAGAATAGAACCATATGTATATGGGGTATTCCATCCCATTTTGACCAATTTTGAACCCGACCCCTTTAGAATTGGCTGAAAGTTTTTCTTCTTTTTCTAGCTTACGAAAGACGTTTTTCAGAATTTTTTCAAATTTTTTCATCCAACTCAAAAAAAGTTATGAATTTTCAAAAAACACCGTTTTTGTTTTCAAAATGCTATAACTTTTTCAAAAATTGACCGTTTGGGATCTTTTTTTTTTTATTTGTTTTTAAATGTACTTTTCGGAAAAAATACAAAAAAATGTTTAAAAAATTTTTTTTTCAATTAAATAAGTTTTTTATGAGAAAAAAAAAATGGCGAACTTCGAAAAATCTCGAAAAACTGAAAAATTACAAAAAAAAAACTTTATACATTTTTTTGTACTTTTTCCGAAAAGTACATTTAAAAATAAATTTTTTTTAAAATAAAAGATCCCAAACGGTAAATTTTTGAAAAATTTATAGCATTTTGAAAACAAAAACGGTGTTTTCTTAAAAATTCATAACTTTTTTGAGCTGGATGAAAAAATTTGAAAAAATTCTGAAACACGTCTTTCGTAAGCTAGAAAAAGAAGAAAAACTTTCAGCCAATTCTAAAGGGGTCGGGTTCAAAATTGGTCGAAATGGGATGGAATACCCCATATGTATTATTGCGCAGCCTTGTAACACTATTAAGCACACAAAACAAACAACAACAGCATATCAAGTGCACAGCTGGGTATGTAATGTTCGGTTTCACCCGAACTTAGACTTCCTTACTTGTTGTATAATCGAAACTTTTTTGTGGAGAACGTTTTGCCTTTTTTACCATCGGCAAAAATCAAAATAAATTCACCCTGCCTACATTATGTTACAATCAAATATATGACATAAAATAATGAAGAAAACCCCCCGCCCCCGGAAGTACAATCCTAGATCCGCCACTGAAATGGATCTATCTGCGCAGCTATGGCAGGTTGTCTGAAAAATGTTCTACTTACTATTCAAAAACAAAATACAATTTTTAATTATAGAAAAATTAAAAAAACAATAATCATTACAAAAAATTATTGTTCTGGCCTTGAGCTCGTTTCGAACCTTAAAACAATAAAATCAATATACTTCAATGGATCGGAAAGGGTTACAAAAATAGATTTGCAATTTTATTAATACTTGAATTTTAAGTGAAATTTTCGGTTTCAATAAATACTATTTTCACTCAAATCATTTTCCCAAGAGGATTTTCAGTTATTTTAGCTTTTTTCTTTTTTTTTAACTAAACACTCTGACTGCAGCTTGCGTCACTAGTGGCTTTTATGTAAGCAATTTCAAAACAAACGTACAGTATTATATAATGTGACATTTGTATTCTGACATATATTCATAACTTTCATCATGACAAGTAAAACTATTATGTAAACACGCTTCTAAAAATTGCGGCAACGAATGGTGAGTTGCTCATTTTTCGCATTTTTATTTTCATTTTTGCTTAATAACCTGAAATTGGGAATGGTACAAAAATAATGACTCATTCACACTTATCTGAACTTCCACAGAAATTTTTATACTCAGTTGAGCAGAGCTCACAGAGTATATGAACTTTGATTGGATAACGTTTGGTTGTACAGGTATAAAGAAATCGAGATAGATATAGACTTCCATATATCAAAATCATCAGTATCGAAAAAAAATTCGATTGAGCCATGTCTGTCCGTCCGTCCGTCTGTCCGTTAACACGATAACTTGAGTACATTTTGAGGTATCTTGATGAAATTTGGTATGTAGGTTCCTGGGCACTCATCTCAGATCGCTATTTAAAATGAACGATATTGACAATAACCACGCACACTTTTTCGATATCGAAAATTTCGAAAAATCGGAAAAGTGCGATAATTCATTACCAAAGACGGATAAAGCGATGAAACTGACAGGTGAGTTGAGCTTATGACGCAGAATAGAAAACAAAATTTTGGACAATGGGCATGGCACCGCCCACTTTTAAATGAAGGTAATTTAGAAGTTTTGCAAGCTGTTATTTGGCAGTCGTTGAAGATATCATGATGAAATTTGGCAGGAACGTTACTCTTATTACTTTATGTCTGCCTAATAAAAATTAGCAAAATCGAAGAACGACCACGCCCACTTTTTAAATAAAATTTTTTTTAAATTCAAATTTAAAATAAAAGTTAATATCTTTACAGCATATAAGTAAATTATGCCAACATTCAACTCCAGTAATGATATGGTGCAACAAAATACAAAAATAAAAGAAAATTTCAAAATTGGCGTGGCTTCGCCGTTTTTCATTTAATTTGTCTAGGATGCTTTTAATGCCATAAGTCGAACAAAAATTAACCAACCCTTGTGAAATTTGGTAGAGGCTTATCTCCGAGGACGGTAACTGTTTTCTGTGAAAAAGGGCGAAATCGGTTGAAGCCACGCCCAGTTTTTATACACAGCCGTCCTTCCGCTCGGCCGTTAACACGATAACTTGAGCAAAAATCGATATATCCTTACTAAACTCAGTTCACGTACTTATCTGAACTCACTTTGTATTGGTGTAAAAAATGGGCGAAATCCGACTATGACCACGCCCACTTTTTCGATATCGAAAATTTCAAAAAATGAAGAAAATGCCATAAATTTATACCAAATACAAAAAAAGGAATGAAACATGGTAATTTTATTGGCCTATTGACGCAAAATATAACTTTAGAAAAAAACTTGGTAAAATGGGTGTGACACATACCATATTAAGTAGAAGAAAATGAAAAAGTTTTGCAGGGCGAAATCAAAAGCCCTTGGAATCTTGTAAGGAATACTGTACGTGGTATTACATATATAAATAAATTAGCGGTACTCGACAGATGATGTTCTGGATCACCCTGGTCCACATTTTGGCAGATATCTCGAAAACGCCTTCTCATATACAACTAAGGGCCACTCCCTTTTAAAACCCTCATTAACACCTTTCATTTGATATCCATATCGTACAAACAAATTCTAGAGTCACCCCTGGTCCACCTTCGTGTCGATATCTCGAAAAGGCGTCCACCTATAGAACTAAGGCCCACGCATTTTTAAAATACTCATTAACACCTTTCATTTGATACCCATATCGTACAAAAACATTCTAGAGTCACCCCTGGCCCACCTTTATGGCGATATCTCGAAAGGGCATCCACCTATAGATCTAAGGCCCACTCCCTTTTAAAATAATCATTAACACCTTTCATTTGATACCCATATCGTACAAGCAAATTCTAGAGCCACCCCTGGTCCACATTTATGTCGATATCTCGAAAAGGCGTCCACCTATAGAACTAAGGCCCACGCCCTTTTAAAATACTCATTAACACCTTTCATTTGATACCCATATCGTACACAAAAATTCTAGAGTCACCCCTGGCTCACCTTTATGGCGATATCTCGAAAGGGCATCCACCTATAGATCTAAGGCCCACTCCCTTTTAAAATAATCATTAACACCTTTCATTTGATACCCATATCGTACAAGCAAATTCTAGAGCCACCCCTGGTCCACATTTATGTCGATATCTCGAAAAGGCGTCCACCTATAGAACTAAGGCCCACGCCCTTTTAAAATACTCATTAACACCTTTCATTTGATACCCAAATCGTATAAACAAATTCTAGAGCCACCCCTGGTCCACATTTATGTCGATATCTCGAAAAGGCGTCCACCTATAGAACTAAGGCCCACGCCCTTTTAAAATACTCATTAACACCTTTCATTTGATACCCATATCGTACACAAAAATTCTAGAGTCACCCCTGGCTCACCTTTATGGCGATATCTCGAAAGGGCATCCACCTATAGAACTAAGGCCCACTCCCTTTTAAAATACTCGTTAACACCTTTCATTTGATACCCATATCGTATAAACAAATTCTAGAGCCACCCCTGGTCCACATTTATGTCGATATCTCGAAAAGGCGTCCACCTATAGAACTAAGGCCCACGCCCTTTTAAAATACTCATTAACACCTTTCATTTGATACCCATATCGTACACAAAAATTCTAGAGTCACCCCTGGCTCACCTTTATGGCGATATCTCGAAAGGGCATCCACCTATAGATCTAAGGCCCACTCCCTTTTAAAATAATCATTAACACCTTTCATTTGATACCCATATCGTACAAGCAAATTCTAGAGCCACCCCTGGTCCACATTTATGTCGATATCTCGAAAAGGCGTCCACCTATAGAACTAAGGCCCACGCCCTTTTAAAATACTCATTAACACCTTTCATTTGATACCCATATCGTACACAAAAATTCTAGAGTCACCCCTGGCTCACCTTTATGGCGATATCTCGAAAGGGCATCCACCTATAGATCTAAGGCCCACTCCCTTTTAAAATACTCATTAACACCTTTCATTTGATACCCACATCGTACAAGCAAATTCTAAAGTTACCCTGGTCTACCTTTATGGAGATATCTCGAAAAGGCGTCCACCTATAGAACTAAGACCCACGCGCTTTTAAAATACTCATTAACACCTTTTATTTGATACCCATATTGTACAAACAAATTCTAGAGTCACCCCTGGTCCACGTTTATGGCGATATCCCGAAAAGGCGTCCACCCATAGAACAAAGGCCCACTCCCTTTTAAAATACTCATTAACACCTTTCATTTGATACCCATATCGTACAAAAACATTCTAGAGTCACTGCTGGCCCACCTTTATGGCGATATCTCGAAAAGGCATCCACCTATAGAACTAATGCCCACTCCCTTTTAAAATACTCATTAACACCTTTCATTTGATACCCATATCGTATAAACAAATTCTAGAGCCACCCCTGGTCCACATTTATGTCGATATCTCGAAAAGGCGTCCACCTATAGAACTAAGGCGACGCCCTTTTAAAATACTCATTAACACCTTTCATTTGATACCCATATCGTACACAAAAATTCTAGAGTCACCCCTGGCTCACCTTTATGGCGATATCTCGAAAGGGCATCCACCTATAGATCTAAGGCCCACTCCCTTTTAAAATACTCATTAACACCTTTCATTTGATACCCACATCGTACAAGCAAATTCTAAAGTTACCCTGGTCTACCTTTATGGAGATATCTCGAAAAGGCGTCCACCTATAGAACTAAGACCCACGCGCTTTTAAAATACTCATTAACACCTTTTATTTGATACCCATATCGTACAAACAAATTCTCGAGTCAGGCCTGGTCCACCTTTATGGCGATATCCCTAAATGGCGTCCATCTATAGATCTATGGCCCACTACCTCTTAAAATACTCTTTAATACCTTCCATTTGATACACATGTCATACAAACACATTCCAGGGTTACCCTAGGTTCCTTTTACAACATGGTGATTTCCCTTACTTTGTCTCCACAGCTCTCAACTGAGTATGTAATGTTCGGTTACACCCGAACTTAGCCTTCCTTACTTGTTTTTTTTTAATTTACAAAGTCATGCCTCAGCGAATTTATTTAACAACGCAAAATGCTATAGCGAGATTTAATTTAAAAACAGTGTCAAAGAGAGAGAGATTTCAACCGCAGCTTAGCAACAGAAAAGTAGATATGAAAACTATTTTCTAGTCTATCTGATACCAGAATTTAATTTTCATATTGCACGCGCTTTTGAACGGAAATGGCACGAGAATTTCAAGTTGGAGGAAAACGTGTAAATCGCCGCATACGTTTGTGTCTTATGCGCGTTTTGAGGTATGAAATAAGATACCGCTATGTTGTTGTTAGCTCTTCTCTCTAGCACACGCACCGTCTTATTACTTGCCTACAAACATTTCACAGCTAAAACTTATGTAAAAATTTACTTAACACCTAGCTTTGTGCATGCTTTCTCAGTATTCGTTGTAATCCGCGTGTGTATTACGTATACGCCATGGCATGTCGCGTGTTTTGGCGCAACCAAGCATCATCCTCTTGCTTGATGTATGTATGTATGTTTTAAAAACGATACCTATGTACATATATATATGTATATTCGTATGGCAAAAATAAAACTGAAAATATTTCACTTTGAATTGTGGAATTTACTTGTGAGAATTTCAAATATGAGAAAGTAACTTTCTTTGACACCCTGTCCAACAAGTTCAATTTTCAAAAGGGCGTGGGGCTTAGCTCTATAGGTGGACGCCTTTTAGATATATCGTCATAAAGGTGGACCAGGGGTGACTCTAGAATGTGTTTGTACGTTATGGGTATCAAATTAAAGGTATTAATGAGAGTTCTAAAAGGGAGTGGCCCTTAGTTGTATATGTGAAGCGTTTTCGATATATCTACCAAAATGTGGACCAGGGTGACCCAGAACATCATCTGTTGGATACCGCTAATTTATTTATATATGTAATACCTGCCAAGATTTTAAGGGTTTTTTTATTTCGCCCTGCAGAACTTTTTCATTTTCTTCTACTTAATATGGCAGGTGTCACACCCATTTTACAAAGTTTCTTCTAAAGTTGTATTTTGCGTCAATAAACCAATCCAATTACCATGTTTCATCTCTTCTTTTATATTTGGTATAGAATTATGGCATTTTTTTCGTTTTTCGTAATTTTCGATACCGAAAAAGTGGGCGTGGTCATAGTCGGATTTCGGCCATTTCTTACGCCAATACAAAGTGAGTTCAGATAAGTACGTGAACTGAGTTTAGTAAAGATATATCGATTTTTGCTCAAGTTATCGTGTTAACGGCCGAGCGGAAGGACAGACGATCGACTGTGTATAAAAACTGGGCGTGGCTTCAACCGAATTCGCCCTTTTTTACAGAAATAAGTTACCGTCCCAGAATCTAAGCCCATATCAAATTTCACAAAGATTGGTAAATGTTTGTTCGACGTATGGCATTAAAAGTATCCTAGACAAATTAAATGAAAAAGGGCAGAGCCACGCCCATTTTCAAATTTTCTTTTATTTTTGCATTTTGTTGCACCATATCATTACTGGAGTTGAATGTTGACATAATTTACTTATATACTGTAAAGATATTAAATTTTTTGTTAAAATTTGACTTTAAAAAAAAAATTTTTTTAAAAGTGGGCGTGATCGTTATCCGATTTTGCTAATTTTTATTAAGCATACATATAGTAATAGGAGTAACCTGCCTGCCAAATTTCATCATCATATCTTCAACGACTGCCAAATTACAGCTTGCAAAACTTTTAAATTACCTTCTTTTAAAAGTGGGCGGTGCCACGCCCATTGTCAAAAATTTTACTAATTTTCTATTCTGCGTCATAAGCTCAACTCACCTACCAAGTTTCATCGCTTTGTTCGTCTTTGGTAATGAATTATCGCACTTTTTCGGTTTTTCGAAATTTTCGATATCGAAAAAGTGGGCGTGGTTATAGTCCGATATTGTTCATTTTAAATAGCGATCTGAGATGAGTGCTCAGGAACCTACATACCAAATTTCATCAAGATACCTCAAAATTTACTCAAGTTATCGTGTTAACGGACGGACGAACGGACGGACATGGCTCAATCAAATTTTTTTTTCGATCCTGATGATTTTGATATATGGAAGTCTATATCTATCTCGATTCCTTTATACCTGTACAACCAAACGTTATCCAATCAAAGTTCATATACTCTGTGAGCTCTGCTCAACTGAGTATAAAAATATTTAGCGGTGTTAAACTGACACAGGAAAAACGTGTTCTGGTTGAACCTCCCCCAATCTTCCTTCACTCCCCCAAAAAAAAACACAAAAGTATAATGGTGCAAAATTGTGATAATAATAACCATAACAAAAACCATAACCATAACCATAACAAAAAACATAACAATTACCATAGACATAACCATAACAATAACGATAAGCAAAACCATAACCATAACCATAACAAGTAAGGAAGGTTAAGTTCGGGTGTAACCGAACATTACATACTCAGTTGAGAGCTATGGTGACAACATAAGGGAAAATAACCATGTAGGAAAATGAACCGAGGGAAACCCTGGAATGTGTTTGTATGACATGTGTATCAAATGAAAGGCATTAAAGAGTATTTTATGAGGGAGTGCGCCATAGTTCTATAGGTGGACGCCATTTAGGGATATAGCCATAAAGGTGGATCAGGGTTGACTCTAGAATGCGTTTGTACAATATGGGCATCAAATGAATGGTATTAATGAGTATTTTAAAAGGGCGTGGACCTAAGTTCTATAGATGGACGCCTTTTCGAGATATCGCCGTAAAGATGGACCAGGGGTGACTCTAGAATGCGTTTGCACAATATGGGCATCAAACGAAAGGTGTTAATGAGTATTTTAAAAGGGAGTGGGCCTTAGTTCTATAGGTGGACGCCGTTTCGAGATATCGTCATAACGGTGGACCAGGGGTGACTCTATAATGCGTTTGTACGATATGGGTATTAAATGAAAGGTGTTAATGAGTATTTTAAAAGGGAGTAATCCTTAGTTCCATAGGTGGACGCCGTTTCGAGATATCGCCATAAAGGTGGACCAGGGGTGACCCTAGAATTTGTTTGTACAATATGGGTATCAAAAGAAAGGTGTTAATGAGTATTTCAAAAGGGTGTGGGGCTTAGTTCTATAGGTGGACACCTTTTCGGAATATCGCCACAAAGGTGGACCAGGGGTGACTCTAGAATGTGTTTGTACGATATGGGTATCAAATTAAAGGTATTAATGAGGGTTTTAAAAGGGAGTGGTGGTTGTTGTATAGGTGGTCGCATTTTCGAGATATCGCCATAAAGGTGGACCAGGGGTGACCCTAGAATTTGTTTGTACAATATGGGTATCAAAAGAAAGGTGTTAATGAGTATTTTAAAAGGGTGTGGGGCTTAGTTCTATAGGTGGACGCCTTTTCGAGATATCGCCATAAAGGTGGACCAGGGGAGACTCTAGAATGAGTTTGTACGATATGGGCATCAAATTAAAGGTATTAATGAGAGTTTTAAAAGGGAGTGGTGGTAGTTGTATATGTGAAGGCGTTTTCCAGATATCGACCAAAATGTGGACTAGGGTGACCCAGAACATTATCGGTTGGATACCGCTAATTTATTTATATATGTAATACCTGGCAAGATTTTAAGGGTGTTTTATTTCGCCCTGCAGAACTTTTTCATTTTCTTCTACTTAATATGGTAGGTGTCACAACCATTTTATAAAGTTTTTTCTAAAGTTATATTTCGCGTCAATAAAACAATCCAATTACCTTACCATGTTTCATCCCTTTTTTCGTATTTGGTATAGAATTATGGCATTTTTTTCATTTTTCGCAATTTTCGATATCGAAAAAGTGGGCGTGGTCATAGTCGGATTTCGTTCATTTTTCACACCAAGGTAAAGTGGGTTCAGATAAGTACGTGAACTGAGTTTAGTAAAGATATATCGATTTTTGCTCAAGTTATCGTGTTAACGGCCATGCGGAAGGACAGACGGACGACTGTGTATAAAAACTGGGCGTGGAATCAACCGATTTCGCCCATTTTCACAGAAAATAGTCAACGCCATAAAATCTATGCCCCTACCAAATTTCAAAAGGATTGGTTAATTTTTGTTCGATTTATGGCATTAAAAGTATCCTAGACAAATTAAATGAAAAAGGGCGGAGCCATGCCCATTTTTAAATTTTCTTTCATTTTTGTATTTTGTTGCACCATATCATTACTGGAGTTGAATCTTGACATAATTTACTTATATACTGTAAAGATATTAAATTTTTTGTTAAAATTTTACTTTAAAAAAATTTTTTTTTTAAAAGTGGGCGTGGTCCTTCTCCGATTTTGCCAATTTTTATTAAGCGTACATACAGTAATAAGAGTAACGTTCCTGCCAAATTTCATCATGATATCTTCAACGACTGCCAAATTACAGCTTGCAAAAGTTTTAAATTACCTTCTTTAAAAAGTGGGCGGTGCCACGCCCATTGTCCAAAATTTTACTAATTTTATATTTTGCGTCATAAGTTCAACTCATCTACCAAGTTTCGTCGCTTTATCTGTCTTTTGTAATGAATTATCGCACTTTTTCGTTTTTTCGAAATATTCGATATCGAAAAAGTGGGCGTGGTTATAGTCCGATATCGTTCATTTTAAATAGCGATCTGAGATGGGTGCTCAGGAACCTACATACCAAATTTCATCAAGATACCTCAAAATTTACTCAAGTTATCGTGTTAACGGACGTACGGACGGACGGACGGACGGACGGACGGACGGACGGACGGACGGACGGACATGGCTCAATCAAATTTTTTTTCGATCCTGATTATTTTGATATATGGAAGTCTATATCTATCTCGATTCCTTTATATATGTACAACCAACCGTTATCCAATCAAACTTAATATACTCTGTGAGCTCTGCTCAACTGAGTATAAAAATAAACATAACCAAAACTATGACAAAAAGTCCTCAAAACTTTAACCATTATCCTGCCTATAACCATAACCATAACCGTAATCGTAATCATAAAAACAACCATAACCTTCACCTGTACCGTAACCATATCCACATAACAATTATCATAGACATAACCATAACCATAACCAAAGCTATAAACAAAACCAAAACAATAATCATTATCCTGACTATAACCGTAATCATAAAAACAACCACAATCAGCCATAACTATAACCACAACCTTAACCATAACCACAACAACAACTATTACCATAACCATACACATAACCGTAACCATTACCATAGCCATAGCCATAACCATAACCATAGTCATGGCTATAACCACAACCATAACCATTAACGAAACCATAGCCATAGCCGTAACCAACACCATAACCATTACTATAACCAGAATAATCAGCAAAACTGTCATCATAATCCTAATCCAGTTCGTATTAGTGTAAATCTAACTGTGAATTTGACCGTAGTAACCGCAACAAGTCCCCCACATAGCACGACCAATGATTTTTATATATACCAACAAACATCAAAAGTCCTAAACTCTTCAAATGAAACATAATTTCTTTTCTAATCCATGATAAAGTGCTTTTTTATTCAAATGTGATCATTTTTATACAACTTACCATAGTCTATATTTCTGGACGAGTTGCTGAGCGCGTTTCCGTTGCTTTTCGACACTGTTGTAATTACGCTGTTACTAGACGAACCCACCGCTGCCGCCGTTGACAATATTGTGGATGATGAATTTTGTTGGCGTCGTATTTCCTTAAGATTGCTTCGTATTTGACGTGGTTTCTTCTCTGAACAAATTGTAGGCGCCATAGCTGCTATGTATGGTATGTTTTAGAATAGTGTGAATGTGTGAGTGGCACCTACACAGGTGGTTTCAGCTACGTATATTTAATGTGATAAATCTGCAAAGAAACGTTTGAAAAATAAGTTTAAATTGAGTTGTGCTATTTATAAGTAAACAAAATTAGCCCAAACATATTTGCAATTCAACGCACGAGCACTGTCAAGTTATATAAAACATTTGTCGCTTCATGGCATTTATATGCATATTTTTAATGGTTGTGCCAAAGTCTTCTTTATATATTTAATTACGACGTGCACATGCCTTTGCATAATTTGTTCATCATCAATCTGAGGAAAACAAAAATTGTTTGCAAGAATTTATTCATGCGATAAAGATTTTGATGCGCATGGCATCGTTATTTACTTATGTGCATCGCTTACAGCTCAAACCAAATTTTAAATTGAAACCATAATTTGATAAGATCTGCGGCACTTTGACAAAACAACCTATCTCCAGTAAGGACAAAATTTATATTTTTCGTTTTTAATATAAATTAGTTACAAGTCTCTCAATATTATTTATTCACTAGCGCTAGGGTTATGGCTGCTACAAAATATAGAGAGTGACAACGATGTCAGCATTTCATCGCTTTTTAGTTATAGGTCAATTCATTGCAATTATCTTAACTCGGGATAGGTTGCTTTGCCAAAATGCTACATACATATATGTATATTAGCCCTGTACATATTCAATTTTCAAGGAGCATTTAGTATATCATTAAATAGCATCAGGGTAATCGAACATGACTTAGCTTTGCCTCAGAACATCAGTAGTTTCATGAAACACAATTATACAAATACATATATATTTAAAGAGAAGTGGTAACCTTACCCAATAACATTTTAAGAAAAAAAAAATATCTGTAATACATTTTTTTTTGCTTTTATTTTTTTGATATTAGAGAAATATTACAAAACTTACAAAAGGCGATCGCAACTAGGACATGTCTCTGAATTTCACTTCTTCATCAGCAAGCTTTTCGAGAGCTTAGTATTGAACTCGAAATCTCCAACAATCATACTTTATACTGGTGTTAAGGCAGATGCCGCTATCTACTCAGCCATATGAATGCCTGCTGCACGCTTTATCTCTAAGTATTGCGTTTTTGTTGCTATTCGTTTTATACACAATTGCGATACATATGTATACTGCATGTTTTTGAATCGAAATTGTGTGGAATATTTAGAGGCGCGCTTCAAGAGCATAATAACGTTGGATTTTTAGGATTGCTTTATAAACAACTAGCAGACCCGGCAGACGTTGTCCTGCCCTAAATTTGGCCTCTGCATATATTTTAATACGATTTTTCCGCCTAACTCTGCCCTCCCCCCCCCCCCCCTCTCCACTTTATCCTAATCCTTTTATTCACTCCACCCTCCGTCCTTTTCGCTTCATATATCTCTATCTTCGTCTCATTCTATCTTTTTCTCAGTCTCCTTCTCTCTTTTCTCTTCTCTCAAGTTCTTCGCATTCTTCTTCATCTCTTATTGCCAGTCGCAGAGGGTGGTATGCATTTTGTCCCAGTCCCATTCCGAGTCCCAGTCTCAGTCCCAGTCGTAGTCCTAATCCCAGTCCGTCTCTGGTCTACTTCCTGCAAAAAAGGATCGTAAATACTAATATAGGCAAACTTATATACAAAATTTCAGGCAAATCGAATAGGACGTACGTAAATAGGTATGCGGGTATTATTAATTCCTGTCTTAATTTCGGCTTCGCATGCATATTTATCAGTTTTGCTAGGTTGATGCGACTAAATCGAATATCACAATGAAAATTATTTTAAAGCTCTCAGGAACAGCTTTCATTTAATATCCATATGTGTGTGTACATTCTAGTGGTATCCGGGTCCACGTTTTGGCCTATTTCTCGAGACCCTAGTCACCCAGCGGCATAGAACTTACTCAGTACTAAGGCACACATCAACAGCTTTCATTTGATATCCATATTCTATAAACACATTGTAGGGGTACCCGGGTCTACGTTTTGACCTATATCTCGAGACCCTGTGCGTCGATCGCAATAAAACCTATGTGCAAACCACTGCGTGAGATATGCGCAACTTATATGGAAGTTTGAACAAAATCGACCGGCGCATCTTTGATTCTATAAGCCTCATACAAACGGACATTCATTTTTATATATAGATATGTTTCATTTGATATTGCGCTGGCATATTTTTCTTAAATTCAAAAAAAAAAAATAAGCACCAACCTTTAAGTAAGAGAAAATCTAGGTGGCAACCCCCTGCAATGAAATATATTTTAAGAAAACCCACGTAAAATCATCTTTTAACATAAATTTTCCTTATGAATTAAAAAAAGTTTTTTTGGTGTTCAAAAAGTTGGCAACCGCATTTACAAAATAGGTGGTAACATTGTTAAAATACTACAAGTAGGAACACCTAAGGTAAAGTGCTTAAAAAACGGCGAATCAACTGCAAAAAAAAACTTCTCCATAGAGATTCAGTCGTTTTCAGGATAGCTGTGTAAATATTAACAAATAAACGTATTTCGATTTGGCCGTAACCCACCTTAGGTGACAACCCGACATAAAAATAATACTGTCTTTAAAATGCGACATAAGATACCCATATCAGCTTATCTCATTAAACTTTTTTAAATTCCAAACAGGTGGCAACCTCCTTAGAAGCACCTTAATAAAATGAATGTGATTTTTTATCTTCAAACGAAATTTCATTCGAATTGCTTAAGCCGTTTTAGAAATAGTAGCGGTTGTAGACAGTAATAAATATATGTATAAAGCCTTTAGTTGCTAAGCCTAGGTGGCAGCCCCATATGCTTTGTTAAAATATGGCATTTCGTTAATATTCATACAAAATTGCCCAATCTCATTTAATATTTACAAATTTCAATTAGGTGGCCACCTTTTGTATGCCCCCTAAGTGACATCACCTTAGCTTGTAATGAACTGATAGATTGATAATGCACCAAATTTCATCAAAACCGTTTGACACGTTTCCAACATTTTGGTGGATATACAAAGTAAACAATGCAAAAAGTGTAAAATGTCTATAGAAAAAAATTGAAAAATTCAATGCCGTAAGCTGCACATTTCTAAACTTAAACTTATTGGGGGCTTGCTTTTGATCTGGCACTTAATTTAGTCCTTGCTCTAGCAGCCTTTGCTTTTGCTATTGCTCTGCTTTTACCATGTTCTCTATTTCTTGCTGTTGATCCTTCTTCTTCTTCTAGCTCTTGCTCTTGCCAATGCTCCTGAACCTCCTTTAGCTTTTTCTCTTGCTCTTGCCGTTGCTCTTTCTTCTTTTCAAGCTCTTGCGCTTTTTTGGATCTTATTTTTTAACTTGCTCTTGTACCTGCATTTGTTTTTGTTATACCTAAATTTCTTGTTCTTCTTGATATTGGTCTTTGTTTTGGTCTTGGGCAATGCAATAAGCTGCACCTATTCAAACTTAAATTTGTTGGCCTCTCGCTATTGGCTTTGTACTTATTTAAGTCTTTGCTCTAGAAACTCTCTCTCTTAATTTTCCTCTTGCTCTTCCATAACTGTTGCTCTGGTTCTTGCTATTACTCTTTTCTAGCTCTTACTCTGGCTAAGGCTCTTGCCTTCACTTTGCATTTGTCCTGAATTTTGCTCTTGTTTCTTCGATACTTCTTGCTTTCGTTCTAGCTCTCATTATTGCTCTTGCTCTTTATTCTTGCTTTTCGTTTTTGTCTTAACCGTGACCTTGGTCTTCGTATTAATGCTTTTAGTCTTAATCTATTTTAAATTTGGTAAACAAATTGTGCTTATTAATGCGAACGAGAGTATTTTTGATAGATATGAGTACAGCAAAAATAAAAAGTTTCCGTCTGAACCAAATGGTCAGATTTTCAAACCATCAATCTTAAAACGAATCTGACTAAATGTTGCGTTGTATCTCCTTAGCAATTATTTTCCTATGCCAATCACTTTAATCTAACTCACAGAAATTTCGCGTCACTCTGCGAAAAATACGTGAAATTTCTTTAAAATCTCTCATCATCAAAAAAATTATAAGCCCGCCTGATATAAGGCCATAAATTGTTTATACTCCAACACACATTTTCGTATAAGCACTCAAAAATATTTTGTAATTTTTTTTTTCCTTATAAAATACTGTGACGTTTGTTTATTTACGTGCACAACTTTTACGTCTTTGTTTTTAATTAAAGATTTATTGATTCAATGGGAGCATCATGAAGCTCCCATGCGACAAGTTCAAAAATTTGTATTGTTAGATTTTGTTGCTCGCAGGCATTCTTCGGAATTTCTTGCACAAAGCGATTTTTCAAAGTTGTATTAGTATACCCCGTAGGAAATAGATATGTATATGCAATATGATTTCGATATAGGGAGTTTTTCAGGTACTAGTTTTCATCAGTTTTTCGATTTAGATATATCTAAGCTGGTTCACCGCCGAATCAGACATTTTTATTTAATTAATCAATCTAATCTTACAGACTATTTAGATGTAGTGGCGAATGTTGACATCACTAGGCAATTTAATAATCACGTAACAACAAAAACATGAAGCAGCCACTCTTATGTACAAAGCAACGAAGAGATACCTCACACACACAGATATAGTTATCAGCCGAAGTTTTTACTCTCACGTGCACACGCATATATGTAGCTCAATTACCAAGCAGGAGATACAGCAGTTCTAGAAGGGGAAACGTCTAGACCTTAGTAGAAATATGCGGACGCGGCAACAGAGAGTATAAAAGCAGCGCAAGCTGAGGAAGGATTAATCAGTTTGATTTAAACACGCTGTTGTGAAGTACATGCTATTGAAGTATAATTGTACTACTCCCAAGTAGACTAAATAAAGACCATATTGCAATACTGCATATTGGAGTGATTTATTCAACAGTTTAGCGATTCGAACGTTAGCAGAAGGTTCGGACTAAGTGGAATTTCCCTAAATTCGTTACAATATTTATATTTAGAAGTATTCAGTATACCGGTTGTTATATATGAAATACAAACAAATTAACAGAAATAGTACATTAAGTTTTAAGACACTATGTAGTTCACATAAATTCCGAATTATATTGTTGATGATGTCAGGATGAATGGGATTCTGAGCACCATTGTGGAAGTTTGTTGATATGTTCGAAATGATTAGTTTTCGATCTACCATAAATTTCACGTAGTTGTAGATAAACCAGAGTTGTAATGTTGATGATGTCGTGGTGAACGGGATGAACGGTAGATATTTTGATGTCGGGATAGTCGGGATTCTGAGCACGATAGTAGAAGTTTGTTAATAGGTTCAAAATTATAACTTTTCGATCTGACATCAATTTCTCGTAGTTGAAAAACGAACAGTATTATATTATTGATGATGTCGTGGTGAAAGAATGGACGTTGTTTTGGTGACGGTATAGATGGGATTCTGAGCACCATAGTAGAAATTTCTTGATATGTTCGACATGATTTGCTTTCAACCTAGCATTCCTTTCTCGTAGTTAGAAACTCTCACCATGCAGCCAATAGTTTCAATTTTATAATCGTAAGTACATTATTGAATATGTTGTTGGATTGGGCGCGATGCCGAGCAACACTGAATCACAGTCAATTGTTTAATAATACTATCGGTGTGAACGTGATTACGAGGAGCACGCGAATATTTATCACATCTCAATTTCGGCTGCACTTCCTGGAAGGTTGCAGAGGACGTGTTTTCAAATCACCCGCCCGAATTATGGTCTTAAATTATACATGGGACCCATTTCATGCATCTTTTACAATGAACAATGCGAAATCAAGCAGAAATTACAAATTTTACTAATCTCAGAAGTTACAAACAAAAATTTTACAATGGTGAAATTGTCAGTAAAGAAAAGAGAATCAAGCGAACGACCAAAGCATTGCTCGCATGTTCAAAGCTATTGCGTTAAGATTTCCCTGCATGGCAAGCTCAGGTACAAGCAGTTACATACATAAGCTCCTACATACAAAGCTAGGTACATAGCTACATACATTTCGATGGTTAACCATCTTCCTGGAAAGTGACGAAACGAAGTATAAATTGTAAGGTAAGACAAATGGAATGGGTCATGCACGTGTGACTACGCGATGTCACAATGTGAGGTTTGTTTCTCGCCTTTTGTATAAGTGAGGCGAATACGCCCTTGAATTCTAAGAGGCAGTTATAGCTTTTTAAGAAAAATATAAAGCTAAATATAATACATACTTAGATATTTATATACACACATGCATCGAGCTATAAATATACCAGTTGGCATAATAAAATAACAAAAAAAAAAAAATTTAAATAACTGGATAAAAGCAGTATGATCGCTTATAATTGTAGGCTTAAACTGGGTGATGAAACTGATACATCATGCACTGTGCTGCATTGCTGAAATTTTAAAAAATCTTACAAATTCCAATTTTCGTCAAGAAATTGCTTTTTTAACGATGAAAAATAAATAAACCTCAAATCATGACTATTTATAATGATGCTTCAAAAAAAGTTATACGCTGCGCAGAGTGCAAAACGAGATTTTCATGAAAGATCTTGAACTTTATCCATATAAATATGTTCCCTTCTGGCTAAGCAGGGGACTTTCCAGATCACCTAAGTTGCTAAGTTACATCCAAAAGTCAGGCATAGGCTAGGTTAGGTTTGGTGGTAGCCACTTCAGCAGGAGAGGCTCAGTTGGACATCAACGTTGACGTAGGCTATAGCTAATTAAAGAAGCATTGCATAGCAACTTACGAATAAGACCGATCTCGACCCTTGATAGCTCCTTTCGAAAATACTAGTGAGCCGTGAACGAAATACTTTAGCCTAATACTGCCAAATTTTGTCCTTAATGTCCTTAGTGCACAAACATATATACATACAAACATATCATTTACATGAATAAATATATATGTCATGCTGATATGAAATTAAAATACATACATATATCCATACATACCTATAAATGTATAAATGTACAAATCTGAAATTACAGATCTAATTCAACAAGTATGTATATATATGATGCATAATATGATGTGGGCAAAATCCCACTCAAAGCAAGTTTGCTCGTACAGTTCACAGCGAACATACACACAAAATACACTTTAAATCTGTTACTTTTGTGTTACATTTTTTAAAGTTGCGTTCTCATCATTTTTTCAAAAGGCACCTAAAGAAGTATAACTTTAAACTTCGAAAGCTAGAGAAAATTTCATGAATATTTCATACTTTTTGTTAAGAGTGTCTGGATTTTTTATTTTTTTTTTTTTTTTGAGTATTAAGTTTTGTAGCCCAAGCAAGTTTAGTCCAACAAAGTAGAAGTTATTAAGCCTCTCAAAACTCGTACCAATTTTTGGCAGTTCTTTTTCATAAGCGTGTTATGTATTTTATTTCCTATGAAGGACGCAAGTTTAATTTTGTACATGGGAGAAAATTTTCGAAAAAAAAAATTCTTAAACCATGATTCGAGTTTTGAATAGACCTATAACTTTGTTAGACTAAATATTATTGGACTACAAAACTACAAGCCAGACAAAATTCCAAAACCTCTAAATATTAATTTCGAAATTTTCGCAAAATTTTTTCGAGTTTTTTCGAAAATACTTACATAGTTTCAGTTACAAACTTCATAAATAAAAAAGAAGTATTTAATTGACGAAATTTAATAAAAATTTTGCCACTGCTATTTTCGTGTTCTTTGCTGTATATATATTAAGCTGGGTTGATTTGCATGGACGAAAGTTAACCCATATCGCGCCATGTATATATATTAAGCTGGGTTGATTTGCATGGACGAAAGTTAACCCATATCGCGCCATCGATTTTTCGATAGGTTTTGGGCTCATGGAAAAAATTTCCACTAAGCATACCCAAACAAATAATTTTCGAGCCTGCAAAATTTGAGTTTTTTGACTTTTTTCTTAGATTTTTAAGGTTTTTTTCATGACCTACTTAAAAAATTGTCACTTGATTTTAAAGTTTTCATGTATACCCTGTCCGACTCAAAATTGTCCGCTAAAAACTTTGGCGATAACAGTTTTTTGCAAAAAAAATTTTTTTGGGTTTTGAGGAGTGTTTTGGTGAAAAAAATTATTTTTTCGCCATTTTTTTTTTCAAGGGTTTCTTCAAAAACGTGAAAAAGTCTTGCCGATGAAAACGAATTTGTCTCATAGTTTCTATCCCACTTAAAATTATGCGATAAAAAAATTTTTTTCTTTTTGATTTTTGGGACTTCTTTTGGTCGAAATCGATTTTTTTCATTTTCAAGGCTCGAAATCATTTTTTATGTATATATTTCCGTTAGACCCACCAATAAGTATACCAAAATGATCAGGGGCGAGATGAGTTGATTTAGCCGTGTCCGTCCGTCCGTCTGTCCGTTTGTTTGAACGCAAACTAGTCCCTCAATTTTTGAGAAATCTTGATGAAATTTGGTAAGTAGGCATATTTAATGGAGGATTAGACATTTGTCGTAATCGACCGGATCGGACCACTATAGCATATACCTCCCATATAATCGATTGTTCAATAAGAGGGTTTTCGCCATTTCTGCCTCATTTTAACAGCTAGCAACATTAAATTGTACCACAAGCTTACGTATTGGGTATAGACATATTTATAATATATATCCCATACAACCGACTGCTCAGGTAAGAGGATTTTCATCATTTTTGTCGAATTCGATTTTTAGTCCGATCTTGACGATTTTTTCAGACAACCATCTATGCTCAAAACGTAAGCTTGTGTTAAAATTTGATGTTGCTAGCTGTTAAAATGAAGCAGAAATGGGGCAGAAATGGCGAAAACCCTCTTATTGAACAATCGATTGTATGGGAGGTATATGCTATAGTGGACCGATCCGGTCGATTACGACAAATGTCAAATCCCCCATTAAATATGCCTACTTACCAAATTTCATCAAGATATCTCAAAAATTGAGGAACTAGTTTGCGTTCAAACAAACGGACAGACGGACGGACGGACAGACAGACATGGCTCAATCAACTTAGCTCGTCCCCTGATCATTTTGGTATACTTATTGGTGGGTCTAACGGAAATATATACATAAAAAATGATTTTTATTTATTTATTTATTTATTTATTATTTAAAGTCGACGACAAACTATGGTCGACTGCATAATATAAAAGATATATAAATATACAACTCAAAAGATAAAATTTAAGATATATCGAGATTTCAACAATGTTATATAACAAACAAAGAAATATTAATGAACATTACTATTTAATTGCAGAATATAATAATAATAAGAAATATGAGTAGAAATAAGATCTTATGCCGAAATCTTATACTGGCGGAATGCATCAGATTCCGCTCAGCATGATTTCGGAATGCAGTGGATTCCAATCTCCCTGTTGGAATGCAACAAGATTCCAATCAGCATGTCATGGGAATCCGGCAGTGCTAAGAGTAGTGTAATGAGGATACGCCATCACAAGGCATAAAAAAGTAACATGACCTATGTTGTTGGAATGCACCGGATTCCAATCAGCTCGATGCCTGACCCATAAGATTATACTGCCGTAATGCATACGATTCCGGTAAGTGACTCATGAAAAAGCATGTTTTTACGTTGTTGCAATGCACCAGATTCCAATCAACACAGTACTGTCTTGTTCCTTCTTAATGATACGTGTTGATAAATGTTCCTCCACCCTTAAGCAAGATAGTTCCTGTTTTTTATCGAAGGAATAAAATGCCGGCAAATTAAATTAGCTTGTATCTCTTAAATTAGATAGGCAAGTATTGCATTACGTATAGTGGCAAAAGTAGATTCAAGACTGATGCAGTTATACAAGTCATTGTAGTGCGCGCACCAGATAAGAAGAGGATTATTTTTAGCAAAGTTTCGTCGACAAAGGGGTAAATAGAAAGGAACGTAGTGTCTGAATACTCTAGGGGGAACCGCAAAAAACAAGCGGCTGAGGAGATCCGCGGAATCAATTTCTCCAATAATGAGCTTATGGATGAACAATACCCCCAGTAATATTCTCCGATTTTCCAGAGTGGGTAAGTTAATAAGAAGAAGTCTACTTCTGTATGGAGGAAGGTGGAGACTTGAGTCCCAATTAAGGCCACGCAATGCAAATATCAAAAATTGCTTTTGAACTGACTTACAACGCTTTATATGCTTTTGAGAAACAGGGGACCAAACGCATGAGCAATACTCGAGTATTGGACGAACCAGCGATGTGTAAAGAACCTTAGTGAGGTACGGATCATCGAACTCATTAGCCCATCTTTTAACAAATCCAAGTAAACCCAACGCTTTGTTGGCTATAGATGAAATATGCATGTTAAAATTCAATTTCGGATCAAAAAGGACACCTAGATCATTTGCAATAGATATACGCTCCAAAGGCGTACAATCTATTACATAAGATTTCAATGCTGGCTTCACTCGGTGAAATGTCATATGCTTACATTTAGACCAATTTAAAGCTAGTAAATTTGTTGTGCACCAACATTGGAATGAGTCCAAGTCGGCCTGAAGAAGATCCAAGGAACTCAAATCGGTAGGACAGTAAGTGTAGCAAAGTTTTATATCATCCGCATACATTATAGTATGGGAATATAATATTGTCTGTGGCAAGTCATTAATGAAAAGGGCAAAGAGCAAAGGGCCTAGATGACTTCCCTGGGGTACGCCGGAGGAAACTCCGAACGATTCCGACAGATTGCGCTTGAACAGGACTTTTTGGGTCCGGTTAGAAAGATAGCTTTTCAGCCACATTAATAGGTGAAATGGAAAGCCCAGTAAATCAAGCCTTGAAAATGAAAAAAATCGATATCGACCAAAACAAGTCCCAAAAGCTGTTAATGCCAACGTTTTTATCGCATAATTTTAAGTGGGATAGAAACTATGAGACAAATTCGTTTTCATCGGCAACACTTTTGCACGTTTCTGAAGAAACGCTTAAAAAAAATGGCGAAAAAATTAATTTTTTCACCAAAACACTCATCAAAACCCAAAAAATATTTTTTTTTTTTTTTTTCAAAAAACTGTTATCGCCAAAGTTTTTAGCGGACAATTTTGAGTCGGACAGGGTATACAAGAAAATTTTAAAATCAAATGAAAATTTTTTAAGTAGGTCATGAAAAAAACCTTAAAAATCAAAGAAAAAAGTCAAAAAACTTAAATTTTGCAGGCTCGAAAATTATATTTTTGGGTATGCTAAGTGGAACTTTTTTTCCTGAGCCCAAAACCTATCGAAAAAGCGATGGCGCGATATAGGTTAATAAATCGACCCAGCTTAATATGTATATATAGATACTAAGAAATTGTCATATATTTTATTCGCTTTACTAGCATTGGAAAACAACAACAACAACAACCAAAACACAAAAAAATGGCAATTAGGTCATCACGATGACACGTGTGTTCCACTGGTGCTATTTATGGCATTGCTATTTTATTGTAATTTGTTGCTATGCATTGTTCATTGTTATTTGATAAATAGAGCACAAGGGCTTTTTGCACAGTAAGTATGTAGATACAAAGTTTATAGTTAGAAATTTCCATATCTCGGTATCGCATTGTTTTAACCGGAAATTTGTGGTTTCGTAAATGACAAATGTGTTTGTATATCATTTTATTTACCCAATTGGAAAATAAGTTATTTAAGTTGAAGTCACAATTGGACAAATACATTTTTACACACAATGGAACTATCTTGGCTTTCACATTTTTATCTTTGGTTTATAATAAATAAATATTAGCTTTGCACAAACAATATATGAGAAAGCCACAGGAACGCTGCAGTTGATTTCTAGTGCTATCTTATCACCATTTTCATTTCAGTTGTTGTATGGGGAAATCGTTAGAGCTGTTAAAAATTATCATCATTTTGATGTAAAATGAACGATTGTTCTGGTTATTTGATTGTAAACAAATTTTATTGCTTTTTTTGTGTTGGTTAAAATAACAATCTACAATCAACTTGATTGTTTGCAATCAACCTGATTGCTCATAATTTAGAGATGTAATCAAAGACTAAGATTGCAATCATCAAATTTGCAATCACTTGAAACTTGGATACATTATTTGTATTTCTGTTCATAATAAATTATGCACATTCAATGATTGTAGCTGAGACAAGCTTGCAATCAAAGATTGTAGGGACAAGTGATTGCAACCACATACATACATATATATGATTGTAGATTTTAATTCTATACAACCAATTATTGTACAATCAACAACTGTATACAAAACGTGATTGCAATCAAAGAAACTTGATTGCATATTATAATTTTTACAGTCATAAAAAAACAATCACATGATTAAAATCTTATTTGATAGTAAAATTTCGTGTATCTTGTGATTGCAATCAGTTAGTAGCAGCTATCTATCAATATAATGTCGGCTACCATACAAGTATGGGAGCGCCAAGGAAACCGGTCGGGAGTGAGTGGATATTTAACCGGAAGTAGCTTCTGCTGCTAAATTCCGAACAAAGGCTTTTAAGCTAGTACCAAGCATAGCAGATAAGGCCTCGAAGCTAGCTCAGCTGCTTCTTAATTATGGCTATTTAGGTGCATCGGGGTGACAGTGGTTGATATCCAAATGCGAATAGTAACTCGAATGTGGAGTTGCGTAGCAAGCGGGTGCTATGATCCATAGAATAAAGAAGGTGTTCGCACATTATCAATATGGACCATGTTGAGCGAGCCTTGAACGCTGGTGTAACGTTTTCTTTGACTCGTGTGCTTTGGTTCGTCGTGATATTAACCACCCAACGTCGGCAGGTACACACGTAAACCATACAGTTGCAGTTCTCCTCATTCGGTTGAAGTTTCCCAGTTCCTTTGCTTTCAAATGCGAATGCTGAAAGTTGCACTATGTTCACACCTGCATATATCTCATATACCGCATCTTTAAACCCTCTTCAATACATGCCAGGAAAAATAATCTTGTAGCTTTCGTTTAAAATTTTATTTAAGAAAATATGTATGAAGCTGAATAATATCGAATCAAATTTTATCAACTCTTCAGCGCATACTATTAAGAATCCGCTTTGTGTTACGCATGCGAACAAGTTATTTAGATCAAAGTTGCTAAAAAAAAAAATACAAAAATGTTACTTCCCGGAAGTATAATAAATTATTTGAACAACAAAACAAAGTAGTCAAATTCATGACTGCATAACACCAACAACACAAAAGTAACGATATACAATTAAACAGCGCAAACGTTATTCAATATCTGAATTTCTTTTGAACTCCAAAGCATGCTGTTATCATTTTGCGTGTTATTCTAACTACGATTTGATTATTGTTGGGTGCCAGCCGGAGCCAAAGTGAAGGAATGTCGATCAATTGTTTAGCAGTTTGTTAGATTTTTTGGCATGCCAGCACCAACGCAATTCAAAATTTGAATTTCATATAAATTTCAAAGCATTCCATGATTTGTTTCTTTTATTCTACCATATTTGATTTGGTTGTTGTTGTTGGGAGCTAGCCGGAGCCAAGGTGAAGGGTCTGAGAGCCATACGGAGCCAAAAAGCCTTGGCGTGAGCACTAGGTATAACGATACCGGGATCGCGGTCTTCATAAAAACCCGAAAAATTCAGGAATTAAGCGCGGGATTGTTGCGAATAGCATTTTATTATAAATTTAAATAAGTAAAAACTTGGTCAACAAAAATCCTTCTTTTAAGAGCAAAGCCAATATTACCTACACTGGCGGACAAAAAAATATAAAAAATCGGTGGTATGATTTTTGTTATTAAGTTCTAATCATTCTTGTTGCATATAACCTTAATCTGAAGTCTGATTTTCATAATTTTTTCAGTTTCTTGAGATATTCGTGCCTAAAATTGCAACAACGTTTTATTCTGCTATCACACGCCGAAAAAATGCAAATAAATGTTATATGCAGAAACTTGACTAAACTTTCTCGAAGCTGTCGATGTAGTGAGTGTGAATCTGAGTCACTTCAAGTTTTTAAGACAGTCGACCTAAAAATGCAAAAAATATCTTTCAGTTAGATACATATATTTGAGATGTTGTCACTTCTGAAAGTAGAAAGTAAGTACTCTTCAAAGTTCAAATTATTCTCTGAGAAATCGTCTATTGAATTTATTCAGTTTGGAAACTTTTTCAACGTGTTGAAATTTTTATCAAAAACTATGAAGAAATCTATACAGGCTAAACTTCGGAATTGTTCCGGGTTACCGTGATTGAGCTTTCAGATCCCGAAAATCCCGGGAGGCGAGAAAGTACATAAAACCGTCATCTCTAGTGGGCGCGCTTGATTTAGAGTAGGGGTCTGCATTGTACATTTATGCACCCATTGCGTATATGAAAAGACAATCACTTTAAGAAAATATAGAGCTTCCCAAGCTCAAAAATGATGACACTTCAATTTTGATAATCGGATGTCAAATAAATACCATAAAACAAAAAATTTCGGGTGCTTTTGCAAAAAAAAATTAAATGAGACCTTCTCAACATAAGCTTTAAATTAAGGGGCGCTCTTTTACAACTTTTTTCACCCCGCCTAATAGGTATTTATATTTTTGTAGTATAAATATATAGAACAAATGCATCTTCGCTTGGAGGTCACCACTTTAACCTGACTTTAGCTTAAAAAAAAACTTTTTCTTTCATCTAATATAAATTTCCTGCTGGATATTATAATCAAAACTTGTCACTTACTATAGTTATTTGTACATCTTTTATCGTCATAAAGTATCCACATGCCTTCATTGAAGCAACTGTCACCTCTAGGCACATATGTACATACATACAGTGACATCAATATACATATATAGTAATTATCTAACTTTCAATGGCTTCATCATTTCGGTTATATTGCTACTACATTGCCCTTCAGAATTGTTTTATACTCAGCTGAGCAGAGCTCACAGAGTATATTAATTTTGTTCGCATAACTGTACCCCGTAACGGCATAAATTAATCGAGATAGATATAGACTTCTATATATCAAAATGATCTGGGCGAAAAAAGGAATTAATTTAGCCATGTCCGTCCGTCCGTCTGTCCGTAAACACGATAACTTGAGTAAATTTTGAGGTATCTTAATGAAATTTGGTATGTAAGTTCCTGGGCACTCATCTCAGATCGCTATTTAAAATGAACGAAATCGGACTATAACCACGCCAAGTTTTTCGATATCGAAAATTTCGAAAAACCGAAAAAGTGCGATAATTCATTACAAAAGGCGGATAAAGCGATGAAACTTGGTAGATGGGTTGACCTTATGACACAGAATAGAAAATTAGTAAAATTTTGGACTACGAGCGTGGCACCGCCCACTTGTAAATGAAGGTAATTTAAAAGTTTTACAAGCTGTAATTTGGCATTCGTTAAAGATATCATGATGAAATTTGGCATGAACGTTACTACTATTACTACATATGTGCTAAATGAAAATTGGCAACATCGGATGACGAACATGCCCACTTTAAAAAAAAAATTCAAAAGTCAAATTTTAACAAAAAATTTTATATCTTTACAGTATATAAGTAAAATACGTCAACAATTAACTCCAGTAATGATATAGTTCAACAAAATACAAAAGTAAAAGAAAATTTCAAAATGAGCATGGCTTCGCCCTTTTTTATTTAATTTGTCTAGAATACTTTTAATGCCATAAGTCGAACAAAAACTTACCAATCCTTGTGAAATTTGGTAAGGGCATAGCTTCTATGACGATAACTATTTTCTGTGAAAATTAGTGAAATCGGTTGAAGCCACGACCAGTTTTTATACACAGTTGACCGTCTGTCCTTCCGCTCGGCCGTTAACACGATAACTCGAGCAAAAATTGTTATATCTTTACTAAACTCAGTTCACGTACTTATCTGAACTCACTTTATCTTGGTATAAAAAATGACCGAAAGCGAACTATGACACGCCCACTTTTTCGATGTCGAAAATTATGAAAAATGAAAAAAATGCCATAATTTATACCAAATACGAAAAAAGGGATGACACATGGTAATTGGATTGGTTTTTTGACGCAAAATATTACTTTAGAAAAGACTTTGTAAAATGGGTGTTACACCTACCATATTAAGTAGAAGAAAATGAAAAAGTTCTGCAGGGCGAAATCAAAAGCCCTTGGAATCTTGGCAGGAATACTGTTCGTGATATTATATATATATAAATAAATTAGCGGTACCCGACAGATGATGTTCTGGGTCACCCTGGTCCACATTTTGATCGATATCTCAAAAACGCTTTCGCATATACAACTAAGGGCCACTCCCTTTTAAAACCCTCATTAATACCTTTAATTTGATACCCATATCGTACAAACACACTCTATAGTCACCCCTGGTCCACCCTTATGGCGATATCTCGAAAAGGCGTCCACCTATAGAACTAAGGCCCACTACGTTTTAAATAATCATTAACACCTTTCATTTGATACCCATATCGTGTCATGGAGTCGTACCTGGGATCTATTTTCAACTCCAATGAAATTCCCCCAGTTTGCAAGTAGTCGAGCTGTGCATGCTAGCTTTAACCGGGTTCTAAGCTCGTCGGATTGGGGTGGGCTCTTGCTCACTACTTTTGTGCAGATACACGACCGTACAATAAAAGCAATTCATGCACAATGTACCTAACTAAACTAGACAAAAGAAAATGCAATAGAATTAAAAAAAAATTACCCCTTTTCTAATACGCAGACAGACTTCTCCGATGATGGAAACTCTAGATTCAAATCCGAGAAGCAATATATCCGCTTCTCCAATCGTAGGGGAGATACGAGATACACATTTGCAGTATCACCAAATCCAACCAAAATCCATAGACCTACGGCTCCATCATCCCAATAAATTAACAACTCTATTCTCTTTTCATCTTGATCACTTACTTATAACAATTCATTTATTAATTCGATTCAGATTCTTATACATTTTTATAATCTCAACTATACTTATCTGCCCTTTTCTAAATTTACACTTACTTCTGGCAATTAACTTGTATTTATTCTCTTCAAATATTTGGAACACCCTAATAATTCGTTTGTTATCTTATAGTGCAAAAACTTGGTTATATATTTATATAAACGCACATATTCTTAGTTTATAAGAGATACCATTTAAGAAGAAAAGCAATACGTCGTTCTCTTAGCAAAGGAAGATTTCATATCATAATCAGACAACTGTCTGTACGTATTTACATAAGTACATATCTACATAGCTAGGTATAAACTTTTGCGCGATCGCATTGCCTTTCTGCTGTTCATATGCATAACAATATAATGATCAACAATCAATGAGTACTTACAATTGTCCGAGCGAGTTCAGCAGGCGCCCGATGAACTGCGTCGGTAGGCTGGAAAGCTTCTCTTAAAAAAAATGTCTCACTACTCTACAACTATATGTACATACATATTTATACAGGTGCTGGGAGATTTAAACAGGAATATTTGTTTTTTTTTTTTTTGTTTCTTTTCAAGCTCAGCAAATAGTTTACTCATTTTACCTCTATAATAATACTACCGCTAGAAATTTACGCATGCCAGTGCATCGTTTACAAAATCTAATAGAGGGGTTTATCCCGCTATTAGCAGCAAAAAAATACTTAAAACGAAAATGTATTATTATGAAATAATTTCAGGAAAGTACGTGAATGTATCTATATTTAATTATTTTTATATTCCTACATAATTAAATATTTTATTAGGGAATTTACAAATTAGAAAATGTTTGCAGCTCTACCCTTCTGCACACGAAAATTGCATAACTTTAAAATTCAAGGTGATAATAATTTTTTTTTCCCCTATTTTACAAATTTTTCGTTCTTCTTTAAATATTGATTCGCATTATATTTAAGACACGTTGCTTGATTTTAAAGCCTTACTTAATTCAAAAAAAAAATAATATGTCGAACCATGAGGCTTCCCATTAATCACGAAAGAAATTTGAACAATATAAATGTCCGAAAAAGATTTTGGTTCTACCGAGTAGTTTGGAGCAATTATCTCAGTTTTTTTTTCATATAGAACTGTTGTTGTATTTCGGATTTCACAGAAATTTATAGATTAAAACTTTGGCATGTGGACGACCTAGCCAAACTATTTTTAGGCAGGTAAAGATACCCGGTATACGCATATATCAGCATAAATAAATTTTAACTTGAATGGCTTGATGACTTTGTTGCCGCCTGTATCCTATCATCACCAGTTTTTCTATTGAAAGTGATCCACTATCCTTTGTGCAGCTGATGGTTTCGCTTCCTCTTGAAGATCGGTGACACGCTTTTCTTCTATGTGCCTTTTAATAAAGCATGTGCCAGCACTCCTAAGCGAATAAAAATTTAGAAATTTCCTTTTTTGGAATTATTGCCTTTAAATTACAAATCAACGAGTTTAAACGCGATACCGATAGTGGTTACTATCCAGACTTTAACTTATATATTTTTTCTTACTCGAACTTCACACTTTGACGATCCCAATCAGAAAGACGGAAGCTCTCACTTTTGCGGAAGCCCTCACCAATCGTTCTCCTCATATCTCTCAGCTGATCGATTCTCTCCAAGATATTACCATTCTTAACTGTCAGAAAAAAAAAAAACTGTTCCCAGCTAGGGTTGTTAAACGCAAAAAAAAATTGCATATTATAATTTTTCTTTTAACCCAAGAAAATCAGAAAATCGCAGTCACAATCGTACAAAGGCATTCTAGTCACCCCTGGTCCACCTTTATGGCGATATCTCGAAAAGCCGTCCACCTATAGAACTAAGGCCCACTACGTTTTAAATAATCATTAACACCTTTCATTTGATACCCATATCGTACAACACACATTCTAGAGTCACCCCTGGTCCACCTTTATGGCGATATCCTGAAAAGGCATTCACCTATAGAACTATGGCCCACTCCCTTTTAAAATACTCTTTAATACCTTCCATTTGAAACCCATGTCATACAAACACAGTCCAGGGTTACCCTAGGTTCATTTTGCTAATTGGTGATTTTCCCTTATTTTGTCTCTAAAGCTCTCAGCTGAGTATGTAATGTTCGGTTACAGCCGAACTTAGCCTTCCTCACTTGATTTTTTTGTTAATTTGCTGTAGGCTTAAGGATCCTCATTTTTCAATACAGAGTGAATTTCACTGAATATTTGTGTGGGTGATATAACAACTTTACTGGTATTGCTACTAAGTCTAGGGGCACGTACATATTTACTATGGCGGTAGCATAAAAATGAATAAATAACTTGAATGGACACATACTTACATACTAAGTTAAAAAACTTTTTCGCTTAAAAGGTCTGCGTAACAAATCGTCATTATCCATTTAATTTAAATGATAGAGCACAACGCGTGAATCCTATTAACAAGATGAACACGTGCCAAAGAGAATTGACTTACATACATACACATATATATATGTACCTACATAGTTTCCGATATGGTAAATGAGTTTAGCTCTCAGCTACTTTGTTTGTATGTTAAGTGTAGTTGTTGGTGATGCGAATAAAATTTTCTGTTTGTTGTGGTCTGTAGGCGGGGCGTACTAATAAAAGTTACGTTTTCACTAGAAAAAGCCAAGTATCTCTAAGACTGCCGCATTACGGGAACTGATAAGGATATTTTTAATATGTTGGCTTAACTTGTTTGTTTTGCAAAAAAAAAAAAACAAGTATATTTATTGTCCAAAATTAGTCAATATACTCAGTAAATTTAGGCCTCTCTACGAGAATATCCAAGTGTAGGACTCCCTTCTTCCTTGAAAGCTACCTAGTAAAACCTATCCATCCACGGCCTGCGAAACCATCTTCTAGTGTCGTGGGCAGTATATGACTCACATATATGCTGACTGTATCCCATTTGTCGCTCGGCGGTTTATTTTATTGATGACACTGTCCAGGGATAGGTAGCCAAGTACTTATTTGATTTCGATACAAACCGGTTTCGGCCTTATGCCTTCATCAGTGTCGATTTTACATCATGTTGCCAAGTATCTTTTCTACCCTCTTTCGGTGCCCGCATTCGAAGGTGTTGCTTCAGGAGATCCTCTAGAAATTTGGCTGCAGTGTAGCATATGCACAGTGGCCGCTGAGCAGATGGAGAGTTGGGATCTCCCTTCCATTTTGTAATGAGCCATGCTGTCTTCCCTCTGGTAGCGAAAGTACTTTCTTCGAGACATTTATTGAACATTTGCAACATTAGTTCTAGGCAGTTCTAGCCTTATTTCTTCCACGTGTATTCCTTCGCTTCTTATTTTGTCCTTGCCCGTCAGCTGGTTTTATAGACGGAACTTATTAGTTACTATTAATATATTATAAATAGTTGACTTCGCTCCTTTTGTACGCTTCCGATTTTTTCAGAGGCTCGGGCCTGGCATGCTCGCGGGCTGTTGTGTTGGCTTTCGCATATTTTCTGCAGCTTCTCAACCTAGCTGTTTCATTACTATACATGTTGTTTCCACGTCTACGTTTTCTCCGTGGCATAGAGACATTTCGAAGACATGACAAAGACAGCAAATTGCTGGTAATCGCTGACAGTTAGTTCCTCCAAGACTCACCTTTCAGCATTGGCCGGCAGCATATTTTCTGAAACTAACATATCGGGAATTGAGTATCAAACGGCCGGCCGTTGGTATGTTGGAGTCGTACTAGTTTTAAGCACGGTCAGGCCGAGCCTGGCCACCAGTAAGATCCTTCAGGTCGTCTTCAATAAGATCAAAATTGTCCCTGAAAGTTTCAATGGGGTGATTCGGGGGACGAGTAACAGTAGCCTATTAGCTGCAGCTGCATTGATGTATTAACACATATATAAACAGTAGCTTACAGCGAAAAAGAAAGAGAGGACAGTTCCACATAATTATACACACCAATAAACAGCGCATATTACTGAGCCAAATGCACACATATGCATAGAAGGTAACAGTGAGAGCGCATAAGAGCTCAGACGTTATTACACATATATGTAAACAACGGTAAAAAGCGCAGAAGTTTGTACTCACACATATGCACGCATATAACTATAAGACAAATGTGAATATAAGATACAGATATGATAAATATATAAGCAGCTGATCGAGAAGGCTGTTGGTGAAGTCTAGATAACAGGAGAAATAGACTAACTAGGCGACTGAGAGTATAAAAGCAGCGCAAGCTGAGAAATAATCAATCAATTTGATTTTAAACGTTGGAGGTGAAGTACGCGAGTAATTTAATTATGAAGTACTACTACAGTAGTTGTTTTTTTAAATAAAGAACATTTTGTTATACTGAATATTTGAGTTCTTTATTCGACAGTTTAGCGATTCGGTCGATAATAGAAGATAGAAAATGAAGAATTTTCCAAAATTTGCTGCAACATGTAGTAATAGAAAAATTATTGCTAAGAAAACGAGTGTTGATGTTTAATTGAGTTAATTTATTTTATTTTTTTCTTTACAAAGCTTTTTGTTTAAGTTGATACTAGTTCAAAATTCAAAGCTTATAAGGAGAGCCATTTGAATATCGTGGAAAATTTGCGATTTTTCAAGAAATGCTTGACAACGCGTTTTTCGCAAAAAGGTTTTTTTTATTAGCTAATTGCCGTTAAGATCTAGGTGTGCGATATGTCCACTTTATAATTGCTGTTTACAAATTGCGCTATCTTAAACAGTCCTACACGTGTAACGGATGACTACCCGCAATATAGTGTCATATGACTTATACAATTAAGTTAATTATCAGTAAACATTACGACACATACGACACACGCGCCTAGCGAGCTAAGTGCACGTTATATTTACAAAAAAAAAATGCATACGGCAGAAGAACTTCGGCAAATAGAAATTGCGCTTTTTACACTAATGAAAGGAAAACTAGCACAACTTCTTTGGGAGGTTCTGTTAAATTTAAAATTTTAGTTATGTTTTGCTTCCATCGCCAATACGCATGTTGAACGCTTGCTTGCACACGTAAAATAAATTTCATAATTTATTGTTCTTTGTATTTGTTCATATTTTTAGTTAGATATAGTCTTTAAACTGCGTCTTGGATATTGAAAGGCTGCGCGTGTGCCGCACATTAACCACACGTCCGAAAATTTGTTTTTATTTATTGTGCCTGGAAGGTGCGCGTGTAAATCAGTCGCATTTTACTTATTTCTTTTAAGCTTTCTTTTGTTTTATTTTTATTATTACGGAGTTTCTTTTTTGATTGGCAGGCATTTAAGCACAGCATATACAACATGCATACATATTTATGGGGCTTTCCATGCCAACTCATCCTACTATTGGATTTTCCAACACCGATTTTAATAATTTATAGAAATCATTTTCAATCCTTTGCCAGACTTCAAAAAAGGAGGCTACAGTTTTCTCAAGTCTATCAAATTTTAAGATTTCGAAAAAAAAAATTATTTTATGTTTAAAATTTTAGTAAAATTATTTCGTAAGATTTTTTGCAACTATTTTTTAAAAAGTGCTTTATACTATATACAATAGTTTTTGTATTGTTTATTTTTTTAACATTGCATTATTATATTAATATATTTTTAATATTTTTTTCATCAACATTTTTTTTTAGTATTTTTGATTAACTTAGTGAAATGTGTTTGATTTGCGTGATGTTTTTAGTTTTTTTTAACTTAACATTTTGTAAATTTTTATTATTTTTTTTTTAGATTTTCCTGCAATAAAAGCTGGTTTTAATATATAATAATTTTTTAACAAATTTTTTTAGTTTTCTTTTTAACAAATGCGAGTTTTAACATTCCATTTTTATTATTTTTTTATTTTTTTACTTTATTTTTTTTTTTTTTTTTTAATAACTTGTTTAAATACATAAGCTTCACTCTTCTGAAGTTTTTAAATTTTTTTTCTTTTTTAATAATTAGTTTTGCAAATTCTGATTTTAAGGTTTAACATTCTTGTATTTTTTATTTGTATACTTTAAATGTTGAAATGAGTTTTAAATGTATGTTGTTTTTTTTTTAGTATTTTTTAATAATTTTGTGAACTGTGTTTGAGTTGGGTGATATAATTTAAATTATTTTCTTTTTTTTTTTTTGATAATTATTAAACAAATTTTTATTTCAATGTTGGAAATTTTTGTAAATTTTATTATAATTTTTTTTTAATTTTTATTTTCTAATAACTTGCTATATGCTTGCCTTGGGTTATGGTTTTTTAAATTTTTTAATTTTTTGTATTTCTGGTAATTAGGTTAGGTTAGATTCAAGTGGCTGCCGTCCGCATCAGAGCGGAACACCTAGGCCTTTATATGCCCATTGTGAAACAACACGGATTTGTTCCTAATCTCCTAATCAAACGACTTCGTTGAGTTTGTGAAGCTAACTAAGCGTCGTGTATTGACCTCAGCTATATCAGTCAGATCTACGAGAAACATCTTGCCCATAAAACATTGCCTTCTTCTACCGAGCGCTGGACATTCGCAGAATAGATGCCTCATAGTTTCAGGCTCTTTTTCGTTGCCGCAGCTTCTACAATAATCATTAAATGGAGCGCCAATCCTTTCCGCATGCGTTCCAATACAAACGTGACCAGTGAGAAGACCCATAACTAAGGAATGATCCCTCTTACGGAGGGTGAGAAGCTCATTAGAAGAATTAGTAATCAAATTTTTGTTTCAAGATTAAACAATTTTGTAAATTTTTTATTGTTTTTTTTTTTACAAATTGTGAAACTTATTAAATTTTTTATTAACTTTTTTTTATTACATTATACATTAATATTAAAAATTGTTACATTAAAAATTGCAATGCTTTAAAAAAACTTAGGGCTTTTATTTTTGCGTTTGTAAGCATTTGTGCCAGTATCGCGACAAATAGACCAATAGCATTCGCCAAGCACCGTGGCGGCCACCGTGGTGTGATGGTAGCGTGCTCCGCCTACCACACCGGATGCCCTGGGTTCAAACCACGGGCAAAGCAACATTAAAAATTTTAGAAATAAGGTTTTTCAATTAGAAGAAGAAGAATTTTTCTAAGCGGGGTCGCCCCTCGGCAGTGTTTGGCAAGCGCTCCAGGTGTATTTCTGCCATGAAAAGCTCTCAGTGAAAACCATCTGCCTTGCAGATGCCGTTCGGAGTCGGCATAAAATCATGTAGGTCCTGTCCGGCCAATTTGTAGGGAAAATCAAGAGGATCACGACGCAAATTGGAAGAGAAGCTCGGCCTTAGATCTCTTCGGAGGTTATCGCGCCTTACATTTATTTTTTTTTTATTCGCCAAGCATATGCGTAATGTCTTTTCCTTTAACCCTAGTGAGATAACATACGTCTGTGAGACGTACGTTATTTTAATTTTGCTCTCAGTCTCCCACAATCGTAAAAAGGGAACATTCTCATTCTCAGTTTTCTCAGCTACCATTACCAGCTTGTCAGTGGGGATGTTTTTCAGTTTTAACTTTTTTGTTTGCTGAAATATATACGATTGTTTTTTAAAAATACGTCTAAGAGACGTATCATTATCTTTTACGTGACTACGTGACATGACTAATTTTATATGTAATTTTTGCCGAAATTGGTATTTTTAGCTAATATTTTTTTAAGTATAGTTTAAAACTGTTAATTCATTCAATTGAAGTACAAAAATATGTATTTTATTTTAATTTTTTTGCTATAAACTGAGGTTTTTCGAAAAAAACTGATTTCTGTAAGGACACGTCCAAGACAAGTCAAACTTAATTTTTAGTATATTAAAAAAAAACAATATATTTATTTAAAAAACATTTAAAACAAGTGAATGTATATCAAATAAATGATTAAAAAAAAACAAAAAAAATGTAATTTTTTTTATATCTTTAGGGTCCTTAAACTTGAACTCCTCTCTTAGACGTACGTTATCTTTCTAGGGTAAAAAAATAACGTTATCTTTCTAGGGTTAAAGCGCTTTTCGCTTTTCGTTAAATGATTAATTTATGTTTTGTTAAGACTAAAAAAAATTTTTTATAAAATTATTGAAAAAAAAATGTAAACAAAAATTGTATGAGACAATACAAAAAATTCAATGTCTTTCTTTTTAGTTGGCTTTTTCGGCTATTTCAGTTTCTCTTTTAAGGTTTTTTAAGTTGTGAAATGAAAAAATCAAATGGATATTCATATTTCTGCCAAATCAGTGATTGGGTAATTATTTTAAAATAAAACTACCCAAGTGTGGCAGTTATTCCTGAATTTATAAAAAAAAAATTTGTTCTTAACTTTTTTATATCTTTCGATAGGCTAAAAAACATATCGCAAAACCCTTTTTGAAGATAACAAGAAGATAATTATGTTTCAGCGGAATGTGACATGCAAAAGATATCAATAGGATTGGTTGACATAGAATGCCCCATATACATATTTTATAGGTGTGCACGTATCTTGTATCCGGTGAAAAAATTGAAGCCAGGGGGCTGTTGATACGAGTTTTACGTGTGAATGATGTGAGTCTTCATACATTGCACATAAATATATATATGTACTTAGATATATACTTAGATATAGGTACACACATACGTATAAATTAATTTGCTTGTACGTGGCGCTCAAGAGTACTTAAACGATTTTTTTTTTTTTGCAAAATAATTATTTTCGACCGCAAAAAAAGTTTTTTTTTATATATTTTTTTTTTTTTTTTTGCAGAATAATGAAATTCAAAGCATGCCTTACTTATGTATGTATATGATGACACTAAAAAAGCTAAAATAATACAATTTTTCTAATAAATATGACATTCACAACTGCGTAGTTGCGGCCTCATTTTTATTTGTGCATAAGATACCTATATTCCTCGATAACTACGAACATATTCTATTCCCCAGTGGGTTAGGGGGCTTAGAGTATACCCGCGGTAGGTATGCCAATCGTAAGAAGCGACTAAAATACCAAACTGATTCAAGGGGTTGCCAGCGCAATATATAGCTTCTCCAACCCGATTGTCAACCTCACCTACCCGTGGTGAATCCTGTTTCATTAACATCCGCAGCTCTGGCGGCCGCGAACTCCTGAAGAATCTAGGAGATGGGAGGGCGGCCTAGAAGGTTGCATGTGGTCATACCAAATCGTTCCCGAGATGGTCGGGCTAATATCTTTACGGTGCTTGTTACCGGAACGTACCGGACTTGCGTCCGGCAAAGGACCATTAACATCGATAACACTCCCCAAAGCCTAGAAACAAATTTGACTCGTTGCACATTTTTGGTCACCACTGTTGCAGTAAGTAAAGTCAGGAGAATACGTAAGAACAAGGTGATATACATATACCTTCCAAAAGATTTATATTGCACTTCTCTTCCAATTTGCACTTGAACACAGTCCGTAAAGGTTAATGAATTGACAAAGATCTAAGGAAGGCTTTATTTGGTATTGTTATCTTTTTACAGCAAAAATTTTAGCTACAGAACTAAATTATGAATGAGTACGTGAATTGCTTTTAATAAAGCGTCATAACATTTACGACTGTGTCAGGTACCACTTCAGAATTGATGACGCTGAAAACAGAAAACAAACAAACTGCTCAGTAACAGTAAAAAAAATTACGATGTTACGAATATTAGTTGACCGGAAACAAATTCGAAAACCGTGGTTTGGCCATCTTTAATGCCATTTTTCGTTCTGGAAAACGAAATTTTACAAGGGATGTTGGGAAGTCGTTCCAATATACATATGTATATAGTAAGTCTCTTGTGCTCAATTCAGAGAGAACAAACTTTCAAATCCGATTCCGACATTATGCCAATCCCGAAAAGGCCGATGAGTTAGCAAAGAGGGTGCCACACTCGCTGAAATGACAATAGACGTCCCAATCCCTTTGGCAGAAATTAAAGGGAGACAGGAGTGGCATATGATCCATCAAGTAGGGAAGGCATAGACAAAAGCGCGGTTTGCACAATTTCTAAGATCATGTGCAAAGCCTACGGTATTACACTCACAAAGTGGCTCATATCTCTAAAGAGAGAAGACTTAAGGCTTACGATAGACATACTAACTGGATGCTGCCTTCTGGCGTCACATGCGTATAAATTAAGTCTCGTCAGTAACAGCAGGTGTAGGAAGTACGAACTGCAGGAAGAAACAGTTGAGCACGTTTTGTGTTCGTGCACTGCGCTCGCCAGGTCAATATTCCAGTTATTAGGGAAAGCAGAGTAGCCAGAACTTAAGGCAGCAATTAAGCAAGATCGTAGAAAGCTTCTTGTATTTGCCAAGAGGACGGAGTTATTCTATAACATAAGTCCTGGTACCTGATTAGAGTTCTTTCGTTTGGTCGTCAAACAAATTCTGGTAACACTATGGACATATTCAGTTTATGTGCGGTCTTTATTGACCGGCCAGTTCAACCTATTCCTATATTTAGGAAAACATAAGGAAATACTCTGCAGAGAAAGTGGGAGACAGTCACGTAAAGCAACAGTTTGTCACTATAGGTATAATTACTGCTGCTTGTTGTTGTTGATACGAAGGCCCCGAAGGCCTTGGGCAGTGTTATCGATGTTGATGGTTCTTTGCCGGATGCATATCCGGTACGTTCCGGTAACAAGCAACAACAAGTTCTAGCCCGACCATCTCGGGAACGATTTGGTATGACCACATGAAACCTTCTAGGTCATACTGCCCTCCCACCCCCTACTTCCATCAGGAGTTCGGGGTCGCCAGAGCCTCGGCTATGAATGAAACAGGATTCGTCGCGGCTAGGTGAGGTTGACCAATGCGTTGGAGAAGCTATATATTGCGCTGGTAACCCCTTGAATCAATTTGGTATTTTAGTCGGCTTTTACGACAGGCGTACCTAGCGTGGGTATATTCCAGGCCCCCTAACCCGCTGGGTTAATGACTACTGGTTTTAATCGGATGTAAAGCGGGACAGTTGGTACTGACAGCGCTTAAGTTTGAGCTAGATGTATAAAACTTAATTAATCAAAGGCTGCGACTATTTCAGTAAACTCAAGGACTGAACCAGCTAAGAAGGTGTTGCAAGCGTCTGCAAATGATGGTCATTCCCCTTTCATAGCCCCTTACAATGTTAGAAGTGTGAGTTAAAAGCACTGCGGAGATACAGAATTAGAACACGTATCGTCTCTTAATGCGATAGCTTTTCGCGTAGTCGGAGCTAGCGGTATTCGAAATGGGATACCTATCAAATAATATGCAATCCCCTGAAAAACTTCAACTATGAATCCAATTACAAAGAGTTGAAATCGAAATTGGATTAAGAAATCCTAACCAATCGGAAGTTTCAAGTTCGGAATAGAAGCTCCGTAACATTCCTATCTCAAAGCTTTAATAACAAATGCGGACACATTTTCACATACACATACATATATGCACAAACATATATATGCAGAACGAGTATGTACGCTAAAATGTTTATGGTAAAAATATATATTTACCTAAATTTGCTTACACGTGTTGACCGTTATAGCTTCATGCGAAACAACAATTTTTTTTATGAGGCAGATTCATTAATGACGCCTCTCATTCTGCACATATATAAATAAATAATATTTTATAAACAACCGTAGGTACTTCTGTATGCATTAGGGCAGTCCAACAATGTTCTTGGAAATTTCGTGAACCCGCGCTTTTGTCGCCGCATTTCCTGCTTGATGGATCATATGCAGCTCCTGTCTCCCTTTGATTTCGCCCAAACGGATTGGGATGTCAATCGTCGAGTGTTGCACCCTCCTTTGCCAACTCATCGGTCTTTGCGTTACCTTCTATCCCTTTATGACAGGGAACCCAATATAAATGTATGGTCTGGCCTGAGCAAAGTTTTTTCAATGCTTCTTTGTATTCCAGGACACTTCTTGATGAAGTGCTGTATGAGATTATTGCATTAATCGCCACTTGACTATCAATATATATATTGACGCGGTGCTTTCTTCATGGCTTTATTTTCCCCCCGAAAGTTGCTGCAGTAGTCTGGCAGCCCCAAATTCACTTCCGACGCTCAAGCCCGGGACCACCTATCACGTTTACCCGATATCAAATGGCCTTATCATGCGGGCTGCACTCAATCCTTGTTGCACTTGCTAATGCAAAATTTTTGTGTATAAGGTCTGCAGGTGGGATGTGTAGAGTGGCATGCAATACTGCTGTCAGTGTAGTTCTTAGGGCTTCAGTTATGCTAATCATTGATAATCTGTATACCTCTTCAAGTTTTTTGGTATACCTACATTTTTGTGTGGCTGTGCACCAAACAAGGACCCCATAGTAAAGTATGGGCTTGACAATTGCCGTAAATACCCAGTGAGAGTATGGATAATAGCCCCCCTCGCATTCTAGCATCCTCTTGCATGCATACGGTGCCACGGAGGCTTTCTTGGCTCTATCTTTCACTTGGAGTTTCCACGAGAACTTACTATCTAGTATACCTTCTAGATATTTTGTGCAATGTATAGCTTGTAGGGTTACCCTTGGGCTTAGTCCAATTGGGGACCTAATGCTTCCGGTTAAATAATAATATAGCGGGTTTTTCCGCGTTGGCATATACATCTCGATGTGATTGATCCATCAGAGAGCTGATTGCTGTTAGGCATCTGTCGCTTATGATGACCGAAACGTCATCTGCATATGCCTGGTTTGACTGGTCTTCCCTCCTCCGTTACCTGAGTAGTAGTGATATGTTTTCACCCTTACTACCCATCTTCACTAGTTTTGCATTCACGTCAACATATTCCTCTACCTCTACGTCGTACTCTCCCGCTTCCTCTCCATATGCCTTCCCTTTCATACTTTTTGCATCGATATATTCGATGTGTCGCGGCAGTAATGCCCAGAATCAAGAACTACACTAGAATGATTTGAAAGGGAATGGCACATATAGCTATGTCGCAAGCTGATAACGGCTCTTTAAGTTACTGATGGTTTGATCGGCGCGTGTAAGAGTTCGCCGAACTCGCATGCTCCGAAATCAGCTACTCAACATATAAGAACGAGGCGTATCCGTCTTCAAACAATCTTAAGAGTGTTATTTTAAAAGTTTATATGGTAAGATAATGCTGCAGTCCTTCTTCCTTCATAAGCGCTCTTGTAGAACTTTAAAAAGAAGACCACCCTGAGTCCTCTCCAAGCTATTTCGTGTAGCATTTGTAAAAACTTCATTAAAACTCTCAGTTCTTGTGGCGTATGTATGTATATAAAAGACAACATAGACAAAAATGCGTACAATCTTAAGTATTTCACTCTGTAGACCCAGGTGATCTATATGCAAAAGAATTCAAATTACTGTTGATGTTTGAGAGTCAACAAAACTCTTATCTACTCAACTAATAAATAAATTAATTAATATGCGGTAAATATTTCCACACAAGTTTCATTCTGCTTATTGTTTTTTTTTTTTTTTGTTTTTTGTTTAAACAATTTTATTTATTTTTATTGTTGTTTTGCGCTCCGTGGTGCTGGGTTACAGTGAATCACACATTTTTCTTTAAGCAGCTTTTGGCCTTTAGTAAAAATAATTTTGTCATAACAAGAAACGGCTATGTACTTTATTTGAAACTAACTCAATCGTGAGTAGGCATATACAAAAAAAAACTAACCACATTGAGACGATGCATCGAAGCTCCAAATGATTGCATATTCGACGATTGCGATCAAAGGATTCATTGCAATCACTTCGATTGCAAACGATGTGCTCGCAATCAAGTCGAATTTGATTGCAATATTTGATTGTAAAATTAATGGTTAATTGTAAATTTTACAAACACATAACAAGCAACCAAATTTGATTGCATTCAAATAAGCAGAGCAATCGTTGACTATAAGCTTTTTACCGCACATAGCATATGCATTACGATTTTGTTTTTAATTTGGGCTGGATTGCAATCACCGTATTTTATAACGCTTATAAATTATTTGCAATCAAATTGACTGCAATCAATATGCTGGCAACCAAGTTGATTGTAGATTGTAATTTTGACAAAAAAATCAATCAAATTCGATTCAATTTAAACAAGCTTTGATTAAAAATCAAAATGGTTGTTAATTACTACAGCTCAACGAGACACTGAGTATATGAATTATTATTATTTTTTTAATAATTTGGGAAAAATTTATTATTATTTTTGTTTTATTCGAATACATATATACATTGAAAATAGCAATGATTTATACTATGTTCAAACAGAAAAATAAATTGAGGCAATTTCAATTTAAATTTAGTGGTGTTCATACAACTCAATTTAGCTTGCACAATAGTAATTTGATAGCCGGTTAGCTCATCTCTACAGCAACAACATACCTTTGTTCAGAATGCCAAAATGTGCGTGTTGGAATTAGGCGAATGGAATGGAATGGAAAACATAAAGCTTTGAAATTTATGTGTGTTGCAAGAAAATGTATTCAAAGTTTTGGTTTCATTTTGAGTTTGCCATCTTCTTTTGACAATTCCTACTCCAATGAAATGCAAAAATTAATATCAGCTGATGAGATGAGCCAACCATATAGTTGAGCCATGCGCAATTGACGTTTAAATCTACTAAATAAACACATTTTACAAGGTTGTATGCAGTTTGAAACAATTTATTACGCAATTTTTTTAAAATTGGCAATTTGTTATTACAATTTATTATATGATAAATTGCGTAATAAATTGCCCAAATGGTATAAATTGCCAATTTGGTGTGTGTTTGTACCTAGTATTACCTCCTTACTTCGAAACTCAAAGCAGCGCTTTTTAAAGACTAGATTTTTCGGTATTCACAATAATCTTTTCACTGTACCAAAAAAAAAAATTGTCCGTCCAATGCACAAGCGAGAAACCAGAATGGCTAACTGGCAATTTTTAAAAAACTTATAATTTAAGAAATAAATTTATAAAAATTTTTCGACAGATTAAATTGCGAAAACTTCTTCAAAAGCGATATTCAATTAAATTTTGCTCTCAGACTTTGATTTCCGAATAATCTTTTCTATCATTTTGACTATACTGACAAGCACGCGCAAATTTTATCGATACTTGCGATAACAAGCACACAAACAGAAATAACAACAAGTAAGGAAGGCTAAGTTCAGGTGTAACCGAACACTACATACTTAGCTGAGAGCGTTGGAGACAAAATAAGGCAAAATCACCATTTAGGAAAATGAACTTAGCGTAACCCTGGAATGTGTTTGTATGACATGTGTATCAAATGGAAGGTATTAAAGAGTATTTTAAGAGGGAGTGGGTAGTAGTTCTATAGGTGAACGCCATTTAGGGATATCGCCATAAAGGTGGACCAGGGCTGACCCTAGAATTTGTTTGTACGACATGGCTATCAAATGAAAGGTTTTAATGAGTATTTTAAAAGGGCGTGGGGCTTAGTTCAATAGGTGGACGTCTTTACGAGATATCGCCAGAAAGGTGGACCAGGGGTGAATCTAGAATGTGTTTGTACGATATGGGTATCAAATTAAAGGTATTAATGAGGCTTTTAAAAGGGAGTGGTAGTAGTTGTATATGTGAAGGCGTTTTCCAGATATCGACCAAAATTTGGACCAGGGTGATCCAGAACATCATCTGTTGGGTACCGATAATTTATTTATATATGTAGTACCACGAACAGTATTCCTGCCAAGATTCCAAGGGCTTTTGATTTCGCCTGCATAACTTTTTCATTATATTCTACTTAATATGGTAGGGGTCACACCCATTTTACAAAGTTTTTTCTAAAGTTATATTTTGCGTCAATAAACCAATCCAATTGGCGGCCACCGTGGTGTGATGGTAGCGTGCTCCGCCTATCACACCGTATGCCCTGGGTTCAACTCCCGGGCAAAGCAACATCAAAATTTTAGAAATAAGGTTTTTCAATTAGAAGAAAATTTTTCTAAGCGGGGTCGCCACTCGGCAGTGTTTGGCAAGCGCTCCGGGTGTATTTCTGCCATGAAAAGCTCTCAGTGAAAACTCATCTGCCTTGCAGATGCCGTTCGGAGTCGGCATAAAACATGTAGGTCCCGTCCGGCCAATTTGTAGGGAAAATCAAGAGGAGCACGACGCAAATTGGAAGAGAAGCTTGGCCTTAGATCTCTTCGGAGGTTATCGCGCCTTACATTTTTTTTTTTTTTTTTAAACCAATCCAATTACCATGTTTCATCCCTTTTTTCATATTTGGTATAGAATTATGGTATTTTGTTTTCATTTTTCGTAATTTTCGATATCGAAAAAGTGGGCGTGGTTATAGTCCGATTTCTGCTATTTTTTATACCAAGACAAAGTGAGTTCAGATAAGTAAGTGAACTAAGTTTAGTAAAGATATATCGATTTTTGCTCAAGTTATCATGTTAACGGCCAAGCGGAAGGACAGGCGGTCGACTGTGTATAAAAACTGGGCGTGGCTTCAACCGATTTCGCCCATTTTTACATAAAACAGTTATCGTCATAGAATCTATGCCCCTACCAAATTTCACAAGGAGTGGTCAATTTTTGTTCGACTTATGGCATTAAAAGTATTCAGGCGAATTAAATGAAAAAGGGCGGAGCCACGCCCATTTTGAAATTTTCTTTTATTTTTGTATTTTGTTGCACCATATCAGTACTGGAGTTGAATGTTGGCATAATTTACTTATATACTGTAAAGATATCAAATTTTGTGTTAAAATTTGATTTAAAAAAAATTTTTTTTTTAAGTGGGCGTGTTCGCCATCCGACTTTGCTAATTTTTATTTAACATACAAATAGTAATATGAATAACGTTTCTGCCAAATTTCATCATGATATCTTTAACGACTGCCAAATTACAGCTTGCAAAACCTTTAAATTACCTTACTTTAAAAGTGGCCAGTGCCACGCCCATTGCCAAAAATTTTACTAATTTTCTATTCTTCGTTGTAATGTCAACCCCCCTACCAAGTTTTATCGCTCTATCCGTCTTTGATAATGAATTATCGCACTTTTTCTGTTTTTCGAAATTTTCGATATCGAAAAAGTGGGCGTGGTTGCAGTCCGATTTCGTTCATTTTAAATAGCGATCTGAGATGAGCGCCCAGGAACACACATACCAAATTTCATCAAGATACCTTAAAATTTACTCAAGTTATCGTGTTTACGGACGGAAGGACGGACGCACATGGCTAAATGAATTTCTTTTTTCGCCCAGATCATTTTGATATATAGAAGTCTATATCTATCTCGATTAGTTTATGCCGTTAGGGATTGCCGTTATGCGAACAAAGTAAATATACTCTGTGAGCTCCGCTCAGCTGAGTATAAAAATTGGCATTGTAAATACCACAATTGTGTTGACTTGTATAATATTTGATGTTCGTTTTAATACTTGAAGATAGTAGACATGAGTATATAAGAGCGAGAGAAAGGGGGTGTGAACATTATTATGTAGACACGTTGAAAAATAATCAATCATGCACACGCGTAGAGAGATATTGGAGTGAAGTACCTACAAAATGTGCAATGTGTATGCCTAAGCATTAGGGTGTGCCTTATATTGAATTTTGCGCTACACAGACAGATAATATGGACAGCCAAGTCATAAGAACGTGCGTTGACAAGCTAAATTATGTCAGAAATTTATATGTGACTATATTATTATCGATTTTGAGTACCTAGTTCTTACATATATAAAATAATCGTTTGATTCATTAGCAACACGACTTAAACTCTTTCAATGCATATGTATGTTATATCTTTGATAATGTTATTACAGTTTGACGGCAGGCAACTGAGACAAATTATTTTAGGTATATATATTTTTTTAAGAACCACCCTAATATGTATCCATAATTTGGGTTATCTAGTTTAAATTTGACAGCTTGACATTGTGATATAGACAAAAATGAATTCAAATGTATTCACATAATGGGTTTTCGGAGGTAAAATAAGCTCACTTATGTACATAGATATGTACATTTAAGCGCTAAATAAGCACTCAAGTGCATGGGCTTATATTTGACCCTTGATAAATGCTGTTATTTTAAGCGTATAAGATAATACTTAATATGAGTTTGTAACACAGCAACAAGCTGCCACATTTGTCATAAGATAGCTTTCGGTCCAAACTAAAGAGTTTCCTTTTATACAATAAAAATTTATATAGTTTTCACATTGCGCCATAAAATCGAGTTTACGTGTCATTTTCGTGCTTATCAGTACTAAAATGGCCCAAAAACTCGAGCATTTTAGTGCCATATTAGTTTTCGTGGAAGGGTCTAGCAGGTATATACCTTAGAGTGGTGGGGAAATTTTCATTTACTTCCTCTGATTTTTTCCACAGCGTCCACCGGTTTAAGTTTACCTAAAATTCGGTAGTACATGCCGAAAGCAAACTTTATTCTTGTTTTTCCTTTCTTTTTCCCTAGCCATATGCCTAGATTCTCTTCCACTCTCTCTCGGGTTCCTCTTTGCCCCTACCACTTCTTTTTCTCTCTGTTTCTTTTAATCTCTTTATCCCTAGCTGTCCCCTGAATTTTTCACATCTCTGATTTTTTTCTTGTAAGTCCCTTCCCCTTTCTCGTCCCCTCTTTCTTCGTATTGCTTTTGGCGTTTCCTCACTATACCTCTCAGTCTCCAGCTTTCGGTCGTGCTCCCTGTCTTTTCTCCGGGTACAGGAAACAGGAAAGCAAAATACGATTGCCGCTACCTCAAAGACAAACAGGCAGGACACCTTAGGGGAAAAAAGGTCAAAGGCGCGTGTAGCTGATTGATTTTTTGTGACTGTAATAACATTCCTTTTTTTTTTTTGTTTTCTTTCGCCAGCATCATAAGGAAAGGAGTTGGCTATGGAAACGTTGAAGAGCAACGACATTCTTCTTCTAGGTAAATAATTTGTTTTCCGTCGACAATACGAGAATAACGAAAAATTTTTACAGCTATGTGCATATTTCTATCCGATGAATGATATATGCATATAATGCAATTTCGGGAAGTGTAATATGGCCGACCTTTTTCAAAAAATCTTATTTATCGAGCGATTTCTAAGGGTTAAAATTTAGAAAAAACTGTTAAAGTGGACCAAAGATCGACCTACATATTTTGAAAGATTTTACTTTTCGAGCAATTCGCTTTAAGCTTAGTAGCTTTTTCTCCAGTTTAATACTTAGAATTTTTTTAAGAGCAATGAACCAGGGACTGACCTTTTCAAAAAACAAAATCGACCAGAATAGCGTCTGTCGTTACTATCGGCACCAATGTCATAAAATTAAAATTTGCGGCGGTAAGTGCATACTTTTTGTAAGCTTGAGCAACCTGCATCTGATCAACCTGGAACTTAATACACCGCACTAAGTTGTCAACTATATCGCGTCCTTAAGGTACTTTGATCCAGAATGACACAGGGTTCGAAAAAATTGGTACTGCTACTTAAATAACTACAAGTTGCGTAAGACACCTGTCACCTCAATAGGAATAGAAATATATTTTAGCTCGAGTGCCGACTTACTGATAACATTTTATGTTAAAGAATACGATTCTTTGTTCTATAAAGCTGCGGAGAGTATATAAGAACAAGAGAGGATATGGTAATTTCCATTCTAAAGAAATCGACGATCTTCTAATAATATTTCTATAATTTTCGCTAAATTTTCGCTAGTAAGTCGATCTCTTTTCGACAAAATAATGATAGCTCGTCGATAAAAATCGATAGCTCATCGATAGCCTTTGTTATCCATAGGAAACAAACAACACTGCGATAACAAGTGTATAACCCGCTGATAACATACCTTTAACAAACTTTTCTATTCCTCTCCTTGGTTTGCCTTGCCTTGATTTGTTGTCTGATTTCGCTCATATTAACTCTGCAACGCACATATATTGCTCCAACATTATGCTACACTACACTGCCGACACTTACGCTTACATTTCGCATTTTCGTGAATAAAGATATTTAAAGATTAAAAAGTAAAAAATAAAACAAAATTGTTCAATAAAAAAATCAAATAAATTAGCAAATTCATTTAATAATCAAGTTTAATTATCAAGTTATCGATTTATGGGCACATTGTTCAAATTCTGTTCCACTGTGCTACAGCGAATGCTTATGCTTATTATATAAAGATATTTTTTCAGTGTCATCTTATCTGCCACTCCTTTTCTCGTATTCCTATTCCACATTTGTATTTACTACGTTTTGTCTGCAGCTTCACTGTTGAAAGGAAACACTTTCATCATAAGTATTTCAAGGGCAAATTTAGGACGAATACAGGACAGATATGTATGTAAATACACAACTTTTGCTTCCGTGTATATGTGTATATAAATATTAATTTGTGTATATATATTATACATACCATCTATATGAGTTTGCATACAAACCCAACAGGAAAATAATATTACTAATAATAATAGCAACTACAACAAAAGAAATAAATTGCTTGCTTTGAAATGAAATTCAAATTAAAAAGTTTTGGATAACACTTGAATTTTGCAATTTCTTTACTTCCAGCATAGACTTAAGGGGCTAATTATAGAACAAAAAATCTACTTGATCCAAAAAGTTATTAATGAATTTTAACGTTTTTTAAATCGCTTTTAGCACATCATTTTTTTTATATTTACATAAACAGTGCGAAATACTTTTTGACGCATTCAATATAATTGTTTGATAACATGATTTGTTAACCTTTATATACAAATTTTTATGCATATCTCATTGATTTCGTAGTCACCAACTCTTCATTAGCGTTCTGGGCGCGTACTTAATATCATTTACAATAAATTTGTGTAAATTTTGTGAATTTCACTTTTTTATCTGCTAGCTTTTCGCGAGCTCAAGTAAACCTGCATTCATAACGGTGTTAAGGCATATTCTTCTATCCACTCACTATGTAATTTGTTTCTAATTTATGCTTTTTGTTGCTATTCCTTTTGTACACACTATGGTTTTTACGTACTATATGAATTCAATCTCAAATTGTGTGGAATATTTTTTGGCACATTGAAAAGAAATTGATCCGTCAAATTGAGTTTCAAGCACTGTGTAATAAGCAATGCTTTCGCTACTAATAACAAAGGCAGATGATTTTAATCGAGAACGGCAAAGTGAGCGACACTGGCACCATCTGACATGTTTTGTTTCAAGCAAAGCATAAGCAGCACAGTTCGGCATTTGTTTTGGGTAAGGGTGCTTTCATACTACGCTAGTGAAATTATTTTTCCCACTTCTCACTTCTTTTTTTCACTTCTCTAAAAAATGTTCACAGTTAAAAACTGCTATTTAACAAATGAACAGAACACAAAATATTGTAACGAATTTTGGGAAATTCCGCTTATTTGAAACCTTATGCTAACGTTCGTATCTCTAAACTGTTGAATAAATCACTCCAATATTCAGTATTGTAAACTGGTCTATATTTAGATTACTTTGGGAATAGTTCTTCACCATTATACTTCACAATCAATAGCGTGTTTAAATCAAAACTGATTGAGTATCACTCAACTTGCGCTGCTTTTATACTCTCCGTTTCCTCGTTCACTCATTTCTCCCAAGGTCTAGTAATTTCGCGAACAGTTGTAGCTCATGCTTGGTTAGTTACCTGCTATATACATGTATATTTGTAGTCCACGCCTCTCCCATAGCCATATGCGTGTGCATGTGTGAGTAACTACTTCGGCTGATGACTATTTATTTGTGTATGTGAGATATCTTTTCGTCGCCTTCTACATAAGAGTGTCTGTTTTATTGTTGTTGTGCATTTATTTAGTAGCAGCTTAGTGATGCTAATATTGTTCACTATATGTTAGCAAGTGTTTTTCTTGTATAGTGAGAATGTCTAGAACAGTGCTTAACGAAGTTTAGGAAATTATTTTGATAAAGCTTGTTCCCATTAAGACATAAATTCAGATTTTTTTGTTCAATATACCATGCAACTAATGCTTTAATTTCCTATTGGCACTTTGACACATACTTCCGTTCATAGTTGAAATTTTCCACAAGCGTACATTGCAAATATGTATAATCAACATTTTGTTGCGCCAACAAAATAAAAGTTATTTCCGTTTGTATGTCTGTATGTACGTAATAAATGTCTGTTTCTAACGACTGGCACGTGCTTCTCACTCTTAACACACTTACAGTGTCCTTGTGGTGATCCAGATATAGACTTTTTATTTTCAGATTGTTTGTTTTATATTTAGAAACAGTTGGTTTGGAATTAGTTTTAAATAAAGGGAGGCAAACTGCGATAAAATTTGAAGAGTGATAATAAAAAAGTGCTTCTGAATCGTAAGTTATGATTATAAATTAATTTTTATTTTAATCCTAATATATAGGCACAACTCCCGTATTTCTGCTGTACGTGCGTTTATGACTGAATTCCACCTAAACAACCGGACCGATATTGATGAAATATTGAGTGTGTGCGTTCAAGGAGATTTCGAGGTTCCTTAAATTAATTTGTTCTGGGAAGTGGACCAGCGACCGACCAGTGCCAAAAAATCGTATTTATGGTGCGATTTCGAAACAGTGATACCTCGTTATTTATAAATTTTATAAATATATAAGCTCAATAACAGCGTTTGAAATTTTATTTCTAATAAAGAGAGAATAAAACGTAATTTTTCGAAATAAGAATTTGGTGTTATTTCTCACTACCACTTATTTGATTTTTTTATTGAACAATTTTGTTTTATTTTTTACTTTTTAATCTTTAAATGTCTTTATTCACGTAAATGCGAAATGTAAGCGTAAGTGTAGGCAGTGTAGTGTAGCATAATGTTGGAGCAATATATGTGCGTTGCAGAGTTAATATGAGCGAAATCAGACAACAAATCAAGGCAATGCAAACCAAGGAAAGGAATAGAAAAGTTTGTTAAAGGCATGTTATCAGCGGGCTATACACTTGTTATCGCAGTGTTATTTGTTTCCTATGGATAACAAAGTCTATCGATGAGTTATCGATTTTTATCGACGAGCTATCGTTCTGTTGTCGAAAAGAGATCGACTTACTAGCGAAAAGTTAACGAAAATTATAGAAATATTATTAGAAGATCGTCGATTCCTTCAGAATGGAAATTACCAGATCCTCTCTTGCTCTTATAGACTCTCCGCAGCTTTATAGAACAAAGAATCGTATTCTTTAACTTAAAATGTTATCAGTAAGTCGGCACTCGAGGTAAAATATATTTCTATTCCTATTGAGGTGACAGGTGTCTAGGCAACTTGTAGTTATTTAAGTAGCAGCACCAATTTTTTCGAACCCAGTGTCATTTTGTATCAAAGTACCTTAAGAACGCGATATAGTTGACAACTTAGTGCGGCATATTAGGTTCCAGGTTGGTCAGACGCAGGTTGCTCAAGCTTACAAACAGTTCAATTCTAAACGAAAATTCCGTGCGAGTTTTTCACTTCTCCCATTCCTCGTATTCTAAATAAAATTCTTTGTGAGTTTTTTCACTTCTCCCTTTCCTCCTATTCTGAACAATGTTCGAAAAAGAGGAAACCGGTTATGGGAGAAAAGTAGGTATTATGAATGTGAGGGAGATTTCTTTGCCATTTCATAGGAGTTTTTTCACTAGTTAAATTAATGCATCAAAATAGTTAAAGGAAATTCGTTCTTTTAAGAAAGAACACTTATTTGTACAAATTTGTGCTAAAATATTTACTTACATTCTACCACAATATTCTCACTGTTAATACAACAACAACCACAATATTCTTTATTTTAAGTCGAAAAGTATATCATAAGCAACGGAAGAGCTCTTTGTATATTTGATGCAGCCATCCGGAAATTGCGCAAGGATTTTTTAAGAAGGCTTAATTAGATTTTGGCATATGGCGAAAGCCGAATTCAACTCGACGTGGCCGCCAGAAAATTGCTTTGCAGAATGAAAGCAGGCAACTCCGGCGGATTTGTGTTATCCCGCCATCTTCTTCTTATGCTCCTCTGTTGATGGTGCTGTGTGACCAATTCATTACTCATTTCAGTGAATACCACATGAAATGTAATAATGTGCATTGTTTATAGCTTATTTCTTAATTTCAAACAAATTCGCAACAATAATTAAACTTTTCAATATTTTAAACAAAATAAGAAATGCGCAACGAAATTTCAATTGACAAAACAGCTGACTTCGAAAATTCGAAATTCCTATTCCCCAATTTTTCTTCTCCATAGGAGAAAAGAATTGGAGGAATTTTTCCGCGGGAATAAAAAAAACCGTGAGAACAAAATTCCGCGAGAATATTTAGAATTGGTCTGAAAAAGTATGCACTTACCGCCGCAAATTCTAATTTTATGGCATTGGTGTCGTTAGTGATGTATCGAGTCTTTTTGTTGCTAAATGGTGTAACCCTAGCCTAAAAAAGTGGTGTATTCTGCTCTTTCACCTCTGGGTCTTCTACTGTGCCATTTTATCTACTAAATCCAGATATTTGTAGCAAGGAAGTGTACTTATCATACGCCAGATGCGTAACGAACAGAAAGAGTGTGTTACAGTACATTTTCTACAGATAAAGACACTCTCCGAAGGTTTTTGGGGTGTGTTATCAATGTTGATGGACCTATGCCGCATATAGATCAGATACGTTTCGGTAACAAGCATCATTAAGGTATTAGTCCCACCAACTCGGTAACGATTTTATATAAACACATTAAGCCTTCTTAGACATCGCGCCCACCCACAACCTGGCCTAATAAATGTATTTATAATACATTTATATTTGTAGCAGGATTCGCCTCGCGTGTGTGAGGTTGACTATTGGGATGCGGACGCTGTGAAATACGCTCACCAACACCATTGGATCCAGCTGTGATAACAACATTTACGCCACTTCTGGATTAAAAGAAAGTATTTTCGCAAATATTTTCTTATCTCAATATTTCAAGTTTTTCTATTTTCCGCTCGTATGTTCAATAAAGCCACTCTAAATATAAGAACAAAATCACTGAGCGTATTTTGTGTTATGTGTTCATATTTTGGAAGTGACCCGACAGGAAATTTTTTTAAGGGTATTTCTAGGAAAAACATACTTATGCACTTTTAACGTTAGTTAATAGTTAGTTTCATAGAACATTTGTTCTGCTTAGATATATTTCGTTTTATCTTATCTTATAACTTTAAACGAGCAATTCTTGTTTGTTTGTATAGCCGAACGATCTCGGGAACGGCTTAACCGATTTAAATGAAATTTGACACAGAGATAATGTATCACCTTCTAAGACTTTATACCTAGGTGTTGCCACTCAGAATGTTCCACAAATTTGCCACCTATTCGAAATTTAAAGAAAATTGCATGAGATATGCCGATATGGTTATCAAACGAAAGGTATTTCACTCCGCATTACAATAGGGACATTTTGAGTAGGGTTTCCATTTAGGGTTGCCAGCTATTCGAAATTAAACAAAATTGCATTAGATATGCCGATATGGGTATCAAACGAAAGGTATTTCACTCTGCATTACAATAGGGACATTTTTGAGTAGGGTTTACATTTAGGGTTGCCACCTATTCGAAATTATAAAAAAGAAACGTTGCCAGCACAACGAAACGTTGCCGAGCAAAGCTCGGTCGCCCAGGTACTATTTACATAAATTAGTAGGATTTATAATCTTTATGCAGTTCTTAACGGTCTAACCCTAACCTGTCGTATAATATGAAGCAGTACGTCAAATGACAGCTCGTTGTAAATTTTAATAAACGACATAAATACACTAATACATACAAACACAACATCCTGTTATTTGATTGCAGCCATTACATAAACAATATGGCATAGTAAAAGCAATTTTGAATTTTGTCATTCACGCAGGGTTTAGAAACATATGGAAGGCATGCTCGCGTATGTTGTAGGCGGACATAATAGATAGTTGTTTAAACTTGAATAAAACAACAACAATTCAAAAGCAAACAATACAACAATGTAAAGTTCTTGTACATGTGTATGCTCATGATGTTCATTGTTTGATAACAGTGGTGGGCAACTAAATAAAATAATACAAATAATAGAAGACAGTTTCTGCAGACTGACGACATTTGAGCTCGGCCAGAATTTGCAAGCAAATAACTCGGTAAAAATAGAGCTTTTCGGTTTCAAGTTATTGTACCAAATTTGTTCACCATATGGCGATTCGTCTATACCTTTTTTCATCTATATCTTTTTAAACGGTTTTATTTAGCTTGCCTTGACAGGGTGGACGACCGGCCGGCACGAATTTTGTAATTGAAATTTAAGTAACTTCCCGACAAGCTACAAGCTTGAACCCGATGACAATGCAATAAAAATAAGAAAAAAAACTCCGATAGGTGGCGAATGGATCGAAATATTTCAAAAAATCGTATTTGTGGTCCGATTTGTTTCATATTTGGAACACATAATACATACAAGAATAGACAGCGAACTATGAAAAAAAATTGCCGCTGGGTGGCGCATGGATCGATATATTAAAAAAAAAACGTATTTGTGGTCCGATTTGGAACACATAATACATACATGAATGGAAAGCGACCTATGATGTCCGATTTGGCTCGTATTTGGAACAAATATTACATACAGTCCGGTAGCAGTGACATCAAAATATTTTAGAGTTCGAGGGGGGACAAGCATACGAGTCGAGTCAAGTCTTTGGAAGGATTATGTATTGAGGACTTAGATTGTAACAAATTGTCAGGAAAAAGTCCTTGTAATAATGAGTCACTAAATGAACTAAATAGAATGAGAAATAATAGGCAATTAAATAAAGACTAAACACTTGAAAATAAAATAATTCAAACAAATTTTCAAGTTAAACGTATTTATTGGAAACAATACTTACATGAAGTAATGAAAATACTAAAAGCTAGAAAATAATTAGGTAGGTGCTAGGTAGTCATCACACTCCTCATCAATCTAGGGCGTTCATCAGACAATTAAATAAAAGCGTTGGACGCGTCAAAATTCTAAAAATGTGAAGCGTAGCATGACCTTATTAAGGTTCAGTTGGTCTTATATATAATTATCAATAGAAATTTAATTATTTCATTTTCAAGTTTTTAGTCTTTATTTTATAGCCTATTATTCCTCATTTTATTTAGTTCATTTAGTGACTCATTATTACAAGGACCCTTTCCTGACAATTTGTTACAATCTAAGTCCTCCATACATAATCCTTCCAAAGACTTTACTCGACTCTGTGCCACGTATGCTTGTCCCTCCTCCAACTCCAAAATATTTTGATGTCACTTCTACCGGACTGTATGTAATGTTTGTTCGAAATATGGACCAAATCGGAACACAAATACGATTTTTTTGAATATCTCTATCCTTACGCCACCTAGCGGCGATTTTTTTTCATAGGTCACTTTCTATTCTTGTATGTATTATGTTTTCCAAATATGAGCCAAATTGGACCACAGATATGATTTTTTTGAATATTGAATTTATTATTGCATTGTCATCGGGTTTGAACTATATTCCAACTTTCAAGCTTGTAGCTTATCGAGAAGTTACTTAAATTTAAATAAAAAAATTCGTGCCAGCCTCTCAAGTCAAGCTAAATAAAACCGCTTAAAAATACTAAAAATTATAAATAATAATTGGACACCATAGTTCTTTTATACTGTTTTTACACAGACGGCTTATTGAATAATAAAGGCAGTTTTCTACATTAAGACGCTTATTGAGCTCAATCTTCCCTACAAAATTCGAATCTATAATTATTTCATTAGTAGCTAATCGAATGCCTAATGAAGTCAAAAGCACAATGCAACTCTGTTGGTAGCGTTCCACTTCTTAGTTTTTGGTGTGTTCAGTGCTTAAAAATGTCATTTGTCAAAGTAAATGTCATTGTCTGCATGGCGGAACGATACAAGTTGGCCGCATCGAACAGCTGATTATAATCTTTTTTATTTGATTTGATACATCAACTACCGGCGCAGTACGATTTTGACATTTGTCCATCGAATTTACAAGTACATGGAATTTTTTTTATGTTTGTAGGTATGTCACCATGCTGCCACCTTGTATCGTTCCCCCATGATTGTCATATAGCATTGTCATTTTATTCGCTTGACATTTCATCCTTCATACTAATCGAGCAGTTACTTCTGTGTGAGAGCAAAAATTTACGATTTCATTAGAAGGTGAAATGAGATCATTAAGTTTCTGTGTGAAAACAGTATTAGAACAATTAGTCGATTTTTTTTTTTTTTCAATTAGTGATACGGGCTATTTTTTCCTAAAGATTTATAAAGACCTATATTTTCCATGCCGATTTCAAATGATAACTGCTTAAAGAGTGGTATTATTTTATGGAAAGCTTTTTATTGCGGAATACACTTGGAGGATACGCCAGATCACTTCCGAGAGGTGACCCCGCTTGAAAAACTTTTTTGAAAGTATTTTGATGTTAATTCTTCCGTTCGCTGAACTAAGGACCTTCAGTATAGTAGACCAGCATCCTACGCCCATCATATCGCAAAAATACCGATATATAATCAATTAAACCAATATATCTTAGCAACTGCATCAGAAGTTATGAAAGTTTTTGCTGATAGGCATAACAAAAAACAATAGGAAATGCGTAGCACAATTTTACACAACATCGTTTGGACATAACAATTTAGCATGTTTCGTAAGAGTTCATATACATATATGCATATTGTAAACCTAAATTGTTTCTATTAACCTAAGAATAATGAAGAAAATTTATAAATGTTGAAAGCTGGATCTGATATTATCAACCTTTGAGCCGATATACACAGAAAACATAGGGATGGTAATATCGTGACCTTAATAGCACACGTGTAAGTTTTTCTTAAAGCAACAGAAGGGTTAAACGGCCCTGATAGCAACGGCACGTGTAACTCGTTTCCATCTTCTCCCAACGCTCACGTAGGGTTATGCCTTGTCAGACATTCGCTACGCTTTTGGGATGTTCTTTGTTTGTTGGATTGATTGCTTTGTTTGTTGTTATTGGTGTGAACGCAAAAATATGTAATAACATTAGAGTGTACTGTGAGAATATCTTAGATATGTCTTTATATTATACTTACAGCAAATGACGTTAACTTTTTATATATAAATTAAGTTTCAATTTTGTCTGCTTATTTAATGACTCATGATGTATTTTATTTGTTATGTGGCATTCATTTATATTATTTAGTCTTTTTTTTTTTTTTTTTTTTGTATATAAACTTTTGGCCTTAGCAAAACTTATCTGCCTTTATTTCACAATTATTTTTTTTTATTCAACCTCACAATGCAAATTTGTTTTTAATTATTTGCCACACGAGCGTTCTGCTTATTTTATGTTTTTTGCAATTGAACAATGTTACGCGTTTGCTTTCAAATTTATTATAATAAAAGTGTACACGAGCAAAATATTATATATGTACATAAGTATTATATGTTTGGTCGCACGCGCGTGTTTGAGCTTAAACACTCTTCTTGCCGCGCTGTGTTTGTTTATGGTCGTGAGATTTCAACTTTGTTATAGCTTTACCGCTTATTCCGATTGGCACTGACGTTTTCGCATATACCCGTACATGTATATAAATAAGATCGACAGAATAGCGAACGATGTGCAACGTACGATTATTATAGCGCGAATGTTGTGTAGCGCCGACAAGCAATCGCTTTTGTATTGCATGAGTAAAATTTTAAACTGTGTACTCAGTGCTGGCTACTTCTATATTTTATCCCCGGGGTAAAAATTTACGTCTGTAAATTGGTGTTTGATTATTTAGATGGTTGCCAAATGATTTCTTTTTGCTTCTCAAATCATTGCACCAGGCATGCTTAACCAACGAACCGATATCATTTCGTTACGATAATTAACGTTAATAAACGAAACAAAGTCATTTCGTTTCGTTTATTAACGTTAAGAACAGCAAATTAACGTTAATAAACGAAAGAAATGACTTTGTTTCGTTTATTAACGTTGATTATCGTAACGAAATGATATCGGTTCGTTGGTTAAGCATGCCTGCATTGCACTGTTCTGCACTTAGCTTATTATTGGACCTGCCTTTTTTTAAGAGATTGATCCATAGCCAAAACATCGATACTGGCTTTAGAATTCCGAAAATGGACTGCCTACTTTTCTTATTTCAATCATTTGTTCCCCAACTTGTTGCATGCAATTATCGCACCCCTCTTTACCCCATTGAGTTTTCAGAAATTGGTTTGGAAATCAATCAATGTAACTAGCTTTTAAAGGATCACAAGGCTAGACTTCCTGAGAATTGAGAGCGGTAAATTGTACAGCTAAACAAAAAAAATGTATTGGTTGCCCTAAATCCGAATCCGCTTTCACAATGGCACTAGCGGATTGCGGTGCGATCCTAAGCCCAAAACACGCATTAAATACATGTGCCGCACTAGAGGCAAAACTTGCATGATGAACGAAGACACTTTGTAATATTAGAGCTTCCAGCAATGAGTGTAAGTTTGGTACTTTTAAATATGATTTTAGAAGAGCCAATCGAGACTTCTGGGTTAACTCCTGCAAACAGGGGAAAAGTTGAAATATGTTTGAGATTGAGGCTTTCTGCTCCAATGGAGTGATTGGAAGATGTGATGTGCGAGCTGGGCGATGAGCGATGAATAACGGCGCATGATCTGCTTCTCCGTCAGGGAATATCGGCGTAAGAGGGGGCATCATCAATCCCTCTTTCGGAAAGCTAGTTTGCACTAGCAGCGAACTTTTTTAGCTTCGAAAATTACCAGCGCTGTACATTTAACTACGAGGTCCATGATATAAATACAAGGCAGATAAATGATTTTAAATTGCCAAATTATAAAACCGAATCGGAACAAAATAGTTTTTTTTACAAAAGGTTAAAATACTTCAACGAACTACCTGAATATATAAAAAATTGTGATAGAAACTTATTTAAGAGTCGGTTGTATGACTGCACCAAATCTAGGCCGATTAAATGATATAGTCGTTGAGATTTAAACGCATTAGTGATACATGTGCCATAATTAAATTTTTTTTTAAGTTAAAAATTTAGATTAAGTACACATTGTTAATTAATGCAATCATATTTTTAAGTTTTTGAACTAGGCTCTTAGAGTTGTAATAAATAAATAAATAAATAAATAAATAATAAATAATTTCTGCTCAACTTAAGAGATATTTTGGGTATTTTGAGCAACTTTCTGACTCACATTCAGCCCTACTAAATGAAGTTGAGCTATGTCTTCCACGTGCAAGGATCTTTACGCAAGGAGCGGAAATGTGGAGAGTAGTTTTCGACATCTCAATGCGCACTTTATTCGAATATCAAACCGATAGATGGCTCACTCGTGAGCTAGTATATTGTATGTATGGGTTTTTTTTTTTTTTTTTTTTTTGCATTGGAAGTCGGACGCATCAGTTTCCTTGCAGAGATGTAGAATGGTAATTGACAAATATGGGGGCTCTCAACAAATGTGCTTCGTTATATGATAGCCAAGCCGATCATATTTTATAAACTGGCCAGTCAATAAAGATCGCTTTATAAAGTTATAGTCTAATATATTTTCAGCAGCTTTGTGTAAGACCAGAAATTTTAGCTGCCCGAACACTGCACCGTCTTTCAAGCGGATATTTTCGCTTATAAGGATGCGATAGTCGGGTAACGGTTAGAGATTTCAATATGTACTTGGATAGACTGCCGGATATCAAACTGTTAAGCCCTGTCATCAAGAGATCGCGAGCTATCGGGGATTGGGTTACTACACTCGGAGTGGAATTTAAATTTTTTGACAAAAATTAGCTGGATTCTAGGGCATACAGTTTTTCTTGGCATTCCCTTAGCCACTTGCTTTTTGGAGGAAATATCGAAGGTTGATGTCTACCTTATTCCTTTGTCATTCCCACGCAGCATTTAACTTAATAATATAATGCGTTGTATTTTCTGCTTTCACAAGATTAGAGCAGTCTTGGAAAGCACTTGCTGTCGTCGAAGAAGGAATCGGGGCATTCACACTTGTTGGAATTTCCCCAAGCTTTATGCACAGCAGCAGCACTGAAATGTTTGTGTAAAAAACCACCACCATTATAGAAACGTGAAACAAAAACATAATAAACATTTCGCAAAAAGCTCCCTCGTTTACAATGCAAAGGTAAACCAAATTTGTTTTTATGTAAGTCGCATTGAAATACATACACCCAACTATCGTACTCTTTGCTAAGCGTTGATTTCTGAAAAAGACATTCTCCTTCCCCTTTGTCTGCTGTACTAGTAACGTGATTAGCGCAACACTGAAATTTAACACGTTTTTATTTATTTTAATGGTTTGCTTATATTTAGGTATCTTAACAAACGTTTTTATGCCATGTACCAACATGTACATACTCTATTCTGTGTATGTAAGTAGGTGTGTCACTCACACTACTTAATTGTTGGCCGCACGTGTAAGTAATTTCATCCCCGCATCATCTTATTGACCTTAAATAAAGGCATATCGAAGCATTTACATTGTACATACATATATTAGGGTGACCTCATAAATCAAACAAACGACTTTCTCCCGCCCGTCCCTTTGAACGGGCGCATCCGGACAATTACGACGGACATATATATATTAGGGTGGTCCTTATAAATAAAATTAAATAAAAATAAAAAAAATTCTGCAGTCTCGTCCCTTTAAATGGCTATTCCGAGGTCAGAAATATCTCGAAACCAAAACTTATATATGATTGTACCAATCCTAGGTTTCAGAAAACAAAAGACATTTTTATACTCAGTTGAGCAGAGCTCACATATTAACTTTGATTGGATAACGGTTGGTTGTACAGATATAAAGAAATCGAGATAGATATAGACTTCCATATATCAAAATCATCAGGATTGATTGAGCCATGCCCGTCCGTCCGTCCGTCCGCCCGTTAACACGATAACTTGAGTAAATTTTGAGGTATCTTGATGAAATTTCGTATGTAGGTTCCTGAGCACTCATCCCAGATCGCTATTTAAAATGAACAATATCGGTCTATAACCACGCCCACTTTTTCGATATCGAAAATTTCGAAAAACCGAAAAAGTGCGATAATTCATTACCAAAGGCGGATAAAGCGATGAAACTTGGTAGGTGAGTTGAACTTATGACGCAGAATAGAAACTTAGTAAAATTTTGAACAATGGGCGTGGCACCGCCCACTTTTAAAAGAAGGTAATTTTAAATTTTGCAAGCTGTAATTTGGCAGTCGTTAAAGATATCATGATGAAATTTGGCAGGAACGTTACTCCTATTACTATATATATGCTTCATAAAAATTAGCAAAATCGGAGAAGGACCACGCCCACTTAAAAAAAAAAAATGTTCTTAAAGTAAAATTTTAACAAAAAATTTAATATCTTTATAATATATAAGTAAATTATGTCAACACTCAACTTCAGTAATGATATGGTGCAACAAAATACAAAAATAAAAGAAAATTTCAAAATGGGAGTGGCTCCGCCCTTTTTCATTTAATTTGTCTAGGATACTTTTAATGCCATAAGTCGAAAAAACATTTACCAATCCTTGTGAAATTTGGTAGGAGCTTAGATTTTGGTACGGTAACTTATTTCTGTGAAAAAGGGCGAAATCGGTTGAAGCCACACCCAGTTTTTATACACAGTCGACCGTCTGTCCTTCCGCTCGGCCGTTAACACGATAACTTGAGCAAAAATCGATATATCTTTACTAAACTCAGTTCACGTACTTATCTAAACTCACTTTGTATTGGTATACAAAATGGCCGAAATCCGACTATGACCACGCTCACTTTTTCGATATCGAAAATTACGAAAAACGAAAAAATGCCATAATTCTATACCAAATCGAAAAAAGGGATGAAACATGGTAATTGGATTAGTTTATTGACGCAAAATATAACTTTAGAAAAAAACTTTGTAAAATGGGTGTGACACCTACCATATTAAGTAGAATAAAATGAAAAAGTTCTGCAGGGCGAAATAAAAAACCCTTGAAATCTTGGCAGGAATACTGTTCGTGGTATTATATATATAAATAAATTAGCGGTATCCAACAGATGTTGTTCTGGGTCACCCTGGTCCACATTTTGGTCGATATCTGGAAAACGCCTTCACATATACAACTACCACCACTCCCTTTTAAAAGCCTCATTAATACCTTTAATTTGATACCCATATCGTACAAACACATTCTAGATTCACACCTGGTCGACCTTTCTGGCGATATCTCGTAAAGACGTCCACCTATTGAACTAAGCCCCACGCCCTTTTAAAATACTCATTAACACCTTTTATTTAATACCCATATCGTACAAACATATTCTAGAGTCACCTCTGGTCCACCTTTACGGCGACATCTCGAAAAGGCGACCACCTATAGAACTAAGACCTACTCCCTTTTAAAAAGACTCATTAACACCTTTCATTTGATACCCATTTCGTACAAACAAAGTCTAGAGTCATCCCTGGTCCACCTTTATGACTATATCTCGAAAAGGCGTCCACCTATAGAACTAAGGCCCACGCCCTTTTAAAATACTCATTAACACCTTTCGTTTGATACCCGTATTGTACAAACGCATTCTAGAGTCACCCCTGGTCCACCTTTATGGCGATATCTCGAAAAGGTATCCACATATAGAACTAAGCCCCACGCCCTTTTAAAATACTCATTAACACGTTTGATACCCATATTGTACAAACGCATTCTAGAGTCACGCCTGGTCCACCTATAGAACCAAGGCCCACTCCGTTTTAAAATGCTCATTAACCCCTTTCATTTGATACCCATATTGTACAAACGCATTCTAGAGTTACCCCTGGTCCACCTTTATGGCGATATCTCGAAAAGGCGACCACCTATAGAACTAAGACCCACTCCCTTTCAAAAAGACTCATTAACAACTTTCATTTGATACCCATTTCGTACAAACAAAGTCTAGCGTCATTCCTGGTCCACCTTTATGGCGATATCTCGAAAAGGCGTCCACCTATAGAACTAAGCCCCACGCCCTTTTGAAATACTCATTAACACCTTTCGTTTGATACCCATATTGTACAAACGTATTCTAGAGTCACCCCTGGTCCACCTTTATGGCGATATCTCGAAAAGGCGTCCACCTATAGAACTAAGCCCCACGCCCTTTTGAAATACTCATTAACACCTTTCGTTTGATACCCATATTGTACAAACGCATTCTAGAGTCACACCTGGTCCACCTTTATGCCGATATCTCGAAAAGGCGACCACCTATACAACTACCACCACTCCCTTTTAAAACCCTCATTAATACCTTTAATGTGATACTTATATCGTACAAACACATTCTAGAGTCACCCCTGGTCCACCTTTATGGCGATATCTCGAAAAGGCGTCCACCTATAGAACTAAGCCCCACGCCCTTTTAAAATACTCATTAACACCTTTCATTTGACACCCATATCGTACAAACACATTCTAGAGTCACCCCTGGTCCATTTTTATGGCGCTACTTCGAAAAGGCGTCCGCCTATAGAACTAAGCTCCACGCCCTTTTGAAATACTCATTAACACCTTTCGTTTGATATCCATATTGTACAAACGCATTCTAGAGTCACCCCTGGTCCACCTTTATGGCGATATCTCGAAAAGGCGTCCACCTATAGACCTAAGGTCCACGCCCTTTTAAAATACTCATTAACACCTTTCGTTTGATACCCATATTGTACAAACGTATTCTAGAGTCACCCCTGGTCCACCTATAGAACTATAGAACTAAGACCTACTCTCTTTTAAAAAGACTCATTAACACCTTTCATTTGATACCCATTTCGTACAAACAAAGTCTAGAGTCATCCCTGGTCCACCTTTATGACTATATCTCGAAAAGGCGTCCACCTATAGAACTAAGCCCCACACCATTTTAAAATACTCATTAACACCTTTCGTTTGATACCCATATTGTACAAACGCATTCTAGAGTCACCCCTGGTTCACCTTTATGGCGATATCTCGAAAAGGCGTCCACCTATAGAACTAAAGCCCACTCCCTTTTAAAATGCTCATTAACACCTTTCATTTGATATCCATGTCGTACAAACAAATTCTAGAGTCAACCCTGATCCACCTTTATGGCGTCCACCTATAGAACTATGGCCCACTTCCTCCTAAAATACTCTTTAATACCTTTCATTTGATACCCTTGTCATACAAACACATTCCAGGGTTACCCTCGGTTCATTTTCCTACATGGTTATTTTCCCTTATGTTGTCACCATAGCTCTCAACTGAGTATGTAATGTTTTCCTTACTTGTTTCTAATTATTTTTGTCCTTATAGCGAAAATCTTAACTTTTAATTTAATTGAACGTTGTGGCAGCGCACTGCCCTCAAGTGGCCCAATGACACCAATCTAATCCTGTTCATTATTTTTATACTCAGTTGAGCAGAGCTCACAGAGTATATTAAGTTTGATTGGATAACGGTTGGTTGTACATATATAAAGGAATCGAGATAGATATAGACTTCCATATATCAAAATAATCAGGATCGAAAAAAAATTTGATTGAGCCATGTCCGTCCGTCCGTCCGTCCGTTAACACGATAACTTGAGTAAATTTTGAGATATCTTGATGAAATTTGGTATGTAGGTTCCTGAGCACTCATCTCAGATCGCTATTTAAAATGAACGATATCGGACTATAACCACGCCCACTTTTTGGATATCGAAAATTTCGAAAAACCGAAAAAGTGCGATAATTCATTACAAAAGACCGATAAAGCGACGAAACTTGGTAGATGAGTTGAACTTATGACGCAAAATAGAAAATTAGTAAAATTTTGGTCAATGGGCGTGGCACCGCCCACTTTTAAAAGAAGGTAATTTAAAATTTTGCAAGCTGTAATTTGGCAGTCGTTGAAGATATCATGATAAAATTTGCCAGGAACGTTACTCTTATTACTATATGTACGCTTAATAAAAATTAACAAAATCGGAGAAGGACCACGCCCACTTTTAAAAAAAAAATTTTTTTTTAAGTAAAATTTTAACAAAAATTTAATATCTTTACAGTATATAAGTAAATTATGTCAAGATTCAACTCCAGTAATGATATGGTGCAACAAAATACAAAAATAAAAGAAAATTTAAAAATGGGCGTGGCTCCGCCCTTTTTCATTTAATTTGTCTAGGATACTTTTAACGCCATAAGCCGAACAAAAATTAACCAATCCTTTTGAAATTTGGTAGGGGCATAGATTTTATGGCGTTAACTGTTTTCTGTGAAAATGGGCGAAATCGGTTGATGCCACGCCCAGTTTTTATACACAGTCTTCCGTCTGTCCTTCCGCATGGCCGTTAACACGATAACTTGAGCAAAAATCGATATATCTTTACTTAACTCAGCTCACGTACTTATCTGTACTCACTTTATCTTGGTATGAAAAATGAACGAAATCCGACTATGACCACGCCCAATTTTTCCATATCGAAAATTACGAAAAATGAAAAAAATGCCATAATTCTATACCAAATACGAAAAAAGGGATGAAATATGGTAAGGTAATTGGATTGTTTAATTGACGCGAAATATAACTTTATAAAAAACTTTATAAAATGGTTGTGACACCTACCATATTAAGTAGAAGAAAATGAAAAAGTTCTGCAGGGCGAAATAAAAAACCCTTAAAATCTTGGCAGGTATTACATATATAAATAAATTAGCGGTATCCAACAGATGATGTTCTGGGTCACCCTGGTCCACATTTTGGTCGATATTTGGTAAACGCCTTGACATATACAACTACCACCACTCCCTTTTAAAACTCTCATTAATACCTTTAATTTGATACCCATATCGTACAAACTCATTCTAGAGTCACCCCTGGTCCACCTTTATGGCGATATTTCGAAAAGGCGAACACCTATAGAACGAAGGCCCACTCTCTTTTAAAAATACTCATTAACACCTTTCATTTGATACCCATATTGTACAAACGCATTCTAGAGTCACCCCTGGTTCACCTTTATGGCGATATCTCGAAACGGCGTCCACCTATGGAACTAAGGATTACCCCCTTTTAAAATACTCATTAACACCTTTCATTTGATACCCATATCGTACAAACGCATTCTAGAGTCACACCTGGTCCATCTTTATGGCGATATCTCGAAAAGGCGTCCACCTATAGAACTAAGGCCCACTCCCTCTTAAAATACTCATTAACTCCTTTCGTTTGATACCCATATTGCACAAACGAATTCTAGAGTCACCCCTGGTCCACCTTTATGGCGATATCTCGAAAAGGGGTCCACCTATAGAACTAAGGATTACTCCCTTTTAAATGCTCATTAACACCTTTCATTTGATACCCATATTGTACAAACGCATTCTAGAGTCACCCCTGGTCCATCTTTACGGCGATATCTCGAAAAGGCGTCCATCTATAGTACTTAGGTCCACGCCCTTTTAAAATACTCATTAATACCTTTCATTTGATACCCATATCGTACAAACGCATTCTAGAGTCAACCCTGATCCACCTTTATGGCTATATCCCTAAATGGCGTCCACCTATAGAACTATGGCCCATTCCCTCATAAAATACTCTTTAATGCCTTTCATTTGATACACATGTCATACAAACACATTCCAGGGTTTCCCTCGGTTCATTTTCCTACATGGTTATTTTCCCTTATGTTGTCACCATAGCTCTCAACTGAGTATGTAATGTTCGGTTACACCCGAACTTAACCTTCCTTACTTGTTTTATTTATGAATTTTATTATGTATTTATATTTTTTTTTTTGGCCGAGTCATTGATGGGGAGTGGTTTGTCAAGCGTCGAGACCTAAAACTGCTCAGCTGCAAAATAAATATCATCAGCTGAGGGTAAAACTAAATGAATAGAATAGAAACAAACACAGCATTAACGATTGAGAGAGATATAAGAACAATCTTTTATATAGAGAAAAAGGAGTCCGACATATGAAATGTGTTTGAGTTATAATCTTGGCCGGAAAGGTTCGTTAAGTTCGAAATTCGTTCTACATTGTTTTAAAAGAAGAGGTTTATAGTGTCTCGTAGTTCGACAGGGAACACTGAAGCTGACTTCGTTCAAAAGAAATGGGTTTGAAATCGATCCTTTCAGTAGTTTTGTCATAAATATTACGCCAAGCACTTCTCTCCAACTAGCGAGAGTTGGAAGATTGATAAGTTTTAACTTCGACCCCAGGGCGACACCCTTTGGCCATTTCCACTCAGGACCAAAACTTATATATGATATTCATAACCCCGGTATTAGAGTTTGAAGTAGTGTGGTCGGAATAAATTTTGAATTTGATTTATAAGACCCACCCTAATCCATACATACATAATAGTTACCATATGTACATATACCCCTCAGTGAAATACCTCTTATAAGGTGTAATACTAGTTTACAAATATATTTTTCTGTGTGAAGTGGAACTTATAAAAAAAAACTACTCACATTCCACATCGAGGCTATGCCGACGGAACTATTTTGGAACTATTCGGTTTATACAGTTTCGGCAATGTTTGCTTAATCGTTTCAGGACTGTTTCGTAATGATTTCGGAAAACTTTCAGGATATTTTCGAGTCTATCTTAAGATTATTTCAGAGCAACGTGACTATTACGTTGCTATTTCGAGATAATGCTTGAATTGTTTTGAGCATCATTTTGATGCTATTTCGGTATTATTTCGGATCATTTGCAAACGTACTCGGAATAATTTTAAGAAAGCTTCGGTATGGACTGTTAACCACCCTGCAAAAAAATTAAAAACAGTCACGTAAAGCGACAGCTTCGCTTAATAGGTTCAATGACTATCTCGGACTGTTGCCAAGAAGATGCACTGTGGGACACTTACTTGGTAGCCACACTTGCAACACTGCGGTTATTTCAGAATCTTCTACGACTGAAGGTCTAAAAGTCAGCTTTTTCGTATCAACACAAGTGCGATATCGTTTCGGGATTAGGTTTAGAATGAACTATTTTGGGATCTTTTTATCGCTATTTTGGGTCTCTTTCGGCATCAATGCGGTACTATAGTTTTTAAGAATAATTTGGGGACTAGTTGAGGACAATTTAGAAATAATTAAGGATTTTTACGGGGATCATTACAAAACTATCACTGAAGTCATTCGGGGTTATTTCTGTACGATTTCGGTACTGCTTCGGGCTGATTTCTTCGCATAAGTTTCCAAATAATTTCGGGTGGTTTATTAATCGGCTTTAGATTATTTGGGGGTTATTTCGGAATCATTTAAGGATTGTCGTCGGGACTATTTTCTTAATTTTTTTTTTTTATTTTCCGACCGTTAATATGTTGTTTTATGATAATCTCGAAACCATTTCGAGATCACTCGTCTCCTTTCTCACCGCATTATGAGTCTATTTGAACCAAACCAAAAATATTTTATATGTTTGTCAGCTCGGGGACCAACAAGGCTGCAAAAAGGAGGCAATCCATTTATTAAAATTTATATTTTCAATTGGACCAAATTTTATGTTTTTTTCTTCTTGCAGTTTCAGCCGCAGGTTTGAACTTCTATACAAGTATTAAACAATGCAATAAGACCTCTAAAATATTGTAAGGAATTTACTGCAAATCCTCTTATTTGCAACTTTCTGCTAAGTTCGAATCACTAAACTGTTGAATAAATAACTCCAATATTTAATAATGCAAAATGGCCTTTATTCAAGTACTTCACAATAAATAACTCTACTATTGCCCGAGAGATAGCGTGCTTATGCATGAAATGCCTTCTTGGCAAGATGTTGAAAGAAATTTGAGTTTTATTATGGAAAAGAGTAGTCAAATTAAAATTAATGACAGCAAATTATTTGATAAGTTCACTTGCGTCAAAACTTATGTCACTCAAAGTAAACTAAAAGAATGAACGGACGAAGGAAAGTTAGTTGACAGTAAATGGGTTGAAATATTTCAACATTTTATGAAAAATTCTATATCTGTTAAAATTATGTTGAAAATAGTTGAATTTAACTTGTGTTTACCGGGGTCAAATGCTCCCTCTGAAAGAATATTATATATACTAAACAATATATGGACTGATGAAAAAAACCAAATTGAGACTGTTAGCACAATTTTAATAACTAGATGCAACTATGAACTTAGTTGCTTAGAATTTAAGGAATATTTACAAAATGAAGAAAATATAATTAAACAAATTTATGCTTCAGTAAAATACAAGTGATTTGCATTTTATGCACTTTAGTTATGTAATTGTTGATTTAAATAAACTCGAATGAAATGTTATTTATTTTTTAAATAAACTATATGTTATAAAAAAGTTCTGTTTTTTAAACGGTTTTATTTAGGTTGACTTGACAGGCTGCACGGCCAGCGCGAATTTTGTAATTAAAATTTAAGTAACTTCCCGATAAGCTACAATCTTGAAACTTGGAACATAGTTCAGAACCCGATGACAATTATAAGAAAAAAATCGCCGCTAGGTTGCGCAAGGATCGAGATATTCACAAAAATTGTATTTGTGGTCCGATTTAGCTCATATTTGGAAATCATATTTGACATACAGAAATAGAAACCGCTTTAGTAAAAAAAATTCACGCTAGGTGTCGCAAAAATTGAGATATTCAATAAAATAAATTTAAAAAATTTTTTAAACTCAGAGATGGTTTTCCAAAATAATTATTATAAAAATTGTTTAGGTTAAACGGTTTTATTGAAAACAATACTTACATTAAGTAGTAAGAATACTAAAAGATAGAAAATAATTAGGTAGGTCCTAGGTACTAGTCATCACACTTCTCATCAATTTAGGGCGTTGATCAGACAATTAAATAAAAGCGTTCAGTGCGTGAAATTTCTAAAAATGTAAGGCGTAGCATAACCTGATTAAGGTTCAGTTGGTCTTACTTATGACTATCAATACCGTGGTGTGATGGTAGCTTGCTCCGCCTACCACACCGTATGCCCTGGGTTCACACCTCGCGCAAAGCAACATCAAAATTTTAGAAATAAGGTTTTTCAATTAGAAGAAAATTTTTCTAGGCGGGGTCGCCCCTCGGGAATGTTTGGCAAGCGCTCCGGGTGTATTTCTGCCATGAAAAGCTCTCAGTGAAAACTCATTTGCCTTGTAGATGCCGTTCGGAGTCGGCATATAACATGTAGGTTCCGCCCGGCCAATTTGTAGTGAAAATCAGGAGGAGCACGACGCAAATTGGAAGAGAAGCTCGGCCTTAGATCTCTTCGGAGGTTATCTCGCCTTACATTTATTTATTTTTTTATTTAATATGAACTTATAGTCAACGTAGTCATAAGGCATCTCCGTCTCAAAAGTGATAGAACTAGTCTTGTCGGACTTTACGTCTGTTGGGAGGTGGTGTACTATTTGGTTTTTACTACAGAGATATACAAATTGTTTGGATACCAAATGGGTCTTAACACAAATAAATACATACAAATATGAATACATATGTACATACATACATATGTATACAGGTCTACAGTTTGTTTTATGAACGAATTATAAATTAATTGAAAGAGAATTATTTCGCAGCTACAACAACTCAGAAGCGCATACAATTTACGATATTTTATCTAGTTGGTATTTGATTAAATTGAACGTTTTTAGATCTAGATAAGGTCTAAATATGCGCGTGAACTTACTGAATGCGATGTTTGTATGTACACGTTTATGTATGTGTATTCATTGAATATTTATTTATTATTTCTTTATTCAACAAACAAGGTGTTCACAGATTATTAATAAACAAAACTTCGAGTTTACATGAGGGGGCCCGCGATTTAGAGGTACTATGACATTTTTTTTAATTCAGGAGAGTCTTTAGTTGTTCCATGTGCAATTTTTAAGCCGAATTTCAAAAGCAACGAAAATCTGTATTTAGTTTTAATATTATAGTGAAGTTTGAAAAATAAAAATCTATATATATATAAAAAGAAAGACTAAAATGTGTGTTAGTTGGTCGCCGGTGTTGGAAGAGATGCGTCGGTCGATTTTGTTCAAACTTTCACACAAGTTCCGTAAACCTCACGCAGTGGTAGTTGCGATCGACGTACAGGGTCTCGAGATATAGGCCAAAACGTGGGCCAGTGAATGCCTAGACAGTGTTTATACAATATGGATATCAAGTGAAAGCTGTTGATGAGTGCTTTAGTACAGAGTAATATATTATCCAGAGGCGAACTGGGACTGGGACTGAGACTCGGAGTGAGACTCGGAGTGGGACTGGGGCTGGGACTGGAATAAAATACATACCACCCTCTGGGACAGGCAATAAGGGATACAGAAGAATGAGAAGGAATTGAGAGAAGAGAAAAGAGAGAAGGAGATTGAGAAAGAGATAGTTTGAGACGAAGATGGAGATAGATGAAGCGAAAAAGACGGAGGGAGGAGTGAATAAAAGAATTAGGAAAAAGTGAAGAGGGGGTGAGGGCAGAGTCAGACGGAAAAATCGTATTAAAATGTATGCAGATAGGCCAAATTTAGGGCAGAACAACGTCTGCCGGGTCTTCTAGTCTTCTATATATATAAAAAGAAGTGTACATTTTGATTGTCACTCCATAACTCGACAACGGCTCGACAGATTGCCACGAAATTTTTAGGAAAGATACGGGAAGGAGAGATGATGGTTAGTTGATTTTGAAATCCCAAATCGGTTTAGCCATATATATGTATATAAAAATCTAATTCTGTGTGTGTGTGTGTTCACTATGGAAACGTATTTCCCACACATCAATCATCACCAAATTTTGGTTATGGGTTCCTTCGATCAATGGGAAGGTTTTAGGCTAAAAAATAATTTCGATATATAAAAGGGGCGTGGCACCTCCCATACAAATGGAATCTTTGGTACTGCATACCTTTGAAGGTATACATGCCAGAACATTGAAATTCAATGAGGAGTTATATGAGGTCAATCCTTAACACCACCAAGAAAACGCGGAATTTGAAGAAAGGGGGTGTGGCACCTCCCATACAAATGGAATCTTTTGTAGTGCATACCTTTGAAGGTATACATGCCTGAACATTGAAATTCAGTAAGGAGTTATATGAGGTCAATCCTTAACACCACCAAGAAAATATGGAATTGGGAAAAAGGGGGCGTGGCACCTCCCATTCAAATGGAATCTTTGGTACTGCATAACTTTGAAGGTATACAGGGTGGCTGATGAATTTTGCTACATTAAGAAACTCAAATAATTTTTTTTTTCAGTGTATGGAATTCATTTTTCTTTTATTTATGTTAAAGCTCATTCAATTTTATTAAATATAGCTTAATTAGTTTTAAACATAATGGCCTTTAAATGCCCCCCCGCCTGCTCGTTGATGCATATGCGGCATCTTACCAAAAAGTTGTTCATTACTGCTTGGAGAGTTGAGACAGGAATAGCCGCAATTGTTTCTCGAATGGATTGCCTTAGTTCATTCAAATTTGTGGGTTTTGCTTTGTAGACTTCCTGTTTGCAATAACCTCACAAGAAAAAGTCAGGTGCAGTAAGGTCAGGCGACCTGGGTGGCCAAGGGAATGTGGAGTTTCTGGATATCAGCTTATTGGGAAATTTTCGTCGCAATTCTGTCATAACAGGTCGGGCTATGTGAGGACCTGCACCATCTTGCTGAAACCACACAGAGTTGAAAGAAATTCTCATTCGGCGTAATTCTGGATAGAAAAACTCTCTCAACATGCTCAAGTAACGGTCTCCAGTAACCGTAACGGTGTGACCGTTTTCTTCGAAGAAGTAGGACCCGATAATGCAGCGTGATGAAACTGCACTCGGTCGCGGCTATTAGGTGGGGCGAGCATTGCTACAACAACAACAACAACAACAACACGAAGTGGATGCAATTCCGTCTCATGGAGTATCTGTGGGTTGGAAGCACTCCATATTCGACAATTTTGTTTGTTTATGTTGCCGTTTAAATCGAAATGGGCCTCGTCAGACATGAAAAGACAGTTCAACATGTTTCCATCCTCTTCCACCATTTGAAGCATCTTCTGGCAAAATTCCAAGCGAATCGGCAAGTCTGCAGCGTTCAGTTTGTTGGCCATTTGAATGTTATATGGGAATAAGTCCAAATCTTTGCCCATAATTGACTGTAATGACTGTCTGCTTACACCCATTTGAGCAGATAAACTTCTTGTCGAAACACGAGGATTGTTTTGTATGGCAGCAGCTACAGCAGCGATTATTTGCTCCGTTCGAACTGAAGGGTTTCGACGGTAAGGTCTTCTGTTGACTGCCCCATGCTCGGCAAAATTGTTTACAAGTCTCATTATGGTCCATCTGCTCGGAGGATTGCCGCCAAACGTGCGCCTATACTCTCTTTGAACCGAAACTACGGACGCCAGTGCGTGATAGCGGCGGACAATCCAAATTCTTGTTTCAGTGTCCCAGTTATCCATTTTTGTTAAATGTAAAAGTCAATCTGCAAAATAAAAAAAAAATTAACCAGATTCATTAAATAGAAAAAAAGTTATTTAATTTTTTTTTGGTAGCGGGTTTCATCAGCCACCCGGTACATGCCAGAACATTGAAATTCAGTAAGCAGTTATATGAGGTCAATCCCTAACACCACCAAGAAAATGCGGAATTGGGAAAAAGGGGGCGCGGAACCTCCCATTCGAATGGAATCTTTGGTACTGCATAACTTTGAAGGTATACATGCCAGAACATTTGAAATTCAGTACGGAGTTATATGAGGTAAATCCTTAACACCACCAAGATAATATGGAATTGGAAAAAGGGGGCGTGGCACCTCCCATACAAATGGAATATATTATACTGCATATATCTGGATGTCGTAATGGTAGGATAATTAAAATTGGTAAGGAGCTATGTGACGTTAAGTCCTAAAACCTCCAGTTAAATGTGGAATAGGGAAAAACTATGGCTGCCGTACAAACTTAAGTTATTTTAACACCTAAAATTTGACTGCATTGTTGAGTTTAGCTGTTATGCCTTTTGGACGTTTAGTAATCTGCCGCTGTTAAAAAAATTGTTTAGCTTCAGTCTATCTACATCTTCTATAAGAATCAAATTCTGTGTGTGTGTTCCCTATGAAAACGTGTTTGCTATACTTCGATCATCACCAAATTTTGGCTCGAGGTTCCTTCGATCAAGACGAAAGTTTTTCATATTTCAGAATTAAGAAGTTTAAACTTAAATGTTTTTGTTTTTTGGCTATGCCAAAGAACTTTCTTAGCTCCCAAAAATGATCATGTTAACAAAATCAATGATCGCTTTCAAAATCAATTTCCTTGTGAAGTGACGAAATATAAATCGATCGACACAGTTACAGATGAAGATAAAATTGTGAATTTTCCAAATGAATTTCTATACTCCTTAGAACCAAAAGGAATGCCTGCGCATATATCAACTTTGAAAATTGGCTCACCAGTCATGCTTTTTCGGAATGTAATCAAAGCAACAATCATCAGCGGTAAAAGCAATACAATAATATAAAATAAGATACAATAAGATACAAGAATAAAAGTTTTAACAGAAAATTTCACCAAATATGCGTACAAATTTCAATTCAATTTACAGAACAATAAATTAAATTATCAACAAGCAAAACAGAAAAAGTAACGCAACATCCATTCGATCTCGGGCGTTACAACGTGCGCCTGGTAAAGCTAGTAGAATATAAATTCTTAGGGGATTTTATTTAACTCTTCCTTAAGAAACATTTAAATTATTAATAAAAATTGCACGTTTCATGTAGTTTTTAGATGGCTGCATTTTTGTTGCTAAATTATATGTATCTTTACATATTTTAGGAAAGCAAATGTTCTCGACTTAGCTCTGCTTACTCCAAACTGGAAAAAGAAGCGGTAAAGATGGGTTTGATGGTGAATGAGGACAAAACGAAGTACCTGCTGTCATCGAGCAAAGAGCCAGCGCATACGCGCCTTGGAAACCACGCTGCTGTTGGCAGCCATAATTTCGAAATAGTAAAAGACTTCATTTATTTGGGAACCAGCATCAACACTAGCAACAACATCAGCACTGAAATCCAGCGAAGAATCAATCTTGCCAATAAATGCTACTTTGGACTAGGTAGGCAATTGAAAAGTAAAGTCCTCTCTCGGCGAACGAAAATCATACTCTACAAGTCACTTATCGTACCCGTCCTGCTATATGGGGCAGAAGCATGGACCATGACAACAGCAGATGAAGCGGCTTTGGGAGTGTTCGAGAGAAAAGTTCTTCGAAAGATTTATGGACCTCTACTCGTTGACGATGGCAAGTACCGAAGAAGATTTAATGATGAGCTGTACGAGCTATACGCAGACATCAACATAGTCCAGCGAATTAAAACGCAGCGGCTGCGCTGGCTAGGCCATGTTATGCGAATGAACGATGATGCTCCTGCCAAGAAAGTGTTTCTATCGGAGCCCGCCTATGGAAGCAGAGGTAGAGAGCGGCCCCCACTCCGTTGGAAGGGCCAGGTGGAAAACGATTTAAACTCCCTTGGTGTGACCAATTGGCGTCGGTTGGCGGAGCGAAGGAGCGACTGGCGCGCCTTGTTGGACGGCCATAACCGTTTAGACGGTTAAGCGCCAATTAAGTAAGTAAGTAAGTAAATGTTCTCGAAATAAAAAGGAATTTCTCAATACAAAAATTCTTAGCATCACAAAAGGAATTCAGCTAGATATGTTCCAAATTCGTTGTAATGATTTAGCACACCCAGAATATATTAGTAATAAAAACCTTCTAACGTATTCAAAATTTCGAACACGAGAAAACTATGATAATTTTGTAAACAATGCACCCGGATTACTACATCATTGGCTTTTTCATTACTCACATCCTCCTATTACGGTGAACACAATACAGATTTATTATACCCGCTGTACTTGTACACAGGGTATTATAACTTTGATTGGATAACGGTTGGTTGTACAGGTATAAAGGAATCGAGATAGATATAGACTTCCATATATCAAAATCATAAGTATCGAAAAAAAAATTTTATTGAGCCATGTCCGTCCGTCCGTCTGTCCTTTAACACGATAACTTGGGTAAATATTGAGACATCTTCACCAAATTTGATGCACGAGCTTATATGGACCAAGCATAGATAGAATAGAACATGCCCACTTTTTATATATATAACATTTTGGAAAACACAAAAAACCTGATTATTTAGTAAATAATACACCTAGAATTTTGAAATTTGACGTGTATACTGATACTTAGACTCTTGATAAAAATTTGGAAACATTTGTTAAAATGGGCGTGGCACCGCCTGCTTGTGATAAAATCAATTTTACAAATAGTATTAATCATAAATCAACAATCGTTAAACCTATCATAACAAAATTCGGTAGAGAGGTTAGCTTTACTATAAGGAATGCTTTGAAGAAAAATTAACGAAATCGGTTAAGGGGCACGCCCACTTTTATATACAAGATTTTTAAAAGGGTCGTGGAAGAATAAAATAAGCTATGTGTTTGCAAAAAAGATCAGTGGTATTTCATTTCCCAAGTGGATTTATAATAATAAATAGGAAACATTAAAAAAAAAATGGGCGTGGTACGGCCCCTTTTATGACTAAGCAATTTTCTATGTTTCGGGAGCTATAACTCGAAAAAAATTAACGGATCGTAAAAAAATTGGGTACACAAATTTTCCCAATAGCAGGAAATATTTCTGATATAAATGGATAAGATTGGTTAAGGACCACGCCCACTTTCATATAAATGACTTTAAAAAGGTTCGTAGGCAACAATAATAAGTTAAATCTTAGCGAAAAATAGTTCTGTACCAATCGTATTGTAACGAATTTACTGCAAACCCTCTTATTCGCAATCCTCTGCTAAGTTCGTATCGCTAAACTGTTGAATAAATAACTGCAATATTTAATAATGCAAAATGGCCTTTATTAAAGTACTTCACAATAACACTGATACTTCACAACCAATAGCTTGCTTAAATGAACCTGATTGTCGCGCCTCTACTGTTGGTGCCTTTTATACTCTGTGATTTCCTCTTTGCATCTTCTAGGCGCTTCCAGAATTTACTTAGTTACTGCTATAAAATTATAACTACAGATGCGCGTATATAGCTTCTCATATGCGCGTGTATTTGTGAGCGACACTTCCACAATTATAATTGCATAATTTTGGGAGCATCTCAGATAAGATATCTGCATGTGTTTGTGCATCTCTTCTCCGCTGCGTGTACGTACATATGTGTAAACATAATGATTGATCTATTGATGTGCATACAAGTCACTGATTAACATCGGCTTAGAGATGATAGTATCCCTTAGTGTTGCTAATATTGGTAACACTGCCCTCCACCTAAGTCTGCTAATATTCGTCACAGTATTTTTATTGTTCTTTTATATCGTTATTTTAAAATAAACACTAAGGAAATCCCCATATCTGAAGGAAAACTGCATTATTACCTGCTCAAGGTCATTGGCGTTAGCCTCTGTATCCCTTTTTCTTCTTTTAAACGAAAATAAGTTAGGAATAGAACCGAATCATATGTATATGCATTATTGCGCAGCCTTATAACACTATTAAGCACACAAATCAAACAACAACAACATTTCAAGTGTACAGCTGTGTATGTAGTGTTCGGTTTCGCCCGAATTTAGACTTCCTTACTTGTTTTATACATTGCTTTAACACTGCTTATATAGACCGCGTGTGCTCTAGATTTCTTTGCTTCTACGACCCTTTCGTTTATTCGCTTATCACATTCTCGAGTGCTCCTCTGCGCCAACTTTCCCTCTCTATTTTCACTTAAATATCTCTTTCGATACTTAGGTTCCGGTCCATATATTCTGTGGGACTTTTGTTAAATGGCGCTATATAACAATGGCCAAATAAACTAAAACTGTTCCGTAACCTTAAATGTTTTAACGCTTTGTTCTTGGCCATTAGGTCTGCTAACGGGTTATACAGAATATAATGCAATGCTGCTATCGTGCACTTTAGAATCTCGTTGAGAAAACCCCTAAGATCTGCTTGCCAAATTCAAAGATAACAAAAACCTGGATTATTTTGTTTTAAGTTAGTAGAAGCTTGCAAAAATTTTGTATTTGACCTACACCGCGTATGAGCAACATCCTTCTAAATTCATAGTGAAGAAATAATCGTGCATATTCATAGTCAAAACTTTAATGCACTTAAATTTAGTTATAGCTTTTTTACATAATTTTCTAAAAAAAGCTGCAACTGACTTTAAGTACCTACTAAATTTCGACTATGAATATGCCACTATATCTAGATAAAATGGTAACAGGTCGATGAGTGTACATATGAAATCTTATGAATAAACAAGTAAGGAAGGCTAAGTTCGGGTGTAACCGAACATTACGTACTCAGCTGAGAGCTTTGCGACAAAATAAGGGAAAATAACCATGTAGGAAAATGAACCTAGGGTAACCCTGGAATGTGTTTGTATGACATGGATATCAAATGGAAGGTGTTAAAGAGTATTTTAAAAGGGAGTGGCCCTTAGTTGTATATGTGAAGGCGTTTTAGAGATATCGAACAAAACGTCGACCAGGGTGACCCAGAACATCATCTGTCGGGTACCGCTAATTTATTTATGTATGTAATACGACGAACAGTATTCCTGCCATGATTCCAAAGGCTTTTGATGTCGCCCTGCAGAACTTTTTCTTTTTCTTCTACTTACTATGGTGGCACACCCATTTTACAAAGTTTTTTCCAAAGTTATATTTCGCGTCAAAAAACCAATCCAATCACCATGTTTCGTCCCCTTTTTCATATTTGGTATAGAATTATGGCATTTTTTCATTTTTCGAAATTTTCTATATCGAAAAAGTGGGCGTGTTTATAGTCCGATTTCGTTCATATTAAATATCAATCTGAGATGAGTGCCCAGGAACATACATACCAAATTTCATTAAGATACCTCAAAATTTACTTAAGTTATCGTGTTTACGGGCGGACGGACGGACGGACGGGCATGGCTAAAAGAATTTCTTTTTCGCCCAGATGATTTTGATATATAGAAGTCTATATCTATCTTGATTAGTTTATATCGTTACGGATTACTGTTATGCGAACAAAATTAATATACTCTGTGAGCTCTGCTCAGCTGAGTATAAAATATGGATATGTGTTTGTGACCTATGACCGTCCAGAATACTCAAACGATCTTGACACAAAAATTCACGGTAGGTTGGCGAGGTCACACGGGGTGGGAGAAATAGAATGAGAGGGAGTGGAGATAAAGGAAATAAGAGAAATACAGGAATAAGAGGGAGAAATGGAAGAAAATCTAGTAAAGTAATAACCTATTCGATAAAATAGAAAGTTATAGGGGGAAGGAAGGTCCACTTACTTATCAAATGTACAGCAGGACAACATCTGCCGGCTGCGCTAGTATTTAGTATAAATGTATGTACGGTGTTATTACACCGCCTGAACCCAAACCAACATCGTTTGTGTTTGACGGCGCTTCACTCAAAAAGCATTGCAAAGAATTTTGTGCAACTTTCGCCGTTATATGTTATCAGGGTAGCCTCCGAATGTGTTTGTACAATATGGTTATAAAATGAGCTGGAGTAACACTCGTTCGCTCTCATTTTCGTTTTGATTCGTCGGTGCACGGGCGCGGATAGATGTGATATTAAAGAAGTTTGCCTTCATGCGAATAGTCGCAAGACGTCCATCTATATACGTATGTAAAGGACAGTACTTGACAACAAAGTCCACTCCACTAAACGTCTAAATAGCTGACAAATCAGACAAGGCAAACATTTGCAAGAGTCCTCATTAAAAAAGGGTTGAATGATATTAGCAGTGCGCTGAAAATTTTAGCAGAAAATCAGGCGGAAAATTTCCTGCAAGAACAATTATGGTAATATGTAAACCGATGTACGCAGTGGGAGCAATGTTACATTATGCATAATATCAAAATCTCTAAAATACCCTGAGGGTTGTGGAAACACGGAGACGAAGTTTTCTCTGCCCAAACACAGAATCTTTCTACTCAATATCCATGTAAGATTCTATTTAACCTATTCTGGAGAATCAAGTCTGAGCAGTGGAGCTAATGGCAAGCGGTCTTAATGGCAAGGATGTAAGCTTACGCTCCAGCATTGAACAAAAACAAGGATAAGGAAAAGTACTTGCTGACATAGATGAGCTGTTAGTGCATTCGAATGTTTTTAAAAAATGTTGTCATAACTCTCACATAACTTTAATTGAAACGAGTAAAGGTGTCTAAGTTCGGGTGTTACCGAACCTTATATACTCAGCGTGAGCTACAATTGTACTATAAGGAACATAAGCATTAGAGCAATGTATTATAAGTATTCTATGTGGTTGGGCCTTAAGTTGTATTTGACATGCGCGTTGCCACTGCGGCCCACGTCACTCAATAGAAATTAGAGACTGACACAATAATTTAGACACTGACACAATAATTTCCGGCTTCAAGTGTGACTAACCTAAAATAATTTAATTGTACAAACTAACGATAAAAAAAACAAAATAAGTGTAAAGTAAATTATAATAAAACATTTATTGTACTACAGAAATTAAACTAACTTAAATAAAGTAAAAGAAGTTTCAATTAAAATAATTTGTTTGGCGTTGGTGTGCAAAGCGCACTACATCATTTTTTCAGACGTTCCAAAATGGAACCTCACATGGCGACCGTGAAGCTGAAGCCTCGTCAGGCAACCGGCGACCGTGAGAGTCTTTGGTAAGTTGAGTGCGTGTGGTGAGAAGGTGGTTTGTTGGAGACAATTTTCAAAATAAAATAATCCAAACTTAATACAACAATTTTCTAAAAACTAAAAATGCGGAAATAATAAAAATTTACAATATACAATTTTCAAATGCGAAATAACAAAAATCTAAAAATTACTATTTTCTAATACAACAAATTATCTAAAAACTAAACACTGCGGGGATAACATAAAGAACTAAATTCTACGAACTACTAAATTTTCAATTAGAAAGATCGAAAGATAACATAAATAATTTAATTATAATTTACATAATAACCCACGCCACTCAAATAACGGCATCATAAACTGTACCACCGCCAGCGGCAGCGAACGTCAGCAACAACGAACACCATCAACAGCCAAACCAAAGATTATCGAAAAGTAAAGATGTTGCAGGGACAAAAAATCGTGTGAAGCAAGCTTCACAAAACTTCTAGTAGGTCACATTCACCACTTACCACAACAGAAATTGTTAACTACCACTGTCTGTATTTGTTGTTTAATAATTATTTGTACACTTGCAATGTGTTCAGAATTTTAACTTTTACTCTCTAAAACTCCAATAAGTGTATGTTAAACGGTACGTGCGTCTAAATTCTAAACTTAACCACTAATAAAAAATAAATAAATGTAAGGCGCGATAACCTCCGAAGAGATCTAAGGCCGAGCTTCTCTCCAATTTGCGTCGTGGTCCTCTTGATTTTTCCCTACAAATTGGCCGGACGGGACCTACATGTTTTATGCCGACTCCGAACGGCATCTGCAAGGCAGATGAGTTTTCACTGAGAGCTTTTCATGGCAGAAATACAATCGGAGCGCTTGCCAGACACTGCCGAGGGGCGACCCCGCTTAGAAAAATTTTCTTCTAATTGAAAAATCTTATTTCTAAAATTTTGATGTTGCTTTGCTCGGGAGTTGAACCCAGGGCATACGGTGTGATAGGCGGAGCACGCTACCATCACACCACGGTGGCCACCACTAATACTTCCCCAATTTTCAACAATTTTTAAAATTTTCAAACCATTTTATAAATATCAACATTTTCAAGTCTGCAATTTTTATTTTTTTTTCGCAAATTTTTCAATTCAATTTACAAATTTACATTTTCTTCAAATTCTTCATATTTTCAAATTCCTAATTTAAAAATTGCTCAACTCATTTTACAAATTCTCATACTTTCAAGCTTCCATTTTCCAAATTTTCAAATCATTTCACAAATCTTCAATTTAAAGTTTCACATGCCTGAATTTCCATTTTTCAAATTTTCATTCTACTTCAGTTTTTTTTAATACGTACATTTTCCAACAAAACATCACCATATAAGACTGAGTGAACTAGATAAGCAGTCTGCAGGTACCCTATAAATTTGATATTTTTTTTGTTATAAAGCGGTTGTTCCGTGAAAAACCAAACGATTTTTAATAAAGCGGTGCGTCCGTGAAAATATATGAATTTTTTTGAACTGATTACCACATTTTTGAGATTTTTGCCAATTCATACTTATATACTTTTGTGCCATTTTAAATCCAATTACTTCTTACAGATTTTTCATACAATTATATTTCAGTGCTATTAATTCTGCCAATAAATTTTTAAATATTTCGTTAAGCATATATGACACTACTTTATTTTTGCTTGGATTCCAAGCTAAAAAACTGACGAAACTTTATCGGAACTTCAAAACACAAAAACAATTTCTATTATGAAAAAGCGAGGCCACTATTCCCCCATAATTAGTGAGTTTGGCATGTTTTTGTTTACGTTTTACATTTTATATTTACATTAACACTTTTAACAATAAAAACAATGCAAATAACACGCGAAAATTATTTCGGTCTCTAATGGTTCAATTTTTTCACAAGAAAGTTGATTTTAATTGTGTTTTTATGCCCCAAATTTTCAAACTAAAAACGAAATTTCCATTTGTCCAAAAAAAAACAAAGAAAAAACTGCCGAATGTCAAAAAAACCTATCGAAAAACAAACTGGCTCGTTTGTTTTTAATGAACTAGGTTGTATTTTTCTTGTATTTCGTTAGTTTTTTGAAATATAGTTTACACACTTACACCAGTACTGAAGCCGTATTAGGAGGGAGTGCTAGAAAAAAAATTTAAGATAAAATAACAGAAAAAATACACGAAAATAAAGTAGTGTCATATAGGTATTAGCGACAATTCACCGTAAATCAATTCCCTTTCCCAAAATTTTTTTCTCTTTTTCCTCAACATTTCAGCTTCAAATATAAATTCAGACATTCAAATAAGTACTTCATTAATTTCATAGCTGTTTGAACTGAATTCTTTTTGCTATTCCTGATAACTACATATGTACAACCTTAGAAATAGGAAACAAGTGCAAAAACTTCTTATTCAGAACCAGATTCCGATAAATTAGGTTCAAGCTCCGAAAGTTTAACTTCATCTTCGACCGAAAAAGTCACAAAACAAGAAAATAAATTATCTTTGTCAGCAGATCCCACAGGCTTCGAAGATTCTTCCAACGAAAAATTAACTTCAACTTCTTCTAACGTAAACCCAGATCTTAACGATCCAATTATTACAAACATTGCCTCACCTTCTTCTAATTCAGCTTCAGATCTTAACGATCAAATCATGGCAACACTTGAGGAAAAGAAAACTTTCATTAACATGTGTGCTAATTCTATTAGAGAAAACTATAGCGGTGATCCTCTAGCACTTGAGACGTTTATAGAAAAAATTTAATTACTTGAAGAATTCGCTAATGAAGATTTAACTAATACCTTTATAGCATTCTTAAAATCAAAACTAGAGGGTAAAGCCCGTGAAGCAATACCAAGACAAGTAACTTCAGTCAATTAAATTAAAGTAGCTCTACGTAGTAGGATCAAACCAGACAACTCGAAAGTTGTAGCAGGGAAAATTGCAGCGTTGCACGTTAACAATAACAAGTATACAGATTTTGCCAAAAAAGTTGAAGATTTGGCTGAATCACTTGAGCGGTCTCTTATTATTGAAGGGATCACTCAAGTGAAAGCACATGAAATGGCAGTCGAACAAACTGTTAGCGTGTGTCGTTTAAACGCAAAATCCAATTTAGTCAAAACCATTTTAGCCTCAACGGCTTTTACTGATCCGAAAGACGTAGTAGCGAAATTAATTATAGAACAAAACAACGAAGTACCCAAACCGCGGCTATACTGGTTATAGAAACAATAGTTAATTTGCATACAACAGCAACCGTATCGGTAACAATAGTCAGCGATACATAATAACAATAGTAATACACGCGCAAACTCAAATTCAAATCCAAATAATAGTAACAATAGAAGCAACAATTCAAGATCGTCAAACGGTAGAGGTAGAAACGCAAACGTCGCGCTTTAAACGCGAGTGCCCCTCAGGAGCGAACACTGGGGGAGAACGAACTAACCGAGTAAGCGAATTTCCCTCACCAATAGGCATCTATTGTTTAAACCTAAATTATTCAGATTTCATAGAATTACAACTTAACGAGTCACAAAAATTTTGTGCTTTCCTAGTAGACACTCAAGCGGACATTTCTCTAATTAAAATATCATGTATAGACAGTAACATTTCCTTAAATACAAACGACATTATTAACATTACCGGTGTTACTTCCAATTCAGTTTCCACTTTAGGTAAAATTACAGCAAATTTAAAATTTTCAAACTTTTCTATTAAACATACTTTACATGTAGTAAATGAAGACTTTAATATTCCATCCGATGGCATACTGGGTAAAATTAACAAAATGCATTATTAGTTATGAAAGAAACAGTATTTCCATTTGGGTAGGTAATGAAAAAGTCGCGATATCAATCCTGCACGGAGCAGAAAGCGACAGTTGTACCATTCGTCCCAGATGTGAAATCTTCAGACATTTTGATTTAGGAGATTCACCCGAGCCACTTTTCATGAAATCGCAGGAAATTGAAAAAAGCGTTTTCACAGCTAGGTGCATTGTTAATTCCAGTAAACCAATAATTAAAGTCATTAACACCACGGATGATGTCAAGTATGTGAAAAGAACGACTTTCAAACTACAATGTTTATACAATTAACAAGACAGAAACAGAATACAAACGTACGAAAAAACTAATTTTGATTTTAAAAAATCAAATACCTCAACATGCTCAAAGTTAATTAATTGACCTTTGCATAGATTATGCCGACATTTTTGCTCTTAACACGGACAAAATGACTTTAAACAACTTCTACGAGCAAAAATTAAGATTGACAGACAACGAGCCGGTATATATTAAAAACTATCGATTGCCATACTCTCAACGCGAAGAAATAAATCGCCAAGTAAATAAACTGTTATACTATTTTCACGCAGAATTTTAATGATCTCATTTCACCTTCTAATGAAATCGCTTTCACACAGAAGTAACTGCTCGATTAGTATGAAGGATGTAATGTCAAGCGAATAAAATGACAATGCTATATGACAGACAATCATGGCGGAACGATACAAGGTGGGGCATGGTGCCGGAAGTTGATGTATCAAATCAAATAAAAAAAGGTTATAATCAGCTGTTCGATGCGGCCACCTTGTATCGTTCCGCCATGCAGACAATGACATTTACTTTGACAAATTACATTTTAAGCACTGAACACACCAAAAACTAAGAAACTGAACGCTCCCAACAGAGTTGCATTGTGCTTTTGACTTCATTAGGCATTCGATTAGCCACTAATGAAATAATTATAGATTCGAATTTTGTAGGGAAGATTGAGCTCAATAAGGGTCTTAATGTAGAAAACTGCCTTTATTATTCAATAAGCCGTCTGTATGAAAACAGTATTAGACAACGATTTAATTGAACCCAGTTATTCCAATTACAATAGTCCTTTGATTGTAGTCCCAAAGAAGGATACTAATGGTCAAAAAGCTTATCGTATGTGCGTAGATTTTCGCGCAGTAAACAAAAAACTCATTGCTGATAAATTTTCACTAGCTAGAGTTGACGATATTTTAGACAATCTCGGTAGGGCAAAGTATTTTTCGACATTAGATCTTTTTTCGGGATTTCATCAAATCCCCTTGCATCCTGACTCACGGGACATTACTTCTTTCAGCACTGACCGAGGTGCATTTAGATGGAAAGTGCTTCCATTCGGTATAAATATAGCACCAAATTCATTCTCACGAATGATGACAATAGCTTTTTCGGAAGCATGGCAACACTTGAGGAAAAGAAAACTTTCATTAACATGTGTGCTAATTCTATTAGAGAAAACTACAGCGGTGATCCTCTAGCACTTGAGACGTTTATAGAAAAAATTGAATTACTTGAAGAATTCGCTAATGAAGATTTAACTAATACCTTTATAGCATTCTTAAAATCAAAACTAGAGGGTAAAGCCCGTGAAGCAATACCAAGACAAGTAACTTCAGTCAATGAAATTAAAGTAGCTCTACGTAGTAGGATCAAACCAGACAACTCGAAAGTTGTAGCAGGGAAAATTGCAGAGTTGCACGTTAACAATAACAATTATACAGATTTTGCCAAAAAAGTTGAAGATTTGGCTGAATCACTTGAGCGGTCTCTTATTATTGAAGGGATCACTCAAGTGAAAGCACATGAAATGGCAGTCGAACAAACTGTTAGCGTGTGTCGTTTAAACGCAAAATCCAATTTAGTCAAAACCATTTTAGCCTCAACGGCTTTTACTGATCCGAAAGACGTAGTAGCGAAATTAATTATAGAACAAAACAACGATGTACCCAAACCGCTGCTATACTGGTTATAGAAACAATAGTTAATTTGCATACAACAGCAACCGTATCGGTAACAATAGTCAGCGATACATAATAACAATAGTAATACACGCGCAAACTCAAATTCAAATCCAAATAATAGTAACAATAGAAGCAACAATTCAAGATCGTCAAACGGTAGAGGTAGAAACGCAAACGTACGCGCTTTAAACGCGAGTGCCCCTCAGGAGCGAACACTGGGGGAGGACGAACTAACCGAGTAAGCGAATTTCCCTCACCAATAGGCATCTATTGTTTAAACCTAAATTATTCAGATTTCATAGAATTACAACTTAACGAGTCACAAAAATTTTGTGCTTTCCTAGTAGACACTCAAGCGGACATTTCTCTAATTAAAATATCATGTATAGACAGTAACATTTCCTTAAATTAAAACGACATTATTAACATTACCGGTGTTACTTCCAATTCAGTTTCCACTTTAGGTGGACAAAATGACTTTAAACAACTTCTACGAGCAAAAATTAAGATTGACAGACAACGAGCCGGTATATATTAAAAACTATCGATTGCCATACTCTCAACGCGAAGAAATAAATCGCCAAGTAAATAAACTGTTATACTATTTTCACGCAGAATTTTAATGATCTCATTTCACCTTCTAATGAAATCGCTTTCACACAGAAGTAACTGCTCGATTAGTATGAAGGATGTAATGTCAAGCGAATAAAATGACAATGCTATATGACAGACAATCATGGTGGAACGATACAAGGTGGGGCATGGTGCCGGAAGTTGATGTATCAAATCAAATAAAAAAAGGTTATAATCAGCTGTTCGATGCGGCCACCTTGTATCGTTCCGCCATGCAGACAATGACATTTACTTTGACAAATTACATTTTAAGCACTGAACACACCAAAAACTAAGAAACTGAACGCTCCCAACAGAGTTGCATTGTGCTTTTGACTTCATTAGGCATTCGATTAGCCACTAATGAAATAATTATAGATTCGAATTTTGTAGGGAAGATTGAGCTCAATAAGGGTCTTAATGTAGAAAACTGCCTTTATTATTCAATAAGCCGTCTGTATGAAAACAGTATTAGACAACGATTTAATTGAACCCAGTTATTCCAATTACAATAGTCCTTTGATTGTAGTCCCAAAGAAGGATACTAATGGTCAAAAAGCTTATCGTATGTGCGTAGATTTTCGCGCAGTAAACAAAAAACTCATTGCTGATAAATTTTCACTAGCTAGAGTTGACGATATTTTAGACAATCTCGGTAGGGCAAAGTATTTTTCGACATTAGATCTTTTTTCGGGATTTCATCAAATCCCCTTGCATCCTGACTCACGGGACATTACTTCTTTCAGCACTGACCGAGGTGCATTTAGATGGAAAGTGCTTCCATTCGGTATAAATATAGCACCAAATTCATTCTCACGAATGATGACAATAGCTTTTTCGGGTATACCACCCAATGTCGCATTTTTGTACGTCGAGGATATTATCGTCATAGGTTGCAGTGAAGCACACCATATTAAAAATCTTTCAAAAGTTTTCAATACTTGTAGGTCTTTCAATCTCAAACTTAACCCAAATAAATGCAACTTTTTACGACCAGAAGTTATATTTTTAGGTCACAAATGTTCAGCCAAAGGTTTGTTGCCAGACGACTCCAAAATAAACGCAATTAAAAAGTATACAAAACCAACTGATAAAGACGCGGTACGACGATTCGTCGCATTTGCAAACTATTACAGAAGGTTTATACCAAATTTTGCGTCTCTGGCAGCGCCTTTAACTCGATTAAGCAGAAAAAGAGTTGAATTTGTGTGGGATGGTGAGTGCGAGAGAGCATTTTTATCTTTGAAAGCAGCATTACTTTCACCAAAACTACTCCAATATCCAGATTTTACTAAACAATTCATTATTACCGTTGATGCTCCACAACTATTTTAAGTCAAGAACAGCAAGACAGTGATTTACCAATTTGTTTCGCTTCTAAAGCATTTATTAAAGCAGGACAGAAAAAACCAATTATAGAGTTGGAACTCTTAGGTATTTATTTCGCAATCAAGCAATTTCGACCATACGTTTATGGCGTCCATTTTATTGTAGAGTCAGATCATAGACCTATAGTACACCTATTCAACATGAAAGACCCATCTTCGAAACTTTCGAGAATAAGGCTAGAACTAGCTGAATATAATTTCACTATTGTATATATTAAGGAATCGAACAAACAAATTTTAGCAGTACAGACAAGATCAATGACAAAACGGCAAAACGACAATAACCCTCCTAGGAAAACAGACAAAAACGACGAAAAACAACTTACTTTACATGTCTACGACAAATTTTCATTTAATTTTTCAAAAAGATTCTACGAATAAGATCTGAAATTACTTACGGTAAAAATAATAAAACAACAAATTTGACAATTTTTGCGCATATAAAACATAAAAAGCTCGAGTTACTTAGTTTTGAGCTTGTTAACGAAATAATGACTTTAAAGAAATTACTTTCGAAGCTTGAATCAGAAGCCGGCAAACGCAAAATTAAGCAGATGGAATGGCCTAAAAACGATATTTTGTTCGAACATTACACTATTACAAATTTCAAAAATATTGGAGACTAAAATTTTAAAATCATTAGAAATTATCTTAACAGATCCACTGGAGTCAGTAACAGACGAGGACACAAAACTAAAACTATTGAAAATATATCATAACGACCCAATTTCAGGTGGACATTGCGGAATGAAAAAACTTTACGCAAAACTTCGAACAAAATTTTATTGGAAGAACATGACTCTTGATATAGCGAAATATATCAAAAGTTGCAATGATTGTCTTTTAAACGAGGTTAAACTAAAAACGAAAGACAAACTCGTTTTAACACCAACTCCTTGTAAACCATTTGATCTACTAGTTATAGATACAATAGGACCTCTCCCTGAGTCCAAACACGGTAACATGTTCGCAGTTACCATGATTTGCGATATGACCAAATATCTGGTAACAATTGCTATACCAGACAAATCAGCAAAAACAATTGCTTCAGCCATTTTCGTAACATTTATTTTAACCCACGCACAGTGTTTCGTGTAGAACAAGCTAGCTGGACAAAAACAAAGTTCTTATTCCAAGAAAAGTGTAATGAGATATGAAAGAAAACGAACAAAATAACGGGATTTCTGTTTTATTTTTGATATTTTTGCTCATATATATTGAATAATTGAAGTAAGAAGGCAGGAGTGACCGTAAAATGCATTGATTAATTTGCAAAATTCTTGTTGAATATTAAGCTTCATATTTTTTTTTAAGTGAACACTTTTATATAATTTTTTTGATGCATTCTAAGCCCGAAGGTAAGTAAAATTTTTTAATAGTAATTCTTTCGCAATTAGAGTATTTTCAATATATTTAACATTCCGTTATTAATAAGAAAAAGTGATTTTCTCTATATTTTTAAATTTAGGGAAAAAAAAGTTACATACATCCGCGGACATCAGGGCTAAATTTTACATATGTTATAGTCGGAAGTATTCTCTAATAGCAGAAAGAAAAAACCATTGCGAATTCTTTGCACATCTATTTTTAATTTTTTTTTGTAGATTCTGTTATCTCCACATATAAAATAGGATGTATGTACGTACCAGCTCCGACGAGATATTTGAACCTTTAAAGCTGATCTACAAACGGCAAAACAAATTTCCAGGTACAGGGAACAAACACGTATCCATAAAACACACAAAAATAAACGCGCAAGGTCAACCAGAGCACACCAAAAGCAAAAAGGCGAAGATCACTGACTTCAACCTGCCACAACCTACCGCACCAGTCACCAAGGCATAAAAACAGGTACATACAAAACAATCCTAATAACCACACAGGAACGCTACACAAAACAACCCCATTTGGTAGCATCTACGCCAATACCTGAATGTAATATAAATACTGCACAACTGAGATGGCAGCACAACAATCATCACACCTGTCGGAAAATCAACAACACAAAGCAGTTTAATTATAACCGTACCAAGAACGGAGTTTATTGACATTTGGTTTCAACATACGAAGGAAACCAGATATAAAGTATTATTGAGTTTTGTTGTACTTAAGTACGATTTAAGCGAAGCAGCCGAGTATTCATAATTACAAATATCGGTATATTCGTCGAAGCTGGATCAAAAGTGGAACACTTCTGGAAGACATAAGGAGCGATTTTTGAATAAGAACTCGGAGTGGCTTTCGCGTCCAGACTTCACATTTACAATAACGCTGTATTCAAAGTTGCCATCAGACCAACCAACCACTTCTTCAGGTAACCCCGGCCCCGCAAAACGAAAGAAGGGCTTTGTTAGCTGCAGTGAAAAAACCTAACGGCGTCGAGTGGATGACCTCTTGTAATCTAGAAGTCCTGGTGTGTTACTTTATGCGGAAGAAGTATCAACGCGTATGTCCGGCAACAGAAATGTTGCTAACATTATAAAAAAATCACAGGAAACCACTCAAATATCCGGCAAAAAGATGACATGTGAGCCAGATGCAAGATGCTTGAGCAATGTAGAAGTTTTAGCATACTACGTAGATGGCAAGTCGACGACTCATGGGTACAAAACGACTCGGAAGTGGAGCATCAAGGCAGGCCATAAGGTTTATCCATCATTTTATAGTCTAAGAAAAGCTACGGCAGAATGCTATCCAAATGAAATTGATGTGGGTGAAACACGTGCGGAAATTAAAGTCCAGTCCGTATTAGATAAAACTGTTGAGCGTTTAGTTTTAGCAAATCAAGAAGTTTTTGTTAGTTTATTACCTACAAACTTGACGTATACTTTAATCAGCAAGTGGGGTTGCGATAGAAGCTCGGCCATAGCACATATAAGCAAAAGTTTACATGCAGTTCTGACACCGATGAGTTTTTGTTTATATTTTCTTTCGTTCCTCTTCAATTACAGGATGAAAAAGGTAACATTGTTTGGCAGAATCCTCGACCTTCTTCTACCAATTAAATTTATTTTTTCTAAAGAAACAAAAGATTTTATTCTTTTTGAAACGAACAAAGTTTCAGAGGAGATAAGTGCGTTGTTGCCAACAAAGTACATGCTCGAAGAATACAAAGTTTCCGTAAATCACAATATGATTCTTACAATGATTGACAGAAAAGTTTGCAATGCTTTGACTGAAACTTCTTCCGCACAAAAGTGTTATATTTGTGGTGCCACTCCAAAAGATATGAATAATGAGTTACTGGACTTTACGCCTAACCTAGATAATCTTGGTTTTGGTTTGTCTACTCTCCATACATGGATAAGATATTTTGAATGCTTGCTTCACATAAGTTATCGCCTCGAAGTAAAAAATGCCAACTTATGAATGAGGCAGATAAAGAGAGTGTAAAGCTACGTTCAAACGAAATCCAGAATAAATTTAAAAGTGTACTTGGATTGATAGTAGATAAACCAAAACCAGGTTTCGGCAATACCGATGACGGCAACACTGCTCGTAGGTTGTTCGAAAATTCTGAGGCTAGTGCTGAGAATACGGGATTGGATGTAACGCTCATCAAAAGATTCGACACTCTCCTTCGCGCATTAGCATCTGCGTACAATATAAATATCCAAAAATTTGAAAAATTTGCGGTCGAGACTAAAAAACTATATATAGATCTCTATCCATGGTTTAATATGCCTGTTACAGTTCATAAAATCTTAGTGCATAGTACTGATATTATAAAATCAGCAATTATACCTATTGGTCAACTTTCTGAGGAAGCCCGTAACAAAGATTTGAGACGATTCAGGGACGATAACACACAAAAGCAGTCGCGCGAAGCCACGAATAGAGGAGATCTTATGAATATGTTGCTTATAATATCGGATCCTTTAGTTAACATTTTTTGGGAGATACTTAAGAAAAAATTTAAATGTCTGACTTCAGAAGTCTTAAATTTACTGTCCCCCGATAATATTGAGGAGTCAAAAAATACCCCAGTTGTTTCAAGCTTTCACAGTAGTGTTGCTGATGCTCATGACTATTCCACAAGTGACTCATCGAATGAAAGTGATGATAGCGAATAATAAATAATTATAAAAGATAACCTACCCTATAACTTTTTGTTGGATCAGGTTTTATTTAATTTAAATCTATTTTCTTTTCTACTTTGTATGATACTTTACTTTTAAGTTTTTTGTAATAAGTAATTTTCACATAATTAATTTAATTATTTACATTGTTATTATTATTATTGTAATTCACTTTTACATTCCTGACTGGTACTATAAAATAATTTTGTAAAAATGTTAGTGCCAGGATAAATACTCAAATAAATAAAAAATATGTATGTACATATGTACAGTCACTCACATAAATAAGTAGACACCCCTTTTTGGACAATTCTTACAATTTTCGCTTTCGCAAATTTATTTTAACTAATTTCCCATAAGAAAATGTGTCACGATCTATAACAAAAACTAAATTATATTTAAAAAATGTTTGAAAAATTCGACGAATTTTCATAAAAAATTTTAATTTTTTTCGGAATTTTTTAAATTTTTTAGAGTATTGAGATTTGTAGTCCATTCAATTTAAGTACAATAAAGTAATATTCTTAAGTCCTTTAAATTTTTTTTGTACCTATGTCACTTATTCACATGAGTTACTGTATATGAAATAAAAAATAAAAAAAAATAAAATATGGCTGAAAAAAATTACGTAGTTGTAATAAATGACTGCATATGAAACGGAAAATCTCATAAAATAATTTTGTCCAGCTAGCTTGTTCTACACGAAACACTGTGGCTACGGCGTAATGAACGCCATAAAATAAGATTTAGGTACAGAATTCAAAAATGAATTATTTGAAGAATTAACTAAACTTTTAAATATTAAACATAATTTTTCAACTGCATACCATCACGAAACTGTTGGTACAATTGAACATAATCATAGAGTTTTTAATGAATACTTACGTGCATATTTAAACAATACTTTTTATGATTAGGATATTTACTTAAAGTACTTTACTTTCCTACACAATACAACAACTAGCATAGTATTCGACATTAAGTTTTCTCCCTTCGAGTTAATATTTGGTAAAAAGGCAACTTTGCCTCATGAATTACGAAAGGAAAAAATTGATCCACTTTACAATGCCGAAAACTATGCTAAAGAAGTTAAATTTAGAATGCAAAAAACACATGAAATGGCAAAAAATTTAGTAATCAATAATAAAATACAATCCAAAACGTTTCATGATAGAACGGCGCGACCATTAGCTATTAAAATAGGCGATAAAGTTCTTGTACAAAAAGAACCACGGCACAAAAATGAAAATATATACCAGGGTCCTTTTGTTGTAATTAAAATTAACGATCCTAATGTTACAATTCTTGATGAAACAACAAAAAAAGAAAAGACTGTTCATAAAAATAGAATAAACAAAATAAATTAATAAATACAGTAATATTACATTCATATGTACATACAATTTGTTTACAAACAGCCAAGAAGCAGAACAAAACAAATACAATTTTAAATCTCGACAAAATACAAATATAAATGTCGAATCTAGCATGTGGATAAATGCAAAATGTAAAACACAAAAAAATATTTTCCTACATGTATTTATATATATATATCTTAATATAAAATTTAGGAAATTGAAAATTCATAATTGAATTATATACAATTTAAATTTATTATACAAAAAAAAAATAAAGCTTAATGTAATTCTAACTTTTCTAATTTATCTTACAACAAATATAAATTTGCTCCGGATGAACGAATTTCAAAAAGGAAGGTACACCCTAATATTTTCGTTCATCCGAACCAATTAATAGAATACAAAAGAAGAATATGGCACACGTGTTTAATTTGCCAAATTTTCTTTTGAAAAGGAAGGGTGATATAAGGAACATAAGCATTAGAGCAATGTATTATAAGGTATTCTATGTGGTTGGGCCTTATGTCAAATACAACTGCGGCCCACGTCACTCAATAGAAATTAGAGACTGACACAATAATTTAGACACAGACACAATTGCCATCATCAGGTGGCAAAATACTGAACCAGATAAATAATGTTGCATGTAAATGCAACAGCAAAGATTTGAGCCAGATAAATCCAGGTAGAAGTCTGGTTCAATTTGTGAGCCAGATAATTTGTTAATTACTTCTTTTTATTTTGGCAACGCTGTCTTTAATAAACCTACTTTTTCAAAAATAGATGTCGCTGCTTAGCCTTTAGCCGTATGAGTTAAAAGAAAAACAGCGGCGGCATCTGCCTATCACATTTCACGTGTGCGAAAATTTCACGACATCTGCTTCTCAAGTCTCTCAATGATCCAGATCATTCCCGTGAGAATTGATCATGAGCCGGAGCTGTAAAACTCACTGGAAGACGGCAAATAATTTCCGGCTTCAAGTGTGACTAACCTAAAATAATTTAATTGTACAAACTAGAGATAAAAAAATAAAATAAATGTAAAGTAAATTATAATAAAACATTTATTATACTACAGAAATTAAACTAACTTAAATAAAGTAAAAGAAGTTTCAATTAAAATAATTTGTTTGGCGTTGTTGTGCAGAGCGCACTACATAATTTTTTCAGAGCGTCCAAAATGGAACCTCACAGTACATTTCATTTCAGATAAATTACTTTTCTACATAACAAGTGGCACCGCCCGTTTAAAAAAATTGTCTCCCCATTTCTTCTTACAATAAAACTTAATAAGTGAAATATCATTGATTCAAAACTATTTTTTGCTAAGTTATAGCTTATTATTGTTGTCTAGGACTCTTTTAAACTTGTTTTATATCTAAGTTGCCATGGTCTTTAACCGATCACATCCATTTTTATTAGAAATATTTCTGCTATAGTGAAAATGTGTGTACCCAATTTTATTACGATCCGTTAATTTTTCTTCGAGTTATGGCTCCTGAAACATAGAAAATTGCTTAGTCATAAAAGGGGCGGTGCCACACCCATTTTCCAAAATTTTAGTGTTTTCCAATTTAATGTTATAATTCAATTTAGAAAGTAAAATTCTTTTGATACAAAGCTCCTTTTCGCTAAGATATAGCTTATTATTTTCGTCTACGACACTTTTGAAAATCTTTTATATAAAAGTGGGCGTGTTCTTTAACCGATTTCGCAAATGTTTCTTCAAAGCATTCCTTATAGTAAAAGCAACCTCTCTGCTGAATTTTGTTACGATAGGTTTAACGATTTTTGATTTATGATTAATAATATTTGTAATATTGATTTTATCATATTTTAAAAAATTTGTTCAAATTTTTATCAAGAGTCGCAATATCAGTCCACGTGTCAAATTGCAACATTATAGGTGTATTATTTACTAAATAATCAGGTTTTTTGTGTTTTCCAACATGTTATATATATAAAAAGTTATCGGGTTAACGGACGGGCGGACGGACATGGCTCAATCAAATTTTTTTTCGATACTGATGATTTTGATATATGGAAGTCTATATCTATCTCGATTCCTTTATACCTGTACAACCAACCGTTATCCAATCAAAGTTAATATACTCGGTGTGCAAAGCACGCTGAATATAAAAATATTTATACACAAAGTTTTACGTAGATATATGGTCCATCCTAATAAATACAAGAGTTTTAGTTCGGTTTAGCTGGAATAATTAATTATTGGCATGTTCAAATTTAAAGGCACATACAAACCTATTGATGGAATTTTTTATAAACAAAACTACATGCCCCACTGATCATTTCATTGTTTTTTGTTTTTATTTTTTTCCGTTGCGGTTTAATTTTATTGACTGCGTGCGTTCAATTGCCGGCACGTGTATCGATCGATCTCGACAAAGCTAACAACAATGGTTTAGTTTTGAAGATCGCAGACGAACGTTGGTTGAATTAAAAATATAAATAAATACTCGTACCACAACAAAAGCAAATATATGCAACAGCGAACAGGAAAATAGCAGTGGCAATTTATGACAAACTTGTACATAGGTACAGCAGCAAACAGAAAAATAGCAGTGGCAATATTTGTCAAATTTTATCAATTAAAATCTTCTTTTTTTATTTTCGATATGCACACCAATCTCAAAACCGTTTTCGAAACAAATTTTTTTTGAATTTTTTCGAATTTTTCGAGTATGCAATTTTATAACCCAAATCAATTTTAGTGTAGCAAAGTCACTTAAATTTCGCATTGATTTTTGACAATTTTTTTTTTTTAATATTGGGCTAAATTTTCCACTAACTCAAAATTTATATATGTATATATAACAGAAAATTATGAGCTACCGTATAGGAACAACTAGCCAAGCGATGTTATAATTTCTGATTGCGCCTCATGATTATTCAGTAAAAGAACTTGCGTAATCAATCATGATCCCACAATCGAGTTTTTGATGCCAATTAGGTCGCTTTTCCCGGATCGAGTCAAAATTGTGCAAACACCAATCTGAAGATATTTTTCAGGTCATCAATAGCAAGTCATTCAAGAATGTCGATATAATTTTGCCCGTCTTGGCAGTACTACCTATAACTACAGCAACTCCAGAACGATCATTTTCGACTTTAAGGAGGATCAAAAATTATCTGAGAAATACGATGGGACAGGAACGACTGATTGGTCTTGCTTCTTTAAATATCCATACCCATATTGAACTCACCGAGGACGAAATTCTAGCAGAATTTTTCAAAAAAGCTCGAAAATTTACTGATGTTTGAATGCTCTTTACTTTTAAATGGAATATAATAATAATTAATAAATTTCTTCAATTTTAAACCAAAAATATTTATTCTATTTTATTATTATCTAACAACATTTGGAAATTAGGAGGCGATAAAAATTAAAAAAATCTCTTATTTTCCTAATGGGGGGTCCGAACCCGAAAACCCCCGTGGATCCGCCACTGTTTGTTGGTCTAAAATTGTTTTGGCGTACTCCAAAATTTTGCTAATAAAAAAATCGACATTTCCGTAAAATTGTTTAATGTTTTTTGAAACGTTTCTGAGTTTGGCTTAAGGCTTGGTTTCCTCAAAAAGCGGTGGTACTACGTTACGACGGCCAAAGAGCAGCCGGTATACTCACCGTTTTCAGCGGCACCGCTTTGTTGGAAACAACGAACAGTTACGGCAGACGGTTCGCAAAATTTAATTATGCATTATCGCGTGCTTTATGTAAATCCATCTGCCTTGCCGTTTACAGATATTTTTCGAGGGCGTATATTTCTAGATTGGTTTGCAAAGTTTATAGAAAGTTTTTCTAATAGATTTAGCATAAACAAAAAATAAGCATTACATATACATATTTTTTTTTCAAATTAATGGAAAGTTCTCAATTGTTGTTCATAAATTACACTTTTTGAAATTAAAAAAATACCTTAAGTGGAATTCGCTATCTATTGTAACGATATTCGCTGTCGCTATATTAGCGAATCGATAACTATAACGATTTCTATATTCAGGTACTATTGTTATCGATATTCACTAACTAAGCATCAGTTGATATCGTTAAATATTCAATATTCTACTCGTTCAAGACACTTTTCTTCCATTTAACCGAAACTATCATTAAAAGTTAAGGAATTCCACTACCGTGTGTAGTCCTTCAATTTTTAACAACACTCACAATCGAAAACTTAGGTAAACTATAACTTTAACTATTTCTTTATTCAGTAACAGGTTTTGTCGATGTCTTTAATCAAAGTTCACCAATTGCCTCTAAAAATTAAAAGGCATTTTAATGCTGTTAGGCCCGGTTTTTCAGTACAAGTTCAACTCAGTTTGTCAGTTAAACTACGCTTAAACTTATTCTGCCGTTTTTCAGTATACCTTAACTGAAGTTTAAGCTGAGCTTAAGCAGCCAATCTGGCAGGGTTAAACTCTAGTTAACCTATCGCCCTACAAGAATACTGACTATCATATGACTATCATCTGATTGTCAGCAATGTCAACCTAACGATCAGCGCCTCATACAAACTTTCTATCACAAACTTAAGGGGACTTGCGCAAATGTGATGTAAACAACTGTGTACGTGTGAGTTTTTGTCTCTTTCTTATACACCAACATCGCCTACTGATTAAGGATATAGCCGTACTGCTCACTCTCATTCCTTATCCTGGATCAGTGGTGACACTCTCAAAAAGCGTCATAAATGATAGTTTACTGTAGATATCAGGTTTGACTGTTATACTCTCATAAATGACAATTGTTATATTCCGCCAAAAATGAAACAATGCTTTTTGCTTTTTATTTATTTTATTTCATTACGTTTTTAATTTTGTACATGATAAAAGCATACGCGTTTCGTATTTGTTTAAAATAAATAGTTTTATAAGAATTCGAGTTCAGAATGTTCAATTTAAATTCAGAAAATAACAAAACAACAGAATAGCACTTTCCTCATGCGGAAACACATTTAAAAATGAATCACCACTAACCACTATTATTTTTCGCGTATCAATTTTTTGAGTGCGGCCCATACATTTCGACAGCTTTTGGTATTTTTTAATATTATTTTCGATTTTTTTCTTTTAGCATGAAGCTTTCAAATGCTCTCTTTTTCATTTTTTAAACTTATTTTTTATATGGTTTTCGTCGGTTGAAAATGGCGGAATTTAAAAAATAACAAAACAACCGTGATAATCATTTGATTGTCATATGACAGTCAGTAGTGATATCATGATTAAATCGGATAAACTGTTCTCGCATACATAAAGTTCCGTTGAGAATTATGTATTTGTCTCACATGCATAATGGTATCTGCTGTATGTTCTTTTGTTCTGTACCAGGTGTCCGAAGATTTCCCAGTTTGAGTCCTTTTTCATGCGGACATGCGTGAGCGATCAAAGGAACATACATAAATTTGAGTATCAATGTTTACATCATCGCAGGATAAGCATTGTCAATTACAAGTGTGAGTGTATTAGTAAAACTATCAGCGTTTCTTGTAGGGCGGTGATTTGCGTTCGTTCGAAATGGCGTCGAATATACCCAACAAGCATTTGGGCTTGAGTACCATTAGAGCTCATGCTGATAACTAGGCATACATCTGAAATCTCAAGAGTTGTTTCGAAACAGTGGCTCAACTCGAGTATCATAACGTACTCAGCAAAAGAGGGATTTTTTTATAAAGCAAAAAATGCCATTACTTAAGTTGAAACAATTTAATTAACAACTTGTGGTTCTTTGACTGGACTCAAATGTAAGATTCAATATTACGAAAACAAAATGAAATATACCATTAACTTAATGTGAAAATGTGCTAAGTCACTTTTTTTGAAAAATTTTATTTTAATGCATTTTTAAAACTGAATTCAAAATACATCGATTGCAAAAAAAAAATATTTTAATTATTCATTTTTAAGTGCTGTGGGCAATGATGTGTAAATGTGCTAAGTCGTCAGCTGCTAAAAAGAATGTGCCAGGTCAACCTGTCAATAATATCAATCTGAAGTACTAGTCATTTCTTTGTGCGCGCATTTTATTTATTTATTTAATTCATTCAGTCTAAAAGTACATGGTTTGTTGTTGTTGTTGTATTAACGATAAAGACACTCCCCGAAGACTTTGGAGTTAGATTCATATAAAGGATTCCATATTATTGAGCAATATTCAAGACCACTTCTGACCAAGGATGTATAAAGTGTCTTCAACCGCATAGGGTCCTTAAAGTCAATGGTGTTACGTCTACTGAACCATTGCAAGAAATTTTGAAACAATGAAGTCAATGTGATTAAAAAAAAGAGAGTTTGGAGTCAAAAATTACATCCAAGTCTTTACTCTCTTGACAACGACTAAGAGATTTAGCATTTAGTTTGTAGATAAGTATGTGACAGTTGTCTTTATGGAATAAGACACAACACAGCATTTGTTTGAATTTAAAAATAAATTATTGTCTGCGCACCATCCGGCAAAAGAGTCCAGATCAGAACCGTTAGAAATAGTTTGACAAATAAATAGTATTTTTTGTGAAATATATTGTTTTAGTGTTATATTTGCATCATTAAGAGGAGGAGTGATGGGGAAACATATTGAGCAAAAAGTGCTAAGTCAGGAGAAAATATTTGTTTTGATTGCGGAAATTGTGTTAAGACATAAAATATCTGCTGGGTAAGCATACATGATTTATATTTATCTTTTTCAAAGCTTCTACACTCAAAAGTATTGAAACTAAAGTATCCTCATTCAAAGTTTGGAGAAAAGGGTTATTTCAAAAATTATTTTTTTTTTTTCGTCTCCTGTAAAATACGTAAAAAATGAATTGGCACATTTTCACATTAAGCTAACGATATATAATTTAAAAAATAAATAAATGTGACGCGCTAACCTCGGAAGAGATTTTAGGCCGAGCTTCTCTTCCAATTTGCGTCGTGCTTCTTTTCATTTTTCCTACAAATTGGCGGGGCAGGACATACTGTTTACGTATCTACAAATTATCTAAATAATAAAAAAAAATTATTTAAAAATAATTTTTAATTATCTTCTGATTATTTTTGGCTTCAGATTTATAAATTTTAAATATTTAACGAGCTCGAGGCCATATACATATATATTCAGATTAAAACTAGGATAGATTTTATATATATGTATGTATATATATTAAATTTTATTTAGTCGATATTTCGACCTCAATCTGAGGTCATTCTCAAGACTGTAAAAAACATTAATCTGAATATATATGTATATGGCCTCGAGCTCGTTAAATATTTAAAATTTATAAATCTAAGGCCGAAAATAATCAGAAGATAATTATGGAAGGGAGAGCACACCGTAACAACAAAAATACGCGGAATATCTACAGAGATATCAAAAGCAAATATGGAATTGAGACCAAAAAGTGTATAAAACGTTACCAACATGGCACACAACAACTAGCTAAGTTCACGCAGTCAGATGCAGAAAGAGTGCAATAATGCCGAAATTTATAAGTAATGCTATGAAGAATATATCCAACGTTCTCAACAACAACACCGATGACAAGAAATTACCGAAGAAGATAAGGAATGCAGCGGCATCATATTTGAAAAATGCAGAGAACAAACTTTTGAGTATTATAATAAGAAGTAAGCATGAACTGCGGAAATTAAAGGAAAGTGAGGTAAATACCATAAAAAATAAACTACATCAACAACTTGATACGGAAGATGCGTCCATATTTTTCGACAGTGAAAGACGCCTAATAGATAATCTCACAACAAAAGCTAAGAAGACACAAACTAATAAATTTGAAAGACTCAGAGATTTACAAAAACAATCGCTGAACATTAAATCTATACCTGAGCGGTTTTGTAATACCACACAGACAGACTTACCGACAGATACTCAATGGCTTATCTCTTTAGGAATCAAGTTCTCTTTACCAATGATAAATGAAGAGTTCCCACTATTTAAACTATTTAATTCAGACCATCCAAGACAAGAAACAGCAAGAAATTGAGAGAAATAACTTTACTTCACTAATAAGGGATCACTTAAATAAACCGAAAATCAGTGAGCGTGACAGATTTATTTTAGATACCCTACAATCGGCAAAGATGCTCCTTTAGAAGAACAACGACTTATTGGTTCTGAATGCTGACAAAGGTAATGTTACAGTCTTGATGAAAAAATCAGATTATGAAATGAAGATTCAGCAAATGGTTAATGACATTTCTGTATATCGCATTTTGAAGCTTGACCCTACCAATAAGTTACAAGAAAAAAATAATGAAATTGTTGAGAAATTATTCAAGAATAAAATGATAGATACAAAAGGGAGATATAAACTTTTGAGTAAAGTGACTAAGTGCGCCAAGATTATATGGTCTCCCAAAGATCCACAACTGTTAACTCCCCTTCGTACAGTTTATGTAAATATGTTGTTAACGTCCTCAAAAATATTACGAAATCATCAAAATATAATTTCAAATACGCTATTGAATTCAAGAATAAAATAAAATACACGCACATATTTGACGATGAGAGTCTAGTATCATTCGATGTTGTTTCCCTATTTCCCAATATTCCTGTGGATCATGCTTTGGAAATTATATCATCCAAATGGAATCTGATAGAACCACATACAAATCTGACCAAAGAACTGTTCTTGGGAGTCGTACGTTTTTGTATTAAAATAAATAGGTATTGTAAAGTCAACAATAAAATATATGAGCTGCGTGTAGGAATGCCGATGGGGTCACCGGCATCGCCGGTCATAGCAAACATAGTAATGGAGGAATTGTTAACAACATTTGAAGAGGATGCGTCTCAAAAGCCTTGTTTGCTAACAAAATATGTTTACGATCCGTTTGACATTGTGAAAACGAATGCAGTGGAAGACATGATAAATCTATTAAACAGCTACAATAGAACTATCAAGTTTACATTTGAAATTGAAAAAGATGGATTACTACCATACGCTGGTAGTAAGAAAGCATAATAAGATATCCTTTAATTGGTACAAAAGACCCACTGCATCGGGCAGATTGATCAATTTTTATTCAAAGCACGACAAATCAACCATAGTCAACACAGCGAAAAACTGTATCAAGAGATTTTTATCAATCAGTGATACGATATACCATAGCAAAAATATAGAAATCATTACGAAAATTCTGAAAGACAACGATTTTCCTTTAGGTCTAATAAGAAGCTATATTCACGACCATTTTACAAAAGCTAACACCAATCAAACCTTTAATGATAAAACTAATCACATATATAAGACATCCACGCATGTTCCGGGGCTATCAAATAGAATGAAACATTCGAAAATGTATGACCGCGAGAGATTTAAAATAGCATTTACTTATAATAATACCGTCCAAAAAATATTCAGTAATACAAAAAACAAAATAGAAAAATATGACAAATCCGACGTTATATACCGGATTCCTTGCAAAAATTACGGGTCCTACGTATGCCCTAAGGTATATGTTGGTACAACTAAGTCCAGACTAAAAACAAGGATTTCCGCACATAAATCAAATTTAAAAAATCGCGACCACCCTAATGAAAACAAAACAGCTTTAAGTCAGCATTGCAGAGAAACCGGGCACACTCCAGATTTTGAGAACGTAGCAATAATGCAACAGGACAAGCATTACAACAAAAGATACACACTTGAGATGTTGTTTATTATTAATGAACCGAGAGAGAAACGAATGAACTACAAAGCAGATACGGAACAAGTAAGGAAGGTTAAGTTCGGGTGTAACCGAACATTACATACTCAGTTGACAGCTATGGTGACAACATAAGGGAAAATAACCATGTAGGAAAATGAACCGAGGGAAACCCTGGAATGTGTTTGTATGACATGTGTATCAAATGAAAGGCATTAAAGAGTATTTTATGAGGGAGTGCGCCATAGTTCTATAGGTGGACGCCATTTAGGGATATAGCCATAAAGGTGGATCAGGGTTGACCCTAGAATGCGTTTGTACGATATGGGTATCAAATGAAAGGTATTAATGAGTATTTTAAAAGGGCGTGGACCTAAGTTCTATAGATGGACGCCTTTTCGAGATATCGCCGTAAAGATGGACCAGGGGTGACTCTAGAATGCGTTTGCACAATATGGGCATCAAACGAAAGGTGTTAATGAGTATTTTAAAAGGGAGTGGGCCTTAGTTCTATAGGTGGACGCCGTTTCGAGATATCGTCATAAAGGTGGACCAGGGGTGACTCTAGAATGCGTTTGTACGATATGGGTATCAAATTAAAGGTGTTAATGAGTATTTTAAAAGGGAGTAATCCTTAGTTCCATAGGTGGACGCCGTTTCGAGATATCGCCATAAAGGTGGACCAGGGGTGACCCTAGAATTTGTTTGTACAATATGGGCATCAAACGAATGGTGTTAATGAGTATTTTAAAAGGGAGTTGGCCTTAGTTCTATAGGTGGTCGCCTTTTCGAAATATCGCCATAAATGTGGACCAGGGGTGACTCTAGAATGCGTTTGTACGATATGAATATCAAATTAAAGGTATTAATGAGTATTTTAAAAGGGAGTAATCCTTAGTTCCATAGGTGGACGCCGTTTCGAGATATCGCCATAAAGGTGGACCAGGGGTGACCCTAAAATTTGTTTGTACAATATGGGTATCAAAAGAAAGGTGTTAATGAGTATTTTAAAAGGGAGTAATCCTTAGTTCCATAGGTGGACGCCGTTTCGAGATATCGCCATAAAGGTGGACCAGGGGTGACCCTAGAATTTGTTTGTACAATATGGGCATCAAACGAATGGTGTTAATGAGTATTTTAAAAGGGAGTTGGCCTTAGTTCTATAGGTGGTCGCCTTTTCGAAATATCGCCATAAATGTGGACCAGGGGTGACTCTAGAATGCGTTTGTACGATATGAATATCAAATTAAAGGTATTAATGAGTATTTTAAAAGGGAGTAATCCTTAGTTCCATAGGTGGACGCCGTTTCGAGATATCGCCATAAAGGTGGACCAGGGGTGACCCTAGAATTTGTTTGTACAATATGGGCATCAAAAGAAAGGTGATAATGAGTATTTTAAAAGGGAGTATTCCTTAGTTCCATAGGTGGACGCCGTTTGGAGATATCGCCATAAAGGGGGAGCAGGGGTTACCTAGAATTTGTTTGTACAATATGGGTATCAAAAGAAAGGTGTTAATGAGTATTTTAAAAGGGTGTGGGGCTTAGTTCTATAGGTGGACGCCTTTTCGAGATATCGCCATAAAGGTGGACCAGGGGTGACTCTAGAATGAGTTTGTACGATATGGGTATCAAATTAAAGGTATTAATGAGAGTTTTAAAAGGGAGTGGTGGTAGTTGTATATGTGAAGGCGTTTTCCAGATATCGACCAAAATGTGGACTAGGGTGACCCAGAACATTATCGGTTGAATACCGCTAATTTATTTATATATGTAATACCTGGCAAGATTTTAAGGGTGTTTTAGTTCGCCCTGCAGAACTTTTTCATTTTCTTCTACTTAATATGGTAGGTGTCACAACCATTTTATAAAGTTTTTTCTAAAGTTATATTTCGCGTCAATAAAACAATCCAATTACCTTACCATGTTTCATCCCTTTTTTCGTATTTGGTATAGAATTATGGCATTTTTTTCATTTTTCGCAATTTTCGATATCGAAAAAGTGGGCGTGGTCATAGTCGGATTTCGTTCATTTTTCATACCAAGGTAAAGTGGGTTCAGATAAGTACGTGAACTGAGTTAAGTAAAGATATATCGATTTTTGCTCAAGTTATCGTGTTAACGGCCATGCGGAAGGACAGACGGACGACTGTGTATAAAAACTGGGCGTGGCATCAACCGATTTCGCCCATTTTCACAGAAAACAGTTAACGCCATAAAATCTATGCCCCTACCAAATTTCAAAAGGATTGGTTAATTTTTGTTCGATTTATGGCATTAAAAGTATCCTAGACAAATTAAATGAAAAAGGGCGGAGCCACGCCCATTTTTAAATTTTCTTCTTTTTTTGTATTTTGTTGCACCATATCATTACTGGAGTTGAATCTTGACATAATTTACTTATATTACTTACTTACTTAATTGGCGCTTAACCGTCTAAACGGTTATGGCCGTCCAACAAGGCGCGCCAGTCGCTCCTTCGCTCCGCCAACCGGCGCCAATTGGTCACACCAAGGGAGTTTAAATCGTTTTAACCCTGGTCCTTCCAACGGAGTGGGGGCCGCCCTCTACCTCTGCTTCCATAGGCGGGTTCCGATAGAAACACTTTCTTGGCCGGAGCATCATCTTTCATTCGTATAACATGGCCTAGCCAGCGCAGCCGCTGCGTTTTAATTCGCTGGACTATGTTGATGTCTGCGTATAGCTCGTACAGCTCATCATTAAATCTTCTTCGGTACTCGCCATCGCCAACGCGTAGAGGTCCATAAATCTTTCGAAGAACTTTTCTCTCGAACACTCCCAAAGCCGCTTCATCTGCTGTTGTCATGGTCCATGCTTCTGCCCCATATAGCAGGACGGGTACGATAAGTGAATTGTAGAGTATGATTTTCGTTCGCCGAGAGAGGACTTTACTTTTCAATTGCCTACCTAGTCCAAAGTAGCATTTATTGGCAAGATTGATTCTTCGCTGGATTTCAGTGCTGATGTTGTTGCTAATGTTGTTGCTGGTTCCCAAATAAACGAAGTCTTTTACTATTTCGAAATTATGGCTGCCAACAGTAGCGTGGTTGCCAAGGCGCATATGCGCTGACTCTTTGCTCGATGACAGCAGGTACTTCGTTTTGTCCTCATTCACCATCAAACCCATCTTTACCGCTTCTTTTTCCAGCTTGGAGTAAGCAGAACTAACAGCGCGGGTGTTTAGGCCGATGATATCAATGTCATCAGCATATGCCAGTAATTGCACGCTTTTATAGTATATTGTTCCAGTGCGGTTAAGTTCTGCAGCTAGTATAATTTTCTCCAGCATCAAATTAAAGAAATCGCACGATAGGGGGTCACCCTGTCTGAAACCTCGTTTAGTTTCGAACGGCTCGGAGAGGTCCTTCCCAATTCTGACTGAGCTGATGGTGTTGCTCAACGTCATTTTGCACAGCCGTATAAGTTTTGCGGGGAAACCAAATTCAGACATAGCGGCATATAGGCAGCTCCTTTTCGTGCTGTCGAAGGCGGCTTTAAAGTCGACGAAGAGGTGATGTGTGTCGATTCTCTTTTCACGGGTTTTTTCCAAGATTTGGCGCATTGTGAAAATCTGGTCGATGGTAGATTTACCAGGTCTGAAGCCGCACTGATAAGGTCCAATCAGCCGGTTCATGGTGGGCTTCAATCTTTCACACAATACACTTGAAAGGACCTTATATGCGATATTAAGAAGGCTGATTCCACGATAGTTGGTGCATTTTGCAGTATCCCCCTTCTTGTGGACTGGGCAAAGAACACTTAGATTCCAACCGTTTCGTCCGCCCATATTTTGCTAAGAAGCTGCTGCATGCGCCTTACCAACTCCTCGCCGCCGAACTTGAATAGCTCCGCAGGCAATCCATCAGCGCCCACGGCCTTGTTGTTTTTCAATCTGGTTATTGCTATTCTAACTTCGTCATAATCGGGCGGGGGGACATATATTCCATCATCATCGATTGAGGGATCGGGTTCTTCATCTCTGCGCGGTGAATTGCTGCCTCCATTTGGGAGAGCAGAGAAGTGTTCCCTCCATAATCTAAGCACTCTCTGGACATCAGTTACAAGGTCGCCGTTTTCATTCCTACAGGAGTTTGCCCCGGTCTTAAAACCTTCCGTCTGTCGCCGTATTTTTTGGTAGAATTTTCGGGCGTTATTCCTGGTGGCTAGCAGCTCAAGCTCCTCGCACTCACGCCTTTCTGCTTTTTTCTTCCTGAAAAGGCGTCTCGCTTCCCTTTTCAACTCACGATAGCGTTCACACACTCCTCTTGTTGCGCTCGCTTTTAACGTAGCCCTGTAGGCAGCGTCTTTTCTTTCGGTTGCAACGCGGCATTCTTCATCATACCAGTTGTTTTTTCGTGGCCGCCGGTAACCAATTTTTTTCTCGGCGGCAGTATGAAGTGCTTTGGAGATATGCTCCCACTGCTCCTGTATTCCTTCAGGATGAGTTGTGCCCTCAGAGAGCAGGTGTGAGAGTCGAGTTGCGAAATCATTGGCAGTCTGTTGTGATTGAAGCTTTTCGACGTCTAGCTTTCCTTGTGTTTTTTGTTCCTTGTTTTTAGCCGCGTTGAGGCGGGTGCGTATTTTGGCCGCAACGAGATAATGGTCCGAATCGATGTTAGGTCCTCGGATCGTTCGCACATCTAAAACACTGGAGGCATGCCGTCCGTCTATCACAACGTGATCGATCTGATTGCGAGTATTTCGATCAGGAGACAGCCATGTAGCTTGATGTATCTTTTTATGCATGAACCTCGTGCTTGATATGACCATGTTTCGAGCACCGGCAAAGTCAGTCAGCCTCAGTCCGTTAGGAGAAGTTTCATTGTGTAGGCTGAACTTTCCGACTGTAGGGCCAAAAACACCTTCTTTGCCCACCCTGGCGTTAAAGTCGCCAAGCACGACTTTTATATCATGACGGGGGCAGCGCTCGTATGTGCGTTCTAATTGTTCATAAAAAGTGTCTTTCACCTCATCGTCTTTCTCCTCTGTCGGCGCATGGGCGCAGATGAATGATATATTAAAAAATTTTGCTTTTATTCGAATAGCGGCGAGACGCTCGTCCACAGGCGTGAACGCCAGCACTTGGCGACAAAGTCTCTCTCCCACCACGAATCCGACGCCGAAACTGCGCTTATTCGCATGGCCACTCCAATATATGTCACAATTTTTGATCTTCTTTCTTCCTTGCTTCGTCCAACGCATTTCTTGGATGGCGGTGATGTCAGATTTTGCTTTGACGAGGACATCAACCAGCCGGGCATCTGCACCAATCCCATTCAGGGAGCGGACGTTCCAGGTGCATGCCCTCAATTCATTGTCCTTCAAACGTTTGCGATGGTTGTCATCAATAGAGAGTGTATTTATCCGAGGCTTGTTGTTATATTTCATTGGAGTATGGTTTTACGTGGCGGGTCCCAAGCCCAGCGCACAACCCGCTCAGCGGGGGTGAAAATATTACTTGGCACGTTTATATATCGAGCCGCTTGCTCCAAGACAGACGCCCGCTTGCAGCCGCACCTAGAAGTGTACAGACGCTGCCGATGAAATCTCCCCCGGCTAGCCCTTAAACCGATTATGTCAGAGTGGCCTAGCCAGGTTGTCGCCTTCTCACATTAGCTCACCGCTAAACGGGTGTTTAGCGGCTACTCAAAGGATACTTGGCCGCAAGCGACCGGCAGTAGTGAGCTGCTTGAACCGCATGCAAAAGAATCGCTCTGGCCATTCCCAGGTGAATGGCGGTCAGAAGCTTTCCCCACTTTCGTGGACTTCTACACACGGCCCCACCCTCCTACTTATATACTGTAAAGATATTAAATTTTTTGTTAAAATTTTACTTTACAAAATTTTTTTTTTTAAAAGTGGGCGTGGTCCTTCTCCGATTTTGCTAATTTTTATTAAGCGTACATGCAGTAATAAGAGTAACGTTCCTGCCAAATTTCATCATGATATCTTCAACGACTGCCAAATTACAGCTTGCAAAATTTTTAAATTACCTTCTTTAAAAAGTGGGCGGTGCCACGCCCATTGTCCAAAATTTTACTTCTTTTATATTTTGCGTCATAAGTTCAACTCATCTACCAAGTTTCGTCGCTTTATCGGTCTTTTGTAATGAATTATCGCACTTTTTCGGTTTTTCGAAATTTTCGATATCGAAAAAGTGGGCGTGGTTATAGTCCGATATCGTTCATTTTAAATAGCGATCTGAGATCAGTGCTCAGGAACCTACATACCAAATTTCATCAAGATACCTCAAAATTTACTCAAGTTATCGTGTTAACGGACGGACGGACGGACGGACATGGCTCAATCAAATTTTTTTTCGATCCTGATTATTTTGATATATGGAAGTCTATATCTATCTCGATTCCTTTATATATGTACAACCAACCGTTATCCAATCAAACTTAATATACTCTGTGAGCTCTGCTTAATTGAGTATAAAAATGCGCGTCGGCATACCACCAACTGATCAACAGGAGCAACAGGAGAGCACTATGAGAGTTTCGCCTATTATTTAGTTAGTTTAATGTATTGCTGTTTGTGTAAAAATTTGTTTACCATTAGTGTGTTATCTTATCTGTCAACTGCCTGACAGGCTGTTCAATATGGCTACTTTTCAGCGTTTTGACAGGCTGTTCAATATGGCGGCGCCTATCTTCAGCGGGTGATAGAAAGAGATACAGAATGAGACAGCGATAGTCATTTACAAATCAGGTGATCCAATCACTTTGGAATTTTGATGTTTATGCAGAAGATATCACACTTAATTTAATATATATATATAAATAAAATCTATCCTGGTTTTAATCTGAATATATATGTATATGGCCTCGAGCTCGTTAAATATTTAAAATTTAAAAAAATTTTAAGTTAAACTGTTTTTATTGAAAACAATACTTACATTAAGTAATAATAATACTAAAAGCTAGAAAATAATTAGGTAGATCCTAGGTACTAGGCATCACCCTCCTCATCAATCTAAGGCGTTTATCAGACAATTAAATAAAAGCGTTGGGCGCGTGAAATTTCTAAAAATGTGAGGCGTAGCATAACCTTATTAAGGTTCAGTTGGTCTTATATATGACTATCGATAGAAATTTGACGCGTCCAACGCTTTTATTTAATTGTCTGATCAATGCCCTAGATATATGACGAGTTTGATGACTAGTACCTAGGACCTACCTAATTATTTTCTAGCTTTTAGTATTATTATTACTTCAAACATTACTTACAGTTTTTCAATAAAACCGTTTAACTAAAATTTTTTTTATAATTTTTTTTTCAAGTTTTTAGTCTTTATTTAATTGCTTATTATTTCTCATTCTATTTAGTTCATTTAGTTACTCATTATTACAAGGACTCTTTCCTGACAATTTGTTACAATGCAAGTCCTCAATACATAATCTTTCCAAAGACTTTACTCGACTCTGCGCTACGTATGCTTGTCCCTCCCCAACTCCAAAATATTTTGATGTCACTTCTACCGGACTGTCTTTAATATTTGTTCCAAGTATGAGCCAAATCGGACATCATAGGTGCTTTCTATTCATGTATGTATTATGTGTTCCAAATATGGACCAAATCGGTAGAGAAATGCGATTTTTTTGAATATATAGATCCTTGCGACACCTTGCAGCGATTTCTTTCTCAGGCCGTTTTCTATTCATGTATGTATTATGTGTTCCAAATGTGAGCCAAATCGGACCACAAATACGATTTTTTTTAATATCCCGATCCTTGCGCCACCTAGCGGCGATTTTTTTCACAGCAGTTTTCCATTCATGTATACATTATGTGTTCCAAATATGAGCCAAATCTGACCACAAATACATTTTTTTTAATATCTCCATCCTTGCGCCACTTAGCGGCGATGTTTTTCTTCATTTGGTCACTTTCTATTCATTTATGTATTGTGTGTTCCAAATATGAGCCAAATCGGACCACAAATACGATTTTTTTGAATATATCGATCCCTGCGCCACCTAGCGGCGATTTTTTTCATAGGTCGCTTTCTACTCATGTATTTATTATGTGTTCCAGATATGAGCCAAATCGGACCACAAATGCGATTTTTTGAAATATTTCGATCCATGCATTTTTTTCTTATTTTTATTGCATTGTCATCGGGTTCTGAACTATATTCCAAGTTTCAAGCTTGTGGCTTATCGGGAAGTTACTTACATTTTAATTACAAAATTCGTTCCGGCCGGCCTGTCAAGTCAAGCTAAATAAAACCGTTTAAAAACAAATGTTGCAGCACAAAAAAGCATATCCCAAAGGCGGCCTTAAACTGTGACTGAAAAGCTCAGTAGTTTAACTGGAGTTTAAATTTGACTAGAGTTTAAGCAAACTTAGTTTAAGCTTAGGTTAACCAACTACTGCGTTGATAGTCATAATTAAGACCAACTGAACCTTAATCAGGTTATGTTAGTTACGCCTAACATTTTTAGAAATTTCACGCGCCCAACGCTTTTATTTAATTGTCTGATCAACGCCCTAAAGTGGAGTCTAATGCGGCAGTTACCCACCGACGTGTGCCGTACGTAAGGACGTTTGTCGTACGAAGCACGTTGGACCGAACTCTCAAGCCCGTAGGAATCAATGTGTACGTCTGTGTACATGTACATAAAATATTTGTGTGTGTATTGTTTACAGATAAGCACTGTTGCCATTGTCCATTTTGCATGTATGCTTATGGAAACATCAACTTTTTCCAATTTAATTTTTGATATTGTAAAAGGCCGGAATACATATTAAATAAGTATAAATAGATTAAATATTTATAATCAGCACTTTTACATAATTATTTCGAATTATTTCCACAATTTTTCAAACTTTAATTAGGCGTTTTTGCATAAAATTGCAAACGGTCAAAAATTAGCGCACAAAAGTTTACTAGGCAACTCTGTCTAGTGAGAGAGCGATCAGCTGACACGTTCTTACGGAAAAAATCAAAATTGTTTTGATTTCTACGTTCCGGGCTACGTACGTACGGGCGTTGCACGTCGGTGAGTTTTCGTTTACATTGCACACTCATAAGATAGGTCGTGTCAGCTGACACGTTTTTTCTACGTACGTTCGTGGGCATTGTAAATTTTACCAAGTAGCGCAACTAACAGCTGACCGGTGAAATTCGCACATTCACACGCACAGTTCTCGACTCAATTTCAAAAAAAAACTTTAGATTATTTAGCTTAAATTTTAAAGTGAGATAAACCTTACCAATTGATGTATAAATAGAATATATAGGGCGTATTTGTTGTTATTAAAAGAAGCTTTTTATTTATATTAAAGTTTTTAACATTTTTTTTTTTCAACTTTAATTTAACAATTTCATGCGTTTTTAAAGCATTTTCGTGCATTGCAATACAACCATGTGCATATACGTTTTGACATTGCATTTCATACACGTTCGTATTTGCCAATCTCATTGTATCTAAATTCGTAAACAATGACTGCCATTATTCGGTGCGATTCTCGAAAAATTTTATTATTTTTGTGAAATTTTATACTTAATCTGTGGTATTGTGGCGGTCAAAAAGGTTTTATGCAACAATATTTTGCCTCACAACGCGACAATGTATTTCGTAATGTCGAAGTACTTATATGTATATGTTTTGATGTGGAAGCTTGCATTTGAGAACACGGTTGCCACTTATTCCATTTGGAATAAAAATGGTCCCTTCCAACCCCATATGGTACGCTGGTCCCTTTTTCTAAATTTTGGTTTTTTCGGCACAGTTTTGGGACGCTTATTTCTTTTTCACTTAAACTGAAACAAAAATTCAAATTATGCTAATAAAATTTTCCGCAAATCTATTATCCACATATAATTTTCAATTTACTGCAATGGAATTCTTACCACGAAAATTGCTCTATCTATAAAATGTAGCAGAACAAGGACATTTCACCCGGTAGATAATTTAGGCAAGGCATTAAAAAGGAAAGTGGTGAATGTTCGGGCAAACACATTGTCATTAATTTTTGATGAAACAACGGACTTATCAGAAAAAATACTTGTTTTAGTGGATAGATATTTCGATCGGTATTCAATTATTACACAGTTGAAACTTTTAGGACGCTTGATTTTTAGTCTGAAATCCAACTCACACTTACTGAATCTAGGCTCTGGTATGAAGTTTAAACTGTTAGAGAAAAAGTAAACATCTATAAAAATAGCATTAACAACACTGCTTAGTTTTATTTACGATTTACTGAGTTTGCCACAAAGCAAATTTTTTAACCGTTCTTTAATAAAACCTAACTGCGCTATGGACTTTATTCCATTGCAATCAAGCAAAACTAGGTTCACAACGTTTGGTTGGTGAAAGACAAAGATTAATCCTAGCAATGTGAACATATAATACCTAAAGGTGCACTTTCTTTTTGTTTGTGCAGTTTGAATTAAAACAAGTTTCTACTTTATGAAAATTGTATATATTAAACCATTGAAACATCCCAATTGTTTTTATACGAATAAAAAACCTAAAATTTGGTCCTCTTTTTTGAGATCTGGTCTTTTTTTCGATGCATTTTGGGCCTAAATGAAAACATAGTTTAGCAACCGTGTTTGAGAACGCATGTGACAAGGTTGCATTTTTCAGAACTAATTTTCTTTTTAAATAATGAAATAGTAGTATGGAAGCGACAGCCATAGTAGTAGACATGTATGTGAATATTAGCAAAGTTTAAAAAACAGAGCATTTTTTCTTTGAAAATAATCTAATGGAAGATGCACACGAGCCGTATCTTCAAAGACGCGTATTAGGTACAGCATAAGAAATCTTGAGGCGTAGAAAATCGTAGCTGCATTCCATATTTTGTACGCGTGTACGAAGCTATGTCTCGTGTGTATCTTGCCTAAGTTTAGCTTTTTACGAGATCCAACGTTTTTAATTAATAATGATATATAACACGTGAAGCAACTAAGCTTAAGGTGACTTTTGAGTCGTTTTGACACTTGCGTTGCGTCTACATCTGACTTTGAACACACGCGCTTTAATTGCTTCAATCTGTAAGCAACCCACCGCCAACGTCAAAGCAAAACACAAATAATTAAGAACTTAGGGTTCTTCTTGAAGTTTCCTGAATTTCTTGAAAAATATAAGAATTTCTATCGCCGTTCAACTAAATAAAAAACATAATTTTGTATTCATGTCGATTTCGTGATCGATCAGAAGAGACGGTGGAACATATCCCTCTGGAACGCGACGCAATCTGATGAGGGCACAATAGATCAACGGTCGCAGTGCAATCCCCAATAAATTTTCTATCTATCTTCATGTTATAAAAATAGTTGTATTTCCTTTTTCCTCATGTGAGAGGGGAACTTTTACCGTCCGTTATTTTAAAGTAACCCTTATTTGACGAATCACTGAGCGATTTCTTATGCATATGTATAAAATGCAAGCAATTTAGGAAATCATTTTTATTATATAAAATTAGTTTGACATATCAGATTTGTCAATATTATTTTAGTCCTGCTACTTTTAACACATTTATAATATTTAAGAAGAACATTTAAGAAGTAAGAAACATGATTAATGCTTACATTAATACGTATTTCATATATTTTCATTGAGGAATAAGTTCGTAAAAATAAAAAGCACGTTTTTATAAAGTGCATGTGAAGCTCCATATATAAAATGAGTAATAGAAGGAACATTGGTTTATATATTACATTTTTAAAATGAAAATAATTGAATAAAAAACTAATAGAATGAATGGTAGTTTGTATATTATATTTTTAAAATGAAAATCTCCTGCTAAAAAAGGAGCAAAGCCTAACTACATTTTTTCATTTTCGTACTTAACTACACTCCCTTTTGTGATTCAGGATTTCGGCAAATTTTGAAAAAACTCCGAACATCAATTCCTTCATTATATGACATTCGACTACCTAGTCCACTGCCTTCCACTCTATTCGCAACATAAGCTCTATTTAAGCTGCCAAACTATATAGTAAACAATGTTCGTGGGTAACTACCGCATTAGTTGCCAAGTTTACGTCAAGTCAAGTCTATGCTAAGCATCATTGTTTACTATATAGTTTGGCAGCTTAAGTAGAGGTTATGTTGCGAATAGAGTGGAAGGCAGTGGACTAGGCAGTCGAATGTCATATAATGAAGGAATGGTGTTCGGAGTTTTTTCAAAGTTAAAAAAAAACTGATAAAAGTTTTAATATAAATAAAACTATTGTTTTAATAACAACAAAAACGCCTTATATATTCTATATACATAAATTCGTAATGATTATCTCACTTTAAAATTTGAGTTAAATAATCTAAAGTTTTTTTTTGAAACTGAGTCGAGAACTGTGCGTGTGAATGTGCGAATTTTCACCGATCAGCTGTTAGTTGCGCTACTTGGTAAAATTTACAATGCTAAGCATTGTTTACTATATAGTTTGGCAGCTTATTTTAAGGTTATGTTGCGAATAGAGTGGAAGGCAGTGGACTATGCAGTCGAATGACATATAATGAAGGAATGGTGTTCGGAGTTTTTTCAAAGTTAAGAAAAAATGATAAAAGCTTTAATATAAACTAGCAGACCCGGCAGACGTTGTTCTGCCCTAAATTTGGTCTATCTGCATACATTTTAGTAAGCTTTTTCCGTCTCTGCCCGCCATCCTCTTCTGTTTTTCCTAATCCTTTATTCACTCCACCCTCAGTTTTTTTCGCTTCATCTATCTCTATTTTCGTCTCATTCTATCTCTTTCTCAGTCTTCTTCTCTCTTCTCTCTCTCTAGTTTTTCTTATTCTTGTTCATCCCTTATTGCCAGTCCCAGAGGTTGGTATGTATATTGTTCCAGTCCCATTCCGAGTCCCAGCCCCAGTCCTAGTCCTAATCCCAATCCCAGTCCATCTCTGGTCTACTTCCTGGAAAAAAGGATAGTAAATACTAATATAGGCAAATTTATATACCAAATTTCAGGCAAATCGAATAGGACGTAGGTAAATACGTATGTTGGTATTATTAATTCATGTCTTAATTTCGGTTACGCATGCATATTTATCAGTTTTGCTAGGTTGATGCGAATAAATCGAATATTACAATGCAAATTGCTTTAAAGCTCTCAGCAACAGCTTTCGTTTGATATTCACATTACACACACATTCTAGGGGTATCCAGGTCCACGTTTTAGCCTATATCCCGAGACCTTTTCGATGATAAATTTGCCCTTGAATATATTGGAAAGAAAGTTGCAGTTTATAACCAGTTATTGAATTAAACTATGAATAAAAGTGCATACATATCTGTACACCCCTGTGTGGACAACGAAAGCACCAAAATTTAAGAGAATTTCACTTAAATGTATTTTTCTCATTAAATATACATAGTTGTGTTAATTTTCGAAAAAATCTCAAATTTTTGATATCATATTACATAGGTCTCTTAAGCCCACTTGCTAAACAAAAATTTATATTTTGAGCTCAGAGTTGACGTCAAATGAGGGTTTAAATTCATACATTTTTGAACAATTTTTCAAATTAACTCTAAGCTATAAATTTAACTTGCCATTCATCAAGTGGGCCTTAAAGTATCTATCATAGTACAGGGGGCCTACTCTGTATTGCGATGCGAAAGAAAAAATACGCGAAATCGCAAAATCGGTACTCTGTATCTTGACATTCGCATGTATATTTTGACTTTCGCATTCACATTTTGCCCATTCGCAATTTTTCTCCCTTTTCGCATTGCCGGCACTCTGTAAAGCGAAAGCGAATGTCAAACAGCATTCTTTTTCGCATTTTTCTTGCTACAAGTAATAGGCATTCGCATTGTTAAAATATGTAAGTATTAATTGATGATTTTATAAATTGATATCTTTATATTCATTTAAAAATATATAGGACAACTCAAAAAACAAAACAAACACAAAAGCAACAATTTGTAATCCTAGTGGACTTAAAATACATAAATAAATAACAATTAAATCGAAACCACTTTTTTATAAAGCATTTCTATTTGAAATCATGTCATTTTTTATTTGTTCTCTGATACAACTAGCAATATTTCTCATTCTATGATTTTCCACGTATTCTGTATTTATCACGTTCACTTCTTCCAGTTCAATTTCTGAACTGGGAGGATTTCTTCATTTAAATCAATCCTTTCTTCATTTAAATGGTTCCATAATGCTACAGAATCCTTTTTTTAATTTGTTCAACAAAAATTAATCGTTTGCCGAAATTGTAATCGCCTTGTTTCTTTTGTTCTCTTTCTTTGAGTTTGGTTAGTGATGCATACTCAAGCAAAAAATTAGCGAAAAATAAAAAAGCGACATTGTTAGCGATGCGATAGCGCTACAGAGTTCCAATTACCTTTCGCATCGCAATTTATTTTCGCATCGCACTGCCTTTCGCATCGCAATACAGAGTAGGCCCCCAAGTCTACAAGTAGGATATGTAGCAGCACGCACATACACAGCCACGCTCACCTGATAAAATGCTTGTTCTTGTTCGTTTTTTTTTTGTGGATGTTATTTGGCACTGTTGTTCTTCTTAGGTCCAAGGAAAATGTAGTAGCTGGCAACGAAAGCCGCGCAAAATCGTAAAATTACAAAGAAATATCCTTATGTACTTTCAAACGAGCACTTAATTACATCTCTCTTTAAAATCCATATGTTTTGGACAATTTTAATTAACAAATTGTGATACTTTATTACCGGGGACGATCGCTAAAACACGACCAAAACCGTCGGGGGAGGTATTAATAGACTCGTTTTTGCCTCGCTTCCAATAATTCGAATACTTTTTCGTTTTTTGGACTATTCATAACGGGACAAAACGCGTCTTTTCATTTCTCTTTCCACATTTTTGGACGGGTTATTGCAGTCGGCTTCGGTTTTAAACTGTTTTTGGCGGACAACTTTTGAACGGGTAGAAAAACTTAGCACCCGTGTTTGTATTCTTAATACTGGAATAACTACGCGTCCTCAGATACCCCAATTCAAGACTTTTGTATAATTTTCTGTAGGACCCATATAGGTGCACTACATTTTCATACTAAAATCGTTCAAGAAATTTACCATCACAGCAACCCATATCTGATATTCCGCTCCTTTTTTTGTTTCCCCGTGTCGTTTTCCACGACAGCAACCCCGGTAATTTTGACACTTCGTTCAGTGTCAAACGCATGTTCCACTGAGTTCCACAATGATACTGACCGAAGTATCAAACGGCAATGTGTCAGAAAGAGAAACAAATTGTTTCCTTCTCATACATATCATACTTGTAAACCTGTACTATGGTATCTATTCATTGAATATTTACTCTAAAATTACCGATATTAAATTTATCGAGGAAATATTGTAGCTGACATCACGCGACTAAATTACCTTGAAAGTCGGCATAAAGTCATTATGTATTATATTAGTTGCGCTAAACGACGTCATTTGGAAGCACGAATTATATGCTTGTATATTTAAAAAAAAATGCTTCGATTGTCCTGTTGCTCCGGACATCAATGAAATCAAAGGCTCAGGTGGAGCCTGCAATACCGGCAGTTTAATTTTTCCGTTTGCACAGCACAACCCCACTGTTTCATTTTTGAATTTTTTCGCACCACCATATTGAAAATTTTTGTTCATTGTGCCAATGACAATGGATGTGTGTGAACCGTAATCAACTGCGGAATCGTATTCGGGTTTGTTTGTCTACGAACACGAACATTCAAATTGTAACGTTCACTCCTCTCATTAGATCGATTACGAGCAACCGCACTACGCTGCATCCTTAATATATCACTTCTATCACGTTCTTCCCTTCCTTCTTCACTTCGAGCGGAACGTAACCTTGCATTTCGGTCATGTCTGCCTACATTAAATCGTTCGCGTTGTTCTTCTGAGCGGTTAGACAAACGTCTAGCATTACGGGTACGACGACCGATATTGTGTCGTATTGGGGGCATAATTAGTGCTCACTGAAAAATTAACTTTAAACTTGAGAAAAAATAACCAAAAATGTATTATTATCAGCACAAAAACACAATTCACTTTTTATTTATAAAATTTATTTAATACCTGTCAATCACTGAATCCAATGTTTACTATTTTATAATTATAAACTTTTATTTAGTTTCACTTTTGTTGTCTGTAATGGAATCTTGCACGTTAAATTTGATACACTTCCCGGTGTCCGATTGAGCTGAAATTTTGCACACATGTATAACTCCGATGACAATGCAATATTACTTTGTTAGAATTCGATAAATTAATCGATAACACAGTTATCGGTAAAGATTTGTATTTACTTTGGCATAACAGCCTAAGTCCCATACAAGCCCGCCGGTACCTATCCGTGGATTGTGATATTTGGACGTGGTGAATCACGTGTGTCACGCGTGGTGAATCTCAACGCTTGCGAAAAGCGGAGACACAACCCTCTGTTGTATTTCTGTGTATAACCAACATAGCTGAATTTTTAAGGCTGTTTAACTCTGTAATCTTTTCTGTAATTTATTTTGCTTTTGGAAAAATTACCTATTTGAAAAAAGCTGGCTGAAAAATATTGGCATAACAGCTTAAGTTAAATCAAGAATGGGAAATCTTGGAAAATTTGAGCAGATGTGGCAATTTCGCGCGTCCATTGGACGAAATATTGACAATCTGCTGATCATCGCTAGGAAATTAGCGACATTCCATCAACTAAGCAGCACTTTAGCAATACTACTGTTATTATTTGGCCGCTCAAACACACATATATTAATTGTGCATTAAATCTAAAATATACAAATACACCATAATAATTTACACGGCCAAAGCCATAATAATTTACACGGGTCATCTATTCTTTCTCTGAGTCAAAATCTGAACTACCAGCGCTACCGTCAACAGCTCAGTGTCATCATTGCCAGTAGCGCCAATAACACCAAACTCGTGCCTGACACACAAAAGTCGTTTCACTCAATAGCGCAAGTAAAATGTACTACGCACTCACTACTAAGTAGCGTCAAAAATTAGAACAATTAGGACTGTGATATAAACTGTAAGATTTAATAATTTAGGTGTAAAGTTTTAATGTTAAAAATATATAATTATGTACAATATAGATTTTTTTTGTCGCAGACGAAAAAGCCTAATTATCGTTTAAGCTTACAATGAACTTATAAAGTGTTATATTTCTTTAGAGTCAATTTATTGTTTACTTTTAGTTAATTTTATTAACCAAAATAATAAAAGCTTATTTTTAAAAAAGTTTTTTTTTTTCTTTAATTTTATTTTTAAATATTTTTTAATCGATAAATGTATTTTCTAAATTTTCCAATGTGTACTATGTTTTAAAAATATCTCAATCATTGCATTTTCTTTTTAAGTTTCCGCTGGTTCACATGTACATACATACTTATTTTTTAATTAATACGCGAACTAATTGCAATGAGAGAAGAAAAAACGCAAACCCGATGAATTATGCATGACAATTACAATTACTTGTGGTGGGGTGAAGTGTGATGAGGTGAGGTGAGCTACGGTTAAAAGAGGTGAGGTGAGGTGAGGTGATGTGGGGTGTGGTGAGGTGAGATGAGGTATCTATCATTAGGAATGTTTCCTTTCAAAGCGCTGACGCATGTTCCAAACGCAAACCAAATTGGCCCAACAATTTAGTAGTTTGGTGGCATACAAAGTACTGAAAACGCAGTAAATTTGCGAAATCATGTGGTCATCCCTGGGGCCCTATTCGCTAACTGTGAGTTTTAAAGTGTACACAAGGAATTATGTAAACTTTGAAATTCTGATTCTGTAAAGGAAAACTGTGAAAAAAAATCACTGATAAAAACTTCATGAGTTTTTTTGGCAGCCAGTGTACACTATTGTGACATTCAAAACTCATACGCACTGTTGCAGAATGACTTTTTTGTTTTCATGGCGTTTGATGAATATTTTCTCACTGACATAAGACTTTTACGTTCAACGCTCATTCAGCAAAACAATGTGCAAAATAATTTACAGAATCGCATGAAAATTTAACGTGTAAGTTGTGTGGGCAAATGAGTTTTCACTGAGTGTACATTTTTCAGTTTTTCACAGTTAGGGAATTGACCCCAGGTCCACATTTTGGTCGATATCTCTTTAAAAGGTTCACATATTATTAATACCTTTAATTTAATACCCATATCGTATAAAAGCATCCTGGGGTCACCCCTAGTCCACAGTTTGATTGATATTCCGGGAAGTGGTTCTCGTATGAACCCGGTTTCACCTCCTTTTTACAACTGACGTCAATACCTATCATTTGATACCCATATGGTACAAAGATATTCTTTGACCTATATCTCCAAAAGCCAGGGTCGGGTCTCCAGCGCCACCCCGGTTGTCAATTTATGGTAGGAACGTTTTCCATTAAAGCGCTGACGCATGTTCCAAACACAAACCAAATGGGTTCAGCGGTTTGGTAGTTTGGTGGCGTACAATGTACTGAAAGCGCAGGAAAAATGCGAAATCGTGAGATCTCAGCTTTCCGCATTTTTCGGCCGCAAAATCAAACATTTTTGAATTATTTTTTATCTATAAACCCTCCACAAAGAAGGTCCAAAAAACTAATTTTTACAGAATTGAGATCGGCTTAGCCATTTGGGCAGGCATCGCGGTCGTACGATAGACATTTCATGTTTATATATATAGATCAAAATATTGTTTTAATAACACCAAAAACGACTTATATATTCTATATACATAAATTCATAAGGATTATCTCACTTCAAAATTTTAGCTAAATAATCTAAAGTTTTTTTTTTGAAACTGAGTCGAGAACTGTGCGTGTGAATGTGCGAATTTTCACCGATCAGCTGTTAGTTGCACTACTTGGTAAAATTTACAATGATGCTAAGTATCAGTAATGGGCCCTATAGCTTTGTTCAGATTGTCAAAATCTGCGTGTTGGTATTATGCGAATGGCATGGAATAAGAACATAAAAACTTGTTGACCATTATTTGCTTAGTGCAAAGTTAAATTAAACTCCACTATTTCGGCTCAACGGTTCGCTAAGCACCTTAGCTTCTTCAGGAGCGAAACTGAATTTATTTAGTAATGTACACAAAAACTTTATAAACATAAAAGATATGCGGCGGAGATGTCAATTGTGTCCTCCTTTTTATTAACAGTTCTTTCTCTATTTTGCATAATTCTTAAGCTGCAAGTATGCACCGAAGTGTGTCGTACGTACGGCCGTTTGTCGTACGAACCACGTTTGACCGAACCCCAAGCCCGTGGGAATCATGTGTGCGTCTGTGTACATATACATAACATATTTGTGTGTGTATTGTTTACAGCAAAGCACTGTCGCCATTGACCAGTTTGCATGCATGCTTATGCAAACATCAACTTTTGGAATTACAATTTTTCATGGTGCAAATGGCAGAAACAAATACTGAATAAGAATTTCTAGTTAATTTATTTGTAACCTCCAATTTTATATACACCCCTATTCTGCATTTCGATTACGTTCCCGTTCTACGCTACGCTTTAATCGAAGTTGGGTATTCTGCATTACGACGGAAACGTAACGAGAAGAGGAAGAGCAAATGATTTTTCGAAATCAGCTGTTTGTACGGAATGTGTGAAAATTAGAACAGAAATATTAATTGGAGCACATTTTTTGTATGAATACAGATTAATTTTGGAACACTCCTATACTCCTAAAGGAGTATTCCTTACACTATTTATGGAGTACCCTTCAAAAAACGTGAGTACTCAATAATGTAAGGAATACTCCTTTGGGAGTATAGGAGTGTTCCAAAACTAATCTGTATTGATACAAAAAATGTGCTCCAATTAACATTGCGATGTGCTAGGAGTATTCCATAGAGTACATACGTGAGAGTACTTTCCAAAGTACTTTCACTGTAGTACTCCATGGAGCACCCACAGAGGATCATACGCCAAAGTACTAAAGAGGAATTGTGTCGGAAAGAATTATCGGAGTAAATTTAATTTAAAATGAAAGTAAATGAAGAGGGGCAATACAACTTTTATATTTTTTACTACGAATATTCTAATGTTATTTAGCATTTGCGTGAATAAAGAAACTAATATTTCTCTATACTATAGTATGTATACATAAAACCAGCGCGCGGTTGCATTTTATCAGAGTTGCCATAGTAAAATTTTATTATCAGTTATTTGTATGCAATATTTTACTTTTGGCAACTCTGTTCGATCGTCATCGTGTCGTGATCATGGTCGTTAAAAAACGAGCAATGATCGGCTGATGGTGGTCCGCAAACGCATTGCAAAGGAATATTGTTAGAGTACTCCAACATGAAGAAGATGAAACACGTAATCCAACAATTTTTGCAGGGTATTCGCGTTTTTTGAAGGGTTGTTGTACCTATATCTATTTTATTACATTTTTCGTTTTCCGTTCCTTCACACGGTATTTCGTATATTATATTGTTGTGTTGTGAAAGGCCGATAGGGCTTTTTGTTTTAGTGAAAATACTTTGTAGAGTTCGATTTGATTTATAAGCCAAGCATGTGTTATTTTTGTTGTATGGTATATCAGAACCGAAGTTTTCTGTTAATTTTGGTATGTAAGTCTCACTGAAGAATTTCTTCGTTTGGCTTGCAGTGTTTGTTGTTGAGAATCTGCTACTTTTGTTTTCTATTTGTGCTATCTTCTGCTGTATAAGATTTTGTATTAGGGTTTGCGGGTAATTATTGTTTTTTAAGATCTCACGGATTTTATTTATGTTGACATTCTAAAATTGTTTATGGCTAATATTTAATACTTTTTCGATTAATTTGGATGCCGTGTGGACTTTGTATTTGAACGGTTGGGCTGACAGAAAATTTATGAGGCGCACCGATGATGTTGGTTTCGTATACCAATCTAATACTAATTCCTTTTCCATTCTGTGGATTCTTATGTCCAGAAAGGGAATATTGCCGTTCTGCTCTATTTCAGAAGTGAATTTTAGTTTGCTATGGAATTTATTTAATGTGTCTAATATAAAGTTCAAATCAAGTAAGTTTTTTACTAAACAATCTGTTTGCTTAATTCTAACCGAAATTTGTTTTAATAACTTTCTTTTATGTACATTGTTGTTGTGATAAAATTACTTGTTTGTGATAAAAATTACTAAATAAATTCAGTTTCGCTCCTGAAGAAGCTAAGGTGCTTAGCGAAACGTTGAGCCGAAATAGTGGAGTTTAATTTCACTTTGCACTAAGCAAATAATGGTCAAACAGCTATTTATACTGCTGTTAAACACATAATTGACCGGCTATCTTTTAATTACATAAAAACTTGTGTTGCAAGAAAATAATGCCAATGTGTTGGTTGCATTTTGCCTTTGCCATCTCCTTTTGACAATCCAAACTCCAGTGAAATGAAAAAATAAAATCAGCTGATGAGATTAGCCTCCCATATAGTTGAACCATGTATACAAGGTGGCAGCACAGTGACAGCTGATTTGGAGTAGTCATCGATTTACAAAAACAAAGTACATGGAAGTTTTATTTATGTCTGTAGGTAGTATGTCGCCGTGCTACCACCTTGTATGGTTCCGCCATGATGTATTGTATGGCAAAAGTAGTGGCCACAAATCACGCACAAAAGATTGTGCATTCGCGAGCATTGTAAAGCCTACAAGTAGGATATGTAGCAGCACGCACATACACAGCCATGCTCACCTGATGAAATGCTTGTTCTTGTTCGTTTTTTTTTTGTGGATGCTATTTGGCACTGTTGTACTTCTTAGGTTCAAAAAAAGTGTAGTAGCTGCTAGCAAAAACTGCGTAAAATTTTTATTGTAAAATTACAAAGAAATATCCTTATTTACTTACAAACGAGCACTTAATTACATCTCTCTTTAAAATCCATATGTTTCGGACAATTTTAATTAACAAATTGTGATACTTTATTACCGGGGACGATTGCTAAAACACGACCAAAACCGTCGGGGGAGGTATTAATAGACGCGTTTTTGTCTCGCTTCCCACAATTCGAATACTTTTTCTCTTTGGACTATTGATAACAGGACAAAACGCGTCTTTTCATTTCTCTTTTCACAGTTTTGGACGTGTTATTGCAGTCGACCTCGGTTTCAAACTGTTTTTCGTGGAGAACTTTTGTACGGGTAGAAAAATTTAGCACTCGTGTTTGTATTCTTAATAATTTTCTGTAGGACCCATATAGGTGCAGTACATCTTCATGCTAAATTCGTTCAAAAAAATTTACCATCACAGCTACCCATATCTGATATTCCGCTACTTTTTTGTGTCCCTGCGTCGCTTTCAACGACACAAACCCCGGTAATTTTGACACTTCGTTCAGTGTGAAACGCATGTTCCACGCAGGTTCCACGCTAGTTTGAAACTGACCGAAATGTCAAACTGCAGCGTGTTAGAAAGAGAAAGGAATTGTTTCCTTCTCATACGTATCATACTTGTAAACCTGTACTATGTTCACGAGTTCAAAATTGCTTCGTTCTGCACATCTACGTCACAGTTTCCTGCTTGAGCGAAAGAAAGAAAGAAAGAAAAAACAAGAGCTAGAAATTACGTATAAATTGCCCACAAAAAACAGCTGATCTTTTGTTTACATGCGCAATGCGTAATCTTCTGTATGTGATTTGTGAGTAGTGGCTATTTACCAGGTATGCACCCATGGTTCAACTATATACAGGCTGGCTTATCTGTAAAGCAACAAAATATGTCTGTTCAAATTGTCAAAATCTGTGTATTGGTGTTGGTGCGAATGGTATGGAATGGAAACATAAAACTTAGCAGTTTTTGTATGTGTAAGTAAAATGTTGCCAATGTGTTGGTTTCATTTTGAGTTTGGCATCTCCTTTCGACAATCCCTTCGACCATGCAATGACATAAATGAAATCAGCTGATGAGATGAGCCAACCTGTACATAATTGAACCATGGTATGCACCTTAACGTTAAGCTAATCGTTTATCAAAAAATTTCCACCGTTTCCGTTGAAACACTTCGAAATATTATCGATAAAGAAATTATCAAGATAAATTGTGTCTCGTTTTTAACCGAAACGAAACGCTTTCGTTAACGTTAAAAATATTAACAAAAACGTGATACTTTATGTTTGAAATGTGCCATGGTGAAGCCGTGGTGGTAACAGCGAGCGGACATACACACACAAACTCCATGTAATTTGTTTGTGTAATTTGTTGGTGGTAATGTCAAAAATACTTTGAGAAATGTTCGTACTGTCAAAATTCATGAGAAAAGTTGCAATCAGCTTGGCTAATGGTTTCACCTTTAATGACTCCGCCATCAATCAGCTTTGCCAGCATAGTTTGAAATTAATAATCAACATAAACGATTTGATTTCGTTTTGATATGGCAGAAAACGAAAAAAAATCATTTCGTTAATTTGACGTTCTTAACGTTAATAAACGAAACGAAATGACTTTGTTTCGTTTATTAACGTTAATTATCGTAACGAAATGATATCGGTTCGTTGGTTAAGCATGCCTGCTATTTACCCCGCGCTCCAAAGCGAATGTTCTCTGCATTTGCATTCAGCGAAAATTTTTACAGGTGCACTTGCATGTATATTGTTGTTACATTACCTATGGAATGCAGTGAAAATTTGCTGTGCAATGATACAAGATCATGTGAACATGATCGTGAGCTGCCCTTGAAGATACATCTAATAATTTGGCTTATTTTTCCATTAGTGCACCATAAAAGTGCATCCACACTAAACGTGTCGTGTCGTCCGACTGTCGCTATGTGTGAATGGTGCCATAAGAATACAAGGAAGGAATATTTTGTCACTACGTGTAGCGTCGATTAGTGTGCACGTACTTTAAGCAATTCTGAGTAAAATACAATTTTTTTTTTTTGTAATGGAGTTTTCCTTTTTGATAATAATCACCCCAATAAGGTTATTAAGCCAAAGAGTATATATTTGTTAAGAGGCGTCACTCGATACTTTTGTTGTTGCCAAAGAAGCACCACGACATGGTTTGTCATCTCGAATGTGATTCTCAAGGAAGTTTTGTTTAGTTTTCTTTAACTGCATCCTATATATTTATGCGGTGAAGTGACTTTGCATAATTACGATTTTTGGAAAATAAATTAATTAATTAATTTAATACAACACAAATACCCCACGAAAATGTATAGAAGGCGTTTTTATAAATACATCTGACATTTTCTAGAATTGGATTAGGTCCACCTTTTTTTGGAGTTCAGAGTTTTGATAAATTAATGGGTCCGGGGTGCGAACAAAAACTTGAAGACTCTTTAAGATACAAAATTTAGGGTAATTCTTTACTTTAGCTCACAACTACTAAAACTCGTCCAAAAATATCGGGAGAGGTGTCAAAAGACGTGCCTTGGTTCCAGGATCACGAATCCGAAATATCATTTATTTTCGGAGATATTTGCAAACAAACAAAATCGTGAATTTTCATGTGGTTATTGTAATTTTGATGATTTTGTGTACACACAAAAAAACTTAGGGTAAAAGTGTTTTGCGCGGATATAGTTTTGGCTCCAAACCGGTGCTGAACACACCCAGGGTACTTTTTATAAGCGTAGCCGCAGGCCGCCAATGCAGACAAGTGTTCTGCGAAAAAATACTATATATCATACCCCGTTTTCGGAGCGCTCCGGGGCCATTTTTCGGTTTTTTGGAAATATCTTTTCACAGAAATAAAATTTTTAATTTCCGCTTTCGGATTCGTGGCCCTGGGATCGTGTCTTTTGACACCTCGTCCGATATTTTGGACGAGTTTTAACAGTTGTGAGCTAAAGTAAAGAATTACCAAATTTAGTTTTTCATTATTTTATTAAAGCGTGGTGCTTTAATGAAATATTTTACCAATTCTTTCTTAAAAATATTAAATCAGGAATTCTCATTCACTACGAACAGATACTAACACCCCTATTATGAACTCATACGATACACGATAAACGCTTGCAATCTGTTCTACCGTATAATGAAATAAATTCTAGCGTGTGAAACCCGAGCGTTAGCGTTTATCGTGGTATTGTCATACGCTAACTATCGCATAAGCTGTTCAATTTTCTACGCTAGCTATTTTTCCACGATATGTTGGGAACTATTTAAATAGAAGTAAATATAAAATTATTACATAATCCAAAAGAATCCAACTATTGCCTCATTCCTAACACTCTGTTGCAACACCCTGGGCAAGAAACCTTAATGTGGCACAAACCTTCAAAATATTTGGGATGGGTGACCTATTTTTACGGGCGCGCAAACTGCCTTCTATCTCTGTTAAGACATACTCTGGCAACAATTTTGTTTATTTAACTTTTTCTTTACTTTTAGTATGTCAAGTACTAAAGAAGATTGGAAGCATCTCTCAATTTTCTTCTTTTTGTGGGTTCTATGCAAGTTTCGTCAATTTGTTCATTTGAGTTTATATAAAAGGTAACAGAGGTTGCATAAAACATTTTATTATTACAGCTTTTAGAAACTTTTGCCACTTTTACGTACAAGACAAATGAATTGTTAGTATTTATGTTTTATTTTGCTATCTGTTTCGTATAGATTCAGAAAAATGTGTAAACTAAACTCTGCCGTCATTCATAATTGAACATCTATTGGGCGTGTGGAAATCGCAATATGAAAGCTGATGTTTTACGATACGCTAGCTAGCGTTTATCGTCTATCGTATGAAAATTCATAATAGGGGTGTAATATAAGCTGTGTTTTTTTTACACGAGTATACGTTTCGTTGACGAGTGAAAAAAAAACGCCTATCCTCGCTTAGATAATGCTTAGGAGACCCATCTAGCGGCTGTAGTTAAACAACTAGCTACAGCAACAGGGTGTACCGAAAAGCGGAGACACAACGCTCTGATGGCCATAGGGTATAACATATAGCTGAATCAGTTGCGATGAATTGTGGACACACATTGAATACATAGAATTAGTGTAGAGGGTGAAACAAAGACACATATTTCAGTTACATCTGAGTATAATGCGTATTGAAATTTAGTAGGACAAAATTTATGCGCAGCAATTTCAGAGGTGTATTTAAAGTTTTTCGCTTAGCAGTCCATATAAAGTTTAAGCGTAAACGGATATACGCGTGTTAAGAAACACGGCCATAAGTTCGAAATTCTCTTTTGCTTATATTGAACGTCTGGCTCACCCCATTCCGTACTGTATCCACCAACAGTCAGGGTTGCTTTATTATTTTCATGTGATCTGGCAACAATCTGGCGTTTTTAAAAAGATGGAGGAATAACGGATAGAAAGGAGAGCACAAGGCAAGCGGTGGAAAAATAAAATAAATTGGCCGAGAAAAAATAATTTACACGTTTCGAGCATATTGATTTTTTCTCAATTAATATGTAAGTGCAATGGAAAGTTGTTGTCTAAGTGTTTGCGAAAGTGTTCGAAAAATGCCGTCTTTAATATGTTTAGAAAGATACGCGCCCTAATTTGCATAAAAATTGGTTATATGTATATGTGTCAACCAAAATATGGCACTGGCATAGTTCCCATTATCCAAATGCATTTATCATATAATAATTTTCTGTTTTCAGGTCTGCTGATCCGTTCAGTTTAAGTGAATTATCAGAATTTCTTGACGATTCTGATGGCCATCGATTGGCACAGTTTATACAGAAGAAAAGTGGTAAAGTGTGGCCCAGTCGCAAGCGAATTTTTAATTCTGAGCCCGAACGGTTTAGTTTAGAGGTGCGTCTAAAGCGTGTCAGTACACCTTGCGTTTCACTAAAGGAATCGGGTGAGAATACCGATAGGGAAAATGATTCTCAACGAGCTCAACCAATTGTACAACCGAATGAAATACAGGAAAAACCAGTCAATACGCCTGAATGTAGTGCTGAAAAGCAAACACACTCCATATTAAAACCAGTTAACTCCGAAGCGGATGGTGTACCCCATGACCCAGTTTTACAAGCGAATGAAATTAAAGAAGAGGCAGTTGATTTGCCAGATGGTAGTACTAAGGGATTAACTCACTCCCAATTAGGAAGAGAAAATCCTCAGGCGGTCTGTGACCCAAATACCAGAAACAACACAAGCCTTCCAGTTAGAGATCAAATCAACAATACAGAAGTGGTAGAGCCTGCCTCCCAGACAGCTACGTCACAAACACCACCGAGAATTATGGTATGGTTGGCAGCTGAAAATCAAGCACAACCAACGCTTCGAGAGGAGGAACAAATGCAACAGCCAAATTTGCCACAGCAGGATGAGGAACTAAATCGTTGTGTTAGTCCCGTACCTTTAGCATTGTTACCCGCTACACCACAATCATTGAGACATAAATCACCACGATCCCCCATGTCAAAAAACATGCGAAGTGGCGGTGTAAGTAGTGCAGATCGTTTAAGGCGTCATGTTCTAAAGCGTCATTCCGTGTTACCCCATACCGGTAAAAGAACGTTACTTAAAGAATTTGAAAAGACTGTAACGTCGACAGATTTTGTAAGTATTTTAATATTATACACATTGTTTTACAAATTATGATGTTTATATTTTAACTACAGCAGCCACCAATATGTAGCACGCCTTTAAGCCACAGGCCAATAGAAAAAGTTCAAAATAATTCACCAACTGCAGATGAATATGCAAGAGCAGATGTACAACGTCTATCAATCAGTTCTTTGAGCAAACATGATGAAGCATTGATGAAAAATATGATTGGTGACGCGTTAGAGGAGGCAATGAAAAAGTTGCAAAAAATTGATAATACTGAACGAATGCAAATTAGTAAAACACCCGATAATACAATAAATCAACCGCGAAATATAAAAAACCTACGTCGGAAAACCAAAACAACACCTGTATCAATTAGAAATGAAACCGTTATACCTGACACACAAGATTTGCTGCATAAAGCTCAAGCGCAATCTTCATCGAACGGTCAAGCCGAAACCTCTCATGTTTTGATCACACAGGAACTATTGCAAGAAGTGCAAAATACCCTTAAAGATATCAGAAAAACGCAAGCACAGCCGTCAAAGATTGTCATACCAGTGAATCAAACTTTTAACAGCGCGTCCACCGCTACTAAGGCACAATCTAATATGAAAGAATCTGTACAAAATGGCACGAATATCGAGAATATATTACATGGTACAATTGCACAAAAAAATAGTCTTAATAAGCTGAATGAAACGCTTAGACAATCACGTGCTTCTAGTATATGTTCAGATATTCAGTCTATTGTAGAGATTCGAAATGCTTCCAAATGCGAAAATTCGCATGCTTTTCTAAATCATCCAACATTTACGCATAATAACACAATAAATGCTCGTACTCCTATTGACAACGATAGAGCTCTTACAAAACACAATAGCTGTCACTCCTTCGCAAATAATACCGCTAACAATAATGATGTACGAGAAACTTTCCAAGGAGGACACATACAACATGCGTGTCTACAACATTCTATTGTACAGGATCCAACAGTGGCAAAGCAAATCCAGCATGAATGTTTTAGCCCTCAACATTCAATGGTACAAGGTTCGGCAGTGTCAGTGCAAGCCAAGGTACCAGAGGATATTAATGCTCGCAAGAATCGGCAGCAAAGCTTTTCAAGACACAATAGCATAAACTCTGCCGATGTTGTTAAAACGTTCAACAGAGAACACGCGCAGTATGAGTGCCGAACTGACGATTGTTCAGTAGTGCAAGATCCGACAGAGCAAGTAGAAGCCAATGTTTCCAAAGCTTTTATTAGTGGAATAAATCACGAAGAAAAGTCTAATACAAAGGGAAATAACAGGTATGTCACCAAAGCGCCTGATACGTGCATGGAATACACACAGATTGAATGCTGCACTGGTTGTGCAAGGCAACCAGAAGTACAGATTCCAAGAGTAGACACCGGTTCTCGCGATAATTTGGCAAGACATACCAGCATTCATGCTAACCCATTATCTAAGACATTCGGGCAATGCCATAATCCTGACCATTCAGTAATTCAAGATACAGCCAAAGCACCATGTTCAAGTCGGAAATCTATAGGTTTCATAGATAACCCAACTGTTTCTTCCGCTTCAATCGTAAATAATCAAAGCTTAACAAAGGCTGCGTCTGAGCGTCCCAGGCGGTCCATTTTGAAAAACAAAACCATGTCACACGTTAAATACACCAAAAATGCAACTATAAATGAAAATATGGAAATAGCTAGTTCATCACTCATTACAGAAGATGAGGATGTTGACGAGAGCCATAGACCCATTGCTAAAAGACGAGTTACGCGTAAGAGCGGTCCGCTTAATCTTGCAACTGAAAGACGTAAGCCAGTTACACGCAGCAGACGCAAATGCAAGGGTACTTTACTGTTATCAAACGCGGTTGAATCGCCTACAATTACTTCAGATACCGATGCCGAGTCTGGCCTACCACCAGCACATCCCCTTAACTTACATCATGATAGGCGTGGCGAGTATATGTCGCAAAAACAGTCAAAGCGACCCCTAAATAAAGCACCAAATACACCGAAAAATGGTGAACAATTTGCAGAAGAACTTAAAGCACATTTGGCACGTCTAACAAATCTTGAAATACTTGATTTGCGTAAGCGTAATTCAATTAGTGAGGCATTAGTGGCACCAACAAGTTTGCAAAAATCTGTTACAAAAGTAGACAGTACTTTGAAACATAAATTGCAAATTGAGGAACAAATTCAATTGGAAATTTTGCGTCGAGAGCTATTAGGAGAAGCGGAGGGTTTACATGAAATACTGGCACAGAATCCAGAGTCGTACAATGTGGAAAGCGTTGCTCCGAATGTAAGTGATACTGGAATTCTTGAAGAACTTGTTGAATTACCGTCGGCTCCAGATGTCTTTAAGGATAATAATGGTATGGCAACAAGCCAGCAAGAACAAATGCTTGCCAATTTAACGTCTAGTATGCGGACATATAATTCTTCATTGATTGATGACAATACAGAGCGTGTAACATTTATTCAGCCAAATAATAGTGTACAAACTAGGCGTTCACTATCACGAAAAAAGAAATCTAAAGATTTGGTAAGTGAAATAAAATTATTAATAATTGTGATTTTTGGCGACCTCTTAATTAATTACTTATTTTGTTTAAAGCTGGCTTCAGGTCAAATTGAGTAAAACACAATATGTTTTAAGTTTTACTACCAATATATTTCGGCTACTCTTCCGGTAACCGTCTTCAGGGCGTAAATTGCATTTATTTACACGTCTGCTCTGTCTGACGTGGAGCTGTGTAGCGGAAGAGTAGCCGAAATATATTGGTAGTAAAATTTAAACATATTGTGTTTTACTCAATTTGACCTGAAGCCAGCTTTAAACAAAATAAGTAAAATTATTAATAAAATTAGTTTGGATTGTACTTAGTTTCGGACATGACGTTTAAAGTCATATATCAGAAAGTATTTATATTAAGCTTGTATATACAGAGTACAAATAGAGAACTGATTTGGTCTTCAATTGTTTTGTTAATTTTCGATTACGATATAATGCTTTCTTTCTCTCCGATATTAAAGCAAAATTCACAGCAATGGAACGAAATTTAAAAATTTTACATCAAAGTTTTCAACTTTTTACTAGTCTTTAAAAATTATCTGATTATGCAGTTTTGAAGATCATTCAATTTTCCCATAGCGATATAGATTTCGAGACGCCATCGATTACCGTTAAATTTTAAGAACTTGGTTTTGCCGAGGTTGTTGTTCATCATCTTTTTATACAATGGACCTTACACGAAAAAGTGTGACTGAAAATATACATTTCTTTTTTGCACCGCAATAATTTTTTACGTGTTTATTGTATAAAAAAGTGAGCAACATAAAAAATACAGACAATTTTATAACATACTAGCAGACCCGACAGACGTTGTTCTGCCCTAAATTTGGTCTACCTGCTGACATTTTAATAAGCTTTTTCCGTCTAACTCTGCCCTCGCCTCTCTACACTTTTTCCCAATCTTTGTATTCACTCCTCCCTCCGTATTTTTCGTTTCATCTATCTGCATCTTCGTCTCATTCTATCTCTTTCTCAGTCTCCTTCTCTCTTTTCTCTTCTCTCAAGTTTTTCTCATTCTTCTTCATATCTTATTACCAGTCCCAGAGGGTGGTATGTATTTTGTTACAGTCTAATTCCGAGTCTCAGTAGTCCCAGGTCCACTCCGAGTCTCAGTCTCACTCCGAGTCTCAGTCTCACTCCGAGTCCTAGTCCTAACCCCAGTCCCAGTAAGTACTAATATAGGCAAATTTATATATCAAATTTCAGACAAATCGAATAGGACGTACGTAAATAGGTATGTATTATTAATTCATGTCTTTATTTCAGCTTCGCATGCATATTTATCAGTTTTGTCTGGTTGATGCGATTAAATCGAATATCACAATGAAAATTACTTTAAAGCTCTCAGCAACAGCTTTCATTTCATATCCAAAATACACTTTCTAGGGGTATCCGGGTCCATGTTTTGGCCTATATCTCGAGACCCTAGTCATCCAGCCGTGTAAAACTTACTCTGTACTAAAGTATACAGCAACAGCTTCAATTTGATACCCATAATGTAAAAACACATTCTAGGTGTATCCGGGTCCATGTTTTGGCCTATATCTCGAGACCCTAGTCACCCAGTGGTGTAAAACTTACTCTGTACTAAAGCACACATCAACAGCTTGAATTTGATACCCATAATGTAAAAACACATTCTAGGTGTATCCGGGTCCACGTTTTGGCCTATATCTCGAGACCCTAGTCACCCAGCATAAAACTTACTCTGTACTAAAGCATACATCAACAGCTTCAATTTATTTATTTTATTTATTTATTTAACAGTCATTAAATTAAACAATTAAACAGACCAAATATACCAACACTTAATTCACAGATGTAATACACGATATAAACAACATAAGCAGTCATCAATTTTAAAGAAATATTTAAACAGTATTAATTAAACGCGTGACAATTTCAATTATAAACTTAGAAGTAAGCAAAAGTTAAAATGTTATAAATGTGTTAAAATGTACTCATCAGGAGCTATTAAATAATAATTTATGAAATTGACAATAGAGCAAATTAATAGTAGGTAAAATATATACAGAACTAGCTATACACTACAGATTCTAGCGAGCAAATTAATAGTAGGTAAAATATATACAGAACTAGCAGACCTGGCAGACGTTGTTCTGCCCTAAATTTGGCCTATATGCATTTTTTAATTAGCCTAGGTCTTAAAGACAGTAATAATAAATAAATAAAAATAAAATTTTCCGTCTAACTCTACCCTCCCCCACCCCTCTTCACTTTTTCCTGATCCTTTTATTCACTCCTCCTTCAGTCTTTTTCGCTTCATCTATCTCCATATTCGTCTCATTCTATTTCTTTCTCAGTATCCTTCTACTTCTCTTTTTTCTCTTCTCTCACCTTCTTCTCATTCTTCTTCATCCCTTATTGCCTGTCCCAGAGGGTGGTATGTATTTTGTTCCAGTCCCAGTCCCACTCCGAGTCTCAGTCCCGGTCCTAGTTCTAATCCCAGTCCCAGTCCGTCTCTGGTTAACTTCCCGGAAAAAAGGATCGTAAATACTAATATAGGCAAATTTATATACCAAATTTTCAAATTTTGAATTTTTTCTAAAAAAAAATCATAACTCAAGAATGGCTAAACCGATTTGGGATTTCAAAATCAACCAAACATCACCTCTCCTTCCTGTATCTTTCCTAAAAATTGCATGGCAATCTTTCTATCCGTTCTCGAGTTATGGACTGACAATCAAAATGTATACTTCTTTTTATATATATAGAATAGAATTTATACAGAATTTCATTACATACATATAAAAATAATGATCACAACGCAATTTTGCCAACAAGTTTCAAGTAACTGGTACTTCATATTTGAAACAGAGGGTTGAACAGTATTATCACGGTTTAGCGTTCTTTGCTTCATTTCGAATTACAAATTTAATGAAGTTAAAAGGTATTTTTTAATACCAAGAAACGAGTCGCAGACGTCTAAATTTTTACAGTGTTTATTAAAATCACGACATAAACAGCGAAGTGGTTCGTGCATTTCATAATTCGACCTGCATGTAGCTACAAAAATTGATAGAAAATGTCTAGATGGCCTAATAGGAACGTTAAAATTAATTTCACAAAGCAAAAAATGGACTATTTATTGACCCTCTTATTAGTTTTACAATAAATAAGACACCAAGCATCTCCCTGCGGCTCTGCAATGTTTTAACCGGCTGCAATAGGGGGGAAGATTTTTAGAAGGATCCCATGGTAAGTGTTTTAAAGCGAAAAGCAAAAATTGTTTCTGGGCCGATTCCAGATTGTCGGAATGAACCTGATAACGCGGATTCCAAATTATTGAAGCGTATTCCAAAGTAGGCCTGACCAATGATATAAAATTAAAGAAAAAAAAACTTTTTTAAAAATAAGCTTTTATTATTTTGGTTAATAAAATTAACTAAAAAGTAAACAATAAATTGACTCTAAAGAAATATAACACTTTATAAGTTCATTGTAAGCTTAAACGATAATTAGGCTTTTTCGTCTGCGACAAAAAAATTCTATATTGTACATAATTATATATTTTTAACATTAAAACTTTACACCTAAATTATTAAATCTTACAGTTTATATCACAGTCCTAATTGTTCTAATAAAAAACGTGTTAAATTTTGATGGTATAATTAAGAACATTTAGGATCTCCTTTTCTTGCTATCGCAATGTAACACGCTTTTATTAGAACAATTAGGACTGTGATATAAACTGTAAGATTTAATAATTTAGGTGTAAAGTTTTAATGTTAAAAATATATAATTATGTACAATATAGAATTTTTTTGTCGCAGACGAAAAAGCCTAATTATCGTTTAAGCTTACAATGAACTTATAAAGTGTTATATTTCTTTAGAGTCAATTTATTGTTTACTTTTTAGTTAATTTTATTAACCAAAATAATAAAAGCTTATTTTTAAAAAAGTTTTTTTTTCTTTAATTTTATTTTTTACTTTTTAGTTCGTTTTATTAACAAGTAATAGAAGCTTGTTCTTATAAAAGCTTTAAATATAAGTATAGGGGGTGAAAGAAAAACACATATATCAGTTACATCTGCGTATAATGCGTATTGGAATTTATTAGTACACATTTTATGCGCAGCAACTTCAGAGGTGTATTTAAAGTTTAAAGCATTGTAAATATAAGTATTGAAGTCATGAGCCTGGGCATTCGCGTAATTTTAGTGATGTAAATTGCATGGCGCCAGCGCCAATGCGGTGCCAGCTCAATGGTAGCTCATTGACGAAATTACTCCAAGCGAATTTTTGACGCTTCTTAGTAGTGAGTGCGTAGTACATTTTACTTGCGCTATTGAGTGAAACGACTTTTGTGTGTCAGGCACGAGTTTGGTGTTATTGGCGCTACTGGTAGTGATGACACTGAGCTGTTGACGGTAGCGCTGGTAGTTCAGATTTTGAATCAGAGAAAGAATTGATGACCCGTGTGAATTATTATGGCTTTGGCCGTGTAAATTATTATGGTGTATTTGTATATTTTAGATTTAATGCACAATTAATATTTGTGTGTTTGAGCGGCCAAATAATAACAGTAGTATTGCTAAAGTGCTGCTTAGTTGATGGAATGTCGCTAATTTCTTAGCGATGATCAGCAGATTGTCAATATTTCGTTCAACGGACGCGCGAAATTGCCACATCTGCTCAAATTTTCCAAAGATTTTCCATTCTTGATTTAACTTAAGCTGTTATGCCAATATTATTCAGCCAGCTTTTTTCAAATAGGTAATTTTTCCAAAAGCAAAATAAATTACAGAAAAGATTACAGGGTTAAACAGCCTTAAAAATTCAGCTATGTTGGTTATACACAGATATACAACAGAGGGTTGTGTCTCCGCTTTTCGCAAGCGATGAGATTCACTACGCGTGACACGTGATTCACCACGTCCAAATATCACAATCCACGGATAGGTACCGGCGTGTTTGTATGGGACTTAGGCTGTTATGCCAAAGTAAATACAAATCTTTACCGATAACTGTGTTATCGATTAATTTGTCGAATTCTAACAAAGTAATATTGCATTGTCATCGGAGTTATACATGTGTGCAAAATTTCAGCTCAATCGGACACCGGGAAGTGTATCAAATTTAACTTGCAAGATTCCATTACAGACAACAAAAGTGAAAGTAAATAAAAGCTTATAAAAAGAGTTTTTGTAACGTATGGGTCATTGAATTCTTTAGACCAACGTTTAACGAAAGCCAAAGTACCTTTAGCGCTATTCACGCAAGATTCAATATGAAGTTAAAAATCGCGTTTTGGGTCCATATCCATAATGTAAAAACACATCCTAGTGTTACCCTGATCCACGTTTTGGCCTATACTCGAGACCCTAGTCACCCAGGGGTATGAAAATTACCCTCTACTAAAGCACTCATCAACAGCTTTTATTTGATATCAATATTCTATACACATTCTAGGGGTACCCGGGTCCACGTTTTGGCCTATATCCCGAGACCCTAGTCACACAGGGGTATGAAAGTTACCCTCTACTAAAGCACTCAACAGTTTTCATTTGCTATCCATATCCTATAAACACATTCTAGGGGTACCCGGGTCCACGTTTTGGCCTATATCTCGAGACCCTGTGCTTCTATCCTGAATTTTCTTTGGTATAAACATGGGGGAGCCCCAGACCTTTCCAACGAATGCAAAACCGTGAAAATCGGTTGGTGCGTTCTGGAGTTATAGCGTCAGGAAGGAAAACCCGACTTATTTTTATATTATAGATAAAGGCGGATGAGAATATACCCGCGGTTGGTATGCCTGTCGTAAGAGGCGACTGAAATACCCAAATGATTCAAAGGGTTGTGTAGCGCAACCTTTTCAATGGGTTGCCAGCGTAGTTTATAGCTTCTCCAACCCAATTGTCAACCTCACCTACCCGTGGCGAATCCTGATTCTTTAGCAGTCGAGGTTCTGGCGCCTCAAGTTCCATGGAACTAGGCCCCACCCCCAGAAGGTTCCATGTGTACTTATCGGACTTGTACCTTAATTGTGCTTCTTACCGGAACGTACAGGATTTATATCCCACAAGAGACAATTAATATTGATAAAAATAAAAAATAAATGTAAGGCGCGATAACCTCCGAAGAGATCTAAGGCCGAGCTTCTCTTCCAATTTGCGTCGTGCTCCTCTTGATTTTTCCCTACAAATTGGCCGGACGGGACCTACATGTTTTTATGCCGACTCCGAACGGCATCTGCAAGGCAGATGAACTTTCACTGAGAGCTTTTCATGGCAGAAATACAATCGGAGCGCTTGCCAGACACTGCCGAGGGGCGACCCCGCTTAGAAAAATTTTCTTCTAATTGAAAAATCTTATTTCTAAAATTTTGATGTTGCTTTGCCCGGGAGTTGAACCCAGGGCATACGGTGTGATAGGCGGAGCACGCTACCATCACACCACGGTGGCCGCCATAATATTGATAACGCTCCCTAAAACCCTGGGGGAGTTTGTCAATCGCTACAGCAACAACAACAGCCGTTTTTATAGATAATAAGGCACACTTGCAGAACGGCGAGTTATCTTTTTAACGTAACATAATACTTACGAAATATGGCTTGACTCTATAGATTGCAAAGGTCCTTTTTCTTCATTTTTTAGCCTGAAATAACGAAAAAATACATGGATATACAAAAGCGCGTAAAAAAACGTAAACAAATAAACGTATCGAAACGCTCATTATATTCTAAAGGTGACTCCACAGGGGAAAATGATGAAAACGAAGGGAATGCATCATCAGAGAAGGATAATTTCTCTCAGACCACTGCAACAATACAGCCAATACCACCACCGCCCGATTTTACACCTACAAGGCCACTATCCAACTTGCATATACCATCACCACCACCGCCATTGATTGCAACGTCGTCGCGCAAAAGTGGTGATCCATTACCAGTGCAATCGCCAACATCAGCTGGTAAAAATTCTTCAAAACGGTTCCAGTTCATTTCACCGACATTAAGTAGAGAAGAATCACTCCCGCCACCACCTTCACAATTCTCTTCAACGACACCGAACAGAGAGACACCATTACCGCCACCATCTCCAACATCACCTTTGGGGGTGTATGTATTACCGCCAGGGCCATTTTTGGATCATTGCAATAATACATCTCCGAAAAGTGTTAACGCCACACGACGGCCGTCCATCAAACCTTCAAGTTCAACCCAAGCTGCTTGCTGCCAAACGGATGATGAACTATTCAAAAAACCAATAATGCCTGCACCTCGTGGACGTCCACGAAAGAGAAAAGCTTCCGAACGCACTGAAGCATCAAATCGTCAAGTTGAAAGTAGTGACACAGAATCCGCAGTTGGTGATGAAGGTGAGAACACTTAATAATTATTCAACGTAACATTTGTTAAACATTGCATTTTTATACGATTTCGATTTACAGGTGTGCGCCGATCCAAGCGAGGGCTAGTACCAAGGAAAGAAAGCTTTTTATGTGGTACACCAAATGGACCACCATTATTTTATTCATTGATGGCAGCTGCCGAGCAGCGTTCAGCTAAAGCTAGACTAAAACGCTTAGAAAAAACAAGAATATCAGCAAGCTTAAACAACAATATTTCAGTTCCAATTGCTTCAAGCACTGTAAAAAAAGTAGCAAAAAAGAAAATATGTAGGCCTTCAAAGAAAAGTACAGTTAGCGAGGAACATGGTCACTCTTTTAGCTCATTAGGTGAAACGAATACAGCATCAGGAACGGTATGCAGTGCAAGTACGAATTATAACGCAGTCATCTCGAAGCTGCATCCAATCGAAGAAAATGCCAAGGAATCTGAAGACATAGCGTTTATGACAGAGAAGGCAGGTGTAGTAAATGTGGCACAACCGTCAAGAGAGAGCGAAGCACCCGCGGCGATCAGTCCACAAAATATGGCAGTAAACAATAATGAAAGTGACACTCAGATAACGAAGAAAAAAAAAAAGCAAAAGCGTAAATTAAGTAAGGCAACTGCAAAAGGCAAATGCAAAGACATGACACATAAAGAACTCAACGAAATGTTTGATCAACTGAAAAATGGTGATAGTGACGCTCCTGAGGGTAGCACACAAAAGGGAACTAAGGAAGCAAAACACGATGAAGCAACTTGTTCGGGGTCAAAAGCTAAAGTAGGTCGGAAAAATAAAACTCGCGTACGTAACGCAAAATCAAAAAAATATATCACAGATATTTCATCAGCACCTGGCACAGTTTCAAAGAATCAAAGTCAAATGGCACTCATTAGCAATCAATCTGGGGTGACTACCCAAGCTGAAGCAATAAACGAAGCGGCAATTGGTTCTAAGTCAAAACCTAAGGCAGATGAGAAGAATAAAAAACAAAGTAGCCAAATAAAGACCACAGAAGCACAATTACCTACGCAGCAAAACACTTCATCAAATGCGAATACAACGAGTGCCACAAATCGAGCAGGAATATTAGAACGAAGTCGCTGTAATGGGCCTCCGCCTCCCGCTCGGTCGAAACTGAATGAAATGTTTGATCAACTAAAAAATGCTGCCAACTATAAGCCACCTTGTGATGAATCATCATCATCATCAACTTCAAGCACTACTCAAACACGAAATTTACGTGTGCGTCTGCGCCGTACACCTTTACGCAATGTAGGAACAAGCAGGCCAGCAGAATTAGATCCTTCAACATCATCGACTTCTTCAACCCGCACACAGAATGCTGCCCAAAAAGAATTATATAAATGGCTTAGGAATGTATCATATTCAGCGGAAACCACCAACACTCCTGATATGTGCATTTTTAGGGAAATGCGTACTTGTGAGTAAATTTCTTTTCATACATATTTGAAGATATGCTGGAGACCACATTCATGCACGTCTTCATTTCTTATAATGATTTTAAAAATTTTAAGTCATGTATTGACTATTTATTAATTTTTAGCATCTGCTGGTAATCTGTACTTTACTGATTTGCAAGGTGTTGATTATGCTTTTTACGATACAGATGATACAGCTTCCTTGGGTTATTTACGCTTCCAACCGTTGCAATATAAATCATCAAAGCGGGCAAAACATAATAATTTGGTAAGTATTAATTATAATACATGCATTTTTTTTTATCAAGTTTCGAAAACAAGCTGAACGTCTCGTATAGTTGTTGTTGTTGTTGTAGCAATGCTCGCCCCACCTAATAGCCGCGACCGATCACAAATTGTCATCAATATCCTCTAACGGGAGTCCAAGGAAACTTGCCGTTTCAACAGGGGTGGACCATAAGGAAAGGGGTGTTAGAGGCGTTGGTTCCACATTACAATTAAAGAGATGGTTGGTGTCATGTGGGGACACATTGCAAGCAGGGCATACATTTTGTATGTCGGGGTTGATTCTGGATAGGTAAGAGTTTAACCTGTTACAGTATCCAGAACGAAGTTGAGCAAGAGTGACACGCGTTTCCCTGGGGAGTATGCGTTCCTCTTCTGCAAGTTCTGGATATTTTTCTTCAAGTACTGGATTCACCGGGCAATTCCCGACATAAAGGTCCGACGCCTGTCTATGGAGTTCACCAAGGACCTGCTTGTGTTTTTCCGCTTCATACGGCTGGGTTCTCAGGTGCCGTATTTCCTCAAAATGCTTACGGAGATGACTCCTTAGGCCCCTAGGCGGTGCTGGTTCGTCAATCAGATGTCTGTTGAGATGCCCAGGTTTCTGGGTATTCAACAGAAACTGTTTGGTCAGCATCTCATTTCTCTCCCTGATGGGGAGTATTCTCGCCTCATTATGCAGATGGTGTTCTGGGGACATAAGAAGACAGCCCGTGGCGATTCTGAGAGCAGTGTTTTGGCAGGCCTGTAGTTTCTTCCAGTGGGTGGTTTTTAGGCTTGGCGACCATATGGGTGACGCGTAGCACGTAATCGGCTGGCTAATTGCTTTGTATGTGGTCAAGAGCGTTTCTTTATCTTTTCCCCAGGTACTGCCAGCAAGGGATTTGAGGATTTTATTACGGCTCTGAATTCTTGGAACAATTGCGGTTACGTGCGCACCAAAATGTAGATCCTGATCAAACGTCACACCCAAGATTTTGTGGTGTAGGACAGTCGGTAGCGTAGTGCCATCGACGTGGATGTTCAATATGGTCGACATTTGGGGCGTCCATGTTGTAAACAAGGTCGCGGAAGATTTAGTCGGTGACAATGCCAGGTTTCGCGAGGCGAAAAAACTGGAGAGATCAGGGAGATAGCCGTTTATTTTATTGCATAGCTCGTCGATCTTTGGGCCTGGGCCTGTGGCCATTATTATGCAGTCATCGGCGTAGGAAACGATTGTGACTCCTTCCGGTGGTGAAGGTAGCTTAGATATGTAGAAATTAAACAAAAGCGGGGATAGGACACCACCCTGTGGCACCCCTTGTTTAATTCTCCTTTGTTTTGATGTTTCGTTTCTGAATTGCACCGATGCCTGCCGACCACCCAGATAATTTGCGGTCCACCTTTTAAGACATGGGGGAAGGGTGGACCCTTCCAGGTCTTGCAGTAACGAGCCATGTTGACCGTATCAAAAGCTTTTGATAGGTCTAACGCTACGAGTACTGTTCTATGGTGGGGATATTGATTCAAACCGCAATTTATCTGGGTGCTAATGACATTTAGCGCGGAGGTAGTGCTATGGAGTTTTCTGAAGCCATGCTGATGAGGGGCTAGCTGCAAATGTGCTTGGAAATAAGGGAGTAAAATGGCTTCAAGCGTCTTTGCCACTGGCGATAGGAGAGATATCGGACGAAATGACCCACCTACGTTAGCTGGTTTCTCAGGCTTTAGTAGCGGGACCACCTTGGCCATTTTCCATTTCTCGGGTATGACAAAGGTGGAAAGAGACAGGTTGAAGACATGCGCTAAATATTTGAAACCCTCTTTCCCTAGGTTTTTAAGCATCGGCATGGCTATGCCGTCTGGGCCCACTGCTTTGGATGGTTTAGCGCGACCAATGGCGTCCTCAACCTCTCTAGCGGTGATGGTAATTGGTGCCGCGCTGAGTTTGTGTTTATGCGCGTGCCTATTGGCTCTCCGTCTATCTTTGTCGACCGTAGGGTGCATTATATATTGTCGGCAGAAAGCGCTCGCGCATTTTTTCGCATCCGACAGCACCTTATCGCCAAAGGCGATGGGAACTTTGTCTTTGTGCTTAGTCGGATTCGATAGGGACTTTACGGTGGACCAAATTTTACCTACACCGGTAGAGAGGTTACAACCTCTTAGGTGCTCTACCCATTTCGCCCGCATGTGTTCGTCCACAAGCAATCTGATGCGTTGGTTTATATCCCTTATTTGAGGGTCGCCTGGATCAAGCTGTCTTATAAGGTCGCGTTCCCTCGCTAAGCTCGCGGCTTAGCCGGGAAGTGGGGCCGGATTTCGGGAATTCTCCCGGCGGGAATGAAATGTGCCGAGGCGGATTCAATGACCTTACGGAAGGCACGCTCCCCTTGGCGGGCATCAGTCGGGATAGGGAGGGCAGCAAAGCTACTGTCTGTTGCAGATTTATATTCTTCCCACTTTCCTTTTTTGAAGTTTATGAAAGTGCGTTTTTCGGTGACGATGAAGTCGGCGGTACGCTCGAACGAAATAAGTATGGGCAGGTGGTCGGATGCCAATGTTACCATCGGCTGCCAGTTGACGCAGTTTACGAGTTCTGCGCTTACGATTGAGATATCTGGCGAGCTATGACAGCTTCCTACCATACGTGTGGGGGCGTCTCCGTTCATTGTGCAGAAAGTCATTTCGTCTATTTGATCCGCCAACATCTCACCCCTACTGTCCGCCCGCAAGTTTGAATGCCATAGGTCGTGATGGGCATTGAAATCGCCTAAGATAATGCGATTGTTGCCAGTGAGTAAGGCCTCGATATTAGGGCGGTATCCACTGGGGCAACAGGTGACAGGAGGGATGTAGATGTTGATGATTTCTAGATTTGCATCGCCTGACCGGACAGATAGGCCTTGACGTTCTAAGACATTGTCACTGCGGTCGATGCCAGGATCAAATATATGATATTGCACAGAGTGGTGTATAATAAACGCGAGGCCGCCTCCATTTCCGCTCTCGCGGTCTTTCCTGTGGACATTATAACCAGAGCAGGTCTGCAATGCAGATCTTGCTGTGAGTTTAGTCTCTTGAATCGCAGCAATGCGGATGTTGTGCCGCTTCATGAAATCGACTATCTCCGTAATCTTCCCAGTTAGTCCATTACAGTTGAACTGCAGAATTCTGAAGTGCATGAGGGGTGACGCCGCCACTCTGGGGGTAAGTGAGGGGTGACTACGCCTAGGTTGTGGAAGGCCAGGACGCAATTGCTGTTGTGGCCTTGGGACTGGGCGCCCTTGGGCAAGCATTGGGGTACCCGGATGATTTGGGTTTGCGACCTGGCAACATGGCGCGATGAAACCCGTCGAGGGGTTGCCGTCGCGGAGACCAGAACATCTAGGAAAGTGGCACCACCCAAGGCAGGAGCTGCATTGAGCGGATGTCGCAAACCTATATATTCTGTGCTGGCAGACGGTGCAAACGGAGGCAGGGACTAAGAGTCTGTTTCCCTGACCTGCACGATTGCTGCCAGAAAAGAGGGGGGAAAAGAAGACGGGGGCAGGGGCTGATGCTCAGCATTGCTACCAGCTCTACTACGAAGGTAGTAGTTATGAGTGGTATCAGCTGTTTGAGTTGTTGGCGCCGTGGGGCGCGAGCAGCAGCGGGTACTTGTGGCTTGCTGAGCAGCGAAGCTGCTGGAAGGTAGTGGGGATACGCTTAGGCGTAGACTACGGGACGCCCTTGGGCGTGAGCAGCAAGGAGCCACAAAAGATTTATAAAAGTTACGTGGACGTCGGGTTTTGGGATCAAGCCCAGAACAACCTGTCCGATGCAACCATATGTTGCACGAGACACACTGAACAGAGTATGACCGTCCTAAAAAGATTCTTTTCTGGCAGATGCAGCAAAACCATTTCTCATGACCGGGGTCAGGAGACGGACCCGGATTGGGTTCGATACCTTCCCGGAGTAAGAGAATATGTAGCAATCCTGCTGCAAGGAGCTGCTGGGAGGATGACAATTTGTGGGAGGGACGAAACAAATTAAATGGGGTCACACTGAAATGACAGTCCTTGGTCGGGAAAAATCCCGAGTCGCTCCGGTACATAGAACCGACTGCCTTAAGAGACGCTAATGAAAGTTTTAGCGTTTGCTGAGCCATGTGTAACCTCTTTTTTAGAGGATATTATTTCTCAAATCAAATCGGTTTGTAATACTTAATTATTTTTATTGCAGCACTTCGTTGTACTTGCGGGTACATTCCGCTTTGGCACTGAAAATGAAAATGGAATATTCGGTATCGGCGATATGGTAGCCATCAATATCGGTGAGTAGATGTTGTGTTATTATATTCGATTTTTTAAGGTGTTAACAGCGGTTTAATTATCTCGTTCTTTAGGCCAGCGATACAACATAACGAATATGGAAAAAGACATCGGCATACTAATGGTCATTAAGAAGTAATTGTTATATATAAAGAATAGATATTAAAAAAATTAAATATTTTCTCTTGAACATACAATTTATTTGTAGTTAGTATGTATGGTTTCTACAAACCACAAAGTTTCTATTATCGTTTATCGTCAGTAAATACTCGTATATTTTGATTACAAAATAAAAAAAACAAACACGTTAATGCTGTAAAGGCTATCAACAGATCCCAACTATGGCATAATTCAGAATATTAATTAATTTATTCCCCTTTTCGCAATTGTCGATTGTTGATTTAAGTGACTGTACACTCTATAGAGTCGTTTGTAAAGGATGATTGTAAACGAAATTATTTGATTGCATGTCAATCCCACAGAGATCGCGACAATCGTGTTAAGGACGAAAATATTCTATATTTCATAAATAATTATCTTAGTTTCTATGTTTCATAGTTATAAAAATGAAGAAACTTTAATTATATTTTTTAATATTATAAACTTTTGTAGTTAGTGTTGTAAATAAAATATATAATTTAGTTTTCTTTTGTTTGCATACAATATGATAAGGAACACCTCTAATGTTTGATTCATGGTTCAACTAAATGGTTGGCTCATCTCTACAGCAACGACATACTGTAACGAATTTAGTGAAACTCCGCTTATTTTACACCTACTAACGTTCGTATCGCTAAAATGTTGAATAAATAACTCTAGTATTCAATAATGCAAAATGGCCTTTATTAAAGTACTTCCAATAACACTGATACTTCACAACCAATAGCTTGCTTAAATCAAACTGATTCATGATTGCTCAGCTTGCGCTCTTTTATACTCTTCGGTTTCCTCGTTCGAATACTTCTAGGCGTTTCTTCTTCTAGAATTTACTACTTAGTTACCAGCTATAAAATTACGAGCTTCAAACTACAGATGCACCTTTATAGCTTCTCGCATAGCAATATGCGCGTGTTTATGTGAGTAATGATTGCATACTTTTGTGAGTTATCTCAGATATATACAAGTCGGATCTGTCAATAAGTTTAGAGTATTGGGACATACTTTGATGAAGTGACGCGCACTGTTTCATAAAACACTTGTTGTAAGTTTACATACTAAAAATTAGTAGGCGAGAAAAACATTAATGAAAATATTTGAGTAGTAAAAAAATATGAGACAGAGTAAAATTATTATTGATTTTTTAAATATAAACGAGCTCTAGGCCAAATATTTGTATATTCTTAATAAAACACAATACGTGAAATTTTGATATACAATTATATTATTTAATTTGTCGATATTGTATTTTTATGATTTTAATATGTATGTTTGTTCTTTTCGTACCTAGTCCTGATGATGACTTCAGACTGAAGTCGAAATATCGACAAATTAAATAATATAATTGTATATCAAAAATTCACGTATTGTGTTTTATTAAGAATATACAAATATTTGGCCTAGAGCTCGTTTATATTTAAAAAGTTATAATTCAAAGGCCGTAAACAACAAAAATAATTATTATTGATTGGAAGTGCGTGCGCGTCAATTCCTCTTACACTTTTGATAATGACCGCGCATCCTGCGTCATACATGTATTGTGCATATCTCACCGCTTCTTGTGTGTACATATCGCTTATTTGCTGCAACGTCGTCATAACTCAAAAAAACATTTGAGTTAATAACACATAAACGTACCCAATATCATGATGTATGTATGTTGTATAAAAAAATCTTCGTGATCAGTTAAAAATTTAGCACGTGGTATAAAAATGAAAATATGCCTTTATATGCGCAACATATGGCAGTTAAAATCTTTGAATGGCTCTCCTGGAAAATTGTGTTTTTTGAGTTATGACGACGTTGCAGCAAATGAGTGATATGTGTAGACATAATGATTGATTTATTTATGTAGATACAAGTGACTGCTTACTATCGGCTTAGAGAGGATATTATGCCTTTGTGTTGCTAATATTCGTCACAATACCTTTGTTCAGATTGTAAAAATCTGCGTGTTGATGTTGGGCGAATGGAATGGACAGAAAACATAATACGTTGCAATTTTTGTGTGTTGTGGAAAATAATGCGCTAAATTAAGATGCATTTACTAAAAATAAATAGTTAAAATGATGTGAAACAATTTTTTTTTTATAAAAAATTGATCACAACTTCAGTAAATAATTTTCTATGTGTTCGTTATATTTTGAGTTTTCAGTCTCCTTTTGACAATCCCTATACCAGTGAAATGAAAAAAATAAAATCAGCTGATGAGATGACCTAACCATATAATTGAGCCCTGTGTTTGATTCTAAACTCATACATTCATGTTTCATGCAAAATTAAATGTTCAATGTCAACTCCGTAAATATAATTTTTTAAATTACTCATGAAGCATGTGGATAATAACTGGCAAATAATTTGTATGCCAATTTCACACAGAGGCTTAATGAAATAATTAGTCAAGTTTTCTACATTACAGCCCTAATTGAACTCAATCCTCCACCCCAAGCGGGCTAGGGGGTCAGAATATACGCGCGGTAGGTATGCCTGTCGTAAGAGGCGACTAAAATACCAGATTCAAGGGGCTGTGTAGCGCAAATTACTAATTCTTAATTATCTCATTATTGCTTTATTGAATGCCTAATCGAGGTAAAAAATCCAGTCGGTTTTGCTTGGTGCTTCAAATTTCATTGTCAATGTAACAAATGACAATCAAACATAAATTATTTTCAACAATTTACAAAAAATAGAAAAACATGAAAAAATTAAAAATTTAATTTTTGCTGCATTTGCTGCAAAAGCATGATTCAATCACTAGAGGTTTGTTCTTCAATGATGACAGATCTTTGACACTCCCAAATTGAAAAATCTGGACGGGTTGCTTTTACGAAGTAAGGAAAACGGGGAATAATTCAATCCCCTTCAGTGAAATTGTAGTAGACAAGTATCTTTGGTAGTATATTAGTAGTGATAATAAATTTGTAAATGCCAAAAGTTTTTGGCGAAATAATTCATTTCCTCTAAATATTTCGTGCTATGTTGGTTTGGTCCTTCTTTCAGAAATTGTTTGAAGAATGCCGTACGTTAAAATTTTATTCAAAAATGCACTATCTCAAAATCTGTTTCCAAAACTCCCTACATGAGCATAAGTTGAATGCATTTTGTCATAAGAGGTAGTTAATGGAAAGTATTCTGAGATGAGTCGTTCTTCAATCTAACTCTAATATAGGGCGGTATTGTGACAAATCCTGAATTGGGAAAATTTTGCAAAGTATTTTGAGGTAGTATGATTTTGAACAGGCAGCCGACATTAGGCGATACGCTACTCAGCAGCCGCAATAAACTGACAAAAACAAAAATAAAAGAAAATGTCTTTTTGTCTTAAAACTTTATACCTACCTTGACTTTCACAGAAGAGTTAAGCTTTTGTTCGGTCCTGCTACACAGGGAGTATTCACCTTTTTATTCTGAAATTTCGGAAAGCTCTTTTCCGTTAAGTATTCATGGAAGCGTTCCGGATAAACCGTTAATTTAGAATATTCGGAATACGTTCATTTGATACTACCTCACGAGGTCCGAATATGCATAATATTCCAAATATAAACCGATTCTCCAAATTCTAAAATGGAGACGAATGTTCTGAACACACGGAATTAATAGAACAGAATGTCGACTTTTAATACGCGCCCAAAAATATCGAGAGAAGGGTCAAAAGACGCGTATTGACCTCGATAACAATAATTCGAAGGCGAAAATCAACATTTTAGCTCATTCAAAAGATATTGACGAAAAACCGAAAAATGACCCCGGGTTGGCGGCCTTCAGCCGAGCTTATAAAAAATTACCCTGGCCAGTCCACCAATGAGGTGGAATCAAAATTAAATGCGTGCAAAATCCCTTTGTAACAAAATCTTTTTCAGTGCACAAAAACATTACAACAACCACATGAAAATTGCCTACTTCAACTGCAAATATCTCCGGACAGAGATACAATTTTTCTCTTCCGCCTTAGGATTATTGTTGTCGAGGTCACTTCTCTCGATATTTTTGGACGCGTATTAGCAGTAGACTCCTGATCTAGACTTTTACCGGAATAAGTTAACATGCCCAATGAATACATTTCATTATGGCATCGATTTAATAGTCGAGGTTTTGACGTTGAACGATAAATTTTGAATTAGTTTAGGTTTCGTATGATCATAGGTTTGCGAAAATTTGGGAGCAAAATGGATGCAATTGTCAAAAAATGTGTCTGTCGAGCAAACCTCTTGTGATTGAATCATGCTGCAAAAGGTAATATGGCTTTTTCGAAAATAGGCACATATTTGGTTAGGTGCAACATCTTTGGGTAGTTGCGCATGCATTTTATGTTGATTGTATTTATAGTTAAGAAGTAAACGGCTGCTTTCCATTTTAGCTTTTTTTTGTAAAAACTAAATATTTTTTTGGGGCCGCTGACAGATATTCGCTTAATTAAGCAAAAGGCCCTGTATAAAAAGGGAAACTTAATTATTTCAGTATGTTTGTTTAATGGTTATAATTTCAATTATTATAAGCCGGTGTTAAGCTCATAAATTCTTAATTATTTCATTTAACAGAATTGTGATTCGATCAAGTTTCTGTGTGAAAACGGTATTAGGATGAACCATTTCAAGGAGTTATTGCAATAATAATTTTTTAAAAGCATTTTACAACTCATTAGGTCCTTCACATGAGTGACGCGCCTAGTAGCGAAAAGATCAAAACAAGATGGAAGTAAAAGTGGTATGGAAAGCACTTCCATTAAGATATCGAACTATGGCATGGAGAAGTGTACTAGTGTTAAAGAGCTAAGGTTTTTTTTAAGGGCCGAAAAAATTTGAAAATATGCTCGTACTACACGGCTCTACTTCTATGTAGAAATGGACTTTCCTTTTTTTGTACTTCCACTGACATTTTTAATGTCCTTACAGTTTGATTGTTATATTTACTTTTGGGATAAATTAGGGTAATTCTATAACACAGCATGACACTCTTACTAAGTCCAACAATATAAAGAGGAGTATCAAAAGACGCATTTTGGATCCAGGATCGCGAATCCGAACACCCAGGAACACATAGAAGAAACATGAGAAATACGAGCTGAGAAATGCAGGGGAACAGAAGCACGAGTTCTATGATTTTGCAGGACATAGTTCCGGTTTCAAACAATTATTTATTGATTGCCTTCGGTCTAGCTGCCGTAAATCAAATTAGTCTAAATAGGAAAATCACCATATGTTCAAAGCAACTATCAATGATGAGAAAAGACGTACGTAAGCTTTTCAACAACGGGAAACTGTGATGTCGTAACAGCATACAACAATGATAATAGAAAACCGAAGATAAAACGTAAGGGTATTCAGTGAAAGTATTTTGTCTATTCTAGAAACAGACGTAGGAAAAAAACTTCCTAACAGCGCTTACGCCAGCACCTAGAAAAATATAGGCAAGGCTTTTCTACCAGTGTATTTCCATCAGAAATGTCTTCAAATACAGCGGATGTCGGAGAGTTAGAGATTTTCGCCTTCTTTAAAGATTATGAAGGATATCACTGTCATATACCCCAAGGGTAAGTCGACCACCAATCAGAGCTTCCTGCGGACTTCGGCTTGGATGTCATCCTGTAAAGCGGAGGGCAAAATGTAGTACACTGTCGTCCAGACCAAAAAGGCAGTGAAATGTAAAAAGTAAAATCGGAGAAAATTGAACTTTTATTTGGAAATTAAAGATTTTTCAAGTAAACTTCAAATTTATATAAGACCTTGTTTTATCTTTCATTGTGAATTATTAATGAGTAAATTGTAGCCGCAGAAATTTATTGGCATTCAAATTTTTAAAAGTAAGTGTATTTTACTTCCTTTTTGCCATTTACGGCAGTATGGGTCGCAGTGCATTACCATAATCTATATACATTAGGCCGGGTCGATTTGTGGGGAGGCAAAAAAATCTCCCATTGCTTTGTGAAAATCATATTCTAGGGATCAAAATAAGAAAATTTGCCGAAGGAACCATACCTCTAAAACGAATTCTGATGTTCTTTGCCTATGTTTTTTCTTTTTGGAGTTTATTTTTCTCTTTAGAAATTTATTTAGTCAGAACATATGTAAATGAAAAATGAATTTAACTTAGTAATAGAAAAGAAATTAAAAAAAATTATTAGAAATTAGCGTTTTTACAAACCCCTTTTAAAACCAAGCCATCACTGTGATGCATTTGCATGTCGTAAACATAGTTGTGTGGGTTTTTTATTCAACCGTTTTAAAAAATGATCACTGTGACACAATTGCAGATCGTAAAATTGCTTGTGTTGTTTTTTTTTAAGCCACCACAAGACACAGCAGGTAGAATTGAAATTGCCCCTACCCAAAAGTTCGACCCAAAGGGGGGGACATCAGAATTCGTTTTAGAGGTATGGTTCCTTCGGCAAAGTTTCCTAGTTTGATCCCTAGAATACGATTTTCACAGAGCAATGAGCGATTTTCAAATCGACCCGCCCTAATATACATATCTATTATTTCGGTATTATTTCCAAGACTATTTTGAGACTATTACGTATCGTTACGGGAATATCTACAGAGCATTACAGGATAATTTTGGGGTTTCGTATCTAGGTCATTTACATACCGCACACTGGATACACGTGATATACATATAAAATAAAATAAAAATTCGAGCATTCAGATAAGTAAAAAAACTGATCCAACTTTCCATATGCCCTAGTGAAATTCTATGTTTTTACCAACCTCTCTGGGTGAGAAGTGCAGTTAATATAAAACTGCGTATAATGCTCGGTAGGTTTTGAATTGGGAAATCCAAATCCAAAATTTTATGCATTTGACTTAGCTCTATTGATTTTTTTAAAAGAGCAATGCAAACTTATAAATAGTTTTACTTTATAATTGAACGAAGTTTTGGGTTTTATTTTTTTACCGCTGGTAAAGGGTAGTCATGAATAAAATAGATTTCCATTTTGAATTAATGTTTGAATTTCGGTTAGATCACCACTAACTCCACTTGAGTGGCCAGGAGTGTTGGAAGATGTATTTATATCTCGAAATAAATTATATACAGAATATATTATCATATAAAATATAATTCACAGAATCGTATAAACAAAGCTGGAAATTAATGTTGTCTTTATTTTCATAATTTTTTTTTTTTTTTTAATTACTATCTTTTAAAGCATTGTATAAATATTACAAGGTCAAACCGGCGAAGGCCAAAACGACGTTTAAAAAAATTTTAAAATTCTCACTGCTCCCACATTTTTATTTTTTTGTTATGGGTTTGTTTTCATAACAAAAATATAACAAACTGTAATATATTTGGTAATTCTATACGACAGCATGACACTCTTAATACACGTCCAAAAATATGACGAGAGGTATCAAAAGGCGCGTTTTGGATGCAGGATCGCGAATACGAAAGCGGAGGTAAAAAATTTTGGGTCTGTCAAGAGATATTTGCATACAAAATTTTGAAAATTTCCATGTGGTTGTTGTAATTTTGATGATTTTGTACCCACAAAAAAAAATTGTGAACATAATTGTTTTCCGCGGATATAGTTTTGGTCTCCAAACCGGTGTTGGACCTGCCCAAGTTAATTTTTTATAAGCGCGGCCAAAGGCCGCCAATGCAGAAAGGTGTTCTGCGCAAAAATACTATGGATCCCACCCTTGGTTTCGGAGCACTCCGGGGTCATTTTTCTGTTTTTCGTTAATATCTTTTCACGATCTAACATTTTTATTTTCCGCCTTCGGATTATTGTTGTCGACGTCAATACGAGTCTTTTGACACATCTCTCGGTATTTTTGGACGCGTATTACCATTGTTATGCTGTCGTATAGAATTACCATATATTTTTGCGTTCTAACATAATATTATGATATTTTATCTAAAACCGAATTTTTTATTGGTGGAAATAAGTTTTTTGGTGGAAAGAAATCTCAACGGTCAAACGCATTCCAGAATCTTCAATTCAAGAATTGTATTGTGGTTTCCTGCAAAAAGAAGCATCAGGACGCGATCCTCTTCTGAGGAATTTTCTTCAAAAAATTGTTTAGAAATTTATCTGCGTCTGCGCGACGAGAAGAAAAACCCGACTTACCGCCAAGGTGTACGGAAGAAATACATATCTACTAACAATAACAATTTGATGTGATATACATCTGAGGAGATTAAGGTCTAGCTTTCCATCCAATTCGAAGACTACGTATCGTGTATTCGTTTTTCTACGAACTGGCTCACCTAAATACATGTTTTGTGCCGACCCAAAAATTCATCTGCTAATTCGGACGAACTTTTGGTGCCAAGGTAATGCCGAGGGACAATCAATACCATTTATAGAAATTTTTTTAAATATTTTTGATGGATAGGCCAACACACTAGCTCTACACCACGGCGGCAGACTTTGACCGTTCAGCGGGTAAATTAAGACTCCACGAACTATCTTACTCCAACTGGACGATGATGTTTAGCTAAGCTGCGAAGAGCTATAGCGTTGTTGCTGGCGTGAACAAGTTATGGGAAGATCTCCACTGAGGTCGGAGAACCAGGTGGGGGAAGACTTTGATCTCTCTTGGTGCCCCCTGTTGGCGTCAGTTATCGCGAAACAGGATTAGCTGGAGTGACTTGTTACGCAACGACCAGCATCTACTAAACGGTTAAGCGCCAATTAAAAAATGTAGCTTCCAACCGCGAGGAAAAGGACAAAAACAAACCAAAGAATACCTCCAAGATAATATTTTCCCGCAGTAGCGAGGACAATTGAGACTGGTGATCTCTTATAAAGTGAAGTTTCAGCATATTTAAAGGTTAAAGACGTATCAACCAAGTGAAGAAGGATGAATGAAAAATCAATAGGGGTGGTCTCCAACATTCGCTTCTTAATTGGAAGAGGTTAAGAAGTAAGGCCTTTTCTTTTGTCCCTTTGTAAAAATAGGACGTGTTGAGGCATACATTATATTGGTAACTCATTTTTTTGCCATATACATAAAAACCGATTTCAAAAATTTTCGAAATATTTGTTCACTTATTTCATAAGCATTTTATTTTTTTTGGCATTTAAAAAAGTGAAAAATATCAAACCAACAATTTTTTTTGTGTTTACTTTGGTTTGGCATTTCCACAAAGTTTAATACAAGGCGAATTCATTACAGGTGGTGTTATCCCATCAGCCGATTGCTTCTTCTTGATAATTTTCCATACATAGCCTTGTACAACAAAATGTCAGTTAATCGAAATCTATGAAAATTCTCTTTTGACTTGACATTCATCTGCACGGGGAATTGATTGAATTCGCTTTGCCACCACCTGGTAAAGATTCGCCTTGGTTTAATAGAATAATTTTACAATTTTTTTAAAAATTAAAAAACCAATATGGCCGCAAGAAGAGTAAATGGCTTTATCTGGTAATATTTATACCATGGTTTAAAGTAACTAATTTCAATACTTAAACAATCGTAGCACACGAAAGGCAATGTAAGAAACTCAGTATATATAAATTACATAAAATTCGTATAAGTATTCAACAAACATATTGAAAAACTCAGTAATAGGAAATGGTTATTAATATTTTAAGTATTCAGTGTGTTTTAAGTTTGCATTAACTAATTGAAGCTAAATATAGATACTAATAACACAAATAAAATGACAACATTTGGCTACTACTTTTACTTAATAATTTTTGAGATTTACTCTTTAGGTATTATTCTTAAATATTGCTTTCGGTATTGCTGCTATGGCTGCTTTGCTTTCTGCTTTGGTCTGTTTGTGAAGAATGCGCGTTTAAGTTTACTGTTGCTGTTGTTTTTGTGTAGACAGTGTGCAACAGCACAATTAAGTTTACTTATTTTGTTTAACCATGCGTACGCGGACAGCAGCAGCAATGGCACCATTTCTTCCATTGGTTTCTAGTGGATTTATTCAATATTTCTTAATATTATTCGCCCTACACCGAAATCAAACACAGTGTTTGTGTTATTTATCTATCTAATACGCTTTCGCTTTTAAATATGAACCCAAATTACGTACATATTCTAATCAATTACATAATTATACTGTAGATTTTGGTGATTTTGCTTTACAGATTTGAGAGTTTGATTTACAAGTAAATCAACTTTCCTGCAAACAAAAATTAAAATCCTTTCTATGCAGCACAACATTTGTTCTTTTTGTTACATTATTTTTCTAATACGCTTTCATGCATATTGTTAATAATTCAATACATTTAATTAATTTTTGACTTTGTATTATTTGATGTTGAATGTGAATTGTTTAACGTTTGTGGCGCTTGTGTTTTAGTCATTTTACAAACCGTATCGTAAATCGCTGGGAAGTATTGTATAATAAAGTAAACAGTCGCTAGGTACGCGCAGATAAGTATGGTGAGGAAGAGATCAAATACGGCTGGTTTCACATGATATACATTTAGCCGCGCTTCTTTACCATCGTAGAACAAAAAGTCCGGATCACGTGTGTCTGGCTTATCATATATGATTTTCACGTTTTTAAGGTACTTTTCGAAAGCGTTTTTCAGGTCATTATTATGTAGCGCAGATTTAAGATACAAGTACGATTTGATAAGTTTTTTGCTTATTTGCTGGAATAAAGAAATACACATTAATTAATATTTTTTACAAATCCAACTACGCAACAACTTGGAGAGTAAAAAAATCGAACTTTCATAAGAATAATGTCGGCTAATTTGTATGACGTCATACAAATAGACAACATTGGTTAATTCTTTGTAGTTTTATAAATAAAACAAAACCAAAAAACCAGTTTCGTGGAAACCGCCGCCAACATAGTACAAAGTACGTACTGTGCAAAGAACAAAATATGCAAACAAGACAATTGGAATAAAGTTTACAACAACTAAGTCATGCCTTAGTGATTGGTTCATGGTATATATGTATGAATTCATACAAATTAGCCGAGATTATTTATATATTATTTGGTAATGAATTATCGCTTTTCGGGTTTTCGAAATTTTCGATATCGAAAAAGTGGGCGTGGTTATAGCCCGATTTCGTTCATTTTAAATAGTAATCTGGGATGAGTGCCCAGGAACCTACATACCTCAAAATTTACTCAAGTTATCGTGTTAACGGACAGACGGACATGGCTAAATGAATTTTTTCTTTCGCCCTGATCATTTTGATATATAGAAGTCTATATCTATCTCGATTACTTTATGCTGTTACCGATTACCGTTATGCGAACAAAATTAATATACTCTGTGAGCTCTGCTCAGCTGAGTATAAAAATTTTCTATGGACAAAAGCTATGTAAGTTCCTGATTTTGCTTAAAATGTCAAATCTTTAACTTACCAGTGTATCAGCAAATATTTCATTTGGTTCCTGTATGCCATACACATAATGGGCTAAGGATTCCGCAATAATTTTAGCATGTTGTTGTGTCTGCTCTATTAATTGCTCGTCTGAATCTTTAAAAATGGTAAAACGAACTGGTTCTTTGGGTGATTTCAGCGCTGATATTGTGAATGCTGGCAAACGCTTCATACTAAATCGTTCATGTTCCCATGCTAGTTGCTGATCAGCTAAATTAATTTTCTTATGCACACCATCGACTGTGACATTGCCATGTAGCTCAGCTAATGTTTTGAGCAACTTAAAGAAATCATTCATGGCTGTGCCCTCCTTAGGCGGTTTAGATACATGCATATAAAGATTGCCTATATCAGCATTTAGGGACTGTGTGATCGTATCTAAGCAAAGCACGAAGTCAACGTTCTAGAGGACAAATGATATTCTATTAAAAATAAAGTATATTTCTTTTTTTTTCAAATGAAGCTTTTGTACTTCAAAATAGTACGACGATTTCCTATTCACTGCACTTTAATGTTTCGCCGAAAAGCAAGACGTGCTCTAAAGGCGTCCCTGTTAGACAGCTATCAGTCATTTGAGGCATCAATTGACAGATATGGCTGATGGAAATTTACATCACAGCGTAAAGCAAAGTTTCTATCAGGTTGTTAGAAGCGACATGAAAAACCTGATGTAAACATTCTGTATACGTGTATGCATACACATACATACCATGGTTTTCCATACGAATAAAAGGAAAAATTTACGCGAGTGGATTAGTGATGTCAACAATTCTGTTAATGTGTTGGAGTTTCCGTCAGCTCTGTCTAGCAGGGGTGTTTATTTATATGTAGATTCGCGTTAAGACACCATTGCCTTTTTATTACTTAGTAGACAACATGCATATATGCTATTTTAACTAGCCTGGGATATGTAAGCTACCACAACAACAATAACTTGTTATAGTACAAAGGATCTAGCAATACTTAAGTAATTTTCATTCAAACCTCTTTTTTAATATTATTTGGCTTTTTCAGAGCTATTAAAGTGCCCGTAATAGACACAATATCCTCCTTTAGTTTCCATATAGCAGCATTTTATAAATGAGTTTACATACACAGCAAATAGTAAATTTTAAAAGCAAATATTAATATTACCTGCAATTGCACATTTTCATCTAGCCATTTTTTGATACCCTGAAAATTCAATAACGTGCCCGATTCGGTGAGAAGGAAAAGCAGGCGATACTTTGGCATTGCATTTGGCGTATTGTGCATTTTGCTAAACAAATCTGCGAGCGTCATCAAAACAGCAGCATCAGCGTTTAATGGATAATCCTTTGAATTGTAAAAAATATTTAATATTGCTAAATATGTGCTTATAAAACTTATTACAACACTTACATGGTAGAGCCCGAATGTATTTAAATGAGCGGTAACAATAATTAACGGTTGCTTATTGCCACTTTCCAAGCCAACTTCACCTTGTTTCAAAATTTTCGATGAGCTTGTCAGTTCACCTTGTATGATTGGTATTTTACTATTCTTGCTAGCCAAATGGCTGGCACCGGATACAATTACTTGATAGCCATTTGCAGATATTGTTGCAAACAATTCTGAAGCAGCAGAACTGCGCTGAGCTTTACCAGCTTCATTATCACGGGTTGTACGTGTAATATCCGTAATAATGCGCTCTAGCTCGGCATTATATGCTGAGAAATAAATGGGTATAGAATTTGGTTGAGCCAACATTGCTTGTTCGAGCAGATATAGATGCTGAAATATGAATTTAAATTCATTGATTTTTGTATATAATTGTGTGTATTTAGAAGTAGCTACCTGTTTTTCTTCCAAAGACATTGCGCTAACATTTTTTGGTAAGAGTATAACCAAACCCCCAGCTTTTTGTCGTATATCGCGAAACTGTTCAATGGTTAATTCTTGTAATCTAGTAAAAAATATATGTATATATTATAATTTATATACACAAGAAATATTTGTAACGAATTTATACTCACTTAGCCACTACACAATGCCTGCCCGTGCTCCAAGTATAGAGTGACTTAGCTTCTAGTGATAATGCAGACGCACGGCATCCTGTAAAATGAGCAAATATAGTGACCAAGAAAAAAATATCGCAGAAAATAAATAAAGCCTAGTAATGGGACATGTGTTCTGTGCTCCCTGAGCTATCGGTACTTATTGTCCTCTCCGCCATGCCTCGTATACTAGCACCATTAAAGTACTAGCCGCCCTTCTCGGAATGTTGGCGTTCACAATATGTTGGAAAAAGTTATAAATTGTTGTGACAGCCCTTGAAGGGGTTGCGCTTCACAATGCCTTGGATCCCTATCATGAAAGCGGATTTCTAGTTGCTTTGCCATCTGCGAGGTCCACCACGAGAACAATGTAGCAGTAGATTAAGTCGGTAAAAAGGTCGAGTAATGAGGAGAAAGAACCGGATACAAGCGCGATAATTCTTCGTTGCCATTAAAATACAGTTATCTGCATAAGAATGATTAGACTTCTTCTGGCACAGAGCAGTTTGCATATGTAAAAAAGAAACAGAAGTGGGGTCAGGACTCTCATTTGGCCTGTCTGTCATTCAGATAGTTGATTTGGGAGATGACTACTAAACCTCCCCTTTTTGTAGCAATAAGAATACTCCACTACCGAAGATTTCCGGGAGTATTATCGATGATAGATGGTGTTGTATCGGCAATTTGATGACCAAATCGAATCTTCCAGATCAGTGAACCGCAGTCGCCTCTTTCGACAGGCATGCGCTGGCTGTGGGACGCTATCTGGTCCTCGGCCTGTAAGCTGTCTTAAATACATTTTTTTTTATTATATGCACAAATTGTAGTTCAGAAATTCTAACTCATCAATGAGCACAGAGTGCATTGGTACTAATTTTCTAACCTCAAAATTGTGTATTTGCCTTGACCGAATTACTAACGAAGATCTATGAATACAAAATAATAAATTCCATTGATAACCCAAAGATGTGACTTGGAGTACGAAGATGCAGATATCATTCAGAAAACCCAATTGATATACACCCTCACATCGCTAACAGCCTTTGGGTTAAGTTCAATTTTCGCCTGCTACCATAAATTAACCATAGAACAAATTACATTTTACTCACCATAAGCGACTCCGTTCACATCAAATTGCGACATGCGCTGGACCGAAAACTCACTAGATGCCAAAACAGGATTAGCAGAACAAATGAAAAAGAGAGGCAATGCAATTAGGAGATAAGGCAGTCCACCACGAAAAATATCCGCGAAGTTTTCTGCGTCCTCGAACATTTTTTAAAGGTTTTTTGTGTCTTTTATGTAGTGAGCTCGTGCTGATCCAGGGGTAAGGCTATGTGAGTTTTTTTTAATGCAATTGTTAATTAAATTAGTTTAATTGAATACGATTTGTATTATTGTGTCCCAAATGTCATCTTTGTCCCAAATAGCGCCCGGCTGATTTTAAAGCAAGTTGTAGGGTTGATTTATATGGTATTGGGAAATGGTAGATGCATAAAGTGGTATTTTTTACAAAAATTATTATTTCTGCTTTTTGTAAATATGTTTTAAAATTGCAATGTCTTATAAAATAAAAGTTGTTTTGGGGGAATATTTTGAATAAGGTGCCACGATTTTCAAACTTTTGTTGATTTGTAGGGGCAGAGGGGGTCCTAAAAATCACAAAATTATCATCCGCAGCGCTAGGAAACTCTTAGTTTATGAAATATAAGCGTTTTAATTTCCAAATTTAGTAAAATTTCAACTTAAAGCTGGAGACATTGGTGCTTTATCGGTAACCGTATCGATAGGATTATAACAGCTGATTCGACCTATCTTATGAGAATCAATGCAATCGATTATTGGTGCCGCTAAGGTCGTAACCGTATCGTAGCCAACCAATTGGGTTGTGGTTTACCGTCGTAACGATAAACAGCTGATTACGTTAGGGATACGGATACAGTGATACGACATACGGCACCAATGACTCCAGCTTAAGTCCTGCACTTAAAAATCGGTCGCACATGTCGATAGCGGTATTAAAAGACGCGTATTTGCGTCATGATTCCGAATCCGAAAGCAGAAACTATATTTCTTATCTCGTTTAAAAGTTATTCGCTGAAAACACGCCGGTACTATTGTCGCTTTTTTCGTTGTTGCTATTAAACAAACGAAAACAAATGAAGGTGGTGAATAGTGTTGCCAGCTCCGCAACATTATCTTTTTATCTTGGTAGAACATTATAAGGTGGTGGCACGTCGACATAAATGCAAACAAACATACACTATCAATGTATTTTGTTTTGTAATTCTCTGAAAAATTTGAAATTAATGTATTTAATTGGAACAATTGCAGAATACATACAGTTGTCAAAAAAAAAAATAAAAAATTGTACTTTATAGAGATTTTTATGCTGATTCCAACGGTAATTCTGCGTAGAACACCTTTCTGCATATGCGGACTTCGGCCGCGCTTATAAAAAATAACCCTGGGCTACGCCATGCCAAGTCCGGGTGTGTAGTATAACCGTGGCTACCGCCACGGTGATGTCCTTCTGCGTAGTACACCCTTCTGCGCAGCACCCCAAATAATATTAGACTACAAATTATTAAGTGTTTTACAAAAACAAAATACATTGATAGTGTATGTTTGTTTGCATTTATGTCGACGTGCCACCACCTTATAATGTTCTACCAAGATAAAAAGATAATGTTGCAGAGCTGGCAACACTATTCACCACCTTCATTTGTTTTCGTTTGTTTAATAGCAACAACGTAAAAAGCGACAATAGTACCGACGTGTTTGCCGCGAATATAGTTTCTGCTTTCATAGTGTACAAGTACAAGTGTGTTGACTTATCTGTCAAGCATTCTGACAGGCACTCGCTGGATTCGGAATGACAGCGAATTCAAAATGGATACCATTACCGAATGCTCCGAATGATTGAAAAATTGAAAAAGTCCATACGATTGGTAGTCAAAAATGTTGTCGTTGAGACCAAAAATGCGACTCTAGACCTGAGATTTCCATCAGGTGAGCGAGGCTGTTTGTAGTTTTGACGTTTATCGCTTAGTGAACACACTTGGTATAGGTACACTATGTCTGCTTTCGGATTCTCAATCTTGACGCAAATACGCGTCCTTTGATACCGCTATCGACATGTGCGACCCGAATTTTAAGTGCAGGACTTAAGTTGAAATTTTACTAAATTTGGAAATTAAAAAACTTATATTTCTTAAACTAAGAGTTTCCTAGAGCTGCGGTTGATAATTTTGTGATTTTTAGGACCCCCTCTAGTCGTAACCATACACATACCCATAACCATCTCCAATGACATCGATTAATGGTGCCTTAACCTAAAAATCGTGAAAATTTCATAAAAATGAAGAAAACGCAAAAAATTACAAGCATATTCCACAAAAAATAGTCATAACGTATGCAAAACAATGAATAAAATCTACAAAAAGTTATTAAATTCATCAACTCAATTATTTTTAGGTTATGGATATGGCGAGAAACCAAAAACCAATTGGTTGTCTATGGTATGGTTATGGCGTTAACGTTATGGTATTGCACCATTAATCGATTACACTGATTTCCATAAGGTAGGTTCGATCAGCTGTTTGATCTGGTTATGGTTTTATGGTTATAAGTTGCCATTAATTTGCCCTTAATGTCTAATTTTTCTGTATGTTCTTTTTGCAAAACGAAGCATAGCTTCCGCCCAAAACTACAAATCCTGGATCCATGGGGGAACTAGGAACAGGTGGCAGCCGGAAATCAGCTGATTGGTACTTTTTTAATAAGGCTTCACATTTCAAATTCCGGCGCAGTACGCATATGACTATAGTCCGTCGATTTACAGAACAACGTACATGGAATTTTTATTTATTGTGACAAATGTTAGCAACACTAAGGGATACTGTCATCTCTAAGCCGATACTAAGCAGTGACTTGTATGTACATAAACAAACCAATCATTATGTCTACACATATGTACATGCCAGCAGCTGAGAGATGCTCACAAAATTATGCAATCATCAGCAAAGTATTTCTCACACATACACATGCATATATCTGAGATGCTCACAAAAGTAGGCAATCATTTGAGCAAGTATCACTCACATATACACGCGCATATGAGAAGCTATAAACGTGCATGTGTAGTTTATAGCTGTTGAGTTTATAGCTGGTAAACAAGTAGTAAATTCTAGAAGAAGAAACGCCTAGAAGTATGCGAACGAGAGATCACAGAGTATAAAAGGAGTTAAAGCTGAGTAAACAGTAATCAGTTTGATTTAAGCACGCTATTGGTAGCGAAGTATAAGTGTTATTGTGAAGTACTCTAATAAAGACCATTTTGCATTATTGAATATTGGAATTATTTATTCAACAGTTTAGCGATACGAACGATAGTAGAAGGTTGCAAATAAGCGGAATTGCACTAAACTCGTTACATTATGTTGGACGTGTGAACGAAGCTTTTCATATAGATAGGTTCGACGCAATCTTATGCATGATGAGCAGAGCTGTAAAAAGATTGAATCAATTAAGAGTGCATTCTGTCAGCTTTCTTTTAAAAATTTCGATTTTTTGCATATTATAAATCTCCACTCCTGAATGGCTTAAAAGACTTTCAACTCAAAGCCAAAGTGCGTGTGTTATTGAATGGTAAAATATAATTCAAAATAGATTGTGAAGGAGGAACCAATCCCAATTTTTATTGAATGTAAAGTTGAAATGAATGCACACTTTTTTCCATTCAGTACTAAATACTTTTTCCCCAAGGTTATTTTTTTGTATACTTTCATTGTCATCAGCGCTGATAGATAAGTTATATCAATTCAGGAGTTGGGTGCAAAAAAGGCGTAAAACTGGTCAATAGAAATAATAGCCCCTTCTAATTATTCAAGTAGTTTATTATAAAACTAGAAAATCTTAAATCATCTTCATGATGTCCAAACATAAGAGATAGACGAATAGTACTTCATAACAAATTTTGTATACATCGTAATTGTGTTGATTTTTCTTTCATTAATCGTGTAAGATCAAAAAATTTGAGGCTTTTGTGGGTTGACTGGTTTCCTTTTTAGGTATAACTCGCTTATATAAAAGCATAGGGCTCTTGATTATGTAAAGTATTCTAAATATGACGATATAGTCGAATTTTGCTGAAACTTCTCCAAGTCAATCTACTGCTTTCTTGCATCGTCCTACAGTGATTCAGGCTTTTTCTATTCACCTCACTCACCTTCCCCGTTTTCTTTCATCTGTGCTCTTCAGAGGTTATTTATTTTCCTCCCCATAAAGAGATTGACTGCCTCGATCGGACTACAGTTTTTTTAAAGCTGATGTTTTGACAGTGTTTGACGGGATATAAGTATAGGACCCGAGTGATTGATAAGGACCATGAGTCTATCTGCCTATTTGCACGGCATTGGTAAAAGATTGAAATTGCTGCATTCTATCTTACTTGAGTAAATTTGTATTCAAAGTCAATTTCCTTTGCTATCAAAAAACTACCTATAGAGCCTCGGTTAATTCGCTGTAATTACAAATTATTGTTTTGAGAAGAATATTTTTCTTAGGAAAAAAAATTTTAAGGACTACCCTTATATAAATGGACCAAAAAATAGAAGGCAATGTTTCCTTTAATACATAGTCTTGTTGAATTTTGACTAAAAAACTTTAACAATAGCTGGAGCGCAATCTTTCAATTTAAGGCAAACCATGTACTTCGGATTAACTAATTGATTATTTAAAATTTAAAAACCCGCTCTACCTTTAAAATTTTAAGTCCCAAAATTATTTTACAAGAGCTATTGTTAAATTTTGTTAGTCAAAATTCAACAAGACTATGTCTGTATTAAAGGAAAATTTGCCTTCTATTTTTTGGTCCATTTATATAAAGGTAGTCCTTAAATTTTTTTTATCTTTTTATTTTCAATTTTTTAGTACTGCCTACAAAAAGGCAATTGCAACTTTGATTAGTAATTTAATTAATTCCTAAGTGAAAATTCTTATCTTCATTTATATTTTCAAAATAGCAAGATTTAAGAGAATTAGTGGAATTTTCGCTGACACACTGGCGAAAACAACAGAATTCCACCTCGCATCATAACAAGAAAATTCCACATCGTTTGCACAGCTGAAAATCGTGGTGAAATTCGCATACACCTGAAAGTCTAAAAGAATTGTGGTGAAAGTCGCGTACGTCTAAAAGTATGCAAGGACCTGCATTGAGTTGGGCCTTCAACGAGGTGGAATTCTACAACGCCTGCAACACTCAGGAGGCTAGCCATGAAGGTATGGCCTAATCTTCTAAATTGCCGGCACAACAACGGCAGGCCGCATACATAGGCCCGCCTACAACCACCCGACAACAACAACCATCTCTGCAACCACAACAAACACCTATATTAGCCACAAACCCGGATGGGTCTGTTCCAATATAATTATAATTAAACAAATTCTGGAGAAACTTAAAAAAAAATTTGGAAATTAAAAAAATAAAGGAAATATTAATTTGTTAAACTTAAATAGATAAATCATAGAATTAGAAAATTAGGATTTAAAATAGATTTGCGATAAGAAAATAATTAAACTTAATTAAATACATACAAAAGGAAAATTTAAAATTAGAAAACTAAAGCTAAAAATATATTTGAAATGGGAAAATATTTAAACTTAATTAATTGCAAATAAACAGGAAAAGAGAGTAGAACTTTAAAAACTAAAGTAGGATGAATTATAAATAAGGCGAACCAAAAATGAGTTGATTTTTTTTGTTGGAAAATAACGATAAAAAAAATTTAATAATAATAATAATAATAATAATAAAAATAAAATAAACTCAAACTAAAATAAAGTGAAATAAAATAAATAAATATATCAAAAATAAAGTAAACTATAATAAAATAAGATTTAATGAAATAATAGAGATTATAAAATAATAGATATAAAAATAGCATAAAATTTAAAATTAATCCAAATCAAATTGAAATAAAATAAAATAAAATTAAAATAAATAAATACATTAAATAAATAAATACGAGAAATAAATAAACTAAATAATATAATAATATACGTGGCTACAAAAAAAAAATTTAGAATAAATAAATTTTACTTAAACTTAATAACAAAAAAAATATAGAATTAATAAATTTCTATTCAATTTTGTATAATATAGTTAAACTTTATTGTTCTAAAATATATTTTTGTTGAATGAAAAAATTTAAATTTTGTTTCGATAGTTCACAAAAAAATATCTAATAATAACAAATTTATACTTTAACAAAGTATATTTATTACAAGAAAATAACCCTACACCAAATACACTCACTTCGTCAATTTTAATGTAAACGAAGTTCTTGTAAGTTTTCGTTTGAGCAAACCAAGTATAAAGTCGAAACATTGTTTTTTTTTATAAAAAAAAACGGTAATTATATAGTATATGCAAAAGCATTTTTTTTTGAATAAGTAATCGTTTAGAAACATTAAACCAAAACGGCGACCCTCACGTTCAAAGTCAAAACAAGATTTATCTTTGAAAAGTGGCTGGTCAAGTCATTATTAACCGCAACCAGAGAAAATTTCCTAATGTAATTACAATTTCGAAATTTTGAGAATTTTTGCCCTAGCACTTCATAGTTCAAAATTTTTTTTTTAAGTTCGTTTAAGATTTTTGGCTTTAGAGCCCATGCGGTAGCACCCTTTTAAGAAACCCGTGGTTATCTTATTTTTCAAGTTACATACATGTGTTAATACAAATGAATTGTAATTAATAAATTTTATAAAATGGGAATGCTGTCGTCCAATTTGATTAAAAGGCATAGGTAACACAGGTAAGGGGCCACCGAAAATCAGGTGCGTCGGTGGCCATGGTTTTTGAAGGTGGGACTAGCACCAGGCGTCGCAACAACACCCGCGGCGCCCCTATGTATATTCGGCCTTTTCTCCCCTTTCCAGCTTTTTTTTAGTATTTAATGGTTTTGTTTCAGCCAAAGTAACCGGTCATTTCCGGTTCGTTAAACTTCTTTTGCGTTTCCCCTTTTTTAAATTTTTTTTGAATTTTGATTTGAATTTTAAGCGTTTTGAGTCGTCTCTGCGCTTTTGTTTTTTTAAAGGCATGATATGTAATTTTTTCTGTTTATGGCGCAGGACGGCAAGGTTGGCAAGAACCCCGCCCAGCCGACATGACTAGCCACAGAGCACCACTAGATCATGCCGACTGCCTTCCTTGCCGCTCCCATAGAAAATGCGACACCATAACACAATTCATCGCAACTGATTCAGCTATTTGTTATACACTATGGCCATCAGAGTGTTATGTCTCCGCTTTACGGTACACCCTGTGCTGTAGCTATTTAAGCTGCAGACATTAAGCCGGAGTCATTGGTGCCGTACGTCGTATCGTTGTATCCGTATCCCTAACGTAATCAGCTGTTTATCGTTACGACGGTAAACCAAAACCCAATTGGTTGGCTACGATACGGTTACGACCTTAGCGGCACCAATAATCGATTGCATTGATTCTCATAAGGTTGGTCGAATCAGCTGTTAAAAGGTTACCGATACGGTTACCGATAAAGCACCAATGTCTCCAGCTTTAGTGCTTTATCGGTAACCTTATAACAGCTGATTCGACCAACCTGTTGGGAATCAATCCAATCGATTATTGGTGCCGCTAAGGTCATAACCGTATCGTAGCCAACTAATTCGTTTTTGGTTTACCGTCGTAACGATAAAAAGCTGATTACGTTAGGGATACGACTACAGCGATACGACATACGGCACCAATGACTCCCGCTTTATTTAAACACTGCTGCTAGATGGGTTTCCTGAGCATTATTTTTTTTTTTTTGGGTTTGGTTGAATGGCACGGACGCTAGTCCATAACGCCAGGTTGTATGTCGGATGGTTCTTTTTTCAGATTGTTGTATATGTAATTTTAGCTCCACTAATACACAATGGTAGTACCAAGGTGGCCAGAACCATGTGTAGCAGCTTGCAATTTGGTATTAATTATTGTAATTGTTCGTATTTTCAATTAGGGTTGGTTTTTACTTGGCACCACGCCATGTTATATTCAATTTGTCTTATTTATTTCAATTTGACTTTTATCCAATTGGGGTAATATTTTTTCGGTTTGTAAAAGTATTTTCGTCGTCTTAGGTATATATTTTAAAGAATTTATATTCATTCTGGTTATGTGTACATGACTGTACATTAATATATAATAAATTTTCAATCCCGTTATTTGTTCTTTTTGTCCTTGGTGGAGTTATATGTATATTATCGCAATTTTATCGCAGTTTATTTATAAGGTAAATTCTACCCCGTTATATGTTCCGTTTATCATATATGTATGAGTTTATGTAAAACGAAAGTTTTACTTATATTTTTACATTTAACATAATTTTTAAATTAAATGTTGACAATATTTTTTAATTTATTTGATTTTAATTGTTCCGGACTTTTGTCCGTTTGCCGTTTATATGCTGAATGTATTTATTACCATTTTAATGTTAAATTTGAATTTGCCCGATAGCAATTATATGTATTTTTTGGACAAAATGCATATTTTTATTTTAATGTTTTTTCAGATTTTTGCCCGATAGCAATATAATCTTTGCAAAATTAGCAGTTTTTTTTACGACTACCGCGTAACACGCACAGTTATTTAGTATTTTAAATTAGATTTTTGCCATTTCGATTTCCGCACTATCCACCATTTTATTCTCAACCGCTTCAATAGAGTCCCTTTATAACACGCGGTTGAGTTGTGGGGAAAACCGAACTTCACGCACCGACGTCACAAAACGAAGTGCTGAGCATTATCCATGACGGAACGATCAAGGTGGCAGCATGGAACAGCTGATTATAGACTTTTTTTTATTTGATTTGATACATCAACTTCCGGCGCAGTACGATTTTGACATTTGTCCATCGAATTTACAAAAACAAAGTACATGGGATTTTTATTTATGTTTGTAGGTATGTCACCATGCTGCCACCTTGTATCGTTCTGCTTTGGCATTATCTAAGCGAGGATAAGCGTTTTTTTTTACGCACAAACGTAAACATATACGCGTGTAAAAAAAAAGCACGGCTATTAAAGTTGCAGACATTGGTGCTTTATCGGTAACCGTATCGGTAACCTCTTAACAGCTGATTCGACCAACCTTATGAGAATCAATGCAATCGATTATTGGTGCCGCTAAGGTCGTAACCGTATCGTAGCCAACCAATTGGTTTTTGGTTAACCGTCGTAACGGTAAACAGCTGATTACGTTAGGGATACGACTATAGCGATACGACATACGGCACCAATGACTACCGCTTAAACCATGAACACATTCTGCCCATGATCTTGCTACTCTTCTTGCTCAGCGACAACTAAAGACGAATAAAGGTGAAAAAAAATAATAATACGTGTGAAGTGGCGCCAAAAATTATTTCACTAAATGAGGAGCGCCGCTTTAGAAGCAGAGGTCGTGATATTTTTGTACACATAAGTTACGTTCCAATGATGCGTGAATCAAATATGGATAGAAATTTAACATGCAAATGCAAACACAAAGTTGTGATCCTGATATTTATCTGGTTCGTTCAATTTCTGATCCGTATAGCAGTTCTGTTCGTTACGTTTTCTGTAGTAGATTTTTTGACAGCTAACCACTTTTGAGTTGGTAGCACTCATGGCTCAACTATATCTTCGTTACGTTTTCTGTAGTAGATTTTTTGACAGCTAACCACTTTTGAGTTGGTAGCACTCATGGCTCAACTATATCTTTGGTTTATCTCTATCAGCGTGTTGGTGTTAGGCGAATGTAATAGGGCTGATTACATTCAACACGGCGCCTACAGACCACAACCACAATAAAGCAAAGCTTGACGACAACCGTAGCCTAGCATTGGATTCTTGATTACTTTGAAAGCAGCTTCCGCTTTCCGATATTTATTTAATTTATAAGCTTCCGCTTTCCAATATAAATTACGGCAAATAGTAGCGAAAAATTAAAAAAAAAATTTATTATATTTAAAAAACGTCCAATAGAATGTTTTTTGCTTTTATTATCTGTTATTCACTTCTTTAGCTTTTATTGACAAAATAAAAAGGACGCCACTCACTGTTGCTTCCCAAAAATAGAATTAGGTTTAATCTGGCTACAACGGCTTTCGTGATTGATTGTCGTGCTGCTATGTTGCGCCGAAAATGACGACACTCATAAGAGCATGTGTAAAAACAATATGACAGATGTGGCGGCTACACCGCCGTCGTGAATGTAATCAGCCCTAAGGTAATGAAAACATAAAACTTAGCAGCTTTTGTGTGTAGTAAGAAAATTTTGTCAATGTGTTGGTTTCATTTTGAGTTTGCCATCTCCTTCTGACAATCCCTACTCCAGTGAAATGAAAAAAATAAAATCAGCTGATGCGATGAGCCAACCATATAGTTGAGCCATTGTAGCACTAAAATATGTGTACATAAAGGATTTCTCCATATTTAAAAGCAAAAACACGGAAAGAGTAAACAAGTCACCCGTTACTCGCAGCCATTTGCTTGATGTTTTCTAAGAGGTAGTCGCTTGCTTTTTTGGGCGAGATTGCTTAAAATGTCGTCTATACATTTTCGTGGGGTAATTGTGTTTATTTTTCCGACTGTATCTAATTAAATAATTCTCTATCCAAAAATCACAATTGCACAAGATGCCTACACCGCATGGATAAATCCCACACAATTCAAAAATGTCCCTCTTAGAAAACATTCGGCATCAATTTTTTGATTTCCGGCGAGTTACTTGCCACTCGTAGCAGACTGGTGGCTCTTATTATATTTATCAGGGATGCACCTTAACGTTAAGCTAATGGTTTATCAAAAAATTTCCACCGTTTCTGTTGAAACACTTCGAAATATTATCGATAAATAAATTATCAAGATAAATTGTATCTCGTTTTTAACCGAAACGAAAAGCTTTCGTTAACGTTAAAAACGTTAACAAAAACGTGATACTTTATGTTTGAATTGTGCTGGCAATGCTATAGCCATGGTGAAGCCGTAAGGTGGTAACAGCGAGCGGACATACACACACAAACTCCATGTAATTTGTTTGTGTCAGGGATGCACCTTAACGTTAAGCTAATCGTTTATCAAAAAATTTCCACCGTTTCCGTTGAAACACTTCGAAATATTATCGATAAAGAAATTATCAAGATAAATTGTATCTCGTTTTTAACCGAAACGAAAAGCTTTCGTTAACGTTAAAAACGTTAACGAAAACGTGATACCTTATGTTTGAATTGTGCTGGCAATGCTATAGCCATGGTGAAGCCGTAAGGTGGCAACAACGAGCGCACATACACACACAAACTCTATGTAATTTGTTTGTGTAATTCGTTGGTGGTAATGTCAAAAATACTCTGAGAAATGTTCGTACTGTCAAAATTCATGAGAAAAGTTGCAATCAGCTTGGCTAATGCTTTCACCTTTAATGACTCCGCCATCAATCAGCTTTGCCAGCATAGTTTGAAATTAATAATCAACATAAACGATTTGATTTCGTTTTGATATGGCAGAAAACGAAACGAAATAATTTCGTTAATTTGACGATCTTAACGTTAATAAACGAAACGAAATGACTTCGTTTCGTTTATTAACGTTGATTATCGTAACGAAATGATATCGTTTCGTTGGTTAAGCATGCCTGGTTTGTGTAATTCGTTGGTGGTAATGTCAAAAATACTCTGAGAAATGTTCGTACTGTCAAAATTCATGAGAAAAGTTGCAATCAGCTTGGCTAATGCTTTCACGTTTAATGACTCCGTCATCAATCAGCTTTGCCAGCATAGTTTGAAATTAATAATCAACATAAACAATTTGATTTCGTTTTGATAGGGCAGAAAACGAAACAAAATCATTTCGTTAATTTGACGTTCTTAACGTTAATAAACGAAACGATATGACTTTGTTTCGTTTATTAACGTTAATTATCGTAACGAAATGATATCGGTTCGTTGGTTAAGCATGCCTGATATTTATCCTCTTTGCTCCCACACCTCAAACGGTAGTCGGGCTAGGTATTCCCATTCTGAACTAGTCATATTCGGGAGGAGGGCCATATATTCCATTGTCAGGGACCGGGGTATCGCGTTCGTCTTCTCTTTTTATACCCAGCTGTACTTGTACACAGGGTATTATAACTTTGATTGGATAACGGTTGGTTGTACAGGTATAAAGGAATCGAGATAGATATAGACTTCCATGTATCAAAATCATCAGTATCGAAAAAGAAATTGATTGAGCCATGTCCGTCCGTCTGTCCGTTAACACGATAACTTGAGTAAATATTGAGGTATCTTCACCAAATTTAGTACACGAGCTTATCTGGACCCAGAATAGATTGGTATTGAGAATGAGCGAAATCGGATGATAACCACGCCCACTTTTTATATATATAACATTTTGGAAAACACAAAAAACCTGATTATTTAGTAAATAATACACCTAGAATTTTGAAATTTGATGTGTGGACTGATATTGAGACTTTTGATAAAAATTTGAAAAAAATTTTTTTAAATGGGCATGGCACCGCCCACTTGTGATAAAATCAATTTGACAAATAATATTAATCATAAATCAAAAATCGTTAAACCTATCGTAACGAAATTCGGCAGAGAAGTTGCCTTTACTATAAGGAATGCTTTAAAGAAAAATTAACGAAATCGGTTAAAGACCACGCCCACTTTTATATAAAAGATTTTTAAAAGGGTCGTGGACGAATAAAATAAGCTATAGCTTTGCAGAAAAGAGCTTTATATCAATGAACTTCAAATCAAAAAAAAAAAAAAAAAAAATGGGCGTGGCACCGCCCCTTTTATAACTAAGCAATTTTCTGTTTCGGGAGCCATAACTCGAAAAAAAATTAGTTCAGTATATAACCATATGTATATGTATTATTGCGCAGCCTTGTAACACTATTAAGCACACAAAACAAACAACAACAGCATTTCAAGTGTACAGCTGGGTATGTAATGTTCGGTTTCACACGAACTTAGACTTCCTTACTTGTTTTATTTAGAAATATAGAGAAGTGATCCCTATAACTCAAATCTCTCAGTACATCGGTTGCCATTATAATTCTCGCCCAGGTCCTTGTTGTAAAATTTTTGGTTATTATTCCAACCAGACAGCATAAGAAGCAATCGAATTTGTGTGAAACCCAAGTCCACAGTTTACGATAATAGCAGCACTCTATCTGCTGACAGTAAATGGCTCCTGCGTGGGAGGTGCAAGGAGGGGAAAGGTTTGAAGAAGGCGGCAGCTTTTTGCGGCAAGGGTAATATACAAACAGATCGAGTTTAAGAATGGAAGGAATACTTATCTTCCTTTCTAAAAAACGAGCGAGTTCACGTGCCCAATATCCCCACCCTTGATGACGGTATTGGGCGAAGAGGAGTAAAGCCCGAGAAAGAGGAAATACGGAATAATGAAAGGTTAATTAAGGCTTGATTCTTAAAGTTGGCATCAGGTATAGAAGAAAAAATCGTCCCACAAATATCACATCCTATTCAAGGAAAATGAATGAAAGAAACGTTAGTAAATTACATATAGCTCATTCGATATAAATATATGAGGTATGTATGTAGATTAGGGTGGCCATTGTTAATGAAATAAAGGACTTTTTCAGTCCCACCCCTTTTAACGGTAATACTAAGATGAAAAACATCACATAAAAATGTTGGTTCTGATTAGAGACTGCTAAGGCGTATCGCACGGGGTCAAAGTTAAACTACTTTATGGAGAGTCGGAAAAATTAAATCAATTTTCTGTTTTCTTACAGCTAACATTCATGCTACTATAATTGGTGATATCAGATATACATTTTGGTCCCCTTGGAAACCGGTTAGAGCGTGTTGCACTCAGATTACGCTATGAATACCCAATACTTTACACCCCTTAAAGGCTCCATTACTGATACTTAGCATAGACTTGACTTGGCGTAAACTTGGCAACTTAGCCTTGATTATACTCCACTTAGCGCATACAATCTGGCATCGTAATCAATAAATGTCAATTTGTATGACAAAATGTCAAAATGAAATGGAAACAAACAAATGGCATCTCAAAATGTAAACGTCACTTAGAACTTACATAGAAAATCAAAATTCAACAGACTTCTAAGTCAAGTTAAGTGTTGCTAAGTTTTGAGTAAACTGTAACATGCAATGTTCATTTAACAGAACTGTAAGTGACAGTTCTCAAGCCAAGTCAAGTCTATGCTAAGTATCAGTAATGGGGCCTTAACGGTTATAATCAGGACCAAAATATGTATGTGATATTATTAATATATGAGCACCACCCTAATGTAGATATGTACATCTACGGATGTATGTATATTATGATTGTTAGGACCTACTTCTGAATGCCGCTGTTTTATTTGCATAAAACATTCGTGACATGTATTCATGTGGAACCCGATTATGTCGAGGGTATGCCGCATAAAATTTCTTTGCATGTACGTTGTACATACATATTTACTTAGCATACCGCTGGAGGCGGGGATGACTCGTACCTAACCTAATTCAATCTATTTCCTTTCGATTTCGTTGACCAAACTTTATCAGTTACAATGAAGCTGTTAAATTCCGATTTTGTTGTCAATTTGAGGCTAGTTGCATATAAATTTATATTGAGTAAGTAAATAAATACAAATAGGAAGCAGCTTAAGCCCACATGGGTTGTTTATGAAACGTTTAGGATCATACAGGCATGTATGTGGCTACTTTTGTCGGTTTGGTAAATTTATGTTAATGTGTTAAGAAAAATTGATAGAGGGTTAAATAAGTTTCATGCATGAGTAACGAAAAGTTTCTAGAAGGAAGGAATTGCAAGAAAGCCAGCGGAGAATGACATGCAAAGGGTAGTTAAATTCACTAACTATTTTAAAGGTATTCGCCATCGATATATTACTTACTTACTTAATTGGCGCTTAACCGTTTAAACGGTTATGGCCGTCCAACAAGGCGTGCCAGTCGCTCCTCCTCTCTGCCAATTGGTCACACTAAGGGAGTTTAAATCGTGTTCCACCTGGTCCTTCCGACGGAGTGGGGGTCGCCCTCTACCTCTGCTACCATAGGCAGGTTGCGAGAGCAACACTTTCTTGGCCGGAGCGTCATCTTTTGTTCGCCATCGATATATTAGCCTATTGATAACCATTCGTGTTCTGTAGCTAGTTATTTAACCACTGCCGCTAGATGGGTCTCCTAAGCATTATCTAAGCGAGGAAAAGCGTTTTTTTACGCGTATACGTATAATACGTATACACGCGTGTAAAAAAAAAACACGCGACTATGAGGATGTGATGTCAACATTTGATATGTTAATGTGAATATATGATGTCACATCACACCATTGATGTGTAATGTGTAATGAAGGAAAGGTCCTCTCGACATCTATAGGCAAATTGAATTGAGGAATTTAACAGAATTCTTGTGTTTGGCAATTTCTTTGGTTTGGCAGAGGAATTTAACAGAATTCTGGTGCGTGGCAGAAGAATTTAACAGAATTCTGGTGCATGGCAGAGGAATTTAACAGAATTCTGGTGCGTGGCAGAGGAATTTAACAGAATTCTGGTGCGTGGTAAAGGAATTTAACAGCATTCTGGTGCGTGGCAGAGGAATTTAACATGTTTTGGCATTCATGTTGGTGCTGTGTGCGGCTCTGTTGGGTGCGTGTTGTGGCTTGTGATGGATGATATTATATTCGTGATTCGTGTTTCGTGTATTCGTGTGCTAGGATATATTTAATATTATAATTTCAAAGTAAAAAACACAGAGCACAGAGCATCTCCACCTTGAAACACCACACAACAACTTAAATTTTACTTTTTTTCGGAAATAGGAAATAGTACCAAGCTCCTGAAAGAGTAAAAATTTAATTGGCGCTTGGCGCTTGGCGCTTACCACATTTAGGAGATGCTGTGCTGTGTGCGTGCTGGGTAACAAGACTCCAGAACCCTGTTCCGCGATAACTGGCGCCAACAGGGGGCCCAAGAGTGATCAAAGTCTCTGAACCCAAGTGAAGTGGGATCTTCCCATTGCCCACGTCAGCAAAAACGCCGTAGCTCTTAGCAGCTTAGAGTCGCTGAGTCTGGTACTACTCGCTTCGAGACCAGAATGCAAGTACTTACTATTGGCTCTTCCAAATCATCTCCCTATGGAAAATGCCCGTCACTAAGCGATTTAATGGGCTCTTTTCTACTTCGTGTGCATTTTCCTCTCCTTTTATTCTCTGCAAGATTTTGACTATGAATATTGCAAATCATCGAGAAGTACCGACGCGTCGGGAGTTTCGACGGGAGTTTTTGCACAGCTTTAATACTGCGGGCATACTTATCTTAAGGCGATTCCTACAATTGAATTGAATTGAATGAGCGATAGAACAAATGAACAGAGAAAACTAGAGCCAAGATGTGGCAGTGAAGAACAGAACAACCCGCTCTTAACGAAGGCTCAAAGCTTACGGACATCGAGCAGCACGGAGAGTGAAAACAGTATTCCCTATATGGATAGACTAAGTGATTCCAGCATTACCGCCAACATTAGTGCAAATTCTAGTAATAGCAATAACACAAGTTACGAGCAAATTCTCATGGAGGACAATGCCACACGTGCGCTAACAAAGGCAGGCGGCCAGCGTAATATCCATGTACCGATCTTCATACATGTCAATGAAAATGGCAAACGATGTAACGTCGACAGACCCACACGGCTTCAAATTTCTGAATATTCTGAGAATGAAAGGGGAACGCTTGAAATGTTAGATAATGTCGATTCAATTGGTAGGAATTTGCGTCGTAATTCGATTTCACTGCCGATGGGCATCGACGCGGTTGATCTCGAAGGTTTAAGATTAAAATATCAAATGCAAGATCAGGATGCACTGAGTGAGGAAGGAAAGAGTGATAGCCGTAGCGAAAGTGTAAGTATGTTTAATATTTTGTATACCCTTTTTAATCATTCACTTTAAGTTTGATAGTCAGCATAAGTAGTATAATGAGAAGCCTCGCCCTATACCACAACGCCCTATACCACAAATAAATAAAGCAACTTTCTTTTCCCCAATAATTACACCGGCCTTACAAAAAGTCCGCACCCAGAAATCAGCCAATACCTTTCGAATACCGAATCGGATTTATTATTTAGGTTCTTGATTTCAAGATATTCTTAATTAAAGTTCGAAAATGACGTTTTCCACATATTGGCGGGACGGGACCTGGCCTACATGTTTTACGCCGACTCCGAAAAGTTAATTTAACAAACTGTGATTGACAGTTGAATATGATTCTCTTGTAAGGGACTAGTTATTATGTTTTTTTGCATTTTACCTTGTGCGACAGCATTATTTATGACTTCAAAGAAAAGAATATGAGAACTTCGAAAGCCTACCGTACTTATTTCAATAAAACCAAACACACGAGTTAAACTTGAAACACAATGCCCTGACGCCGCGAAAAAAACAAATTGCATTTGAATATCTGACATTATATTAAAAGAGTATTTTGCTAAAAATATAGCATTTTTGTTTATAAACCGCTTCAGCCATTTTTGTGTATTTAACTGCCCGAGAGTTATGCTTTCCCGCATTACTTATCTTCCCACATCCAGAATCTCCTCGAGCCTTACTTACGTGTTTCATATTTTCTCCTTTCGAAAACTGGATTCGAAAGGACTTTCTATTTGAGTTTCCAAATCGGAAACATATATGGTAATTTGTTTAATTGTGTCCAACTAGAAGGACTCGGTTCAATTGGGATGGGAACAGCTCCTTGATACAACCGTTACATTTGTAAATACTCGGATCTGACAGACAGCTGATAAAATCAGTTTCCTTAAAAGTATTTTCGGAAAGTTGAGATGAACTTGTTAATACAACCCCATAGCTTTACTCCCATCGCTTGCGTCTTGGTGTGCAATCTGGCGTTTGCTGTCCTCGCTCTTATAACATGCACCGCAATCTTCATACTTTGTGTGCCTCTTTCCTTCTATGATCTTAATGGAATTGTAAGATGATTCAGGGGGTTGATAAGCGTAATAAAAAAATTCCGCAACCCGATTGTTAACCTTAGCTATCCGATGGTAATCCTGTAACAAATATGAAAGTATCATCCAAATATTTAGCAGGCGAGGCTCTGGCGCCCCAAGCTCCTCATGGAACTAGAGGTGGTGGCGGGATTGCCTAGGAGGATCAATATGGTCATATTAAAACGTTCCGGATGGTCGGGCTTGTACCTTAATGGTGCTTGTTAGCGAAACGTTCTGGATGTATGTATGTTCGGAAAAGGATCATAAACATCGATAATTCTCCTTAAAACCTTCGGGGAGTGTATCGCTACAACAACAACAACATGGGCTTATAAGCTGCGAAATATTATAAGTGTACATGTACCCCACTGTTCTTGGCGTTCTTATCGCAAATGATGGTTTTTAGACCACGTTTACACATCTACAATAAATCGTCAATAGATAATCTACGCGTTTTCATACGTTCCATCCCTAGGAGCGAGATTAATTTCTATCAAGTTTTCACGTTTCTCTTTTATTTTGTCCTTCCAATTAGAGATTACTCACTAGAGGTGGAACTTTTTCTATGAAAAAAATTCACATCTCTAAATTTTCTTCATAATTACCAATTATCGAATTATGGAAATCTAGTTAATAATCAACGATAAGGAGTTAAGTTCGAAAATTAAGATAGTCAATTTCAGAGCCCAAAAATAAAATTTTGAAGGCAACTGTAGGGTATGGCGGTGAAAGTGTGGTAGGTTTGGGCCTACTTGGCTGCTTCTGGAGTTGGCAAAATAACTTTCTTTGATGCCACAATGGACAAAAATTTATATCTAACCTTACGAAAGGCAATTTGTTGCGAATTGCCCCTAATTTAGGTGTACGTGATCGATTTCGCAATAACCAAGACAAATACCTTTAACACAAATCCGGGATTGTGCAGGCGTGGTAATATGGCACTGTCCACACCTCATGAATCCACTTCCACAATCTCTCGCCTTAAATGCCATTGAAAATTTGTGGTCAATTTTGGAATCGGATATACGGCAAAGGCAGATTAGTAAGATTAACGATTTAAAAACTACTCTTGTCGAAGAAAGGCATAAGGTACCACCCGAAACCGCTCGAAAACTAATTGCATCTATGGAAAATCATATTGAAGATGTTATTTAACAAAAAGGTGGTCATACGAGGTACTAAACTAAAGAAAAAGTAGTTTTTTCTAAGGCGGGGGGCACAGTGCACGAAATAAGCTGTGACCCTAGTTTTTTAGATGATTTTAGTTTTTATTAAATAATTAGCACAAACGTGTAAACACATGAAAATTAAGTATTTATTCAAATAATAGTAAAAAAAACACGGCTATTGCTACAGAATGAAAAAACATTTTACGGGTTTTAACAATGTTATCCAGATAAACTTCTGCTTTGCATGGTAGAACTACATTCGGAGTGTTTGCCAACCACCGCCGAGGAATGAGGGACACGTCAAACGCACGGCGTAGGCGTTTCAGCTCTTCGATGAACCAGCCGCTTCGAGATATTTTTATTTATTTATTTATTTATTTAATTTAATTTCAAAAATAGTCTAATGTTCTTACAGACTACTTGAGTTTGTACTTAAAAATACAGACCTTAGCAATACAATCAAAAAATTATTACACTCAACAAAGATTTGAAGGTGGTCTTTGGCAAAGAAAAGTCAATGGCCAAAGAATTTGAGATAGTATTGAACTCCCTCAGTGCTCTAAAAATGCGAGCATTAGAGGCATAGAGGGTCCGGGCGCAATCAATATAAAACATATCCCAATTTCGAAGTGATCTAGGGGGTATATGGAGACAAATACTCTCGAGTAAACGTGGTGAATCAATCACATATCTTGGCATTTGACAACGGTTTGACAGAAAAGGCGAAACAGACGGATTTGGACTTTTTTACTAGAAGGTACAAGGTTCCAAGAAATAATTCAAGAATTTGTCGTGGAAGTAGAATATGAAGGGGGATTGAAGAAAGCCTCCACGTGGCCTTGCACCCTTCCTGTTTTAATGGCATTTACGTTTGTGAATCCTCTTCTGTTTATAAGGTGCTTGTTTGATGGACGCCCATCAAGAAAAGAACGCATACCAACAAACTACAGCAGATATGTAGATTACCAATGTTTAGCATAAAAAAACGTTTGTAAACCACCATTTAATCCGTAGACCGGGTGGCCAAAAATATAGCATAATCAAATGCACTTAGGTTTAATGCCACGGGCAGCTTGAGAATCGGACTATTGCTGTGTACTAAGAAAATAAGCAATCACCAAATAAGAAATCATCGAATTGTCCGCCAAATGTAACCTAACCTGTATCAACTTCATCGTCACTGTAAAAAGTTCGCCAAGCTTGATGAAGTGTTATTAGTGGATATTAAAAACTTTCAAATAACTCACTCAATTTCACTAATCTCAGTAATTGCAGCTACCACTAGGTTATTTATTAGTGAATACATTGGAGCTAATTCATCAATGCCATATATCCGCTACATTAGTGTCACATTATCTAATTGGGTTAACGCATACCAATGCCAACCCCTACACTTGTTGGTTGCAATGAGTAATATTGATGAACTTGTTGTTGTGACGTCACTTACATTTTCAGAAACTCATTTTGAGTGTAAAATGTAGAGTTATGCATAGCGGTAACAAAACCACTGACTATTCATCATTTCAATTTGTTTAACTGACTTAAACTATGAGCATTTTTCTTTCGTTTATTTCATTAGCCATTGAGTGCGCTTGTAATTCTCAACTGGTTAGTGAAATATTCTAAAGACATAGTTTAAAATTTATATACCAAAGCGGGGTTTTTCAAAGCAAATGAAGGTGGCTCAACCAGCATCAAATACTTCAGAGCACCAGTGCTAGCCCCCAATAAATTCATAAAAGGTGTAACAGGTATATAGCGACCTCTCTCTAAAAATAATAACATAACATACAGTCCACAAAAATAACAAATAATATAATTACAACAAAAAAAAAAAATTTCGCCCGTCGACTCAACCAAAGCTTAGACATACTTAAATAAAAACTTTATGAATTATATACTTTTATTCACATAAAGATGCATATGGCGATATTATATGCACTCATGACCCCAGCAGTGACATCTATTGGTTGTAAAGTAGCATACAATTGATATGACTGAAATCAAACTTCAATCAAAATTCAGAGATTTGGATAATACTAATGTGTTAAATATTGGATAATTCTCAAACATTTTTTTTAGTTCTGTTTTGTTGTTGTTTCATGCAACACCGCGAACAGACATCTTGGTTTCTTATTTCTATTGGGTCTTAAGCCATTGCTAGGACAGGCACCTTGTTGATGGTTAAGAACTTAGGCTTTTTATGTTGCGATGCAACGGTCGCCTTGTCGCAACAAAGGGCGTTGCTGCTACGACGTGATTGATAAGATAAAGCGAAGTAACACAGAAACTTTTTCTGTTTTACTCTGTTATTCTAAACAAAGAAAACGCTGCAACTCCGGTTGTCCATAAGAAGATGAACGGAGCAACAAAGAAGCTCCTGACTGTGATGCTTATAGATTGCAGGAGTTCCTGTGAACAGATGTCTGTCGAAACTTAGAGATCTGAAGAAAGGAAGGCATTATTAATTCGGGACGAACCATTTAAATTTCCACCTCTACTTGCACATGGGCAATGGAGTTAAGTTGATAGTACTGAACAATATTTACACTTTGAAATAGTTAAAGGGTGTTTTTCCAAACATTTAAAGGCAGGGAAAGAGTCCCACGAGTGGTGAGGTACGGACGCACCGAACCGTGCTTTGCACACAGAGTATATTAACTTTGATTGGATAACGGTTGGTTGTACAGGTACAAAGGAATCGAGATAGATATAGACTTCCATGTACCAAAATCATTAGTATCGAATTTGATTGAGCCATGTCTGTCCGTCCGTCCGCCCGTCTGTCCATTAACACGATAACTTGAGTAAATTTTGAGGTATCTTGATGGAATTTGGTATGTAGGTTTATGTGCACTCATCTCAGATCGCTGTTTAAAATTAAGATATAGGATTATAACCACGCCCACTTTTTCGATATCGAAAAATTCGAAAAACCGAAAAAATGCGATGATTCATCACCAAAGACGGGTAAAGCGATGAAACTTGGCAGGTGGGTTGACCTTATGACGCAAAATAGAAAATGAGTAAAATTTTGGACAGTTTTAAAGGTGGCACCGCCCACTTTTAAAAGAAGGTAATTTAAAAGTTATGCAAGCTGTAATTTGGCAGTCGTTGAAGATATCGTGATGAAATTTGGCAGGAACGTTACTCCTATTACCATATGTGTGCTAAATAAAAATTAGCAAAATCAGATGACGAACACGCACACTTTAAAAAAAAATTTTTTTTAAGTCAAATTTTAACAAAAAATTTAATATCTTTACAGTATATAAGTAAATTATGTCAACATTCAACTCCAGTAATGATATGGTCCAACAAAATGCAAAAATAAAAGAAAATTTCAAAATGGGCGTGGGTCTTAGCGGTACGCGGCAGATGATGTTCTGGGTCGCCTTGGTCCAAATTTTGGTCGATATCAGGAAAACGCCTTCACATATACAACTAACTCACACCCTTTTAAAACTCTCATTAATACCTTTAATTTGATACCCATATCGTACAAACGCATTCTAGAGTCACCCCTGGTTCACCTTTATGGCTGTATCTCGAAAAGGCGTCCACCTATAGAACTAAGGACCACTTCCTTTTAAAATAATCATTACCACCTTTCATTTGATATCCATATCGTACAAACATATTCTAAAGTCACCCCTGGTCCACCCTTATGGCGATATCCCGAAATGGCGTCCACCTATAGAACTACGGCCCACTCCCTTTTAAAATACTCTTTAATACTTTCCAATAATACTTTCCAAAGCTCTCAGCTCAGTGTCTTGCGTGCTCCTGTTCAATTCAATTCAACAATAAAATATATAGACAAACAAACGGTCTTGGAATGGGAAGCCCCACATCAGCAATTCTTATGGAAGTGTGCATGCAAAATCTGGAAGAAAAGTACATACAGGAGCTGAAGTCCACATTAGGCGTGTCATTTTATGCTAGATACGTGGATGACATAATATGCGTTTTAACTACTAAGAACTTGTACTGGAGTACCTCAACAAGCAGCACAGAAATATAAAATTTACAATAGAAACCCAAAAAGACGGAGGAATCAACTATCTAGTACTCATGATAAATATTGATAAAGAAGCCAAATGATTTAACTAAGACATATATAGAAAGCCAACGGCCACCAACACAATAATACATAATACCTCAAATCACCCCCAACAGCATAAAAATGCAGCATTAAGGCACTTGGTACATAGACTTGAAAGAACACCTCTTACACAAGAGGCATATAAGAGAGAACTTGATGTCATATATAATATCGCTGCAAACAATGGATATAAAAAAGCACTAGTAGATAAGCTCAGAAGAACAAATGGAGAACCAAAAAGAAATAATGAAAAGGAAAATAATAGCTGGACGACTCTGACATATACTGGAAAATCAACATATAAATTGGCAAAATTTTATAAAAAATACAACATTAACACAGCATTCAAAACATCGAACAATCTGGGGCGAAAACTAAGAACTAACACTAACTTAGAGGATCCGTTTAGCAGCCACGGCGTATACAAGCTTACCTGCGGATGCCAGCATAGTTACATAGGACAAACAGGACGGCAAATAAGAACGAGGTTCAAAGAAGATATTAGAGATTACAACAAAAAAAATACGGAATCCAAACATTATACCCGAGTTTAACTTCGCGAATCACATGGTCGGGAATGAATGTTCCCCAGCAAACATCAATAAAACAGTAAGGGTTCTTCACATACAAGCAAAAGGCCGACGTCTCAGCGTACTCGAAAACATGGAAATCTACAAACAGAAAATATTCGACGGTAGAATAATAAACGAACAGATAAACACAATTTCTGACACAATATTCGAGCCTTTAAAACTTGTTTACAAGAAACAAAGTAATCACACAGGTACAACAGACAAATACACAACAACAAATAAACAATTAACACACCAAAACAACAAACCCATAAAGAAGGTCAAACGACTAAAATTACGGATTTTTACCTACCCCAGTCAGCCACACAAATCGATTAGTAAACCACCCTCGGTTCTGAATGAACACACAGCACATACACATAATTAAATATACACAAGCATCAATTTTGACAATACCTGCTCATTTACCTAGGAAATATAAATACAGGATAAACGACAACAACAGATCAGAACGAAAATCGACACTGATGATGGCACAACGCCGAATGCGGTTTGACTCAAAACCAAATTTGACAAGAGATGACGGAAAATCGTTCCAACATACATCATTTAGGTATTTTAATTTAAAACTCACAAAATACACACAGCAAAATAAAAATGCAACTTCACGGCTATAATGACGTTTGCGTCAAGACTTACTCACTCCTTATGTAGGATAAAGCTGTTGCATGTACCGTCACTATGTCTTATTCTGTTTTTGTTTTTATTATTAAAAATTGCTGACCTTTTTGTGTTATATTTTCAATCCGAAAACGGATATAGATATATGTGTATGTATTTATGTATGTAGGTTGTGGATATGGGGCTCTGCTCATATCTAAAACCACATTCAACTCCTTCATTCATTTGACTTGCTTTATGACGAAATGCAAATTTTGTTGTTTTTGTTAGTTTATTTGAGGTATGTAAATACAGTTTACGTGTAGGTATCTGTGTCATGTTGTACGAGTATGTTCCATGAATTATTCATGAGTATACGTTTTGTCGTGCCTCAAAATCTTTAGAAGGAGCACATTCAGCCGCCTGCGACTTTTCAAATTGATCAAAACTCTAAAAACAACTTTTGACAGATATAATATACTTTTATATGAGTAGCTATGCTTATATTTTAGCATATACAAGGGAATGAACTCGCCTCCGTTGGTCATATATGCAAGGTGGAATGACTAAACCAATTTGATAATATTTTTTTTTCTAGTATATTAATGTTGTTCGAGTATAGATTTTATGTAAAATAGTTTCGAAAGTTGACGTTTGACATATACCTAATTTTATAGTTCCAGTGATAGAATGATTTGCACGCTTTTTTGATGAATCACCCTAATGTATTTATGTAAACATATGTATATAAATACCTGGCTTTTTGACACCTCCATTACTGTTAATTGTTATTATATCAACGCTGTTAACTTTTGTTAAATTAATACTGCCCATCCCTGTAACGTCAAGCCTAGGCAACTTTATTAATTACGTGAATTTTAAACACTCGAAACTTGTCCTTTCTGCTTCTCCTGTGCTATTTTGAGAGACTCCAAAAATTTCCTCTGATCTTAAGTTAAATTAAGACCAAAGAAAACGCCATTACAGTTATATTGCAGGCAACGGAGAGAAACACGTGGCATACAATAAATATGAGTATAGAAACACAGCAAACAGTTGAGAACATGGACGCTTCGAAGCTTATCGCTTAATTGGTTTGAGATAACTTAAAAGACCAAGTAACAGTATTTCCCCAAAATTAAATTTTTTTATATCCTGATGTACTTTTACACAGGATGTTTAGTCAGGATGCCTAACTTTTCCGCATCCGATTGCAACCCCCCTAATGCATTTCGATACTCGATTTAACGCCCTATGCATGCGCATGCACGTGTATGTGTTTTTTGTCAGCAATTGTGCACATGTATGTCGGCGTTATGTGTGGGTGACTTTCCCCTCCGAAAACGGAGGATTTTGCGGGCTAACGGTTGTCGCTTTCGATACAACCGGCCTCTTGGATTTTAGCAGCTACCCAGCTCACATCTGCCGCCAGCGACCTCTGTCGTATTATTGCGTTTATTCAGGCAATATTGTAACCTAGCTATTTATATCTTTACGCACACACACACACATCTCATCACATCTATTATAACGAGAAATCTTGTCTTCTCTTATTTTTATTCCAACCCGCTTATTCCCATTGAGATCGACCACGGTGCGCCCATCTACCTACAGGATTAGACGCACCCCGGCCGAACATTTGGTCTATCTTCACCAGGAATTTGAAATACAGCACCTACATTACAGTCCACAACAAAAGATCATAGTTGACCGCACCAAAATTGCAGAAATTTCCATAAAAAGTTATCCGCAGAATTTTACCACAACCAACAAAAGTTTGAACGTTTATTATTTCACAACAGCGTCAAAACACTGAGCAAGCGACAGCCATCGGAAGCCACTGCAGCACAACAAGCTACATGCCACGCCAAACCAACATATCGCCAAATAAAAGTAAGTGCAATATTTCTTGCCACATTTTTTGGTTATAAAAATAAATAAAACAGTATAAAATCTATTCAGAGTGCCGCACGCGTAAGGCAAGGTGCACACGAGGCTACACGTCATAGATGCATACAAGATATTTCATATAGCTACAATTTCTCTACGCCTCAAGATTTGCACTTTCGAGCGTCGCAAACAATTATTGAAAAAAAAATAAAAAATTAAATTTCTTCAGTTATATCCGTCCCCGAAACTAAATGAAAATAGTTATTAAACGGGGATGCAGCCTTTGTAAATTATGAGAGGCAATTTTAAACCACTGCGGACTAGAGAAAAGAGTGATTTCTAGTTTCCAACACTTTTTAGCTTTTTAAACGCTTCAACAATGTCTAACCAAGCTGTTGTGGTGTTTAATACTCTTTCTCGCTTTGGTAATATACCTTTCACGCACTTTTATTAACTAAAGTAACATTTTTTAACTAATTACACAAATTTGCATACAAGAAAATGTAAACAAACATCTTGTTTTTCCTTTTTTTCATGCGTACATACGCTCAGCGACCAACATTGCTGTACGCTTAGCAGAGGTCTGCTTTGAGTACTAATAAAATTAGTGCACTTAGTCATGAGCCAAAAAATTGTGTCTAAATGTGTACTTAGTCAAGTACAGACAAATACTATGAGTGACTAGCACATAAAATAAAAAAAACATATGAGTGCTCCGCAACACATATGTCCCATACATATATGACATTGTTGAGTATAAACTGAAATCATAGTCGCTTTAACTCAGTATCATGTTGGTTTCGTGTGTAATACACTGTATACTTCCTTTATTATCGGTTTTTCTTTAGCGCTGTATTCAGTTTAGTTTCGTGTACATCGTTGTGTTGTTAGCGTCAGAAGACTGATATGACTATATTCATTTTATTGTCTGTTAGTCATACTGATTCAAATTAGTGTTTTCGTATAACATAGTTGACTTTCTTGCTCAGTAAGACAATTGTGTACTGAACTGCTTCATGGCTTATGAGCGTTTATTCATTTTACGAAGCATGACTATGTAAATGTGTTTTAGTGGATATAAGTGCTTGATATTCTTTTTATGTGTACGCACTAATACTAATTTTTTGGTTAGTCAACTAATAACCTTAAAACATAAATAATTGCAGCTCACTGACGCTTAGCTACCCGAAAATTTCATGCTTTGTCGCTTTCATGCAGCTGACGCCTCGTATGCAGCTCTCCATTCAAATACATGTGTTCGGCATCAAAGCGTACAAATTTCCCCTGCAGCGTCTATGACGCGTAGCCTCGTGTGCACCTTGCCTAAGTGATTGTATTTAACCGCGAAAAGTGTAAAACGGTTTTTTTTTGGTGTCGAAAAGAAAAAAGTGCAAATGCGAAAAATTAACGTTGTTTTTAGATTCCTTGTGACTATCTGGTCTGTCCCCCCACCAGCGGTAAGGCTCTACGGACACAGCACAAGGAATAGGTGCACATAACCTCACTTTCATATAAAATTTCACGCCATTCGATTGCGGCAATTTTCATTTTTCTTTTTGCATCACGTTAATTTCACTATTTTTTTTTTTAATAAATTTTTCTTACACCGTTTCTTCGTTTTTCGCACAAGATTTATCACACGTTTTTACACTTTTCGTCGAGTTCATATCAGCGCGCGCACTTATTTTATAATACAATTGAACGTTGAAGTGGCGAGTGGCCCCCTTTATTTCCACCAAATACACTGTTGTTGCTCTCCCCGTCTCCCTGCTTTTTCGGTACAAAATCAGCTGCAAGGCGGAAAATATAAACAAATTCAAAGCAATAAATAAAGTTTTGCGTAATTTAATAGTTGTTGGTTGGGTGATTCGCACAGGTTTTTTCAGTTTTATATCCCTTTTCTATTTCACAACTTTTCATCCATGAACATGGAATCGTACATAAGATTGGCCGATCGAATAATCGAGCTCGAGGCCGACTTTAATGATATAAGTGCGGCTCTGCACACAGTACACACTATGGCAATACAGTAAAAAGAGTTGCAAGCTAAGTGGACAATAGCAGAGACCGCCCTCGATGACTTACTTGACTCTGAAACGCTTGAAGCAAAAAAGATTTCAGCGGTCAAGATCAAGCATAAAGCGGCATAGCCGTATTCCTGCGATGCATGTCTAACATGGCTGAACCTCAAGCTAAATTGAAGAAGGAAAAGGATAGTGAGTTTCGACCCGAAGGAGAACGCGCGCGTGAACATAGTAGCCGCCTGCCAGCTTGCGATATAGAGGTATTCAAGGGCGACTACGTGTCTTGGCCAACATTTCGTGACCTGTTCACGGCCATCTACAAAAACAATAGTCGCCTAAGCCCAGTAGAAAAGTTGTTCCACTTTAACCAAAAGACTCAAGGTGAGGCAAAGGACATCGTCAAGAAATGTCCCCTGACAAACGAAGGCTTCGAGATAGCCTGGAAAAACCTATATGAGAGATACGAGAATAAACAGATTCTCGTAAACTCACAACTATAAATTTTGTTTAATTTGAAAAGGATAGATAGCGAGTGCGGCAGCTCAATTAAAACTTTACAGCGCGACATAAATAATTGTTTGGCATCCCTAAAAACCCATCAGATAGATGTTTCAAATTGAGATGCGATCATCACCTATTTATACTCGACAAAATTAACAGAAAATACGTTGGCTCTATGGGAGCAGAGCATTGATCACAAAACGGACATATCCAAGTGGGAGGATATGGACAAATTTCTATCTAATCGATTTCAGACACTTGAAACAGTGTCTGGTTTCACAGGGAATGCCACTTCTAAAGTGGAAAAATCAAGCGCGTCGCGACAATCGACAGAAACCCCTACGAAAAGACTTGGTGCTTTTCAGACAAAAGTATCTAAGCAAACAACAAAATCAATGTGTAAAATGTGCAAATCTACGGAGCACAGATTACGTAATTGTTCACGCTTTTGCAATTTAACCCCGGTAGAAAGGATTAAATTCGTTAAATCCACAAATGGCTGCCTGAACTGTTTATCCCCAGGACACACAGTGACGAGGTGCACGAGTTCGTACAACTGTTCCAAATGCCAGTCTCGTCACCACACGCTCCTGCATGCGGATACACTTCAGAAAACTGCGGTACACAACCCTTACAAACATGCGGATAATACCCGATCAACTTCGGCACAGGCACGGAAAAGACAGGAGTTGGGAGAACCACCTTCCTCTACGAACCAGAATGTCAAATCCTGCCATGCCAATTCCAGCACAGGTGTACACATTCACCATAATGGTACCGACTTCTCCGCGCGGGCATTAATTGATTCTGGGTCTGAATGTTCCTTTATAACTGAAAGACTGAAACGCAGAATCAACTTGTCAGCGAGGAAAATGCATGCCCAGGTTTCAGCCATCACAAATGCGGTGTCAGCTCAGGTGAAAGAAGCATCCAACATCGAATTACGTTCACCAGTGGATCCCGGCTTCAGCCTGACTACACCTGTTCTCGTTCTAGCTAAACTCACTGGTAATCTTCCATCATGCCATATCAACGCAATGACTATGCAGGCATTCCCAGACTTGGGTTTGGCAGACAAGAGGTTCTACGTCAACGAAGACGTAGACCTCATACTTGGCGGAGATATATATCCCCAAATCATATTAAGTGGCCTTCAGAAAAACGTGCTTAACACACTTCTGGCCCAAGGGACAGTGTTCGGTTGGATACTAACCGGTCATATTGAAGCACCGAATCCAACGAAGAGCATCATGTCCTTCTACAACGAGGTTGCGTTGGACAATCAACTGAAAGCTCTCTGGGAGGTAGAAAATGTGCCCAAAAATAAAATATTGAAGAAGATATGAATGTATTGTGAACAATTATTTAAAGAATTTATAACTTTGATTGGATAACGGTTGCTTCTAGAGGTATAAAGGAATCGAGATATGTAGATATGTATCAAAATAATAAATATAAAAAAAAAATGTTGTTAAGCCATGTCCGTCCGTCTGTCTATCCGTTAACATGATATCTCTACCAAATTCTGTATAAGGGCTATTCTGGACCTAGAATAGATTAGTATTGAAAAAAAGCGAAATCGGAGGAAAATCACGCCTGTTTTTCGATACCGAAAATTCGAAAACGAATACCGCTTAGCTAATGCAAGTAGGTAGGTGAATTGGTTTTATGACGCAAAACATAAATTCCAAAAAATTTTGGAATATGGCAACACCCACATTTAAAAGAAGAAGACAATTTGGAAGTTCAATAAGCCGTAAATCAAAAGCAGTTAAAGATATTACACTGAAATTTGGCCGAGACACTATCCTTTCCTAGTTTTATAGACTGAGTGAAGATAATCAAATCGGTTAAAGACCACGCCCACTTTCCCTAAAGATCTAACAGGTTGCAAGAACTCTATAGTATTTAACTACATTTGACTGATATTCTAACGCAGTAGTTGTATGATTGAGCTAAGAGCAAAACTTAAACAAATTTTGAAAATGGGCGTGACCCACCCCTTTTTTGTTACTCATTCCAAAATAATTTTAATGCCATAAATCGAAAAATAATCTCCCAATCCGAACGAAAATTGGCATACATATTTCTCATAGCTCCAACTGTTAAACCACATTTTTAACCGCTCAAGTTAATTAGTGGTAGCCTCTGTATCCTTTTTTGCTTCCTGTGAACGAAAATGAGTTCAGAATAGAACCATATACTCTGTATTATTGCGCAGCCTTATAACACTATTAATCACACAAAGCAAACAACAACAGCGTGCACAGCTGGGATTTAACGTTCGGTTTTACCCGGGCATAGACTTTATTGGCGGCCACCGTGATGTGATGGTAGCGTGCTCCGCCTATCACACCGTATGCCCTGGGTTCGCACCCCGGGCAAAGCAACATCAAAATTTTAGAACTAAGGTTTTTCAATTAGAAGAAAACTTTTCTAAGCGGGGTCGCCCCTCGTCAGTGTTTGGCAAGCGCTCCGGGTGTATTTCTGCCATGAAAAACTCTCAGTGCCGTTCGGAGTCGGCATAAAACATGTAGGTCCCGTCCGGCCAATTTGTAGGGAAAATCAAGAGGAGCACGACGCAAATTGGAAGAGAAGCTCGGCCTTAGATCTCTTCGGAGGTTATTGCGCCTTACATTTTTTTTTTAGACTTTATTACTTGTTATAGATACAAGCTTTCAAGAAAAAAAAAAAAAATTTGTTGAATTAAAAATTTAAAAAAAAGATTAAAAAGAAGATTTCCGACAAAAAGCGCCCTCGAAAAGAATTTCCAAACTGTTCCAAAATGATCCCAAAAACGATTGCAAATTAACGATTATAAAACGAGGCTTGATTGCCAAGTAATTTTGAACTTTCATGGGTAAATATAAAAATTACAAAGGATAAACAAGAATATATGTTAAGCTTAATGGTTATTTTAATAGGTAGTTTACCCATAAACCCTACTGATCAGTTTACCGGTTACCAAGCGGTCAACTAACGGGTTATTAAGCAGTTAAACTTATTGGTTAGAAGAAGATCATCTCTATTAAGTGTAAAATCAAATAAAGCATTTTACACAACTAAATATAGTATAATTTCATTTCATCCTCAAGTCGGAATATTTAATTTATTAAAAAAAATTCAAACAGGTGGCAACCTTGTAAAACTTTTCAACTCGGTAGGCTAGGTAAGGTTAAGAGAATATACATGGGAACTTTCCACAGCTCTCATCATAATCAATAAATGCACTCTAGGCGGACGATATGCTTCCAAATACGGTTGCCTATAGAAAAACTTTCTGAGCCGCAGCATTTTTTTCTTTCTCAAAGGTAATCCCATCTACGCCATATATCAGGATGGGTAGGGTGAGAGAATTTTTGTCTGTGTTTTTTATACGTCGGCAGAGGACTTCAGTTTTCAACTTACTTAGTCCAAAGAAGTACTTCAGGACCAGATTCATTCTTCGTTTAGTTTTTAGGTCGACACTGTTTTCACTGATAATGCTGGGGCAAATTCACGTTCTTGGAAGTGATAAAATGAAAAAAAAAAAAAACATTCAACAAGGTTTGCGAAGTATTTCCTAGTCTTCAATTAATATCTGACAACTGCGACGTTGTCGCCTAGTTGTAAATGAAAACTTCAGCTTCTGCAGAGAGAGCTTGTTGGTACATGCCATTACGACAGCATCGGTTTAATAGAACAGTGACATGTGTTGATGCCCATAAGTACTCTTACTGTAGATTGGTTTAGTATGAAAAGGTACCTTCCTCCTTTCTTCTTCAAACCATGTCATTTGTACCATGAAACCTCGCAATCATCCAATTTCCTTTCCTCGCCGAGATAGGTACAAGATAGTTACCCTACAAACTAAAACCTAACACTGTTGAAGAAGTCCATCTGATCTTCATGCCCCACTAAACATATCCCGAAATTATAAAAAAATCCATCCCAAAATGTTTCGGAAAGTCATAACATAGTATAAAAATAAATTTGAAAACAATTCCAAATAGGCCCACATTTTCCCAAAATGGCTCTCCAATAGCTTCTAAGTAATCTCGAAAATAATCCCAAATAGTCATGATATTGTCCCGATATGACCCGAAGTTAGTATGAAATGACTCGCAAAATGCGCCAGAGACGTTCCGAAATTACCAAAAATAGAGTCTAAATAATACCGACGCATTGTCTATTCTGAAACCGTAATACCGCAAGCCGCAAGTATCTCTAAAACAACACCGACTTCATCAGAGATAGTGCCAAACTTCTAAAGTTATTCTGAAAGCAATTCCAAACCTGTTACGAGCTAGTCCCGAAAAGATCTCAAAAATAATACCGAAATGATCTTGGCACAGTCCCGAATAGTTCCAGTGCATAATAAATACTGAAACGAATACAAACTCTCATATATCTCCGAGATATATATTATAAAGAGGTACTTTTACCTACGTACATTTATCCAAGCACTCCGAACATGTCGGTTGGGCATTGTGTGCCTCATAAAAATGCTGGCAACATGACAACCAATAGCACAATCACAAACGCCTTACGCGTACCACAAACTATGTAATGGCTACGTTGACATCATTGATGACGCCAAAGTTTATGATGCGCCACAAAAACAATCTATGAGTAGCCGCGTGGTTGTTTGAGATGCTGCCTGAATAGTCGATGACATGATGACAAGGTACGCAGCTAGCTACATATACGTAGGAGTATGTCGGGATGTATGCATGCTGGCGTTGTGACTGAAACCATTGGTTTGATGCCACTCATGCCAGATGTTGTTCATGCCCTCCTAAATGTAGCTATCTTACCTTTTACCCTACGAAATGCTTTTCAAGGAACAAATTTTATCGATGACACAGAGATGTATTGTCGTAGTAGCTTAAGCTCATGGTTGTTTGCACAGCATGTAAGTGTTGTGAGTTGTTGGGATTTAAGCTTTACTGTGTTTGAGATCACCATAAGGCTTCTGTGTAAAACATACCAAAATTAATCCACCCGCAACGTTAATGGATGGGAAAGAAGGCATTAAGTACAATGATGTCGAGTAAGTTTTTTCTAAAAAGAAATGCTTTAATGTATGCAGCTTTTGCTGTAGTGTGTAGGAAGAGAAAAGGCGTGACTTGCAAATCTGGTTGTTGTAACAAAAGCTTGTTGTTGCTGTTTGTTGTAACAAAAGCTTTTTTAGAGTGTAACGGGAGGATTGAAAAGGAAATAATTACAATCAACGGTTCAAAAACGGATTAGTTCGGATACGGTTAGTAAAACTCAAATACTTAAGATTTAAAACAATGAAAAAAAAAAAAATAACTGATTCCAAATATTTGAAGAACTGGTGTGTGATAGAACTAAGATTCTTTTCGAAAAAAGCTGGCACATGGAAACAATGAATGGCTTCATCTGAAGAACAAGACACAAGCTCGTTAATGTGTTGTTAATATTTTTGCTTGTAGTAAGAGGCGACTAAAATCCACTGATCTGAATGTTCGAGGCAAAGAAACCGTTTCCGAGGCAGTCGAGCTAGTACCAAAAGATGCTAGTACCGGACTCAATTCGTCAAAAGGACTGCACACATTCGTAAGACACCCCCAGGAAAGTGATATTGCGTTTGATGCGGTAAGTAGGTGCTATCGATGAGGTATAGACGAAGTATGATACATACTCTATCGATAAAAAAGGTTACCACTATGTTACCGATTTTTTTTCGACGAGATATCGGTTAGTTATTGATTTATTATCGAATAGTTGTCGATTATTTATCGAAAAGCTATCTATATGTATCCAAAAAGATATCGATCTATTATCAAAAATCTAACGATACGTTATCGATTTACTATCGAGAAGTCGTCTATTGTTTGTCGATATGATATCAAAAAGTTATCCATTTGTTAAAGAAAATCTATCGGATTGTTAGCAGCATGTTATCGGAGTACTAACAGCTTATTTTCGGCGTGTTATCGACTTGTTTTCGAATAATTATAAATTTTGGATCATAAGTTTTTCCATTTGATATCGAAAAGTTAACGATTTTTAGTCGGAGTGTTACCAATTTGTTAAGCAGCTCTTGTTAAACGCACCTGCGAGCTCTGGTTAACTTAAAATACCAGTTTTCTAGACATGTGTGTTTAGACATCGAACTTCGTGAGTACTTGGTACTGACGCCTTTTTTATTATTAGAATTTTTATTGCTATTGCAATTATTACGATTTTCTCTACCATTTGGAGTAATATTTTCATTCCTATTTTCATCACCATTTTCATTTCCGCATTTACAATTTCGATTTCCATTATAATTTGCATTCCCACCAACATAACCATTCAGTAGCCTTTTCAATTATTATTGCCATTGATATTGTGGCGAATGTTGACATCACTATGCTGTTAGTAAATAATCACGCAACAACAAAAACATTAAAGTGAACCACACTCATAAATCGTCATTTATACACATACACAGAAGGCGACGAAGAGATATCACACACACACCCACATGTAGTCATCAGCCGAAGTAGTTACTCCCACATACAAACGCAAGAGAAACGCATAAACTACAAATATACATGTACATCGCTGGTAACCAAGCAGGAGATTCTAGAAGGTGAAAGGTCTAGACCTTTGGAGAAATATGCTGACGAGGCAACAGAGAGTATAATAGCAGCGCAAGCTGAGGAATCACTAATCAGTTTTGATTTAAACAGGGTATTGGTTGTGATGTATATTTGTGAAGTACTACTCCCAAAGTAATCTAAATAAATACCTGTTTACAATACTGAATATTGGAGTGATTTATTCAACAGTTTAGCGATTCGAACGTTAGCAGAAAGTTGCATAATAATCAGAAATACTCATAACTCGTTAAAATATTCTCACTTCCGCCTACTTTTAATTTGCATTACCTTCCATTACAATTTTAGCCATTTACCATGACCATAACAATTTGCATTTGGATTACAATTTTACTTGTCATTCCCTAAAAAAATTTTTATTACTTTCCATTATCATCTCCATTACAATTTTTATTACCATTATAATTTCCAAATTTTAAATTTGATTATTCTCTATTACCGTTTCCATTACTTGTCATTCCCCTAAAAATTTGTATTACCTTCCATTATCTCCATTACAAATTTTATTACCATTACAATTTCCAAATTTTAAATTTTGTTACTCACCATTACCGTTTCCATTACGGTTTACATTACGCTGCTCATTTCCGCTGCTATATCCATCTAAATTTTCATTTCCCTAGATATAACCATTCTTCGGTACCATTTCTATTTGTATAACAGTTACGATTTCCAATAGAATTTACATTTTGCCCAACATCTTGCATTAGTGTAGACGCTCCTCCGTAGTAGATACTCGCTGTGAATACTCTAATATCTCTAATTATTTAACCTATAAACTAGAATCCATGTACGTATATGTAAGTGGTATTATTGCTCTAGTAGTATATTAAAACAGGCATTCACTAACCAAACAAATCGATTCCTTCCACAGTTAATATTCGTATACACCATTTTTTTTGTAAACATTTCAGTGCCTTCATTGCAAAGCTACCAGCAAAGCTTTGTTGTCTGTTCAAAAAGAAAAAAAAGATCAAATGTTATTTTCACCTTTTGTGCACTCAACACCCAAAAGCGCATTCAGTATTGAAACTTTTATTGCTTCAAACTATTGGTACTTTTTCACTTTCGAACGCCTACTTCAGACAAATAAATGCACACTTGACTGTTTGAGAATGCATTCACAATATGTGGCATGCAATGAATGAACGAACACATGTATGTACATATATATATATATGCACTTATGCTACGTGCGTGCCTCATATAACGGTTGGGATGTGCTCTTCAAATGCACCTGTTATTGCATACAGCAGAAATAGATAGTTACGTATACGCACTGGCGGTCCAATTGAGTAGACATTTTAAATGAAAATCCGAAAATCGAAGTGAATGCTACTTATTGTAGCGCTGACAAAAGCAATACAATTAATTTCTAAAAAGAGAAGGTTGGTGATTTGATATATTTATACCCAGCTGTACTTGTGCAAAGAGAATTATAACTTTGATTGGATAACGGTTGGTTGTACAGGTATAAAGGAATCGAGATAGATATAGACTTCCATATATCAAAATCATCAGTATCGAAAAAAAATTTGATTGAGCCATGTCCACCCGTCCGTCCGTCCGTCTCTCCGTTAACACGATAACTTGAGTAAATATTGAGATATCTTCACCAAATTTGGTACACGAGCTTATCTGGACCCAGAATAGATTGGTATTGAAAATGAGCGAATTCGGATGATAACCACGCCCACTTTTTATATACAGTGTACTCTCTCCTAATGGACACCTCTCTTAAGCGGACACCTCTCATAAACGGACAATTTTTTCAGTACCAAAAAATCCTTAAGCATTTTTTAAGTTTTTCCCTTTTGAGCGGACAACCCTCCCACAACAGGACGCGGACACTTGCTTTTTACCCCAAAGGGCTTTTTAATTTCCCATAACCGGACAACTTACTAGACTTTTTTTTCATTTACTCTTTACCATATTCGTACAGCTGTTGCTTATTCACTAATACGTGCATGAATGTAGGGGAATCCCCTAAATACTAAGAATCTATTTTCAATACAGTAAAAAACATAAAAATGTATGTACCTATTACATACACGTAGTTAGTATCTTCTTGTGTGTGTACGTACGTGAATCGCAATGCCTAAAGTAGTGTTGAGTATTAAAGACAAAGTTAATGTTATTGAAATTCATAAGAAAGAAAAACTAAGTGTACGAGAGTTGGCATTGAAATGTAAGATCAGCAAAACGCAAGCTGCTAGCACTATCAAAAACAAAGATCAAATTTTAAGTTTGTCAGAAACTGACGTCAACCCGGAGAGAAAAAGGAGGCTGCTGAAGCCCAAAGGCCTTAATATTGATAAATTGTGCAACGAATGGTTTGTGAAGGCTCGAAATAAAAGCATTCCTCTGTCAGGCACACTTAAAAGAAGCAAAGCTAAAGAAAATGCGGTAAGACTCAATTGCGACGTTTTTAGTGCATCATCCGGCTGGCTGGAAAGGTTTCGAAAAACGTCAAAACATAACTTTCCGTACAATTATTTTGAATATTTTGTACACAAAACTTTATTCTTTAATTTATGAACAAAGCTTTATGAACCTCCTAACTCAGTCTTATTTGTATGTATTAATATTCTTGTTTTGGAAATAAAACTGTTTAAACATTCATCAATAATACTTTTCTCAGAAGCGGACACCTCTCATAAGCGGTCAAATTTGGCAGTCTCTTAGGTGTCCGTTTAAGAGAGAGTACACTTAATATTTTGGAAAACACAAAAAACCTGATTATTTAGTAAATAATACACCTAGAATGTTGAAATTTGACGTGTGGACTGATATTGAGACTCTTGATAAACATTTGAAAACATTTTTTAAAATGCGCGTGCCACCGCCCACTTGTGATAAAATCAATTTTACAAATATTATTAATCATAAATCAAAAATCGTCAAACCAATCGTAACAAAATTCGGCAGAGCGGTTGCCTCTACTACACGGAATGCTTTGAAGAAAAATTAACGAAATCGGTTAAGGATCACGCCCACTTTTATATAAAAGATTTTTAAAAGGGACTTGGACGAATAAAATAAGCTATATCTTTGCAAAAAAATAGTTTTGAATCAATGGTATTTCATTTCACAAGTGATCTTATAACAATAAATAGGAAAACCTTCAATTTAAAAAAAATGGGTGTGGCACCGCCCCTTTTATGACTAAGCAATTTTCTATGTTTCGGGAGCCATAACTCGAAGAAAAATTAAAGATTCGTAATAAAATTGGGTACACAAATTTTCCCTATAGCAGTAAATATTTCTAGATAAAATGGACGGGATCGGTTAAAGACCACGGCAACTAAAATATAAAACAAGTTCAAAATGGTCGTAGACTAGAACAATAAGCTATAACTTAGCAAAAAATAGTTTTGAATCAATGATATTTCACTTATCAAGTTTTATTGTAAGAGGAAATGGGGAGATATTTTTTTGTTTAAACGGGCGGTGCCACGTGTTATGTAGAAAAGTAATTTATCTGAAATGAAATATACAATTAAAGTTCATGCTGAGTATATAATGTTCGGTTATACCCGAACTTCGAACCTAGACACGTTTACTTGTTACTAATGGTTTTACTGTTCTGCTATTCAAATTGAAAACAATTAGGTTTTTTGTTTGTTTTTTATTTCTCTCGGCGAATAAAAATTACTTTTCGAGTTTTTAGTTTGCTGGGAAAATAATAGATTCTTTAGATTTTTTTTAATCTTCGGAAATAGAGGTTTACGCCGATCACTTTATCGACGGCGGCGGTGTATGCACTATTATATACCGACGGCTTTCTTGCATAAAAAGCTTGATTTTTCTTTAAAAAAAAAAAATATTTAGAAAAAGTTTTGTGTGTATGTATTTAAGGAAATACACTTTTTGCTGCGTCTGCCGAAAAAAGTTTAAGTACTTAAAATGGTCACACTTTTGTTTGTATGTCTCGTACAAAGCGTAGTTTCACCGAAGAGATGTTCTGCTCTAACGCCTAATACTCCTTATCCACACGATTTCTTTAAATCATTTGTGGCGCCTTGCTCGTCATGCACAAAAGCGACTTATGGTTGCAATTAATGGTCTTTTAATACTCATAATTCCCGTCGCAAAGCTTTAATGTTTAGCACCCACGCTGGCTAAAGATTGAAAGCTCCAAAGGGCGCCTCTAGTTATTCTCGGCTGTTTTAAGAGCTATAATTGCCGATGTGCGAACAGTAGCAACCCTGTCCACCATCAGTCGCTACCACGCTTCCTGGCCGTCACACCACATGCCAGCACAGAAGCTATAGGACATCGACTTCGAACTTATACCTTCGTCGACGTCACTTTCTTAAAAGTTCTCGGTGTAGCTCCGAAGACTTTCAAACGGATTTTTTTGTTTCGCGCTATGCTGCCGAGCACTACAGAGAAACATCTTGAAACGTTGGGGAGTACGAATGCCAAGAATGCCGCCCTAGATATTATAAGCAGTCCAAGATATTATTGCGTAACTCATGGTTGAAAATTATAGTCCTCCATAATTTACATTTTACAAGGACCCTGGATAACATTTTCTTTAAATGTAGACCAAAATTTGCCGACGTTTGTGTTCGAAACATTAATGTCAATAGTCTTCGTTAAACTTAAACGATATTTTAGAATGAAAGTCGACCGATTGTTAAGGTTATATGCTCAACCCTAAACTATTTTTTTACCGCCTTTTGATACAAGAATTTATTATGAATAACCGCGTAGCTTCTATTTTTAGACTAATTCGACTGTCCACTACGTTAGAGTAGTGGCACACCCGGTTATTTGTTCGACTGCCTTAGGAAAGCTTTTGCTTCACCACTTCAAGTGTTCTTGCGAAGAATAAAGCCTTACCTGGCAAACATATGTGCCTACGTATTTTCGTGCGTAAAAGGAGCCGTAACGCACCGAACGCCGCAGCCACCCCGCCGATATTTTTGACATTCGGCGAAAATCAGCGGTGTATATCTCTATTCGGAAAATAACAGGACTTTTTTAATTTTTGATGAGTAACCATCTCTTTGCTTATGACGCGCGCGATTCCAAGTAAGGTAAGTGTCAGCGTAAGTGGAATGCTATATGAGGGAATATCGGATGTGAGATTAGGCGTAGTGCGTTGTATTGGTATGCTATATGGGGCAAAGAAAAGGTTGTTAAAGATGTGATACCGACAATGTATGTACAAGTTATCGATTTGTTATAAGCTTGCTATCGATTACAAAGGTCGGCAATTTTTTGTCAACGATTTAACGGGATGTCATCGAAACGATATTGATTTTTTATGCAGAGTTTATCGATTTGTTATCGGAAACTTACCGATTTGTTATCAGCATGTAATCGATTTGTTATCGAAACTCATCGATTTGTCATGAAATTTGTATTGATTTGTTATTGAAAAATTATCGGCTTGCTATTATTTGTTTTCGAATTCGATTTGTTGTCGGCAAATTATCGGTTTGCTACCGAAAAGTTATCGAACTGTTGCCAAAATTTATCGATTTGTTATTTAAAAGTTATCGATATGTTATCAAAAAGTTTAAAAAGTAAGTTTGTCAAAAAGTTGTATATTTTATATCGATTTCCAACCGAACATTAATCGATTGCCTATTGAAAAATTAACGATTTGCTATCGAAGAGTTATCAGCAGTACTTTAATTTGCTGTTTGGAGTTAGCAGTTTTCATTGTACCTGCGTGAATATTCACCAACCATAAATTCACTTGCCCTAGCGGCAATATGATGTAGGGAATCATCACAGGGAATCACACACATACACACATAAGATTTACCAAAGTGCAATTATGAATTTTCAGTTGAGTGTTTAATATATAGCGCCCGCCCTACTTTTAGTACTTGCCCATGTGCTTAGAATGCAATAATATTTGCAATCTAGCGTAGTCTTGTCTTCTTTGTGCTTTGCATGTTTTCAAAACCACTTTCACAGTTTTGACTTTGCGTGATTTTCAAATATTTTTTTGAAGTGCTTGATTCACACCCAGACGCTTAGTACTTTTAACGGTTTCTAATATATAATTTCCTGCTTCAATCATCATACACGTTTACATGGCTAAGTTCGTGTGCGTAACTCATTCGAAAGCTCGTTTTGATTACAGCATACGTATTTGATTCATTTGCGTCGTATGTGCAGCATTTTTATACTGTTTTCACACAGAAACTTAATGATCTCATTTCACCTGCTAATGAAATCGTAAAGTTTTTTCTTTCACACAGAAGTAACTGCTCGATTAGTATGAAGGATGAGACAGACAATCATGGCGGAACGATACAAGGTGGGAGCATGGTGACATACCTACAAACAAAAAAAAATCCATGTACTTGTAAATTCGATGGACAAATGTCAAAATCGTACTGCGCCGGTAGTTGATGTATCAAATCAAATAAAAAAGGTTATAATCAGCTGTTCGATGCGGCCACCTTGTATCGTTCCGCCATGCAGACAATGACATTTGCTTTGACAAATGACATTTTTAAGCACTAAACACACCGAAAACTAAGAAGCGGAAACGGAACGCTGCCAGCAGAGTTGCAATGTGCTTTTGACTTCATTAGGCATTCGATTAGCTACTAATGAAATAATAATAGATTCGAATTTTGTAGGGAAGATTGAGCTCAATAAGCGTCTTAATGTAGAAAACTGCCTTTATTATTCAATAAACCGTCTGTGTGAAAATAGTATTACAAAGAAACTTAAGAATAGAAAAAGGCGACAAAGGAATAAAACATTTATGTCCCTCCTGGAAGAAATTGGAGATCTACATGGAGATGATGACAAATAAACATAACGAAGAATGGGACAGCACCCATACACACCCGGGAAGTAAATGTGTTTTAGAGTTAATTCTTAGGAGCCATTTAAATACAAATATAAAATCCGGCTGTAGACCTACATTTAATACACGGCGAGGAAAGAAAGTATTAAATGTTACCCTTGATAGCCACTTTGTTGATCCTCCTTCCTTCTCAGATCAGTAATCCTTGCAGTAATAAAAGCCATAAAATCAAGGACTACAGACCTCAGAACGTATGGCACGCCAATGAATGCCTTTAACTTTAGCTACCATCTATCAACAAGGCATCATAAAGGAATTTCTTGGTACACACGCTTGGAACACGCTAGAGGGAACATTATTTGGGCAGAGCATAAACACAAAAGAGAGTGTTTTCCGGAAAAAGGTGCTTTATTTCCTGTAGGATTTAAGTCTGTATGAAGTGCGGTGATCTAATTCAAGTCCAAGAAAAGGAGAATAATTGAAAGAAAAAGATATGAAGTCGAAAGCGAAGCCAATTTAATATCGATGAGCTATCGGTTTGCTATAGGTGTTTTATCGACGGGGTTTGGACGACTTATTGATTTGTGATGTAAGTGTTAAAAAATTGCAATCGGTGTAAAGATTATCAACGAGTTAACTATTTTTTATTCACGACTAATGATCCTGTATCAGTAAATTATTTTATTGACTTGGGAGTCACGATGAATGCTAAGCTTAGTTTCAACTTTCATATTATGACTACTGTCAATAAGCCTAGAGGTGTTCTATTATTCGTGAAACGATGGTCTAGAGAATTTATTGACCGTTATGTAACTAAAGCCCTTTTACCACATTAGGTAGACCAATACTAGAATACGGATTAATAGTCTGGAATCCACAATATCAAGTTTATGCAGATAGACTAGAGTCAATACAGAAGCAATTTTTACTTTTCTCTTCAAGGAATTTTCATTGGGACTGCGTATAAACAAAAATTGTACAATTATTGCAGAACACTACCAATTTAGTGCTGGACAGGCGGACTTCCATAGCATCGATAGAAGTGCAGCGAAACTATACTCTATATTGCTATGTAGCGCCAAGACTTCCAAGCTCTTGTACGCATACAAAAAAGGTTGCCGAAGCACATACTGAAGCGCATCACTCGATTAACTCAGTGCATCGCCGTGCAGATGTTGCCTTCGCGCTTTACTAACATGCGTAAAATGCCTACATACTACACAAGCACAACGCTTTGTTCGCATGATCTGGAAGTCTCCCATCCATAGTACTCCAAGGTAGGACATAGATGTAACTATTCTAGATTGCATAGTCCAGAAGACAATTATAAACATGTAAAATAGATTTAAGTTAGGCTTAGGAAAGCCGTAATAAATAAATACATTACATTACATTATAATTTTTCACCTTATACTAGTCTGTTAAAGCATATCAATCTTCCAACTCTCGCAAGTAGCAGAGAAATGCTAGGCATATTATTCATGGCTAAACTACTGAATGGACTGATGTCTAGCCCCTTTCTTTTGAACGAAGTGAACTTCAATGTCACATCACGAGCATCATTACAAACCTCTTCTTTTGAGGCAATGCAAAACTAATTTCGAATTAAATGAACCTTTTCGATGTTTGTGTCTTGATTTTAACTTTCATTCGAACTCATTTGATATAACGGATTCACTTTTTACTATAAAGAAGACTCTCCTAGCCTATCTTAACTCGTAACAAAATTAAAAAAAATATTTATATACTAAAAGTGTCACGAATGTAGGTTTTACGCTTACCTGCATCCGTATGGGATGACCGTTTAAAATAAATAAATAAAATTTAAGTTAAATTAGCTTGCTTTAATTATAAAAGAAAATGACGAAATTAGCATATACAGAAAATGATTGTTTATTGAGACGAATAATATTTGGTTATTTTCCGATCGCATTGCTCGCCCGTGTTCACTAACAGACTGAAGTCTCCATTACCATTACTGATACTTAGATTAGACTTAACTTGGCTTACGAACTGTCACTTACAGTTCTGTTAAATTAATATTGCATGATACTGATTACTCAAAACTTAACTTGACTTAGAAGTCTGTTGAATTTTGATTTTCTATGTAAGTTCTAAGTGACGTTTACATTTTGAGATGCCATTTGTTTGTTTCCATTTCATTTTGACATTTTGTCATACAAATTGACATTTATTTAAAAATAAATTTCAACGCTGATTATGATGCCAGATTTTATGCGCCAAGTGGAGTATAATCGTGGCTAAGTTGCCAAGTTTACGCCAAGGCAAGTCAAGTCTATGCTAAGTATCAGTAATGGGGGCTTGACTGTCGTTGGAATTTCGGTATACGCGAGTTGTTTAAATATAACAGTGTTGCATTTATTGGTAGTATTTCTAAGGTTTCATTTTGTAAGTGATGTGACAAACAGGTGTGACAAACGTGTGGACTTATTTAACAATGAAATATATTTATAATTTCCAACTGTTATGTATAATACTCAGCTGATGATTTTTATTCTGTAGCTGAGCAGTTTTAGAGATCTGAAAGTTCTTTGTTAGAAACATATCCGTTATATTCCAAAAACTAGCACAATTAAGGTATGAACTCAGCTTTCTTGGAAACGATTTGATATGACTTCGTTCAACCTTCTAGCTCAGCTTCCATCCCATAATTGTTAAATGGTGAAGAAATATTAATATTAGACTCCTTAGCCGCGTTTTTCATTCCTTCATTAGAAAATATTGCAATTGAATGAAAACAAATAATTAATAATTTAATTTATTATTACAGTTGCTACTATATTTATTCTATAAATTATTGAACATTTTCCCATTTATATTTTATTTACAAAAGAATTGTTAATAATTGTGCGAGTACTATCATATATGTACATATGTATCTATGTGTGTGTATGTTCATTTCTAATGCAATTAGCTACTTAAATATTGTATAATTAAAACATTGTTTATTTATGATATACATACATACATATGTGCCAATTTAACTATATATTTACATATTCATGTACGCATTTTATAATTTATTTCATTTAATTTCATTTCATTTATTTGGAGAATATACATTAGTACAGTAAGACAAATTGTCTTTTGTAGTACAACAAACACAATTCATATAATTCATTTAAATAAATAAATAAAAGATGCTAGAAAACAAGCATATGAAAACAATACTACAAAACTTTAAATTTTTAATTTTTTAAATTTTAAATTTTGGTTAAATTAGATTAAGATAAGATAAAAATAAAATAAATGCCCAGTTTAAGTTTGTTGACTAGAAAAATAACTGAAAATAATATGTTTGTAGTTGCTTTGGTTTCCATTATTCCTAATTGCAGCTGGGATAGAGTTCCAAATACGTACGGTGTTGACGAAAAACAGCCTTGTCGAAGCAACGAAGTTAAAGTTAGGCACAACTAGATTACTCGTCCTGGGAGACCTAGTGAATGTCAATTTCTCAAAAAGATGTACACTTTTGTTGTAGCATTGTTTATAAGCATTATTTATTTCTATTTATTTTAAATACTTTATTTTAATATTTTATTCATCATCAATGTTAAACCTTTCTAACTCCGTTTAAATGTTATTTGATTGCACCCCGCATTCTAGCTTCCATTGTAGGGTAGAAGGGGGAGGCTTCGACCTGAGGGAGGCCTCGACTTTTTCAAATTTGGCCGCCGTTCTTACTGCCATTGTTCTTATTCCACGAATAAACAGTAGTCAAATTGACTGTGACGCTGTCATGAAAGCTATTCAGTGATTGTTCAACGACGATAGTATGCAAACGAGATTTTTTATTTTTGAAAATTGTTGATGTAAAAATTGCTGATAAGTATTCGCGTGTAAAGTGTACTATATAGAATATATAACATGAGTTTTCTGCCCATTAATATTGCAATAAAATTAAGATTTATTGATTTTAAAGACTTTTTCAATAACACTAAGATGAATTTTTTGGAGCGAAAAATCTGAAATAAGTGCACGGAGGAGGGTTCGACAATATGACAATTTGTCGAAGCCTCCCTTCTAGCTTTTTTACTTAGCAAATAATATTTTACAGCCATCAAGATGTCAAATATCTACAAAAGAAAGTTCCCTGAAAAGATCATCAACGAAGACAAAATGAAAAAAGCCATCGAGGAGATAAAACAAAAAAAGAAACACCATCAAGCGCTGCTCAGAAATATAACTTGAAGCGGACAACACTAATATCTCGAATTTCAAAAGAGCAAACAAATCTGGGAACTGTTAAAAATTTTCAGTCGAAGTTTTCTTCCAATCAATTACTTACAGCTGCCCAGGAAAAAGAATTAAAGGTTTACTTCAAGATATGTCCAAATCTTCATCATGGATTACGTATGACTTGGCTAGACGATTCGTTTTTGTTTTTGTTTTTATGTTCACTGACAAAACAAACTTCTTTTACACTGGTGTAGTCGAGGAAGTTGAAAATTCGACGTGCGTCGCGAAATTCCCCAGACGTCAAAGTAAACCACAATATTTCTATGAACCGATTGTAGAAGACAGACGCTTGGTTTCAAAGCAGGATATAATACGTATATTGCCCACACCTGAACATCCACCAGGAGCTTCACGCACGCAAGGCAAGTTTATTTTTAACTTTGATTTTTCAAATTTAGATGTTCGTTAAAAGTGCAGTTATACTTTATTTTATGCTTACATTTCTTATGTGGTTGTTCGAAAAATTTGTTACTGTATTGAAATAAATAACATCAAATATGAATTAAAAATCGTATTTAGATTTTTTTCCAACATTCTTTTTTTAGTTTGCTGATTAAATTGCTATATTTGATAAATGTCGAAACCTTCCACCCAATGTCGAAGTCACCCAGATGACTGACGAAGCCTCCCTCAAAAAGGGAGGTTTCGTCATATTTTTTGTTTTTGGTTATTTGATTATAACTTAAACAAAAAGAAACAAGTGGAATATTAACCACAAATCCGAAGTGTCATAAACATACATGGTATCAATAATTATGAAAGGAGTTATCTATTTCTCATTCAAGTTTCTCTAAAAAATCATTTTCTCTTAACCTGTCGAAGCCTTCCCCTTTACCCTAATCATTAGAAGAAATGGCGTTATCACTGTTCTCATTTTGATCACTCAACGGCATTAGCTATTATCTTATTGTATCTACTTTATTGTATGTTCACTAATGTACTAATGTTAAAATCTGTTAAATTTCATTTCATAAGATAATACTGAATAATACAAAAAAAAAAAAAAAAAACTACAAAGGTCGATTATGCAATTAATTTGTTATTATTATTGTTGTGTCAAAGTGTTGCATTTATCATGCCTTAATTAATTTTCATACAGGAAACTCATTTGCTTTCCTTACTAATTACTAATTCCATACTACGCGTGGAAATATGCATACACATACATACTTTTGACTAGAAGTGTTATTTGATGATGCTTACGAGTGCACTTAAATATTACGCACTTTATTCAATTTATGTATAAACACTTAATTGCAGCTTATACTTAAGTATATTTAGGATTTTTATAACTATAAATAAGTAGGTACTTACAAAGAGAGGTTTATAGTTATGTAGTTTTGTACTATGTAATTTGATAAAATTTTTTAGGCTTTACTTATACTTGCTAGATGCGGTAATGAGCGGTTAAACTTAATTGGTTGGCGTGAAATGTCTGTCGGGCTAATATTGTACACGGTTAAGATTTTGAGGCATAATGTGAAAATTTGTAATTACACATATAAGGCTAAATAAAATTTGTCTGTACTTAATTAACGAGACATGCTTATATTACTGTATACAATTGTTTTTGTTATTGATATTAGAGAAAAAATGCAAAGTTTACAAACGGCGATGGTTACCAAGACATGGTTCTGAATTTCACTTCTTCATCAGCTAGCTTCCCGGCAGCTGAGTATTGAACACGAAATCTCCAACATTCATACTTTATACTAGTGTAAAGGCAGATGCCTTTAACCCTCAGCCATATGAATGCTCCGCTGCTCGCTTTGCAATTGAACTCTAACGCCCCGATTCTATTGTGGTAACAACATTTTTCACCACGGTAGCGAAATCATGTGGCAACTTTTACACACTTTTGGTATTCTAACCACGAAAGTAGCCGGATAATTTTTTTCCCACAAAAGTAGGTGGTTACATCGAAATAACCACACAACAGCTGTTGTTTAGAAAAAGGAAAAACTGAAAAATAAAGAATTGCAAGCGCAAATAAGTAAAGATAATAGTAATAAAATTAAAGAAAAAAACTTTTTTAAAAATAAGCTTTTATTATTTTGGTTAATAAAATTAACTAAAAAGTAAACAATAAATTGACTCTAAAGAAATATAACACTTTATAAGTTCATTGTAAGCTTTAACGATAATTAGGCTTTTTCGTCTGCGACAAAAGAATTCTATATTGTACATAATTATATATTTTTAACATAAAAACTTTACACCTAAATTATTAAACCTTACAGTTTATATCACAGTTCTAATTGTTCTAATAAAAAACGTGTTGAATTTTGATGGTATAATTAAGAATTTAGGATCTCCTTTTCTTGCTATCGCAATGTAACACGCTTTTATTAGAACAATTAGGACTGTGATGTAAACTGTAATGTTTAATAATTTAGGTGTAAAGTTTTTATGTTAAAAATATATAATTATGTACAATATAGAATTCTTTTGTCGCAGACGAAAAAGCCTAATTATCGTTAAAGCTTACAATGAACTTATAAAGTGTTATATTTCTTTAGAGTCAATTTAGTGTTTACTTTTTAGTTAATTTTATTAACCAATAATAAAAGCTTATTTTTAAAAAAGTTTTTTTCTTTAATTTTATTTTTTACTTTTTAGTTCGTTTTATTAACAAGTAATAGAAGCTTATTCTTAGAAAAGCCTTTTTCTTAAATTTAATTTAAATAGGAATTTTTTTAAATTTTTAGTAGGGTAAAATATTGTTTAAATTAGTTACGTAATCTTTACTTAGTTATTTGTAACGTTTCTCATTCTATCCATTTCTTTTAATGCATCAATTTACTTTTTAGTTAATTTTATTAACCAATAATAAAAGCTTATTTTTAAAAAAGTTTTTTTTCTTTAATTTTATTTTTTTCTTTAATTTTATTATATCATAATCCGAATATATTGGGGCATATTCATAATCGAAATAAAATGTGACTAAGTTAGTTGAAGCATTTTTGACAGAGAGCGCATATAAAATTATGTCAAACAGTGTTAAATAACTTAACTTTGCCTATGCCGCGTTCAGTTTACAACTACTTATTGCAGATCTCTCATCTGTGGGTTAAATCTGTTTTAAAATAAAATTCCTACTTTCGCTTAGCTAAAATTCCATCGCCAAAATCTGTAAAACAAAATCAAGGGCGCAGAAAAGTATGCAACACTTACCGATAACACCCTAACGGCGGTAGCGTTCGTTGTATCACAGAATTTTTACACTTTGAAAATGACGGCTGTTGTTTGCAAGGTTGCATTCCTTTGAGTCTTCGTTTTCACCATCGTGCAATTTTAGTGATGTAAATTGCATGGCGCCAGCGCCAATGCGGTGCCAGCTCAATGGTAGCTCATTGACGAAATGACTCCAATCGAATTTTTGACGCTACTTAGTAGTGAGTGCGTAGTACATTTCACTTGCGCTATTGAGTGAAACGACTTTTGTGTGTCAGGCACGAGTTTGGTGTTATTGGCGCTACTGACAATGATGGCACTGAGCTGATGGCGGTAGCGCTGGTAGTTCAGCTTTTGAATCAGAGAAAGAATTGATGACCCGTGCAAATTATTATGCCTTTGGCCGTGTAAATTATTATGTTGTATTTGCACCAAATAAGTGCTGCGGACATAACAACCGGAGTCATTTTTGAGTTGTATATTTTAAATTTAATGCACAATTAATATGGGTGTGTTTGAGCGGCCAAATAATAACAGTAGTATTGCTAAAGTGCTGCTAAGTTGATGGAATGTCGCTAATTTCCTAGCGATGATCAATAGATTGTCAATATTTCTTTCAACGGACACGCGAAATTGCCACATCTGCTCAAATTTTCAAAGTTTTTCCATTCTTGATTTAACTTAAGCTGTTATGCCAATATTTTTCAGCCAGCTTTTTTCAAATAGGTAATTTTTCCAAAAGCAAAATAAATTACAGAAAAGATTACAGAGTTAAACAGCCTTAAAAATCTATGTTGGTTATACACAGAAATACAACAGAGGGTTGTGTCTCCGCTTTTCGCAAGCGTTGAGATTCACCACACGTGAAACGCGTGATTCACCACGTCCAAATATCACAATCCACTGATAGGTACCGGCGGGTTTGTATGGGACTTAGGCTGTTATGCCAAAGTAAATACAAATCTTTACCGATAAATGTGTTATCGATTAATTTATCGAATTCTAACAAAGTAATATTGCATTGTCATCGGAGTTATACATGTGTGCAAAATTTCAGCTCAATCGGACACCGGGAAGTGTATCAAATTTAACTTGCAAGATTCCATTACAGACAACAAAAGTGAAACTAAATAAAAGCTTATAAAAAGTTTTGCCTCTTGCTATACATATTTGTTTACATTATGTACTTTCACAGAATAAATTACAATATACCTATGTAGAAACTTATCATGCATAATAAGTATATACACATCTTCCCGTTTATTCGTTAACCTCGTATCTACAAGTGAGACATTTTCGGTAAAGTGAACACGGTTGCCACACCATGTTTTCATTTGGGACCAAAATTCATCGAAAAAAGGACCAAATTTTTGTTTTATTTTATTAGTATAAAATATAAAATTTTAGGATGTTTCCATATAACATTTTACTAAACATAGTGAAGACTTTCCTTTAATTCAAGCTGAACAAACAAATATATGTGCATGCAACCAAAAATGGTACTATATTTTGACATAGGAAAAGTCTATGTCTTTCACCAACCAAACGTTGTGAACCTAGTTTTATTCACAAAGCTCTTGGTTCTAGCATTATGTTGTTGATTGAAATGAAGTAAAATGTATAGTGCAGTTAGGTTTTAGTAAGAAACGGGTCAAAATTCGCGTTGTGGTGTTGCCGAACTAGGTATGTGGAAAAGTCAGTAAATAATAAATGTAATTAGGCAATTTTGTTAGTGCTATTTTTATAGATGCTTACTTTTTCCCTTAACTTTTAAACTTCATATCAGAGCCTAGATTCAGTAAGTGTGAGTTTTGATCCCAAGCCTCAGGGGTTCTGCTAGCACCTACGGGAATAATTTTATACAAAACATTTCTTCCGAAATCAAATCTCTTTTGCATTTGCTTCCTTCTGTCTTCGGGTTAAAATATTTCTTGTTCCAAGATACTTAGTTTTCAATTACCTTGCGTGGCTTAGCACCACAACAGTCCTGGAATTCATTGAACTCACTGAGCTGGGTGAGAAAGATTTAAATATTAACGTGCCAAACGAGAAGTAATGCATAGAATTTCTTTGTATAAGTTTTGAAAGTGTTAGGATCACGGCAGAGTGCTCGCTATAAGCTATGCTAGGCGAGAAGCAATTTTTATTTTCATATATTTTACATAGTTTTTTATAACCGATCTAGCCGTTATTAATATTATTATAAAACAAGAGTTTTTTTTTAATTAGTCGGTTATTTCATCAACAATTAACGACAATGTGTTTGCCAACACTTTTCTTTTTAATACCTGGCATAAATTATATCCTAGGTGAAATGTTATTGTTCTGGTACATTTTATTGACTTAGCAATTTTTTATGGTAAGAGTTCCATTGAAGTAAATTCAAAATTATATGGGGGCTAGCGAAAGTTTGCCGAATTTTTGGGCAATATTGTGAATGTTTACCTGACCGAAAAACAAAGAAAAGTACCAATCGTGGCTACTGCCTAAAAAGGACCAAAATTGAAGAAAAGGGACCAGCAGACCAAATGGGGTTGGAATGGACCATTTTTGGTCCAAATGGACCAAAGTGGCAACCGTGAAAGTGAAGACAACTTCTTCCAAATTTCTCCACAGACTCTGGTGAGTTTTTCGGTGATGACAGCGTTACCACTTGGGCCAGAATCGCGGATAAAAGAACTGGTAACGATATTCGGTTACATAATGTTCTGGGTACTATTTTACCGGTAACGCTCGGGGCGTAAGTATTAGCTTTTTGTTGCTAATCCTTTATTCACCATTTAGGTACATACTAAATCTATATGGTTTTTAATCCTAATTGCGTGGAATATTTATAGGCACGCACTATGAAGAAGTGAAATTCAGAAACATGTCCTAGTAACAATCGCCGATTGTAAATTTTGCAATTTTTCTCTAACAAAACAATTGTATAAAGCAATATGAGCAAGTCTCGCTAATTAAGTACAGAAATTAGTTTTAATTTTAAACTATTAACCCGAGAAGTCGCACCTCGTGTTTTAATAAAAACTATATGGCTTCTTGCCCAGGATAGTCCATCCTTCTTTTTATTAGCCCACCCTTGAAAAAAAACTTAACGTTAAAAAAACTTACAAGCTGACAGACCTCCAAAAAACAAAAACCTCTAAACTGGGACCCTGCCTTTCCGCTAGCCAACCTTAGAAAAAAAATATTTAAAAAAAAAATGCTCAATTTGAAAAATCCTAAAAAAATATAAATCTATGTATGCAGATGTTTTATCTTAGCCCACTCTTGAAAAAAAAATTCAGCTTGAAAAACCTCCAAAAACAAAAAAGTTCTAAATAATTTTTTTCTCTGCAGAGGTTGGGGCAGTACCGTAGCGATCGTATTCATATCTGGCAAACCACTGCTCATTTCCGTAATATTTCCCAAAACTTACGGAGAGTACTTTTGCGTGTACAATAACAACAAAAAGAGCTATCTTGAGTGGCGGGCATCATGTATGTGGTAGCTGGTACCAAACAGGATCGTTCATCCTGCACAACTAGTACTACTGCTGCGAAACTTAAGGCTGTACGTGGGAGCAAGCGAACTATGCCATTCAGAAGGGTTCTGTGTTATCAGCGCTTAATCTAGATAATAACGGGTCGCTGCAGTGAAAAAAACGTGTCTCAGATTTCTAAAAAGCATTCTACAATGCTGAATTTGGCCAGAAAATAAAGATTATGGGCATGTACTATCACTTACCGACGTGATGATGTTCGGCACAGTTTGTTGATTGTGAGGGCAAGGAGACACAATGAATGGGAGCACAAAGTAATGGGGGTGCTTTGAGGTATAACCGGTGCAAAAACATTGTAAAGCCTTTGTGACCCCCGTTATGGATAGCCCATAAACGTGACCTATCTTTTGCATATATCGGAACTGCTGATGACCAATCGACTGCTGTGAACCAGAGCGATATCTACCTTGAGTTGTTGCGATACTAAAACCATACTTCCCTACACATAAATAAAGAGTTTTAGCAGTACCCCTTGATTCACGTCGGCAAATCCTGATTCTGCTTAATAAAAACTCCATCAGTCATGCCTGTGATGCGAGAAGGCTATTTCATATCGACTAGAGCATGGGGCTTTGTGGGTCTTCTACGTGCATAGCTAGGCAAATTACTTACTCAGAGGATGCTCGAGGGTTGAGGAAATCCATAGAGAGGCCAGCAGCAATGAATGTGTCTAGGGAACAGAGAGCGAAAGCTTAGTTGTCGTTTTATCACTCTACCGTGAGTCTTGGTCATATATTTATTAGATCCGAAAAGGATCTCATGGCTGGTTGCTGAGAAATAATCATGATAACACTGTCTTTTAACATGGCATCAAATAATCCGGCAAAAAACACACAATGATGCATGGAAGGAAAGCTATACTGCATTTTTTAAAATGTAGGTCGCAATACTTCACTGGAACACTTTTTTCTGAAATGTTTCTAAAACTTTAAATATATCCCGGAGCAATTCTAAACTACACAGAAATATTCCGAGATAACCCCGAAATAGTTTCGAAAAGGTCCCGGCGATTTTATTACGAAAACATCTTAATATAGCACCAAAGCATCCCTGAAACAATACCGAAACGGTTCGTACATAAAATTGAAGTAATCTAGAAATAGTCCCGAAACAATTCCGAACACATTTCCGAGATGGCTAAAATAATCCCGAAAACCATTCCAGAACTAAGCCGATGGTCCGTTATGATTCCAAAAATAGTACGAAAACTATCCCGTTATGGTCCAGAAATTATGTCAAATAGTGCCGTTGTGATTCAAAAAAAACCCTAAAACGATCCTAAAAACAACATCAAGAAAACCGTGAATCTATACGCAAATAGCCTCGAAATAGTCCGAAAGTGGGACCGAAATTATACGGTAAGTAATCAGAAAACGGACTTAGACCAACATTTATATAAGCCATAAACCATACAAGTGAAAGTTGGGATATTTGGATATCTAGATATTTCGATGTCGAGATGACCAGATGTTGACTTTGTGACTCAATCACACCAGAATGACTGAACTTATTCACTAAATCTAGGCTCACAGATATCTAATACTGAAGAAAGATGTTAGGCCCGTAGGTAAAGACCTTCAATTTTAATATTTAGAAGAACGGATAATACATCAATAAATCGAATTATAATATTACGAATATATATTTTATTAAACTCAAGTAGACTACGCGCGCCGGCAGAGACAAGTGGAAAGGTTTACTCGCCAAAAGTATTTGTTTATAATGACAATCACTCGCTACAGTTTATGGGTGTTGTCACAGTGCATATAATGTGCCAATACCCAACATCCCCTTCCGTTAGAGAAGACATTGTGGTCGTCTACGCATTCTTTGAGATCTTCGAAGCGCTGGACGTTGTTCATCTTCTACCTGAGGTGCAGCGATATGTTGTTGCTGGGGCGAAGCAACATTGTGCAAAGGCTCAATATCTTCACTAACTTCTGGATCTTTTGCTTCAGTGAATCGTTTACGAAGTTCATTTACTTGCGAACAAATCAAATCCTTACGTCGTGATGTTTGGAGTAGCACATTGTAAACTACCTTGCCAACTTTTTCTATTACTTCGCCTGGTGACCAGTATTGCTTGTTACTGCGATAAGTCTTGACAAATACTTTGTCGCCTTTTTCGAATATTCGTGGTAACGCGCCATGTTTTCTGTTATATGCGCTTTCCATGATGGTGTTTTTATTTCATGATAATCGTTTATGAGTTTTGAGGAGATCGAGGGGTATCGATAATTTTCTTCCAATAAAATGTTCTGCGGGCGACTTCCCGTCAGGTGTATTTCCATTTGGTATAGCGCGATATTGCGATAAAAATGTAAATAAGTTAAAGTGATCATCTGTGTTGTGTTCATCGTACGCTTTGTTCAAAGCTGTCTTTATAGTGTCCACGAAGCGTTCCGCTTGTCCGTTCGATTGCGGATGATATGCTGGACTGAAGATTTGGCTAATACCTCTCCCCTCACAATATTGTTTGAAAATAGCGCTGATGAACTGTGTACCATTATCAGAAATTAATGTTTTTGGTTGTCCATGTAGACTTATAAATTCGTTCAAGTGCTTGGGAATTTCTTTTGATGAAATTGTTGTTGATTGTGCCACTTCCGGCCATTTAGAGTATACGCCGACTACGATGAAGTAATACTTTCCGCGTACTGGTCCTGCAATGTCGACATGTACTCCCTCTAATGGTGCTTCGGCTATCGGCCATGAGTTTAATGTTGCTTTTGTTGACTATTTTGATACGCCAGCGCAGTTTTGACAATTTCTGACAAAATTTTCAATACGTTCATCAATTTTTGGCCAGTAAACGTACGAACGTGCAAGGGATTTCATACGTCTACTTCCTTGGTGTCCTTTTTGAAGTTATTTCAGGATACGTTGTTGAAATTTAAACGGGATTACGAGTCTGTCTAGGTACATGACGCAATCATTTATGCTGCTTAATGATTCTTTACGATTGTAAAATATTTGCAGAGCAGCTGGCATGCCTTTTACTAAAGTAGGCCAGCCTTGTTGTACGTATTCGTTGACCCTTTTTAACGTTTTGCCGGATTTACTGGAAGTGTCTTGATGTTTTCTTATAATACCGTTGAAATTTCGTTTTCGACCGATATTTGCGCCACTACAAATTCTTCGTCGTCCTTCTTTTGTTTGCTTATGAGGCGTGAAAGTACGTCCACATTTCCAAATTCTGTTGTTCTTACATACTGAATGTTGAAATCGTAACTCATCAAAACCAATGCCCATCGTTGTAAGCGATTTGCTGTATACGTTGGAATTCCCTGTTTAGAACCGAAAATTGTAAGTAGCGGTTTGTGATCTGTTAAAAGCGTGAATCTGCGACCATAGATCATTCTATGAAATTTTGTACAAGCGTAGACTAACGCTAAGGCTTCTTTTTCGATGCGGCTATATTTTTGTTCGGTCGGCGTGAGCGTACATGAGATGTGATATACTGCTTTGTTTGCTCCGTTTGCCATTTTATGTAAAATTTGCGCACCTATTCCGATTGTAGATGCATCAGCTGCTACAACTATTGGCAATGAAGGATCGTAATTAGTAAGCAATATTAATTTGACTGTAGAATTGTTTTGAACTCGACAAACGCTTTTTGACAATTGCTATTCCAATTCCATTTAGCGTCCTTTTGAGTAGCTCATCCAATGGATGGTGTAGTTGACTCATACGAGGGATGAATTTCCTGTAACAGTTTACTACTCCTAAAAATGATCGTAGCTCCGAAACATTTTTAGGTTGTGGCATGTTTCGAATAGCTTCAATTTTTGCTGGATCAGGATGAATTCCATTACTGTCTATGACATAACCAAGGTATTTGATGGTTGTTTGAAAAATTTCACATTCTGACCAGTTTATTCGAAGGTTATGCTCTTGGAAGCGTTGCATGACTCGCATAACTAAATCGTAGTGTTGCCGTATCGTAGACATTGCAATGGTGACGTCGTCTAAATAAGCTATGACACCCTCAAGTCCGGATAGAATAGTTTCGATAGCTTTTTGAAATGCTATCGGCGCTGAAGTACCCCTGGTGGAAGACGGTTGAATTAAGCCTTTGTACTAGTTGATAGTCAACATCTTCTTTGATACATCGTCCACCTCGAACTGTAGATATATGTCAGAGAGATCAATTTTACTGAAAATTTTGCATTGTGACATTTTTGCAAAAATTTCATCGGCGTGTGGTAACGGATATAGATTTGGTTCCATGCAATCATTCAACCCTGTGGAATAATCTGCACAAATGCGAATTTGTTTATTAGGTTTACGTACCACAACTATCGGTGCTGCCCATTCTGAGTGTGTGATTGGCGTGATGATGTCAGCGTCTTGCAGCCGGTTTAATTCTTGTTCTACGGAACTGAACGTTTTGGCTTCAATACTGCGGTTGCGTTTTCTCTAACTTCCAACTTTACCTTGAATTTTGTGCAATGACCCGTAAATTTATGTAGTACTATTGGAAACTGCTTACTAATGGCTATGAAAAGTTCGTCTTTATTACTTTTACAAACTTCATGCGTATTTGATGCTGCTGCGACTTTGTTACAGACTGATTGTATGGGACTGTCCCAATACTCAAATTTGTTGATCAAGTCTGTTCCGAACACGTTCAAGTTTTGAAAGTTATATACGAAAATATTACTTGTGTGTGAGACGTCTTTGTGTTGTATGGCTGACGTAAATTCACCTATGATGGGAATCTGTTGTTTCTATGCACACGATGCAATACGGCTGGATTTTTGTAATTTAGGCCTGCCAAGCTTTTCCCAATTTGCTTTCGATATTATTGTTATATCGGCTGCTGTGTCAAATTGTAATTTCAGTTTAATTGACATTATTTTAACCTTAATATATTTTCGTTGGGGCATATGATTGTGTATGAAATTTACGCTCGCTTTCGCTGCTATTACTTTAGTACTGGCACGAGAACTTTTCTTTTGTGTGTGTGAACGAGAAGTACCTGAATCCTGAATGTTTGATCCACTTTGGGTATTTCTGTTTGATTGCGAGTTGCAGCATATACAGTACCCGTCTTTGTGACCAATTTTGCCACAATCTTTGCACCTGTGTTTTGCATAGTTGCAATTTTTGACGAAATGCAACTCTCCGCACTGCCAGCATGGGCGTCTCGGTTTTGACTGTTGCTGATTTACATTGCGCGGATATGTTGTTGTTTTTGACCTGTTTCAGTCTGCTTCTTTTTGTACGATGACACTGTATTTACTGTGCTAGGATTGTTGTTATCGACTAGTTGTACGTCTTTTTTCAGCTCTTGAAAACGCTGAGCTTCTTTTACAAGCTGCTCGAGAGAAATAGCAGGATTGGAATCTATTATAGGTAGTAACTTACTGTGTATATCTGATTTTGTAGGTGATCGTAGCCCGATTATAAATATGAGGCTTTTCAATTCGACGTTGCTGATTTGCCCATGTATAAAGTTTTCAGACAGCTTGTTGACGCGACTGGAGTACGTCACAAAATTTTCGATGTCGTCCATCGTGTTCTGTAAACACTTGTAACGCATGCTAAACAGCGATTCATGCCTGTCAAATAATGATGTAAGCTGCTTTACCGTTGCTTCATCGTGTCGGTTTTCTGGGTAAGATAAAATCTGCATAGCGTTCGTATACGGGTAGACTCAGTTTAAGTAGGAGTATACTCGTCTTTTGAGCCTCCGATAACGATTGCGCATCCGTGGTGAATTGTTTCTCGTAGCGTCTATACCAACTCGTGAAAATTTGGTTCGAGTCTGGATCGTATCTAAACTTCTGATTGCTCTTCTCTATGCCCTCCATAAAGGTTTATTGTTGACCAGCTGGTGTGGATTGATTTTCTTGAGCTTGCTAGTTATCTTATCGATGCTCTCCTGTTGCCTTTGAGCTACTTCTTGCTGCTGCACAAGAATTTTTGAGACCACTTGCTCAAGTGCCGTCATGATGACATGCGTTTTTAATTTGCGTATGTCTTTAAATTGAGTTCAAGAACCGAAAATATATTGTACGCAACTGTTAATTTAGCGCATTATAAAAACATATATATTGTGAAACGGTTTAATTTATGGTGTCGCACAAACAAGAACATTTTTTTTTTTCGCAGACAAAAAAAAAACCTAACTGTTGAATTTTCAGTCTAATGCCGAACTGCACCTAAAATTTCTGACTGCACAGAAATTTGGCAACGTTGCACAATTTGCCTTTTATGTATGCATGTCTTCGATGGAGCGCTGGTGCTTCGCTTAATTTTATGTTGTTTCGCGTGAAAACGTTAGCTCCTCGTCGCCACTGTTAGGTCCTTAGGTAAAGACCTTCAATTTTAATATATTTTAATTACCTTTATTTACAAGAACGGATAATACATTAATAAATCGAATTATAATATTACGAATATATATTTTATTAAACTCAAACAGACTACGCGCGCCGGCAGAGACAAGTGGAATGTTTTACTCGCCAAAGGTGTTTGTTTATAATGACAATCACTCGCTACAGTTTATGGGTGTTGCCACAGTGCATATAATGTGCCAATACCCAACAGAAGATATATTCAAATTATTCCAAAATTGCCCCGAAAATTTTCCTAAAACTATCCGTAATGATCCGCACTTGCTACCGAAATAATAAAAATCATCATGAAATAGTTCTGAATATGTCCAAAAAATTGTACAAAATGATGGTGGAAACAATCCCGAAGTGATCTTCGAAGCCAATATAGTTACTTAAAGTTATTACAACCAAAAATTATTAAAAAGCTAATATTCCCAAGGGGAGTAGTAGATTCTTCCAGGCTTACTGCTTGCAAACAAGGACAGATCTTCGGTTCAGTAACAATATAAGTTAGCTAATCTAACTGATTATAGGATCGCAGCGTCGAATCGAGTTCAAGGCCTAACAATAATTATTTTATCTTATTATTATTAAGATACATTTTTTCTTAAATGAAAAAAATCTTAAAATTAGATGATTAACTAACTAATTATAGATTAGGCTGTTTGGGACTGTTCATTAACATATTTGTACAAAGACTTATTTTAAAGTTAAAGCTCTTAAACTTAAAAGCTCTTACGTAGAAAAGTAGCAAATAGTGTTAAATATAATTTTTACCGTGTTAATAATTTGTTTGGTAACTTATAGCTCTACATTTATTGTTGTTCATTTATTTATTTATAAACTCTTACCACTTCTTATTTCTAAAAGTTTCTTCTATAAATATTTTGCTACAAAATTACAAAACATATTTTAATTTTACAGATATTTACACACGAGTTTTTATTTCCATGTTTTTAAATTTCTTGCTTTCTTTGAGCTTAAATATTTTAACAGCATTTATTTGAATTGCAAATTCATATTTATTTACTTAATTTATTTAGGAACTAAAATTGTGCTTCAGGTATGTGTAAGCAATTTTAAGCAGAAATTTGCATTTTCTCATGCTATGCCTGTAGGAAAAACTAAACTGGTCATCTATTGTAAACAAATTCTGCTACAACACAATGTAAACATGAGATATCGACAGTGCCACATATACATGTGTGCAAGGAAAACAACGATACCGAAAACGAAAGTAAGAGGGGAGATGGCAATAGTTATGAGAAATATTAGAGAATGTGATACGCGAATAATATGCAATTAGATGAGAAAACCATAGCACTGACAGGCTATAGTATTAGTTGTATATATTTATATTGACAAAACAGATACATAGTAGCCATCATCTGGTGGCAAAATCCTGAGCCAAATAAATAATTTTGCATGTAAATGCAACAACAACGATTTGAGCCAGATAAATCCAGATAGAAGTCTGGTTCAATTTGTGAGCCAGATAATTTGTTAATTACTTCCTTTTATTTTGGCAACACTGCCTTTAATAAACCTAATTTTTCAAAAATAGATGTCGCTGCTTAGCCTTTCGCCGTATGAGTTAAAGGAAACACAGCGGCGACATCTGCCTATTACATTTCACGTGTGCGAAAATTTCACGACACCTGCTTCTCAAGTCTCTCAATGATCCACAGCATTCTCGTGAGAATTGAGCATGAGCCCGAGCTGTAAAACTCACTGGATGATTGCAAATATGACTTATGCTATAGCGAACAACGATCACATACAGCTGCAGTCAGAAACTTTTTTGTGTAACAAGTTGTAAGTAAAATTTTGACATAACATTTATATAATTCATTGCTTAAAATTAATAAAGAAAGATGCAGACTCAAGTTTGTTATCAAGATGTAATTTTAAACTTACAGTCATTATATAATAAGCTTCTTAAGTCTTCGCTATGGCCATCGGACGTAAAAATTAAACCTTCCCGTTTTTTTCAAAAAGCACAGGGCTCAACTGCAAAACTTTAGCTATATGCGGTAATATTAAAAAAAGTATAAATATCTATTATCAGAATATATCGGTGTTGAGAACGAAATCTAAAGATATATTTTTAGCCACTTCACGGTGCGACTATGATGTCTACGTCATTGTTGAGACTTGGCTTAATAATGACTTCTCTGACTCAGCACTTTTTGATCCAAGTCTGACCCTATCAAAACATGGCGTCTCAGGGGATGTGGGGTGTTAATTGCTGTAAAGCGTTCTCTTCTCTCTTCTTTTGTGCTGCTCTCTAATGGTGACTGTCTCTTGGACCAGCTTTGTGTCTGTATTACTGGGCCTTTTGGCAATTTATTTATTTGCGTTTCTTACATTTCTCCTTGCAGCACAGATTTGCTGTACTGTGCTCATGTTAATAATATATTTGACCTATATGAATTTAATGTTGATTGTAATTTTTGGGTCCTGGGGGATTTTAACCTCAGCAAGGTTGTTTGGTCGAAATTACTAGAAGATGATATCTTAACACCTACTAATGTTCATCGCCCCCACGAGATTAATTTCTTAGACACCCTTTTTAGTGCCAATCTAATTCAGATTAACAGTTTCGGCAAACAGTTAAACAATATTTTGGACCAAATTTGTGTCGATGAGAACCTCATAACTCACTTGACTGAATGTGTGTTTCCTATACATAAATCAGATATTCAGCATGTAGCACTATCTTTATCTATTGAATTTTTCGACCTAGTGCCGAAAAACAATATGATTAATAATGGGCGCTCCCATAACTTTAAGGATGCAAATTATGAATCTCTAAACTCTCTCATATCTGAAATAGACTGGATATCTATTTTCTTTGTTAAAAATGCAACTGAATGTTTCGAAGTTTTTCTGCTAAAGATGGCTGACATATTCAGTAGGAATCTCTCTCTCCTACCGGTTAAAGTTCACAAACTACCCTGGTACAATACTAGGTTGAAAAAGTTGATAAATCAAAGAAATATGTACTTTAAATTATACAAGGCTAACAGCGATACTGTTTTTAAAGATCATTATACTTCTTATATGACGCAATTCATTGTCCTTGATAAGTTTTTGTGCAATAAATACGTTTATCGAGTTAAAGATGAGTTGAAAGTTAATCCTAAATCTTTTTGGAACTATGTTCGTTCAAAGAAAGGTTGTTCTAATATACCAACCTGTGTTAAATTTAATGATATTTGCTCTAACAGTTTGGTCGATTCGGCAAATCTTTTTGCTGATTCTTTCAAATCTACTTTTGTTGTTGACGCGGATAACTTTGATAACAGGTATCTTACTGATAGCCCATACCTTTAGACTTTCGTTCTTTGTCCGTGTCTGAAACCGATATTATCTTGAGTGCATCCTCTTTACAGACTCAATCAAAAATGATATTGATGGATTGTCCTCTTTTTTATTTAAGAAGTGTGCCACATTTCCAATATTTCGCTATCGACTGGAGTTTTTGTTGATCGCTGGAAGCTGGCGTCTATCGCCACTATCTTTAAGTCTGGCAATAAAAATGTAGTAAAGAATTACAGGCCAATATCCAAACTGTCAACGTGTTCAAAACTTTTTGCAAGGCAGTTAAAGACAAAGTATCATTCGCTATCAATAAAATAGTCGATCCATGTCAGCATGGTTTCATTGCGTGACGTTCGACTGCTACAAATCTGGCTGTTTTATCTCAGTTTTGTGTCTCTGCGTTTAAGGATGGATGTCAAGTTGACACCATATATGCGGAGTTTTCCAAGGCTTTTGACACAGTTTCCCACAAATTACTTCTTTGGAAATTTGAAAACATGTCCTCCACTCAAGCTTTCTGTCGTGGCTGAAGTCCTATTTGGATAATAGAATCTCTTTTGTTGAAATCGAGAAAACTAAGTCTTATGAATTCTCAGCAACTTCATTCTTGGTCCTATTTTGTTCTTAATGTTTATTAATGATGTTGGCTCATGCATAAACTATTCGATTTATTTTCTTTATGCTGACGACTTAAAACATTTTCGGAGAATCTCCTGTACTTTTGATGCATTGCTTCTGCAAGAAGATCTGAATGCTATAAATAATTGGGCCTTTCAATATAATCTGCGACTCAATATTAGTAAATGCTGTCACATGACGTATACTAAGTCTATGAATGTGGTTTCATTCGCGTACTCGATTTCAAATGTAATATTGCGTCAGTTAATGAGTTTCGCGATCTTGGCGTAATTTTTGACTCATCTTTTAATTTTTGTAATCATGTAAACTTTCTGATACCAAAGGCTTATACCAACTTAGCTTTCTTGCGACGATATGCTGAGGATTTCAAGGACCCATATACCAGGAATATCTTATGCAATGCCTTAGTGCGTTCCAAGTTAGAGAATGCATCAGTCATCTGGAATCCCATATACTCTTCACACTCTTTAATAATTGAAAGAATTCAGCGCAAGTTCATACGATTTGCCTTTCAACCTCTGCACTTTGTTAATCCCCTGCCACCCTACAATGCAAGATGCATGCTTATCTTGCCACTTGAAGTTAGACGTTTTATTCAAAATGTAATGTTTATTTATTACATAACATCCGGTGCCATTGGCTGCTCAGAACTACTTGGGTAGTTGGCTTTCAATGTCCCTAAAAGAGCTCTCCGCTTTCACAGTACATTCCGCGTTGAAGTGCTGCGTTCGAAGTACTTCAGTTTCGCACCTCTCATAAGAGGTCTTGTAGAATTTACTCGCCTATCCAGAAGCCTTGAGCTGGAATTTGCCATGCCAAGGTCTCTGTACTGCAGGCGAATTTAAATCGTTTAGTTTCTTGGTGTAATGCGAATTTTATGCCTCTCAACATAGAAAAATGTAAATCCATGTGTTTTTCACGTGGGAACATACAGCTAGCTTCCTACACAATTAATGGCCAAACTCTGGAAAGCGTTGATGTTTTTGTCGGCTTGGGAGTTACAATGAATTGCAAACTTAGTTTCAACCCTCATATTAATGCCACAGTCAATAAAGCGAGAGGAGTTTTAGCATTTGTGAAAAGATGGGCAAAAGAGTTTAGTGATCCTTACGTTACAAAAACCCCGTTTACATCATTGGTGAGACCGATATTAGAATATGGATCGATAATTTGGAATCCTCGTTATCAAGTTCATGTGGATGGACTAGAATCAATTCAAAAAAAGTTTTTACTTTTCGCCTTCAGAAATCTTCAATGGGACCCTCCGTATAATCTCCCTCCTCATAAAACTAATAAATCTTCCTACCCTTGCAAGTAGTAGAGAAATGCTAGGTGTACAATTTATGGCTAGACTTTTAAATGGATCGCTTTCAAGCCCATTTCTTTTGAACGAAGTAAACTTGAATGTTCCATGCCGAGTTTCAAGGCATTATAAACCTATAATTCTTAAACAATGCAGAAGCAATTTCCAACTACACGAACCTTTTCTATGTTTGCGTGAAGATTATAACTCTTACTCGAGAATAATTGATGTTTCGGACTCGCTCTTTGCCATAAAAAAGACGGTTCTATCTCCTCTTAATAATTAAAAAATTATATTTATACTTTTAATCTATTGTATTGGAAATCTATAGCTGAGCGGTTTTAGATCTCGGCGCTTAAGAAGCCACTGCCTCTCAAAGACTCGGTAACAAAAAAATTATAAATAACACATAAATAAGAATTAGGATACAAAAAAAAAAAAACAAAACAAAAAAAAAAAACAGTATTAGCCTGGTTTCATCGTGCCTCTTGAGGGCAGTGCGCTGCTACAACGCCCGAGAAAAAAAAGATGCGCATTGAGTCCTATTACTTATCTCAGTAAATCTCACTTTAAAATTGTTGAACTAGTACTAAGTTAACCTGTATTCTAGTCAGTAAGGTTGTTACCATTTGAGTTAATAACGATATGAAATGAAATAAAAGCGGCATGACGCTTATTCTTTAGCATTGCAGCACAAAGACGTGGCATTTTTTTATTTTTTTATTTTTATTTATTTATTACGGATTACAGAATAAATTACAGAAGCATACAAATTAAACAAAATTATATTATAAAATATGTATATATATTATTAAATCAGTTGTCGGGATGGACTGTTATGCCGAGCAACGGAATTGATTATTAGTGCTGTCGGAATGGACGTAATTTCGAGCAGCTGATGTATATTTAACGCACAGGTAGGGCTGCGTTGCGTGGGAGGTTGGAAAGGACGTGATTCCAAGCCACCCGCCCAAAGTAACTGGAGTTGGTATTGCAAAGTGTGTCACAATTATCAATATTATCAATAATCACCATTGAGTCAACAAGTTTTTGATCTCTCTCAGCCGAAATCGATTCGCATGCGCTTTTTACAGATTCCCATAGTTGTGTATTCGATATTGGCTTGCGTTGGGCTACTGCCTCCATAACATCAAACCACAAATTTTCAAGGGTTGTATGTCTACTGACTGTGGCGGCCATTTCATTACGTTAATCATTATTTAGCTAAAATGCTGCTACAAATATGAATTTATCATACACAGTTTAGCGGGCGAAGCTTTGGCGACCCCAAGTTCCTCATGGCACTAGGGGGTGGGGCGGTATGGCCTAGAAGGTTTAATGCGGTCATTTTACACAGTATTTGAGTGCATGTACAGCAGCGAACACTAAAATATCAGTAGTAATTTTTTTTTTCAAGGGTCGTCAGTTAAGTATTTTTTTTTTATCATCGATATTTTCTGAAAAACTTTTGTGAATTTTGATACTGAAACTATCCATACCAATCTGAAAAACGTTTCGAAAAAGTAAAAAAATTGAGAAAAATTTACGAAAATTGCTAAGTTTTTATTAACTAAGTTTTTGTTTGGAGTTTTCTGAAGTCCAATAGGTCTTAGTATAAGGAAGTACAAGTTTTAGATCTCTCAAATTTTTAATTGATTTTTGACAATTTTTTCCCGAACTTTGTTTCAGATTTTCTTCCGTATAAACGAAAAAATTCACACTTTGTATGGAAGAAAATCTGAAACACATTTGCACTTTGTTATACTAAAATTTTTGTTCCACAAAATTGAATACTAAAAAAATTTCAAAATTCGAAAATATCGCAAAATTCTTTCGTTTTTTTTTTTAATTTTTTAGAAATCGTTTTTGAGATTGATTTGAAAATATCAATTACAAAGTTTATAGAAGAATTTTCATTGAGTATCGAGAGTAAAGAAGGAAGAATTTACTGATAAAAATTGGCACTGTCTTATTTGTCCCTGTTGCTGTAGTTCAAAATAATAAATCATAAAAAAAGTAGCAAAAGTTTATACCCAAACTAAAAAAATCTATTTTGCCTGCCAAAATTACATAACCCTTGCATCCATGCATTTTCACTGCTGTTCAATTTCCTACAGGGCTAGCACGTAAAACTTTCAGGCGTTAAAATAGAAATATTTTAAATACCACCTACAGTTTATCATGACACAAAGTTTCATTTAATTAAATTGCAAAAAAAAATATCATTATAAATTGAAATTTGTGGTTTTAAATATTTAGTTCGGAAATACTAATATGCTAATACGCAATCATATAAATAAACACACAAGTTTAATTAAACAATTTCTTAATTCATTTTTATTTTTATTAATACTTTCTAATTTTAAAGCGTTTATGATTGTTCTCCCCTCAAATATTTTACAAGCTTACCGGGTGAATACTTACTTACATTTGTATTTGTGAATATCTAGTTATAATTGTATTTTACTTATGAAATATGATACGCTTAGTTGACTACAATTTAAAAGCAGCGAGCAGAAAAATTGCAGTGGCAATGTTTTCAGATTTCGTCAATAAAATTATTTTTTTTATTTTCCATATTTTAAAAAAATATGCTATGATTTTTGCATTTGCAACTTTGCACAGCAAACTCAAAAACGTTTTCGAAAAAACTCGAAAAATTGTACAAAAATTTAGAGAGCTTCGTAAAAATAGATCTAGATAGATATAGATCTTTGACTTGTACTATGTGAGACTAAAAGTGGTGGGGGAAAAAAACTGCATATTCTTACAAAAGCCAGTAAATTTTTTTTTTTCAATTTTCGATTTTTTTCGAAAACGTTTTTAGTGAGCATAGGTTCAAATACAAAAATCATAGACGTTTTTTCTTACAGTATTGAAAATAAAAAGAAAGAATGTAACAAACGAAATTTGAAATAAATTGCCACTGCTCTTTTTTTGTTCGCTGCTATATATCCGTATATTTGACGGTTTTTTTTTTTTTGGTTTGCGTTTAGTCCTTGCCGGACTATACATACTACGCAGGTATTTAAAAGTGGTCAGTTACAAAGTATTGGTTAGAACATGGCGAATAACCCATAGGCAACGAAAAACCAGAAGATGTAGGTATTTTCGAGTTCTTTTTTCTAAAAAAGTTGCACGATGCTTCCGGCAGAATTAAAAGAAGATTATTATGGAGATTCTAAAAAAGTTGCACGATGCTTCCGGCAGAGTTAAAAGAAGATTATTATGGAAGATTACCTATTATTATGTGTGACTATCTTTTAACAATTCAAGTCTGGAAATAGCCCAATTTCGGCGATGTGCCACCATCAATGAGCATGTCTTCTGAAACCAGTGGACTTGATTGATATATGCCTTGCTATTTACATGTGATGAAAGTATATCCGAACTAACTGACGACTGATGGCAACCTGGCAATCCTCGTAAAGAGAATATATCTTGACATACGTCTTCTATTAGCGAAGTATCTCTGATACTGTCGGATAAGACTTAGTTCCTTGGCTGGCTGTTAAGAATACCATGCGCGGTTCCAGGGGGGGGGGAACTTTTTTTTGTATTGACTGTAATGAAGTATACAATACAAATCTACATAGTAGTTTCTTATCGCAAAACGGATTTTTACTTATTTTAAATTTTTCTTGCTCTTTTACGTTCTAGGGGGGGGGGGGGGGGGACTTTTTTTTAAAATATATATAATAATAATGTAAAAAAGCAAGAAAAATTAAAAATGAGTAAAAATCCGTTGTGTGATAAGAAATTACTATGTAGATTTGTATTATATACTTCAATACAGTCAATACAAAAAAAGGAGTGACATAAGGTCAACGAACATAACGTCAATTGAACTTATGACCACTTCAAATAGGCACTAAGTGAATTGAAGTGATGGCCATATGACACGATTACAAGTCAAATGATTATGACCACCCTGCTTTTATGAAATGCTTATAAAGTCAACTCTTCTTTTTATTAAGTGGTTATTCAGTCAGTTATTTAATTTTATACCTTCACGTATTAAAATGTAAACAACTTTTGAATTATAGTTAAATTTTGTTTTTTTTTCGCTATATTTTTATTCAGTGGAATGATTAGAGAATTTTTTGAATTTAAAGTTTTCGGATACAGTGCTACTTTTCCTATATTTTGGTCCCATTCTAAGAAAAATCCGATATAAAACTGGCCTAGAGACAACTACTCTGAGATAAAAGTACTCATTCTAGTAAAAATTTAGAAAATATTATAATCGCGAGATTTTTTATTCCATATTTTCGTCTGCGGTGCTACATATGCTTATTCTGACTTCATAACAGTGCCAAATCGGATTAAAAGCTGGGCTGGTGAGAACTATTTAACATATTTAACCAAACGTCGAGCCAATCCTGTAGAAGTTTGTTTTGTTTTTGTGATGATTTTAAGCTGCTGTATACGGTTATGGGCTTTTTTCTGAAATGGTCATAAAGTCCAAGTAAGCAAGGTAATAAAGTTATTTCGGCGCAACTTTCACATGGATCTCGATCTACCTAATATGTACTTTGGGAAACGATCTGGCCAGTTTTTTGATGCTAAGCGATCAGCGAAACTACTACAGTTTCATCACCGAGAATATTCCCTAAGGAAAGAGTAAACGTAACGTGTATTTTTGGATTTCATTATGTAATTGGTCTAAGAGTTCAAATTATTATAAAATAAAAAGAGTTTTTTAGCCCATATTTCATACGAAAATAATAATTTTATTATTAATAGCCGTTGATGGTTTGCGAGGTTACGATTTTTACCCTTTACAACTCATATCATGAATTGGCTACAATATTCGTCGACATACCATTTTTTGAATATAACTAACTAGAATTTTCAATTAATTTAATTCTGTACTTCAATTCAAGCAATGAAAAACGCTTTCTGTTTTAGGACTCAGTGTCGCATAGAAAAGTTGCTTATGTAAATTGGTAAGCCGTGACGGTTCCGTTGAGTAAACTGTTATTACATGCACGACCCCCAAAATCACGTATACACTCTTAAATAAATAAATATGTATAGTATATGCGTGTACTAGGCTGTTCGATTATTCGACTTTTTTCAAAAACCGATTTTCCGATTATTCGAAAAATGTTAATTAGAAAAAATGGTTTTAAGTTCTCAAACCCGGGGAAAACCGGATAAAACGGTTTTTTGGACTTGCCCAAAATAATAAAATTTCCCTTCACCTAACAAAAAATTATCATATGTGAAGACTTTACTTATTGCGGTTAAAGTAATATTTTAAAAATAAAATACAGTTTAAATGTTTAGGGCTCAATCTATTATTTTCTTTAGTCTTTATGAAACTTGATACAGAAAATGCTCTTTCACTGAATTTGCTAGTAGAAATTATTGTCAGTAATGCGTTATAAAATTGTTCAAGATTTTCTGTCCGTTTCTAACATTTGGCAAACTATACAAAATCGTCCCAAAAACCCTTGCCGCACTTTTTCGCTAAATGATTTGGGTTTTGAATATCGCGAATGGTCTTATGCAACTCACTATTTAAACAATTTTCTGAATCCGAAGCACTTAGCTCTGTACTGGAATCAGATGTGTCAAATGATCATACAATGATACAGCTTATTTTTTTGTTTCACTTAGGGAAGCGTAATCTAAAAAAGAATAACGAACGGGAAATTGGTCAGTGTTTAAGTACAAAATCAATGTTTGGAGAACATGAGTTATGTTGCCATATTTCGATAAACTTTCAAAGGCTTTTATAATAGTCCTTCTGAAAAACCGGTGAACCGAAGAAAAAACCGTGTTAGTCGATATTCGAAATTATGGGATAAAAAAAAACCGGCCAAAAAATTCAGAAAAAAACCGGCTTAAACCCGGTTCGAATAGACCGGGTCGATCACCCTAGTGTGTACACGTATTCACTTATCGAGTCGAGTAGCCTGCTACTTTGTTTCATCAACACATACTGACAAGCCAAACTACTGAGCAAAATTAATTAAAAGTATTAAGTATTAATGTGGCTCAGTGCGTTCATTGCAATTACATTCTTTCTCTCTTGCTTCTTCCTGCTATTCAATATTAGAATTTTCTATTTCACTTAGCTATTTTCACTTTGTTTTCACGTTTGACGCTCAGGTGCATAGCTACCGGATATTGCACAATTTGTGGCTGCATGTGCTTACGTAAATCGAATACAAACAAACCTAGTTGTATGTATTTGTATTAAATGCAGAATCTTGTGTGGCTGAGTGTTTTCAAATATGCTAATGGGTCGCAATCGAGAGGCACACAGACTGCACGGTTCTCTTAAACTTGACCTTACTAACTTGTAATTTTGGTCTTAAGTGGATAATACATTCACGCAATCAAACTCTCGCGGCGCCCACCGTAGTGTGATGGTAGCGTGCTCCGCCTGCCACACCGTATGCCCTGGGTTCGCACCCCGGGCAAAGCAACATCAAAATTTTAGAAATAAGGTTTTTCAATTAAAAGAAAATTTTTTTAAGCGGGGTCGCCCCTCGGCAGTGTTTGGCAAGCGCTCCGAGTGTATTTCTGCCATGACAAGCTCTCAGTGAAAACTCATCTGCCTTGCAGATGCCGTTCGGAGTCGGCATAAAACATGTAGGTCCGTCCGGCCAATTTGTAGGGAAAATCAAGAGAAGCACGACGCAAATTGGAAGAGAAGCTCGGCCTTAGATCACTTCGGAGGTTATCGCGCCTTACATTTTTGATTTTTAATTTAACTCTCTTTCATAATCTAACCTGCATCCAATAATCACCAGAGTTTGAGAAATGGAGTAACACGAATCTTTGTTGAGAAGTAAGATCTGCTTATATAATAGGGAAAGAGTCACATAATTTAAATAAATGCGAACAATTTCGCTCAACAAAACGGGTCCGGCTTGTCTTATTCTGTTAGAACTTGACTTTTACATGCTTAGACATGTTCGTTGCTACTTTTCATTGTAATTGTCATTGTTGTTGTATAAGTCACAGCCATTTGCTTTTCGTCATCACTTTCATTCTCATTTCCACTTATCCACATTGTTTTTGTCATTATAATTGCCATTTTTAATATCATTCTTAATCAGATTTTCGATCTCATTCTCTCCAATAATCTTTCTCATAGCCATTCCCCTTTTTACTCTGTTTCTGATTCTTATTATAATTTTCATAAACCCTTTCAATCTCAAACTTATTCCCATATTTCCTTAAATTCTCGTTCTTAATATCATTTTTATTCGGGCCCCAAATTTAACTCTGATTCTCATTCTAAACACCATCCTCATTTTTTAATGTCTCATTCTTATCCTCATTTTAATTCTCCTTTTTCACTGTCATTACCATATTCATTGTCAATATCATTGTTATTGTTATCGTCGTTGTCGGTGTCATTGGTATTGTCATTGTTATTAACATTGTCACTGTCATTGTCATTGTAATTTTCATTGTTATTGCAATTGTCATTGTTATTACCATTTTTATTATCATTGTCATTGTCACTATCATTATTGTCGTCACCGTCATAGTCATTGTCATTATCACTGTCAAGGTCACTGTCATCGTCAATCATTTTCATTGTAACTGTCATTGTTATTGTCATTGTCACTGTCATTGTCACTGTCTCTTTTATTGACATTGCCATTGTCGTTCTCATTTTCACCTGTAATTGTGATTGTGATTGTCACTGTCATTGTCATTGTCTCCCTTATTGTCATTGCCTTGTCATTTTAAATGTCATTGTCATTGTAAGTATCCTCGATATTATCACTGCCATAGTCATTGTCATGATCACTGTCATCATCAATGTCATTTACATTGTCATTGTCATATTCATTGCCATTCTTTTTGTCATTGCTACTGCTATTGACAATGTCAAAGTCATTGCCGTTGTCAATTTTCATTGCCATTTTCATTGTCACTGCCGTTGCCATTGTCATTGTTATTGTCATTGTCTTGTCATTTTCATTAGCATTGTAATTTTTTTGTAAGTGTCTTTGTCATTGTCATTCCGTTGTCATTTATTATATTCCTTTAACTCTAATTCTTACTATCATTCTCATTCCCATCTTTAAACTCAATCTCAATCTCATTTCCGTTCTTACTCTAATTCTTATTATCATACTCATTCCCATTTATAAACTTAATCACAAAAACATTTCCGCTCTTACTCTAATTCTTATTATCATACTCATTCCCATTTTCGACCTCGCTCTTATTTTCATTTTCCTCACAATTCTCATTATTACTATCATATCTCATTTCCATTTTTGATCACCGTTCTTTTTCTTATTCATATCCCCATTTTCATTTTCATACTCTTTCTCATTTTCATACTCTTTTTCATTCCCGTGCTCACACTATTTCTCTGTATGCCTTTTCAATATCCTACTCCCTTTAACTTTATTCTACTTAAGGACGTGGTACCACCACCTTTTCCAAACATTTATATATACTCAGAAATCTCGGAAAGTGTTTTTGCTGGCGTCATACAAGTTTAAACTCTCATAAGTATAAGTTATTGTTCTCCATAATTGGCTGCCTCGCTATTTAATATTAACTTAAAAACTTTACTATGGCCGCAAAGCTGTCACGCAATCTGCCAAAGCTACCAAGACTTCTTGAAAGCCCAATTATTTAAATGTGAATAATTTTCCAACTAAGAAAGGAAATATCTGAGACATGTTTATAAATTTTTATATACATACATACAACATACCTAGCACATGCAGAAATAAAAGCTCATATATTTTCGCTTTGGGTATTTTAATAAAATTAAAATGCTATTTTTTGGAGGTCAAGATAACCCCGACTATCTATACTCAGCTGAGCAGAGCTCACAGAGTATATTAATTTTGTTCGCATAACGGTAATCCGTAACGGCATAAACTAATCGAGATAGATATAGACTGCCATATATCAAAATCATCAGGATCGAAAAAAAATTTGATTGAGCCATGTCCGTCCGTCCGACCGTAAACACGATAACTTGAGTAAATTTTGAGGTATCTTTATGAAATTTGGTATGCAGGTTCCTGGAAACTCATCTCAGATTGGTATTTAAAATGCACGAAATCGGACCATAACCACGCCCACTTTTTCGATATCGAAAATTTCGAAAAAATGAAAAAGTGCGATAATTAATTACCAAAGATGGCTAAAGCGATGAAACTTGGCAGGCGAGTTGTCCTTATGAAGCATTTTAGAAAATTAGTAAAATTTTGGACAACGGGCGTGGCACCGCCCACTTTTAAAAGAAGGTAATTTCAAAGTTTAGCAAGCTGTAATTTGGCAGTCGATGAAGATATAATGATAAAATTTGGCAGAAACGTTACTCCTATTACTATATGTGTGCTAACTAAAAATTAGCAAAATCGGAATACGAACACGTCCACTTTTTAAAAAAAATTTTTTTAAAAGCGAATTTAACATCTTTACAGTATATAAGTACATTATGTCAACATTCTATTCCAGTAACGATATGGTGCAAAAAAAATACAAACATAAAAGAAAATTTCAAAATTGGCGTGGCTCCGCCCTTTTTCATTTAGTTTGTCTAGAATACTTTTAATGCCATAAGTCGAACAAAAATTTACCAATCCTTGTGAAATTTGGTAGGGGCATAGACTCTATGACGATAACTGTTTTCCATGAAAATGGGCGAAATCGGTTGAAGCCACGCCCAGTTTCTATACACAGTCGACCGTCTGTCCTTCCGCTCGGCCTTTAACACGATAACTTGTGCAAAAATCGATATGTCTCTACTAAACTTAGTTCACATACTTGTCTGAACTCACCTTATCTTGCTATTAAAAATGGCCGAAATCCGACTACGACCAAGCCCACTTTTTCGATATCGAAAATTAGGAAAAATTTAAAAAATGGCATAATTCTATACCAAAAAGGAATAAAGGGATGAAACATGGTAATTGGATTGGTTTAATGACGCAAAACATAACATTGGAAAAAAACTGTAAAATGGTTGTGACACCTACCATATTAAGTAGAAGAAAATGAAAAAGTTCTGCAGGGCGAAATCAAAAGCACTTGGAATCTTGGCAGGACCAGTATCGTCGTATTACATATATAAATTAATTAGCGGTACCCGACAGATGATGTTCTCGGTCACCCTGGTCCACATTTTGGTCGATATCTCGAAAACGCGTTCACATATACAACTCTCGCTCCCTTTAAAAACCCTCATTAGTACCTTTAATTTGATACCCATATCGTACAAACAAATTCTAGAGTCACCCCTGGCCCACCCTTATGACGATATCTCGAAATGGGGTCCACCTATAGAACTAAGGCCCACGCCCTTTTAAAATACTCCTTAACACCTTTCATTTGATACCCATATCGTACAAACACATTCTAGAGTCACCTCTGGTCCACCTTTATTGTGATATCTCTAAAAGGCGTCCACCTTTAGAACTAAGGCCCACTCCATTTTAAAATACTTATTAACACCATTCATTTGATACCCATATCGTACAACACATTCTAGAGTCACCCCTGGTCCACCTTTATGGCGATATCTCGAAAAGGCGTCCACCTATAGAAGTATGGCCCACTCCCTTTTAAAATACTCTTTAAAACTTTCCATTTGATACCCATTTCATACAAACACATTCCAGGTTTATCCTAGGTTCATTTTCCTACATGGTGATTTTCCCTTATTTAGTCTTCAAAGCTCTCAGCTGAGTATGTAATGTTCGGTTGCACCTGAACTAAGTCTTCCTTACTTGTTTTGTTATAACTTTTACCCCCTAACTGAATTGAACCGGAATGAAATTTGAAAGTCTAAAATAATAATTTTACTTGCAAAAAAGTCTTTTCAGCCAATCCTTCAAATGTGTATTGATTGTGAGTGAGATATCTCAAAAATTAAGAGATAAATATACCCAATAAATACTGAAGTAAGATAAAGATTAGATGGATAGAGGACGACTTTAGAAACACTATAGAAACAAAGCATTCTCAAAGAAAATAGGACCTAATTATCAAATCGAGAAAAATTATAGTTCCTTAATCGAACTGTAATGTATTTCTCTAATGGTTCCAAATGTGTATTGAATTGGCAATAGTCTCCCAATCAACTCGAGTTCTAGTACAGTTTTCCAACAATTTCGTTGAGTGTAGATTAGACTAGCTTTCTAATGTGCCTACATAAAGATTCTCTAACGTTAGAGACTGTGTTTGCTGAGTATATATGGCTAAATGGATTTAGCTCTTCACTTTTTTCATTTGCGTATGGTTATTGGTTGGTCTTCCTCTTTTTCTTCTTATACTTACAACAGCCACAACATGTTTATGATCATGGTTAGGGTTATGGTTATGGTGACGGCTGTGGTGGTGGTTATGATTATGGTTAGGGTAACGACTTGTGGTTATGGTTATGGTTTTAACGCTTATGATTATGGTTACCATTCTGCTTATTAGATATGGTGGTTTGGTTATGGTTTTGGCTATTGTTATGTACATGGTTATGGTTATGATAATGCCTATTGTAACGGTTATGATTATGGTTACGATTATGGTTACGATTATGGTTTTGTTTATGGTTATGGAATACAACATTCTCTTTTCATATGGGTTTACACCATGTTTGCACTGATAGTCTCAGATTTTCCGACCCAGCTAGCTTTAAAATTAGAATAGCCACGAGAAAACAGCAGTATCTTTTCAAGATACATATATGAACTTGGGTTCAGCAAAGGAGAACTATATAAGCTTCGTAATACCATAACACTTCAACATAATCCATAATGTCTCTTACTACTTAGTTATATTTATATCTGCATACTCTACATAGAAGCTGGTAATATTTGTACTTCAACTACTCAATCACCCACAAAGTCAAGCACTTCAGCAACTTCATAACTCAATACAAATATCATATGATCCGGTGTAGCCTTGAGCAAAATAATATTGCGTAATTGTTTGTACATAACTTTGCCTTTAAATGCAAATGTATTTCGAAAAACCAAATCCTGTTTATGACAAAATGAAGTGAAATTAGTTATACGAATAGTTATATATATGCTGTATATATGTTTGTGTGTATGTAAGTTCAAATTTGTAAACAAGTCACATAGTTTAACAAAGTTCATGATGATATGTGCATTCGAGCATTAGAACCTACGCAAAGACACGAATACACAAGTAAAGATTGATAGAACACCCACCCACGTAAGTAAGGAATGCTCTCAGGCTACTGATTAAATACAACCTAAAACTGCTACGTATGGTGATTTGATGTGGGCGCATGCAATGAGGGTCAAGTATAATGAATTGAGCTGGCTGCCATTGTTGACATCGAAAGATTTGCAATAGTCACCAATCTTAACGAAAATTATGATAGATGTCAGAACTCAGAGTCTCGATGTTATGTTGGGGCCGCTAAAAGGCTTTCTTCACAAGTTTTTTTAAAAGAGAAGAATAAATTACCGAACTTAGCGAAGAGTTAAGAAATTTGCAGAACAGCTGCCCTTTCACCTAGATGAATCTAAACTTAAAATTATGCTAGATAATCGTAGTCAAAATAAGGTACTCCAGACCAACCTCGATCCCAACACAGTCGAATTAACCGCCATTTTATTAATTAGCTAGGTGTTAAATGCACTGACCATAGAAGCACTGTATAGCATTTCTGGCGTAGATCTCTGCGCTATCTCTATAGTCATACGACCGACTCATAGCCATTTCCAAGGGAACGTAATAGCAAATGAAAAGAGCTTTCTTCTCGAACTCAGCATGTCCTGCATCGAGGTTCTGACGGTAGAATAGGTGGGGTAACATAAAATCAACAGGCCAAAGGTCAATTGACGTTATGACCTCTTCAAATGGCTTTAAGAACAATTGGTCTTACGTATTCCGAATATTCTCTAAGCTTTAAGTTGAATTAGTTATTCTTATTTCAGAGAGGGCCTCATTGGGCCAGATTTTCAACCGACTTTTCACTTGACTGGGACTGGGAATATAGTAAACGGCGCGCTGTATCCGATAATTTGAAATACAAAAAAAAAATTCTCTTTTGACTCGACTGATATAATTCGTATGTAGCGAATTCTTTACTCGCAAAAAGATATCATGGCCGATAGAATAAAAGCTAACGCTAAATCCTCTTTTGACCGCAATCCCCTACTACGCCCCTGTCTTTAAAACACATAATACTTATACATATGAACTTTAGTCTATATACATTTTCCTTATTCAAATAAAACAAATTTTCCATACCCACGCGCTTCAAAGTTGCTCATCACAAATTGCGCCCAACTCCATTGTCTATCTGCTACGGCTGCCACTGCGACTAGAAGAGTTGCGACGTTTGAGTATTGGCAGCAGTCCAGATGCACTTGAATCTGATGATTGTTGTTTAATTTTATTTTTGGTGAATGCCAATTGTTATCTGTTTGTGTGTCCTTTCGCCGAAGAGCAATATTTGCAAAGTATCACCTTCTTGAATGTTTTACGAAAAAGTTCATTGAAAATGGTATAAAATATAGGATTGACCATAGACGAAGCATAACCCAACCACGTAACTACATCAAATACCCAATGCGCTATATGATTTTCACAATCACCACATATCGTAGGCATAAGGTTGAGCACAAAAAAGGGTGACCATAAAATGACGAAAGTAAAAAATACAACACCCAATACTTTGGTGGCTTTCTGTTCAAGTTTAATGTTACGTCCGTGACGTGATGAATCGCGCGATATCACGCTTGAATTACGTGAATGATGTGATGTCGTTTGATTGCGTTGCAACAAACATGGTGAGGAATGTGGTGTACGCAAACGTGGACGCAATTTATTTAATTCATCAATATTTCCCGTGCTATCCCCCCGCCCTGCAGCATGATGAGAGTTCATGTTATTGTGACTGCGTAGTGTGGCAGAATGTCGCAGTGGTGTGGCTGATGACGAAGATGTAAGTACAGTTCCAATTTTGGTTGGTGTGAGCAAAAGTGTAGTACGCGCGCTACCAAAGCTTGAACCACGTCTGCGATGATTGCTTGAATCCCATGTTACAACAGAAGCAGTTTTTGATATGCTAAGCTTACGTCGTCCAGGGCATGGTGTGCCTGTTGGTGCGGGTGCGCTCAAATAACAGCCTGTACTACTACTGCCCTCACTCGAGTGTACGGTAAGCGAACTGCCTTTGTTATTATTGTTCATATAGGATGCTGAGTTGGGACTTAAACGTGATATCGTCGCTGTGCCGCTGGCATTGGTGGTGACTAAAATGCTACTTAACTCCTCGTCGGGTGGCTTGAGTAAATTGTCAATTTCCATTTCATTTGTCACTTTAAAGGTGGTCGATATAATTTTCACCTCTGCTGGCTTAACACAATTTTTTAGCGGTCGATCGCCAAAGTATGGACATGTACACACAGGTGGTAGCTGCAAATAGTCGGCATCCATATGTTTCTCCCCTTTTATGTGTTGACCCTGCATCCTGCTGCTTTGCTCCACTTCCGAGTCTGAGTGTCCTTTGGATGGTGATGTGCTCAGGTTTGTGTTACTTGTTGTCTGATTAGATTGGCAGGCAAGGTAGAGCAAAGCATTTTTGGGCAAGCTATTGAAACGGTTGCGCTTATGCAGCGGTGGTGTGTCGATACACAACTCTTGGCCGCCTTGTATGGCCATTGAATAACGCCGGCGATTTTTGCAATGCACATTCGAACGCTGCGGAATGTAGGATGGCGAGAGGGATCTGGAAATAAAAAAGAAAAAAATTTGCTACAGCGAGCGGACTTTGTATTAGCTTAGTGTAGAAAACTTGCACTATTTTGACAAAAATGCACGGCTATTTAAAGATATGAAAATAGCACAACTAACAAAAGCCCAAAGGCTCCGCTGCCGAGTTAATGTTGTACAAATGAGTAACGAAATTGGACGCACAGGAATTTAGCATAGACCTCTACAAGTTGGAGAGACATAGGTGGATATATGGGCGATTCGACTAGCACCCGCCTGTAGAACATTAGAAGGCCTTGTAGTAGCAGCCTAAGGTGCGTCACCGTCCACCCAATAGCTTTGACGAGGAGGTTTTTTTTGATATTTATGAGGCGAGTACCTAAAGCCTAACGTTCGTTATGTGAAGGTCGATAGTTTTGGCGTTGAAAACTCTACACTTATACGTTGGAAGATCGCTTAAATATGATAGCTTGTTTTGTGGGTGCAGCTTTCACAGCGCATTTTACAGTCACTTCCGGCTCTACAAGATTCGCTGATGATCATAAGATGATGATAAGCCTTCCTAGCAAAACGGTAGCTTAGAAACTTGAACGCTGATGCTTGATCCTGGGATCCAAGTAGCTAGACGACACTCTGTGACTGTAACAAAACTCAAAACTCAAAGTTTAGATCCAAAATTTCAAAGTCAACGTACAAAATTATTTTAAATTTTCTGAGACTAGCAAAATGCATAAGGTTAAAGAAAAAACTCAAAATTAAATGGTCAAAGTAGAGCTGTCATTGGTCAGAGCCCAAAGGTCTAACACCAAATTTAAAAGCTTTGAGTTCAAAGCTTAAAGGTCCAACTCAAAGCGCAAATCGTAGTGCTGAAATCTCAAAGGCAATAGATCAAGCTTCAAAGGTCAAAATTAAATGGCCAAAGCATATTGGCAATCATAATCTTCTGTGATTTACACCAAGCTGAAAGCGCAAAGTTATAGCTTAAAGTCCAAAGCTTAAAGGTCAAAGTAGAAAGCTCATTATGATTTTCTAGCTAACCCACAGCTCAAAGTTAAAGCTAAAAGCTCGAAGCTAAAAAGCCACAACATAAAGAACAAACCCCAATGGTCTGAATTTAAATCTTAAAGCTGAAAGCTTAAAGGTCAAACTCAAAGCAGAAATGTTAGTGCGCAAAGCTTTATGATCAAAACTCTAAAGGCCATACTGAAAGCTTGTAACTAAAATATCGAAGCTCAAGTTAATGACTCAAAGTTTCAAACTAAAAGCTCAAAGTTCAAAGCTTAAAGCACACAAGTCATGTTTTAAAGTTCAAAATTCAAATGTCAAAGTGTCAGGCTTAAATGTCAGAGTTCCAAACTCAAAGGTCGAAATTCAAAGTTCAAAGCTCAAAGCTTAAAGCTCAAAAACCAAACGCTAACGCTCAAAATTCAAAGTGAAAGGTTAAGACGCCAAGCTCCAAGTCAAAGGTTAAATCTAAACGCGTGAATGTGAAGGCGAAAATATCAAATCTAAAAAAGCCAATACAAAGTGTCAAAAGTCAAAGATATGGAAGTAGTGTCCTGACCTACCATTCCAAATTCCAAAAGCAGTTCACTTCAAACTGGAAAAATAGCTTAGTCTAAATCTCCTCGGAGTTATATTGCACCAAGTTACAGTTACTTAAATTTTGAAAAAGCAAAAGTAGGTGATAACTTATTTCATTTTATACCAAATATCAAATATGTATCGCATATTGAGAAAACCAAAACTGAAATACCCAAGATGAAAGGCAGACCTCAGCCAAAAGCTTTGACAAAAGTAAACCTGTATACAATTATTGTTATTGTTGTAAAATAAATTGATTCTGTCGACTAAGTATTTCCTAGAAACATACACATTTTACAATTCGTCTGCTCGAAACTTCACAAAAACTTTCAATGCGTTACACGAGCAAGAAGCAGATATTATTTGCCAACATAACTGAAAAATTCTTAGTTGAAGTTGCTCGGGGATAAATTCTCTGAGCTAACTAAATATATTTCTACATTTTCTTACATTATTTCATTAGGGTGGATGAATTCGGATTCTACCTGAAATTCAATAAAAAAGTCTCATAGGAAAGAAACTATATCACATCATTCGAACAAACGTTTTAAGCTGGTCCCAACAGTTCGAAAACAACCCCGAGGTGTCTCAATAATGTAAGGCTAAAGAGGAAAACACTAGCAGATGGGATGGCTACGACAGTTAAACTAGTCAAGCTAACATAAATTGTTTTAGGCATTCCTGTAGGGGACTTCCCAACACACTTGCGGCTGCAAGGCTTCACAAATCAGTGTTCAAAGTATTTCCAGCATAGCTCAGCAACAAAAGGCCAGGACCTGTTGCCATTATCGAGCAATCACCGTCGTAGGTTACTTCTTCGGGTGCAGAAAACAGCTTCTGTATATAAAATTACACAAAATCTGCATCCCTTATTATAACTTTTTGGTTTTGGTGCTACTCCCTTAACTGGACTGATGCTTGACGACTGCACAGATAACTTGAAATAAGAAAGCAGGACGGCTTCAAGTGTCCTGGCTATTGACGACAGGGGAGAATTACCGGATGATATGAATCTCTTGCTACCTCCCCCCTTGTCAAGGTTTCTAAATATCAGCATAGCCATTTCGCACGGGCCTACTGCCTGCTTTATATGGCTTAGTTGTATGGCTTATTTAACCTCTTTGGGGTGATAGAAATAGGAGACGTGCTAAGTTTACGTCTATGTACGCTTCTTTTGGCCTACTGCTTGAATTTGTCAACTAAACAATACATCAGTATTGCCAGCAGAAAGAGATCGCGTATTTCTTTGCATCCGATTGCACTTTATCACCAATGGTGACGGATATTTTTTAACTGCGCTTAGTTGAATTTAGGAAGAGTTTTTGTGTTGATAATAGCTTACCAACATCGGTAAAGAGATTGCAGTTCTTTAGATGCTTCTCCCATTCTGCAGTTGACAAGTCCTGCATTAACGCTGGTGATATCTGTCCAGTTATGACAATTTCCTACCACACGTACGTCCCCATTTATCGGGTAGGACGTCCTGTCATCTACTGCTTTCGACAACATCTCACACCTGCTGTCAGTTTACAGGTCAAAACCTCACAGATAATGGTGGGAACTGCACGCCACTAACTTTTTAACCTCTACTCTTTGGCGATGGCGAGTACCGAAGAAGATTTAACGGATAGCTGTACAAACTATACGCAGACAAAGTCCAGCGAATTAAAACGCAGTGGCTGCGCTGGCTAGGCCATGTTATGCGAATGAAAGATGACGCTCCGGCGAAGAAATAGTTTCTATTGGTACCCGCCTATGGAAGCAGTGGCGGAGGGCGGCCCCAATCCGCTGGAAGGACCAGGTGGCAAACGATTTAAACTCCCTTGGTGTAATTAATTAGCGCCGGTTGACAGAGAGAAGGAGCGACTGGCGCGCATTGTTGGATGACCATAACCGTTTAAACGGTTAAGCGCCAATTAAGTAAGTAAATAACTTTTAACCCACCCTATTGTTCGTATACCTATCCTCACACAATGTAGTGAAATTCAAAAAATATTAATAAACTTCCGTTTATTTTCTTCATCTCATCTCTATAGCAACCGCAGCATACAATTGCTCGACTACATCATTATTTGGAAGACCATCGGTACTATTTTCTACCTTCACGTCCTTACTTGCAACATAGAGTATACACAACGTTGCATACATACCTACTTATATTTCGTTTTATTTTTTTTATACCTTTCATGAACATGAAATGGTATATTAACTTTGGTCCGATGTTTGTAACGTCGAGAAATATAGAAGATCGACTCACCATTAAGTATACCGAATTGATCAGGGCGACGAACTGAGTTGATATAGCCATGTCCGTCTGCTTTTCGTCCGTCTGTCCATCCGTATGTCCGTCCGCTTGTCTGTTTGAACGCAAACTAGTCCCTCAAATTTTGAGATATCTCAATAAAAATTGGCACACGGATGTATTTTAGTATTATATTAGACATTTGTCGGATCCGGTAGGATAGGACCACTATAACATATATCTCTCATACAACCGATCGTTCAGATAAGACGATTTTGGTCATTCCTGCCGCAATTTAGAAAGTATAAACGTGAAACTCGGTGATATATATTCTAATATATCATAGAAGATATCCTGAAAAAATCACTTTGATCGGAGCTATATATATAGTTATATCCCATACAACCGATCGTTCAGATAGAAAGATTTTTGGCCATTTCCCCCTTAATTTAGAAAATATAACGTGAAACTCGGTGATATATATTTTAATATATCATAGAAGATTTTCTGCAAAAATCACTTTGATCCGAGCTATATATAGTATATATCCCCTACAACCGATCGTTCAGATGGAAAGATTTTTGGCCATTTCTCCCTTAGTTTTCAATATAAAAACGTGAAACTTGGTGCTATATATTCTAACATATCATAGAAGATTTCATGTAAAAATCATTTCGATCGGAGCAATATATAATATATATCCCATACAACCGATCGTTCAGATGAGGGGTTTTTTTGCCATTTTTTATTTTATATTTATCTTAAAAATTGTTTAGGCATGTACATCTGTTCACTATATATTTCTTATCTTATACATCCGATTATTTGGAGACTACGAACGGGATAAGATTATTGTTCATTCCCATTCATGAAAGGTATGAAGTCTTCGGCATAGCCGAAGACAGGCCCGTCCTTACTTGTTTTTTTATATTTTCTAAATATAACTATTTGCATTTCTGCTGCAACTCCCTTGCGCAATATTATAGTTTTTATAAATTGCCATAGAATATAAGTAAATATGATATTCTCTTATCTAAAATGTGTCAGCCATATTGCATATGCCACAAGCTGATTTTACCTGAACTTAAGAACGGATGCAAAGGTGTATTAGTTTGCATTAGTATTTGCAAAATGTAGGAGATGTGTGTATGTGTGTGTGTATGGACGTCTTAGCTTAAGTTAATTTAAGTACTGATGAAATAGAACAAAATACATTGGTGTATTTTTTTTTGAAATTCCCCTTTGAAGTAAAGTCAACAGAGCTCGGCTCTTCATACTTCTGACTGCCTGGACATCTTCTTAGGCAAATTTATACATAAAAATATGAAGCTACAAATTCTTTACTTTTCTTATAAAAAGGCAAGAGAAGAATTTTAGATTGCAAAATAATTTCGTTTTATTTTCAACTTTTGGTTTGCTTTAGGGAAAGAAAAATGAGTGAAGCAAAATATACTGTCTGCACTACACCTTTTCCAGTTTAGTTTCAGTAAATTACAATTTAAGTCTATAAATTACTCTTCAAGTTCAGAATTTCCAATTTAAATTCAGAATTTTACAATTAAGCATATGGCGAAGAAAAAACCCTTTCCTCTCTTATCTCTCTTCCGTTGTGAGGCCATCCAGATATTTTAGCCATGTTTTTATACTCAGTTGAGCAGAGCTCACAGAGTATATTAAGTTTGATTGGATAACAGGTATAAAGGAATCGAGATAGATATAGACTGCCATATATCAAAATCATCAGGATCGAAAAAAAATTTGATTGAGCCATGTCCGTCCGTCCGTCCGTTAACACGATAACTTGAGTAAATTTTGAGGTATCTTGATAAAATTTGGTATGTAGGTTCCTGAGCACTCATCTCAGATCGCCATTTAAAACGAACAATATCCGACTATAACCACGCCCACTTTTTCGATATCGAAAATTTCGAAAAACCGAAAAAGTGCGTTAATTCATCACCAAAGACGAATAAAGCGATGAAACTTGGTAGGTGAGTTGAACTTATGACGCAGAATAGAAAATTAGTAAAATTTTGGAAAATGGGCGTGGCACCGCCCACTTTTAAAAGAAGGTAATTTAAAAGTTTGGCAAGCTGTAATTTGGCAGTCGTTGAAGATATCATGATGAAATTTGGCAGGAACGTTACTCCTATTACTATATGTATGCTTAATAAAACTTAGCAAAATCTGAGAACGACCACGCCCATTTAAAAAAATTTTTTTTTTAAAGTCAAATTTTAACAAAAAATTTTATATCTTTACAGTATATAAGGAAATTATGTCAATATTCAACTCCAGTAATGATATGGTGCAACAAAATGCAAAAATAAAAGAAAATTTCAAAATGGGCGTGGCTCCGCCCTTTTTCATTTAATTTGTCTAGGATAATTTTAATGCCATAAGTCGAACAAAAATTTACAAATCACGCGCACTTTTTCGATATCGAAAATTGCGAAAAACGAAAACAATGCCATAATTCTATACCAAATACGAAAAAAAGGATGAAACATGGTATTAGGATTAGTTTATTGACGCAAAATATAACTTTAGAAAAAAACTTTTTAAAATGGGTGTGACACCATATTAAGTAGAAGAAAATGAAAAAGTTCGGCAGGGCGAAATAAAAACCCTTGAAATCTTGGCAGGAATAATGTTCTTGGTATTATATATATAAATATATTAGCGGTATCCAACAGATGATGTTCTGGGTTACCCTGGTCCACATTTTGGTCAATATCTGGAAAACGCCTTCACATATACAACTACCACCACTCCCTTTTAAAACTCTCATTAATACCGTTAATTTGATATCGATATCGTACAAACACATTCTAGAGTCAGCCCTGGTCCACCTTTATGGCGATATCTCAAAAAGGCGTTCACCTATAGAACTAAGGCCCACTCCCTTTTAAAATGCTCATTAACCCCTTTCATTTGATACCCGTAACGTACAAACAAATTCTAGGGTCACCCCTAGTCCACCTTTATGCCAATATCTCGAAAAGGCGACCACCTATAAAACTAAGGCCCACTCCCTTCTAAAATGTTCAGTAACCCCTTTAATTTGATACCCATATCGTACAAACAAATTTTAGAGTCAACCCTGATCCACCTTTATGGCCATATCCCTAAATGGCGTCCACATATAGAACTATGGCGCACTCCCTCTTAAAATACTCTTTAATACCTTTCATTTGATACACATGTCATACAAACAACAGGGTTACCCTCGGTTCATTTTCCTACATGGTGATTTTTCCTTATTTTGTCTCCATAGCTCTCAACTGAGTATGTAATGTTCGGTTACACCCGAACTTAACCTTCCTTACTTGTTTTACACGTATATAGGTCTGCGTTTGCGGCTAAAAAAACGCTTATCCTCACTTAGATAATGTTTAGGATAACTAGCTACAGAACATGTTGGACCGAAAAGCGGGGACACATAACTTTGATGGCCATAGTGTATAGCCTATAGCTGAATCGGATGAGGTGAATAGTGGACACACACCATTTGTAGAGGTAATATATAGACACATATTTTAGTTGCATCTGAGTATAATAAAAAAAAAAAAATAAATGTAAGGTGCGATAACCTCCGAAGAAATCTAAGGCCGAGCTTCTATTCCAATTTGCGTCGTGCTCCTCCTGATTTTACCTACAAATTGGCCGGACGGGACCTACATGTTTTATGCTGACTCCGAACGGCATCTGCAAGGCAGATGAGTTTTCACTGAGAGCTTTTTATGGCAGAAATACACTCGGAGCGCTTGCCGGTCACTGCCGAGGGGCGACCCCGCTTAGAAAAATTTTCTTCTAACTGATAAACCTTATTTCTAAAATTTTGATGTTGATTTGCCCGGTAGTGGAACCCAGGGCATACGGAGTGATAGGCGGAGCACGCAACCATCACACCACGGTGCTCGCCATCTGTGTATAATGCGTATTGAAATTTGAGAATACTAATTTTCTGCGCAGCAATTTCAGAAGTGTAGATAAAGTTTAATGATTAGCAGTCCATATAAATTTAAGCCTATATGTATATAGATGTAAAAAAACACAGGTATTCTTAGGGTCACAACCGTTCATCTGCTTTGAGTATGACAGCAATGATGACGAAGATATGACCACTTAAATAGTCAACGGATCGTCCGCACTCCCGCAGTTAACGTATAGGAACTGTGTGTATAGATCTGTGCACCATATGTCAAGAAAATCTCAACTTATCCGCTATCACCATCATTCATCATGAATTGGCGCTTAACCACCCACGCGATTTTGGCCATTTTGTAACAAATCACGCCTATTTTTCCACTCCCGTGGTAACTGAGTGCGGTTGCGGGCACCATGGAAAGTCAAATCTTCCTCCACTTACCTCTCGCAATTCGGTGGAGGTCTCTCCCCTCCACTGCTTCCAACTTGCGGTTTCGACTCAAGTACTTTCTTGGACGGAGCGTCCACATGCACTTGTTGGAAAGAGTTATACTCCATTTGATTTCTATGTAGGCTCGGGATGTAAACACCTTAAAGAAAACTTGGGGTACAGTATACCCAGGCAACCATTTTCGAAACATTGTCAACGAAGCATCAACACTTCCGCAACATATATGTAAGTATTACATATGTACATATGTATGTTATACGAATTGGAATAACTTTTGAAAAATAACACCCTACTTATAAATTTCTGAACTTAAACTGAAAAAGGTGTAGAAGATTCGATCCGACCTTGACAACAGCTATGATACGGCTGCACAAATGATCAGGGATTCAGCTCCCGTAATGTTGTTGTCTTAGCTTCTATTCATCAGCTTTTTATTAATTTCTGATCGGCTTGCTATTGAAGGGCTACAGATGTCTCATTGATTTTGTAATTAAGTTTTATCGGTAACTGGTTTATAGCACATCGATGAGATGTCGATAACAAATCGCCTATAACAAATTGGCAACACCACGATAACAAATCAATAACTAGAATCGAAAACTTTTAATAACAAATCAATAAATACTCGATGACTGTTTAATAAAAAATCGATTAATTTTCGATGAAAAATATATACATTTCCGATAATACGCCGAAAATAGTAAATAAAACATTTTTTCCTTCCACTAAAGAAAAAAAAACAACTAAAAGAAACTAATCGCGATGACGTTGTCCGAAGATAGATAGACAAGTCTCTCTTCTACCCACTTTCGTTGTTGAGCGAAGGGTTGCATTCGAAAAGCTCTAGCAACCACAAATGTCGGGGTTATTTCTGAAACATTTTCAGACTATTTGGAATTGTTGGAAGGATAGTGTCCTCTGTAACTCTGTATGATTGTCGCTGTATGATTTCGGGATGGTTTCCGGACCATATTTGAATTATCTTTGGAGCACTTCGGCATCATTTTGAAGCTATTTCGGAATGGTTTCGTAAACTTTTAGGGTTAGTTAAGGAAATATTTTCATTCGAGACTATTTCAGGTTAATTTGGGCACCGTTTGGGAAGGAGTGCGGAATGGCTTACGAAATCATTTCGTGACTGGATGGTTTTAGGAATAATGTGGAAAAAATTTCACGACACATTTTCGAACGATTTGGGTTCTTTTTGGAACTGACTTTTTCGAGACAACTTATATATTTTGTTATTGTTGCAAGGATGATAGAGAACTGTCCTTGCATGGCTGACTCTGTATGATTTTGCATGGTTCTTGAACTTTGTCCCGACTATCTGTGGAGCACTTCCGAATTATTTTGAAGCTATTTCGGAAGGTTTTCGAAAACTTTTAGGGTTGATATATAGTTCCATTTGGACTACTCTAGGTTAATTTTCGGAGTGGTTAGGAATGTGTTCGGAAAAATTTTAGAAATAATTTTGTGACGGAATAGTTTAGTAATTGATTTGAAAAAAATTGTGGGACATATTTTCTTTCAAGAACACTTAGGGACTATTTCTTTCGGGATTGCTTTCAGGATTATATAGGCACTTGTAAATAAATAAATAAATAAAAGGCGCGATAACCTCCGGAGAGATTTAAGGCCGAGCTTCTCTTTCAATTTGCGTTGTGCTCCTATTTTTAATTTCTCCTACAAATTGGCGGGACGAGACCTACTTGCTTTTTATGCCAACTTCGAACGGCATCTGCAAGGCAGATGAGTTTTCACTGAGAGCTTATCATGGCAGAAATACACTCGGAGTGCTTGCCAAACACTTGTTTCTCAAATTTTGTTGTTGCTTTGGCCGGGGCGTAAACCCAGGATATTTGGTGTGGTAGGCGGAGCAAGCTACCATCACACCACGGCGGCCACCGCGGACTTACTCCGAATAACTTTGGGATTAGCTTCAGAATTATTTCGCGACTAAAGGAATGACTTCTGGAGCTATTCCGGAACCTGTCAGGATGATATAGAAATTGGTATAGGGACTATTTCTTGAGTGCTTTTGAGACTATTTTAGGAGTATGTCGGAAACGAATGATTTCAACATTATCTTTTGATTGTTTTTTATCATTTGAAGATTGCTTAGAGTTAGTCACCGTGAATAATTAACTACAATTACGGCAGCGTTTTTGAGCCATGCATTGTTTAAGGATAGTTCTTCAAATTGTAACAACTTTTTGGTATGCTGGCCATGTAGGAAAACTAAAAAATAAATAAATGTAAGGCGCGATAACCTCCGAAGAGATCTAAGGCCGAGCTTCTCTTCCAATTTGCGTCGTGCACCTCTTAATTTTCCCTACAAATTGGCCGGACGGGACCTACATGATTTTATGCCGACTCCGAACGGCATCTGCAAGGCAGATGAGTTTTCACTGAGAGCTTTTCATGGCAGAAATACACCCGGAGCGTTTGCCAAACACTGCCGAGGGGCGACCCCGCTTAGAAAAATTTTCTTCTAATTGAAAAACCTTATTTCTAAAATTTTTGATGTTGCTTTGCCCGAGGTTTGAACCCAGGGCATTCGGTGTGGTAGGCGGAGCACGCTACCATCACACCACGGTGGCCGCCCATGTAGGAAAACTGGGCAACAAAATTTTATGTTTTTTTTTTTTCGCGAAAAGGGGGTGGTGGTAAGACCTAGTTGATCATAATGCTAAAAATTCGCTGAATTGAAGTTACAGAAATTACAAGCTGATAACTGAAAATTTTTACATTGAGCTGAAGTAATATAACTCTTCATATTCAGGAGTTGAAAAACCACAACCCAGAAGAGGCATTGAAGTTTTCTATGCTCATGCCCAAATCACTAAAATAAACAACATAAAAGAAAAAAAAACCCTTTTCAATTGCTATCCAAGTGTCCGGTTACAAATAAGTTGAAGTAGATAGAAAGTAATGTCGTAGGCATTATCAAAGTATGGACAAAAAAGGGATAGGTTAAAATTATAGTCGCATAGCTTATGTCTGCTATATATGTATGAATGGCTGTAAAAGGTTAAAAAATTCCAAGCCAAAAGAACAAACTCTCAATTATTACAAAATCTTTGAAATTAACTTTCTTGAACACTCGCAAAGCCAATTCACCTTAACTGAACGCCTTTATCTTGTAGCGCAATGTTACTCATACGCCATGTCATACCAATAATGAAATTACCTTTTCTAAATAAAATACTCTAACATTGCCTTGCGTATTCATTCATCTAATGAACCCTTTTTAAATTTATACTGATCTCGTTTAAACACCCCCTCAAAATACAGTTACCCATATATACATATATAATCCATTGCTTTTTTTTTATTTGTTTACCTTTTACGTCCTCTACGTGCGCTGCGTCTTAAACTTTGTGAACGTAATATTAATGTGCTGTCCACTGCTACTGAAGCTAACGCCGCTGCTGGTATTTGATGATGTTCTCCGACTATTTGTTGTTGTTGATGTTGGCGTTGCTGTTGACGCTGCTGTTGATTGGATTGCTTGTTTGCCACATAATGCTGTGGACTGTTGCCGATGAAATGATTTAATGATGAAAATTCTGATTTGGTTGGCGAGCAGGTCGTCGATGAGGATGCTACAGATTCTAAGCCACGTGATAGTTTTAACATTTCGGCACCGAATTGCTGAAGTGCTGTCATTGTAGTTGATCTTGGTTCTGGCGCGCAACTACAAATAAATGAAAGAGATGAAGTGAAAATTCGAAAAGCTAAAAATATTAAGTTGAAGCAGCAAAAGTGAACATCATATACCCAATGGTGTGTCTATATACAAAGGAAACAGTACGACTCGGTGTATGAAAGGCAAATGTGAAATACAGGAAGTTTTTGCAAATCGTAAGAGTTTGAGTGTTTTATAAAACTTACTTCGAGTCCACCATCCACAGCTCATGAGTATCCAATGTGGAGAGTTCCGTGTCGGTAGAGTTGATTGACTGCGCCTGGGCAGTTGTTGTAAAGTTGGGTCTAAGAATCTGACGCCAGGTGCGGCGGCGTTCTGTAAGTAAGAAAGTAAGTAAAAACGCTAAATCAGTGAGAGATGTAAAATATTAATGCATATTGAAGGATAATAAAAAATATTTATTTAAGAGCATGCATTCACTTTGGTGAGGGACAATAAATCTGAATGCCTTTATGAAATTTTTGGTAATATAAAGTGGTAACTGTGAATGTGACTGATTGTGATTGTGCAAATGATCACCGCTCCATACAAAATCTGGCCCTTAGATAAACATATTTTTTAATGAACGAAAATTATTTTATTCTTCCTGAAGGAAATACTGAAAAAAGGAATGAGTTATCGGTTTGTTATCGACGAGTTATTGGCGTGGTATCCATTCTTTTTGGAAAGTTTTTCGGTTATGGAAAAGTTAGCGTTTATTTAACGAAATGTTATTGGTATGTTATCAAAAAGTTATCGATTTTTTACCGGCCTAAATGTTATCAAAATGTTATAGATTTGTTTTCAGAGAGTTCTCGAATTGTGATTGAAGTGCCAAAAATTTGTTAGCGGCGTGTTATCGAATTGTCATCGACGGTTTGATATACTGACGTAAGTTCAACATAAATTAGATGCCCCATCTGTTTAAATCATAGATAGCAAACCGATGAGAACCCAATAATATGTTGACGACTCGGCGATAACTGTAATCACAAAAATAACAAACTCTAAACCAGTGGTCGACGCGCCATAGCTCAACTGAGCCAGCTTTGCTTCACACATATATTTACTCTCCATCGTGCAGTCTTTAGCGAGACAGCAACGAATAAACCCTGCGTACGGCTGTTGCTAAGATTCCCTGTGAGAAATGTAATCATGGGGAAACGCAACTGTTAGAAAGCCTTTACGTAAATAATTCTTGCTCTCATCATGCTTAAGTGAATTTTTACATTTTTTGATTCATTAAACGTAATCAACATACTTTTTTTAAATTGTTTTAACAAAAGTTGTAGCAGTTTCATTCTGGACTTACTTTTTTTTGAGCCAATAAAAAATTTTATTTCTGCCCTGCAAAAAATGACTACAGAATATTTTAAGTAGCTTAGCAATATAGTGAAAATAATTGACATGAGTCAATCTTTATGTTTTTTTCATAAGTCAGCTAACTCTCGAGGCAAATGGAACTTAATGAATTAATGGCCTTGAGAATATTTTACGCTATTTCTGAATCTAAAATCAAATTTTACAAAAAAGGTTGATAAAGCTATAAATGCACGTTGGTTAGGTTAGGTTGAACTGGCCGGTGCATGAGGGCCTCACATAGACTGATTGAGTCCGTAGTGTTATCAGAAGTTTGTTTTAACGACCAAACTGAAAACCCCTATTAAAAACCTATGTTATAAAATAACTCCGTCCTCTGGGCAAATACTAGAAGCTTCCTAGGACTTAAGCCACTTACTGCTTCTAAATCTGACAGCTGTATCACTCCTAATAGCTGGAGTCTTAACCTGGAAAGTGCAGAGCACGAGCACAGAACGTGCTCGATCGTTTCCTCCTCCAACCCGCACTTCCTACATCTGCTATTACTGACCAAGCCTAATTTAAAGGCATGTGACGCCAGAAGGTAGCGTCCAGTCAGAATACCCGTCATGAGTCGACAATCCTCTCTTTTTAATGATAAAAGCAACTTTGTTAGTCTAAGGTTGTAAGACCTACATATAATCTTCGACACTTTACAGCCCCGCGTTTGAACCCACGCCTTTCCCGCTTGGTCGATCATGTCCATCTCTCGCCTTCGCCTAATCTCGCCCAGTCTAATTGGGATTCTTACGGAGCAAGTTTCAAGGGATGCGCTCTTTTTAGCTAGTTCGTCCGCTATTTCATTCCATCTATTCCCATATGCCCTTGGAACCCAATATAGATGTATGCTTCTCTCTGTCCCGATTCTCTCCAGAGACTGCTTACACTCTAACATGCATTGAGATTCTGTGCTATGCGAGATCATTGCCTTAATTGCTGCTTGACTGTCACTATAAAAGTTAACACGGTTGCAGCTTAAGCTATTCTCTTCCAGGGTTTCTACTGCTTTGGTTACGGCTAATATTTCCGCTTGGAAAACGCTACAGTAATCCAGCAGCCTGTAGGATCTGCTTATTTCCGGATCAGCACATTATACCGCAGACCCTACTCCTTCCACTACTTTGAAACCATCTGTGTACACATGTATCGCCTCATCCGCCATTTGCGCACCCTTGCGCCAACCGTCCACCTCTATTGTGGCCTTAAGATCTTGTTACCACGCTTTTAACTTTAATTTCCTGCTGGGATGCCCATTCTCTCGCTCTGACTAATAAACACACATCTAAATTTTTGCCGACCATTGCTCTAAATATAACGATATGAGTAATCTTACCCGAAACCATAACAAGAGCCATAAACCTTTCTCTTTATCTTCCTCTTTCTTTTTCCTTTCCCTTTCTCTTCCTATTTCCCTTTCTATTTACCTCTCACTTTCACTTTTACTTCCCATTTCCTTTTCACTTTCACTTTCCCTCTCTATTTCCCTTCCCCTTTCCCCATCGTTTTCTCAATACCTAAGTCTTTCGCTTAAATGTCTAATTGTGATCGTATAAACTCAACAATGCAATTACACGTAAGTCGCCCTACTAACCCTGCCGTGAGCGACGATGTTGGCAAATCAGAAATTTCCTCCCGATAGTAGCAAAGAAAATACTGAAATAAATCCACTTAGACGCAACTCATGTAACACGTCTCTCTTAATCTGTTTGCTCCATTGGCAGTCATAAACGTAAGCAGTTCGTGTGCAAGACAAGTGGTTTGTGGCATTTTACTTGTATTTTGTTAATCACAAAGCCAATGTGTCTAATGGCTGGCAGCTTTCAACCTCCGTTTCTCTACATTTAACAGCTGGTAGCAACCAACAATCAACAACCAACAAGGCAACAGCGTTGGCACTGAAGCTTTAAGTGGATTTAACACGTCAACTAAGCTGCCTGGTTGGAAACTGACAATTTTGCTTGCCTATTTGTAAATGGTGGCAAAAGTCTGTGCATAAACTATAATAACATTTCTCCCGACAAGATGCAGTACGCTGAGAGAAAATGTGTATGAAAGTTAGTGGTGAGTATGTATAGTGGCAAAGTTGTTTTAAAGAAGTCATATAATGTTTACCCTCATGTACGGCATAAAAAGGCGTAGGTTGTTAGCTTTCGATATGAAATCGATAAGTTTTTGCAACAAATCGATACATTTTCTATGAATAACTAAAAACTTTTCAATAACATATTGTGACGAATATTAACATCACTATGCTGTTAGTAAATAATCAAAACACAAATACAGTAAGCAGCCAAACTTATGTACACGCACACACATAACTAGCAGCTCGAAGTGAAGAGATATTTCACACACACATATGTAGTCATCAGCCGAAGTTGTTACTCACCCATACACACGATAACTAACCAATTATGCGATACAACAGTTCTAGGCGCTTGCTGAGGAATGACTAATCAGTTTGATTTAAACACGCGTTTGTGAAGTACGTGATATCGAATTATAATTGTACCACTACCAAAATAAACTAAATAAAGACTATATTGCAATACTGAATATTGGAGTTATTTATTCGACAGTTCAACGATACGAACTTTAGAAGAAGGTGCAAAATAATCGGAATTCCCCAGAATTCGTTACAATATCAATCACTATTTTATACCAAATCGATAACTTTTGGATATCAAATTAAATCAATCAATTTTCGATATCAAACTGACAAGTTTTCGATATTAACTCGATTAGTTTTTCAAATCGATAACTTTTCGATATTTAACTGATAACTTTTCAATAGTAAATCCATAACTTTTCCGTCACCTTTCCGTAACAAACCGATAAATAGTCAACACAAATCGGTAAATCTTTTACAACCATTGCTGTCGATAGAAAATTTAAAACACGTCTATGGCAAATCGATAACTCGTCGATAACATATCCAAAACAATGAAATAACTTGTCGATTAGAAATAGATAGCACGCCCATAACCCGTCTATTACAAATTATTTGATTACCAATTGATAACACGACTTGCCTTGCTTAAATTTGCTGTATGATATCGTTCATATCAACTACGTTTAGTTTACATCTCAGATTGAAGAAATCCTTCAAAGTCTTCAATATAGTTAAAAGTTTAATAAATTATTACCCATAATTTGTTTGAGTGCAGCTAATACAAGCGTTTATGTAGGTATGCGAGACTAGTCATTTTGTGAGCTTTGAAACTTTTCCTATTTTTAATTTAGCCACTGACTTTATCCTATCTGTACTCTTACTGTCACCTTTGACAATATAAACATATATATTATGTTTAGACATAAGCCCGGCTAGTTTTACCTACAATTCTGAGATACATACATCCTGATACTCCATCATAGGCCTCTAGAAAGTGTTGCATGATAATTTGATAAGATTTGCGAAACGTGTCTTTTTAAGGATCTTAGAAAATCGACATTTACACAAAAAATGAATCCCAATATTTCTGATATATAAATTCCATATATTTGTCATATGCATTGCCATAGCATAATGAGCAGTGGTTAGCTTTAGACATTCGATTGAGTGGTAGCAGAAGCCCACTTGAACTTCATGGCTGTCCGTTGTGATGCTTTATTTAGCATGCTGCTGATGTATGAAGCATTTCGAAATAAAGTAGACACGTCTTACTTGGACTCATATTGGACAGAGATCTGTTGAAACAATTTAGAAACACCACCTACCGTCCATTTCTTGCTGGAGGGATTCTTATAACCTACAAGAGGTATCTGCCCAGCGTTTGTTAATTTCACTTCATGTTCATCTGTATAGCAGCAGACCAAAGCTAGCCAGGATGCTTATCGTGCTATTTTACGTAATGAATAGCCGGTAAAGGTCCATCAAAATCGACAAAACTCCATGAAAGCTTGGGGAAGTGTCCTTCTCGCTATACGAAGAAGAAGAAAAAAGTGACCAGGAGAACTGCCAGTTCCAAAAAGTCCTCTTTGGACGATTGAATTGTACCCATGCAATCAAAAAGATCCACGTAACACTCGTCCGTGATGCCACTTTGGCTAGAGGTGCAGTTCATCCCATCCAGAGTATCTTTATTCGCGACAGTTCTCGCTTTTGCCGTTGGCCCCACTACAGCTATACTAGTGAATCGTGGACTTCCTACTTTATCAGTAAAACGCAGCAGTAGCCTCGAATCATTTACACCGTATATAATAAGATAGCCTAGCAGAATATTGTGGGTGAGTGTCTATGAATTGACCTCTTGCTAGGAGGCTACATAGTCTGGGTAGGCTATCACTCGGTAGCCATAGGCTTCCACCCCCATCAGAAGCTCGTTTACTATCTCAGCATAGAGGAAAGAACACAAAACATCCTTGTGACGTGCTTCTACTCACGTTTTTACTATTTTGGCTTTTACCCACTTCGCTAAGATAGTTCTATTGGACCAGATTCTTTTTTCTGAATTCTACCAGAGCCATTTCGATGGCTTGCTAAATACCTATTTGATTAAAGAGGCACACGATATTCGACTGTACGATTTTAAACTCGAATGGCTTTGAGGCGGCCTAATTGACGACAAATATCGTTACATTGGTATTTGAGACCATACTCACCTGGTGCAGTCTGGAATAGACCTCCACCTTGAAGACACTACATACGTCAGGAAGTTGATACGTCTTATTTACCTACATACACTTTGACTGCTGTCCAGCTCCATGCACCTACCACTGTCTAGACCTTCCTCCCTTTCCTCCCTCGAAAAATATCTTATGTTCTACACCTGGCGGTCAATGACTACGGTGATATATTAAGTCAGTTGGGACTCTTTTATTCGGCCACCATGCCATCTAACATTGTCGCATGCCCTTATTTTATTGATTTCCTCATGATGAATTATTTTAGTCTTAGATGTCATTTCGCAGTAAATCGCTGCACGAACAGATGTGCCTCTCTACGGCGAAGAATTACGTTTAATCCCTTCTGAGATGTGCTGCTAACTGCACCTAGTATATCGAGCCATGCTAGCCTTTACATCTACCAAACCGTCCGTTGATTGCTCTTTTTATCTAACGCTTTTTACTAAACAAAAGCTCCATACGTTAGTAACGATGCAATAACTTTATTGTCCAAGCTCCTGAGTAAGAGGAGTTCAGTAATACCAGCGGGTAAGGAGCATAGAATATTCCCGCGGTAAACATGCCAGTCATAAGAGGCAACTCCAATTTACAAAGCCCACAAGGTTCGAGGTATAAAAAAAGGACGTGTGGCACTCGGGGACTGCCGCGGTAAAGCTATTGCATATTATCAACTTATGCAATTATAATATTTATGCAACATTTTGTTTTCTTTGATGTTAATTCAAGTTTTGTCTTTGATATTAATTCAAGTTTACCTTTTTAAGCGTGGTGACCGATAAGAAAACCAATTTTTTACTTTTATTGAATAAATGAGAAGTTAAAATTTATCTTTCACTTTAACTTTAACTATAACTTTATTTTTAAATTTAACTTTAACTTTCACTTTAACTTTAACATTCACTTTAACTGTAACTTTAACTTTACCTATAACTTTAACCTTAACTTTAACTTTAACTTTAACTTTGACTTTAACTTTCATTTTAACTTTAACTTTAACTTTCTTTTTAACTTTAACTTTTGCTTTAACTTTAACATTCATTTTAACTTTAACTTTAACTTTAACTTCTCCTTTAACTTTAACTTTAACTTTATTTTTAACTTTAACTTTCGCTTTAACCCTAACATTCTTTTAACTTTAACTTTAACTTTTTAACTTTAACTTTAACTTTAACTTTTTAACCTTAACTTTAACTTTAACCTTAACTTTAACTTTCACTTTAACTTTAACTTTAACTTTATTTTTAACTTTAACTTTCGCTTTAACTTTAACATTCACTTTAACTTTAACTTTAAATTTAACTTTAACTTTAATTTTATGATCCGGGGTGGGCGTGAGTTTAGCACCTGCTAACAAGCCAACCTAATATAAACGCACGCAAGTCATTTTCTGTCAAAAATGTCTCATGCACATACAACCTGTATGAGAGCAACTCTAATTGAATTTGCTGCGTGAAAACCTAACTCGATTTCCAATTTTTGTTCTGCGTGACATTTAGATTTGGCGTTTGCACACATGCTTTACATTAGGGGGACTCATGTAACCGTATAAATGCCTTATAAAGTGTGTAAACGTATAAATTTATCTAGTTTACGCACGAGCTGTCAAATTTTGTATGAAAAATCATTTACACAATTTGTATAAATTTACGCGCATATTTCATTGTGTAAACGCGGTAAACTCAAAGGAATGCAACCTTGCAGACATTACAGCCGGCATTTTCATCAGAAATCTCCAACATCAGCAGGTAAAGGCGTTTTAGTTTTGATTTTTCACTTAATCTTGGTATTTTTTAATTTGTATAACAATCAAAAAATTTTTTTTGGCAATAATACAGCTGAAAAACAATCAAGTTTATCAAGAGTATTACTAGGTGCGTTCATATAACCGCGTGTGTAAATGGATATAATTTTACACCTTATAAGTTTATATGCTATAATGAGTCCCCCTATTGTCGCAACGCATGCTTATTTGGGTTAGGGCAAAAAACGCCGGTTGTTTGCGTGCGCTAAAAAAACGCAGTGTGGTTTTATTAGGTTGGCTTGTAAGCGACCATATATGTATACGATATGCGATAGCACAATGGCTACTTCGTGAAAATCAACGACAGCTCTTTTAGTTTGATTTCGATGGTCGTACGGTGAGGAAGTGCCGCACGCGCGCTTAAAACAGAGTACCAAAGGGTGCGTGTGACACGTGTTCACCGCTTGAACTAAATAAATAATTGATTTTGCTTTCGTGCTCGCTAAGCGTTCGTGTTTACTAACACATTCTCAATTTGGTAACCGTGTAAATGTAGTGGTGCCCACCGCTGTTTATGATAGAGATCCAATTTTATGTATCTGGCCTGTTGCTAACACCGAACCTTTACGAACGTTTTCGAACCTTTTCGAGCCTTTTCGGATCTTTTTTGACAAATATCCGTTACGGTTTTTTTTTGATTTAGTCGCCAAGCCCGCGATAAAATCTAGCTTAAAATTCGTTCCCCAAGATTTAAATTCAACTCGACAAACCGTATTACTCCCAAAGCGTGTGTGCTAAAATAAAGAAAATAAAATAACAATAGCATGAGTGCAGATAAACCAAATACATCAGCGTTTTTAGCATAATTGGGGAGAGAGAGATTTTTTAGAAGTCCATCGGTGTTAGGTGAGAACTTCAATTGACCTTGTAAGCAAAGGAATCTTTGACCGGCCTTTTGAATGAGGGAAGCATAGAATGATCTATTGCACGATGGAAACTTTGTCCAGGTTGTAGGGCATGGTGTGTAGCCCGACAGACCATGCACCGTTGGACCCTTGTCTTACAAAATTTTTAAGCGAGTGAAGTTGAATGAAACCGTCCCATAGAAACTGACTCACTCTGACAAACATGCATACAAAAAGATTATAGCTAGAAATTACTACGTGATGTATTAGAATTTGAGTGGTAACCAGAGCAAAGTTGTTTAAATTACATGTATGTCAAAGGCAGCTTATCCAAACCCTGCCCACACCCACCCAATTTTCGTTTTGTATTCAAAAAAAAAAAAACCAAAGGAATTGGTTAGTTTGCAAAATAGCATGAATGGAGGAAAAATATGGACTCCATGCTATTGAAATAAGGAAATAATAGCAAGAAAAAAAATTTGAATGGTATAAAGTTTAAGCTAATAGTGAGCAAGTCAGTTCTGCTGACATCCAACTAGCAATAGTTGTCCGTTTTAACATTTCAATGTTGCTCCGTATATGGGATTATGGAATGGTAATGGGATTGTCTGGCATGACTATGCAAATAACTCGCCCTTGCATAGTGCTGAGGCTGCAGTGATAGTTAGTGGAGCATATTAGGCAATTACCCTCAGTTTTGCGTTGAAAATAAAAGCGAGTGAGGGAAATAACCAGTTTTGCATATTTTTATACTCAGCTGAGCCGAGCTCACAGAGTATATTAACTTTGTTCGCATAACGGTAATCCGTAATGGCATAAACTAATCGAGATAAATATATACTTCTATATATCAAAATGATCTGGTTGAAAAAAGAAATTCATTTAGCCATGTCCGTCCGTCCGTCCGTCTGTAAACACGATAACTTGAGTAAATTTTGAGGTATCTTGATGAAATTTGGTATGTAGGTTCCTGGGCGCTCATCTCAGATCGCTATTTAAAATGAACGAAATTGGACTACAACCACGCCCACTTTTTCGATATCGAAAATTTCGAAAAACCGAAAAAGTGCGATAATTCATTACCAAAGACGGATAAAGCGATGAAACTTGGTAAGTGCGCTAACCTTATGACGAAAAATAGAAAATTAGAAAAATTTTGGACAATGGGCGTGGCACCGCCCACTTTTAAAAGAAGGTAATTTAAAAGTTTTGCAAGCTGTAATTTGGCACTCGTTGAAGATATCATGATGAAATTTGGTAGGCACGTTACTCCTATTACTATATGTGTGCTAAATAAAAATTAGCGAAATCGTATGACGAACCCGCCCACTTTTAAAACAATTTTTTTTTTTAAGTCAAATTTTAACAAAAAATTTAATATCTTTACAGTATATAAGTAAATTATGTCAAAATTTGACTCCAGTAATGATATGGTGCAACAAAATACAAAGATAAAAGAAAATTTGAAAATGGGCGTAACTCCGCCCTTTTTCATTTAATTTGTCTAGAATACTTTTAATGCCATAAGTCGAACAAAAATTCACCAATCCTTGTGAAATTTGGTAGGGACATAGATTCTATGACGATAACTGTTTTCTGTGAAAATGGGCGAAGTCGGTAGAAGCTACGCCCAGTTTTTATACACAGTCGACCGTCTGTCCTCCCGCTCGGCCGTTAACATGATAACTTGCGCAAAAAAGGATATATCTTAACTAAACTTAGTTCACGTACTTATCTGAAGTCACTTTATCTTGGTATAAAATACGGCAGAAATCCGAATATGACCACGCCCACTTTTCCGATATCGAATATTACGAAAAATAAAAAAATGCCATAATTCTGTACCAAATATGAAAAAAGAGATGAAACATGGTAATTGGATTGGTTTATTGACGCAAAATATAACCTTAGAAAAACTTTGTAAAGTAATAAGTAGAAGAAAATGAAAAAGTTCTGCAGAGCGAAATCAAAAGCCCTTGGAATCTTGGCAGGAATACTGTTTGTGGTATTACATATATAAATAAATTAGCGGTACCTGACAGAAGATGTTCTGGGTCACCCTGGTCCACATTTTGGTCGATATATCGAAAACGCCTTCACATATACAACTAAGGGTCACTCCCTTTTGAAACCCTCATTAATACTTTAACATGAACAACCATATAACCTCATATCCAAGGATACGCAATGCGATGGAAGCATTCGATGTCAGGGTAAGAAAAACATCTTCAAATTCAAGAATAGAATATATATTTATTTGTTTTTTATTTTTCTTTTCATTTCAGGTATTACCAAGACCGATGAAAGGCAATGCACCGTCGTTTGCGGCTAGGTCAACTAGACCGTCATGTCGCCTTTGCCGTTCTGAGTATGGGCGGCAGCGGAAAACGCTGTTTGCGGAGAACATAGCAGACTTTTACATCGCTGCAACACTTGCACACAGGGCGGGGGACAAGAAGTACACGCTCAACAACAATAATTTTTAAAATTTTTTATAATAGTCTTAAGAAAATTCAAGCACAAAAAAAAAAAAAAATAAAAAAATTGACAAAATTAGTTTTGTATGTAGAATTTAGTTATAAACAATAAAAACAAAAAAATCAAAAAAAAATTTTTTATATGAAAAAAACAGGCATGCTTAACCAACGAACCGATATCATTTCGTTACGATAATTTACGTTAATAAACGAAACAAAGTCATTTCGTTTCGTTTATTAACGTTAAGAACGTCAAATTAACGAAATCATTAACCAAATCATTTTTCGTTTTCTGCCATATCAAAACGAAATCAAATCGTTTATGTTGATTACTAATTTCAAACTATGCTGGCAAAGCTGATTGATGGCGGAGTCATTAAAGGTGAAAACATTAGCCAAGCTGATTGCAACATTTCTCATGAATTTTGACAGTACGAACATTTCTCAGAGTATTTTTGACGTTACCACCAACAAATTACATGGAATTTGTGTGTGTATGTCCGCTCGCTGTTACACCTTACGGCTTCACCATGGCTATAGCATTGCCAGCACAATTCAAACACAAAGTATCACGTTTTTGTTAACGTTTTTAACGTTAACGAAAGCTTTTCGTTTCGGTTAAAAACGAGATACAATTTATCTTGATAATTTCTTTATCGATAATATTTCGAAGTGTTTCAACGGAAACGGTGGACATTTTTTGATAAACGATTAGTTTAACGTTAAGGTGCATCCCTGGAAAAAAACATGATTTACAAAAAAAGGTCCGTAGGGACCTTTTCACACGGCCGTGAAGTTCAGAACTGTCACTCATCGGAGGGTTATCACCTTTCATTTGATACACATGTCATACAAACACCCTAGGTTCATTTTGCTAAATGGTGATTTTCCCTTATTTTGTCTCCAAAGCTCTCAGCGGAGTATGTAATGTTCGGTTATATCCGAACTTAGGTTTCCTTACTTGTTATTTCTGGTTATGTTGCGGGAACAGATTTTTATTCCTTTTATGAACATGAAATGGTGTACATATTAACTTTGGTCCGATGTTTGTAACGTTGAGAAATATAGAAGACAGACTCACCACTAAGTATACCGAATTGATCAGGGCGACGAACTGAGTTGATATAGCCATGTCCGTCTGTCCGCAAACTAGTTCCACAAATTTTGAGATATCTCAATGAAATTTGGCACACGGATGTATTTTAGTATTATATTAGACATTTGTCGGATCCGGTAGGATCGGACCTCTATAATATATATCTCCCATACAACCGATCGTTCAGATAAGACGATTTTGGTCAGTCCTGCCGCAATTTAGAAAGTATAAACGTGAAACTCGGTGATATATATTCTAATATATCATAGAAGATATCCTGAAAAAATCCCTTTGATCGGAGCTATATATAATTATATCCCATACAGCCGATCGTTCAGATAGAAAGATTTTTGGCCATTTCTCCCTTAATTTAGAAAGTATAAACGTGAAACTCGGTGATATATATACCAATACATCATAGAAGATTTCATGAAAAAAACACTTTGATCGGAGCTATATATAGTATATATCCCATACGACCGACCGTTCATATAGAAAGATTTTTGGAAATTTCTCCCTTAATTTCCAATATAAAAACGTTAAACTTGGTTATATTTATTCGAATATATCATAGAAAATTTCATGAAAAAATCATTTCGATCGGAGCTATATGTATATAGCATCTACCTATCCCATACAACCGATCGTTCAGATAGAAATTAAATCTTAAAATCGTTTAGGTATGTACGTCTGTTCACTATATATTTCTTTTCTTATACAGCGCATTATTTGGAGATTACGAATGGGATAAGATTATTGTTCAGCCCCATTCATGAAAGCTTTGAAGTCTTCGGCACAGCCGAAGATAGTCCCGTCCTTACTTGTTCCGAGCGCTTGGCCGAGCGCTTGCTATCAATTTGTTATCAATGGGTATATAAGCTTGTTATCCATATCCTAACGGCGAGTTAATTTTTTATTATAGGACTGGGTATGTACAAGTTATCGACGAATTATCGAGTTTTCATCGACGAGTTCTAAATTCATTATTGAAAATTTGTCGATCTTCTATCCAAAAGTTTTCGATTGTTTATCGAAAATTATCAAAATATTATCAAAAATTTATCGATTTCTTATCACAAATTTACTGATTTGTTTTACAAAATTTATCAAAAATTATCTATTAACTATCGAAAATTATCGTTATGTTATATTTACATCACGAGCTTTACGAATACTTGGTACTCACGCCTTTTTTACGCTCTTAAGACTTGTCACACTGCTGAGAGCGACACCTAGTGGAAAAATTATTCTAAAATGCTTTAGATGGAAACTGTCTTACAGTTGAACCTAAGAACTTGGTTTCATAGAACTGTGCACAAATTCTATACCACGATGGGCCAGAAATTAGTTTTATGTGGTGCTCGAGCTTGTAAGTGATTTCTATCGGGAGCGCAGCACGTCAGTCGTTCTTTCCAAGCGATTACTCATGCCAACTGGGAGCAAAGAGTGAGACCATGTGCTTCTACAACTGTTTCGCATTCAATGGACGTATCCCCTTGCAGTTTTTGCAAGTCAAGTGAGAACGTTTTTTCTTAAATTTCCTATTAGTTAGGGAAAAGTAGCATTTGTTTGCAAGAATAGGTTTCTGAGGTTTTTTGGGTTCATACATCGATCTACGGCCGGAGGTAGATTTGAGAAGAAAGAGTCGCAGAGTTATAGGGCGACGAGTCTACTCACTCAACCCAAATACGGGCAAGTTAAAAGGTTCCGGTTGCTATATAAAACGTGCCAGCATGAAGGTAGAGTTGTACCAGTTTTGACTTTGTACACAGCGCCGTAGGCTGTAGCTCCTTGTGCTCCCGCATCAATCCTCAGCCAGAGACAGATTAGATCGAAGGTTGATATGTGCTTATAAGACAGCAAGCCATTCATTGAAGTCTATATTGTATAAGCCGGATTAATAGTAGGTTGACTACTGTGTCTGGAATACAGGAAACAAGAACACAAAGGTCAAGTTTGGGTAGCAGCGCACTAATGCATCTAATCTATCTTCGAGGTACAACCATACCCCATTATACTACGTCTTACTTGAGACCATGTATAATTTGGCCCCGCATTATTAATCTGTGGTCCTTGGGTTGATTTTTAGTCGTATCACGCTGCAGATATAGCCTGCTTTAAGCAGAAAAAAATTTAAATAAAACTACTCCCGGCATTGAGGGGATATGATCCCTAACAAAATTTCAAGAAATCCAGCAACAAATCCGAAAACAATTCCGAAGTTATCAAAAACCATCCTAAAAAGTTCAAAAATATCACCAAAGTCACTCCCCAAGTGTCTGAGGCATAGTACCGAAATGGTCTCAAAATTAGCCCGCCGTAATCCAAGTAGTGCCGAAATTGTGCCCAAAAAAGCTTCGAAAGCTAGTCCACAAAATAACCTGGAGATGGCCTTTAGATGTAGTAGTTCCAAAATCATCTGAAATAACCAGAAAACAATCCAAAGTCAGTCATGATCATACCCAAAATAACCCCTAGTTATAATGAAAAATTTCGCAAAATGAGCCATGGAAAATCCCAAAATGTTTACCAAGCAATTCTGATCATGTTGAACAATCCGAAATAGTCCGAAAAGGTGCTTCAAATATGCCACAAATGATCCTGAGAACAAATTGAAACAATACTGAGCATACCGCTGAATTGATCTTGATCACAATCCCAAACTTATCTGAAAATTATACCAGCATTGTCCGAGCTATCTTCTAAATAATCCCAAGACGATCTCGAAAGCTGCCCTGAAATGATAGGAAAATAATTCCTAAATAGTCCGAAAAACAATTTCTGGATGATTGAGAAATGGTCTCCTATTTTTTTTAAATTTTAATTCAGGTAAAAAAGTTTTGAAATAATCTCTTGAAATAGTTCCTTTTGCTTTTTAAAGCCAGTGTCCCCATATAATCCGAAATAACCCTGCAAACAATCTCGAAACAGCCAAGTATTATATCCAAAACAGCTCTCAATTACAATGAAAAAACTTCCGAAATGTTCTAAGAAATGTCCCATAATGGCCGCGAAACAATTCCGAAATGATTTAGGAAAACAAAAGGCCCAAAATGTACACAAAATATGCCCGAAATAATCTCGAAAATAGTCTCGTTATTTGTTTGCTTTTACTTCAAGGGATTGGGGGCGAGCTGTATAGAAAGAAAGCGAGTTGGAGGAAGTAGCAAAAAAAAAAGGGTTGCTTTCGTGCAAAATAGGAATAGGCAATCCATCATCGGCTACGTTTGCTGTTAAAAAAATATTTACAATTTTTATACAAAATTACACTTACCTATTGCGCTACTTTGTCCAAGCCAAATGCTACCCCATCCAGGTGTTTGTGGTTGATTTATTCCACCCAAATTGCGACTTTGCTTCATTAGTAGGCGTATCGTGAGACAGTAAGAGAGTAGCATAACAAACAATGGTATATAAAAACAAACTATCGATCCGACCAATTTGTAAACAGGATCCGGTATTTGACATGTACCATTAACCAGCACAGATGCTTGATTCTAAAAAAGAAGAAGAGGAGGAATTGAGTAAAGAGCGGTAAACTAACACCTAACACAAGCGTCAATTAGATAAAAGTACATTATTGAATGGTTTTCAAGTCTCTTTTCGTAATGTGTGAAAATGTGCTTGGAAGCTGATGTTTACCCTACAGAGAATTGTAGAAGCTGAAAAATTTCTGTAGAACTATTTCGTTAGAAGGTAGTACTAATGTATGTTTATTCCAGGGTCTTTTATAACCTACTATTTTGGGAAATTTGGGAAACGAAATTACATTTTATGAATGCCCTTCATCGCTTCTAAATTTCAGTGACTGTTGCTGCGATTTTTCTAAAGTTTCATGATTTTTCATCTTTCGTGCTTTCCACTTGACTGGGAAGCCGTAAGCTGGAAACTATGCATGTAGCTGTGATTTTGTCACAAAAAACCGTGACAGCTGTAGCGTTAGCTATTTTTATACTCAGTTGGATAACGGTTGGTTGTACATGTATAAAGGAATCGAGATAGATATAGACTTCCATATATCAAAATCATTAGTATAGAAAAAAACTTTGATTGAGCCATGTCCGTCCGTCCGTCTGTCCGTTAACACGATAACTTGAGTAAATTTTGAGGTATCAATTAACAAAAAATTTAATATCTTTACAGTATATAAGTAAATTATGTCAACAGTCAGCGGGTTAAGGGGGTTAGGAGATCAGAATATACCCGCGGTAGGTATGCCTGTCGTAAGAGGCGACTAAAATACCAGATTCAAGGGGCTGTGCAGCGCAACCTTTCAGGTTGCCAGCACAATATATAGCTTCTCCAAACCCAATTTTCAGCCTCACCTATCCCCGGCGAATCCTGTTTCACTAACAGACGAGGCTCTGGCGATCCCAAGCTCCTCATGGAACTTGGGGGTACAGAGGGAGGGAATGGCCTGAAGGTTTAATGTGGCCACATAAATCGTCCCGAGATGGTCGGGCTAGCACCTTAATGGTGCTATGGTACCGGAGCGTACCGGATTTGTATCCGGCAAAGAACCATCACATCGATAACACTCCCCAAATCCTTCGGGGAGCAACCTTATCGCTACAACAACAACAACAACATGTCAACATTCAACTCCAGTAATGATACGGTGCAACAAAATACAAAAATAAAACAAAATTTCAAAATGGGAGTGGCTCCGCCCTTTTTCATTTAATTTGTCTAGAATACTTTTAATGCCATAATTCGAACAAAAATTTACCAATTGTTTAAGTGACTTAAACTATGAACATTTTTCGTTCGTTTGTTTCATTAGCCATTGAGTGTGCTTGTAATTCTCAACTGGTTAGTGAAATATTCTAAAGATATAGTTTAAGTTTTTTATCCCAAAGCGGGGGTTTTCAAAGCAAAACAAGGTGGCTCAACCCGCAGCCAATACCTTGGAGCCCCCCAGTGCTCGCCCCAATGAATAAATACAAGATGTAACAGGTGCATAGCAACCTCCCTCTCTAAAATAATACACAGTCCACTTAAATAATATAATAGCAAAACACCTATTCGCCCGCCGAATCACCAAAGATTAGACACCAATATTTGTGAAATTTGGTAGGGGCTTAGATTCTAGGACGATAACTGTTTTCTGTGAAAAAGGGCGAAATCGATTGAAGCCACGCCCAGTTTTTATACACAGTCGACCGTCTGTCCTTCCGCTCGGCCGTTAACGCGATAACTTGAGCAAAAATCGATATATCATCACTAAGCTCAGTTCATGCACTTATCTGAACCCACTGTGTATTGGTATAAAAAATGGTCGAAATTCGACTATGACCACGCCCACTTTTTTGATATCGAAAATTACGAAAAATGAAAAAAATGCCATAATTCTATACCAAATACGATAAAAGGGATGAAACATGGTAATTGGATTGGTTTATTGACGCAAAATATAACTTCAGAAGAAAACTTTGTAAAATGGGTGTGACACCTACCATATTAAGTAGAAGAAAATGAAAAAATTCTGCAGGGCGAAATCAAAAGCCTTTGGAATTTTGGCAGGAATACTGTTCGTGGTATTATATATTGAACTAAATTAGCGGTATCCGACAGATGATGTTATGGGTCATCCTGGTCCACTTTTTGGTTGATATCTCGAAAACGGCTTCACATATACAACTAAAGGTCACTCCCTTTTAAAACCCTCATTAATACCTTTAATTTGATATGCATATCGGACAGTCAAATTCTAGAGTAACCTCTGGTCCACCTTTGTGGCGATATTTCGACGTCCACCTATAGAACTAAGGATCACTTCCTTTTAAAATACTCATTACCACCTTTCATTTGATACTCATATCGTACAAACAAATTATAGAGTCACCCCTGGTCCACCCTTATGGCGATATCACGAAATAGCGTCCACCTATAGAACTATAGCCCACTCCCTTTTAAAATACTCTTTAATACTTTCTATTTGATACCCATTTCATACAAACACATTCCAGGGTTACCCTAGGTTCATTTTCCTACATGGAGATTTTCCCTTATTTAGTCTCCAAAGCTCTCAGCTGAGTATGTAATGTTCGGTTACACCCGAACTAAGCCTCCCTTACTTGTTTGCTATGACTTATTGTGACAGCATTTTGGTAAAAGTTGCGCATACCAATGAACGTAATCAAAGACCCATTCGTAGCTTTCATTACAGGTATAATTTTCTACGGAAATACAAATTAATGAATATCTGATTTGTGTTACTCATGATCGTGCCATTATATTTCTGCTTTGTCGCAATTGGTACTGGTAATTTTTGTTTGTTTATCTTCTATTTAATTTCTTATAAATATTGATAATTTTTTTCAGTGTGAATAAGGTATTATTGGGTCTGTAAATACTATTTTTTTATCACTGTACCGTCACAACCAAATTTAACAAGTAAAGGTTTCTAGGTTCGGGTGCAATCGAATATTATATACTCAGCGTGAACTTTAATTGTACATTTCATAACACATAAATTACTTTTCTACATAACACGTGGCACCGCCCATTTAAAAAAAAAAAATGTCTCCCCCCTTCCTCTTACAATAAAACTTGATAAGTGAAATATCATTGATTCAAAACTATTTTTTAAGCTATAACTTAGAGCTTATTATTGTAGTCTACGACACTTTAAAACTTGTTTTATATCTAAGTTATCGTGATATTTAATCGATCCCGTCCATTTTTATTAGAATTATTTTCTGCTATAAGGAAAATTTGTGTACCCAATTTTATTACGATCCGTTAATTTTAGATCGAATTATGGCTTCCGAAACATAGAAAATTGCTTAGTCACAAAAGGGTCGGTGCCACGCCCATTTTTTAGAACTTGAAGTTTTTCCTATTTACTGTTATAAATCCACTTGGGAAATGAAATACCATTGATATAAAGCTGTTTTTTGCAAAGATATAGCTTATTTTATTCGCCCACGACCCTTTTAAAAATCTTTTATATTCAAGTGGGCGTGGTCCTTAGCCGATTTCGTTAATTTTGCTTCAAAGCATTCCTTATAGTAAAGGCAACCTTTCTGCCGAATTTTGCTACGATAGGTTTAACGATTTTTTATTTATGATTAATAATATTTGTAAAATTGATTTTATTACAAGTGGGCGGTGCCACGCCCATTTTAAAATTTTTTTTCACATTTTTATCAAGAGTCTCAATATCAGTCCACGTGTCAAATTTCAACATTCTAGGTGTATTATTTACTAAAAAATCAGGTTTTTTTTGTGTTTTCCAAAATGTTATATATATAAAAAGTGGGCGTGGTTAACATCCGATTATGCCCATTTTCAATACCAATCTATTCTGAGTCTAGATAAGCTCGTGTACCAAATTTGGTGAAGCTATCTCAATATTTACTTAAGTTATCCTATTAACGGACAGACAGACGAACGGGCGGACGGACGGACATGGCTCAATCAATTTTTTTTCGATACTGATGATTCTGATATATGGAAGTCTATATCTATCTCGATTCCTTTATACCTGTACAACCAACCGTTATCCAATCAAAGTTAATATACTCGGTGTGCAAAGCACGCTAAGTACAAAGACGTTGCGTTTGAGATGTCACAGTGACAAATCACGTTGTTCCTTAAAAAATTGCTTATAAAGGGGGAAAAGTAATAAAAGAGAAAAAGGGGAAATTGCGAATAAGGGAGAAAAATGCGAAAAACGATAAATGCAAAAAGAGAAAGGATAAAAAAGGGAATAGTGGGAAATGTGAAAAAGAAGGAAAATAACGTAACATAACGAGGGGTTGAGAAAAGGGCGAAACAGGGCGAAAAAGAGAAAGGTGGTCAAGAAACGACACAGTGGTGTCATTGCAATGAAACGAATTTCAATATTTACAATATTATTTCTGCATATATCGCTGTGTAAAATTGATTTTAAAGAAACGGAACAGCCACAAATATTGAGAAGACAAACAAATCACCGCTGTGATAGCCGAATTTTCATTTGATTGTAAAATTTTAAAATATATATTTTTTTTAAACAACTGTTATCGACAACGTTTATAGCGGACATTTTTGGGTCGGACAGGGTGTACATATGAACGATTTTTTAATAGGTCATGAAAAAAACCTTACAAATCAAAGTCGAAAAAAAGTAAAAAAAATAAAATTTTGCAGGCTCGAAAATTATTTTTTTGGGTATGCGTTGTGGAACTTTTTCCTGAGTGTTCTATCGAAAAATCGATGACGCGATATCGGGTTAAAATCGACCCACTCTAATGTATACAGAATTTTTGTTTGATATCTCAAGGGAACTCCAATCTTTAGACTACTTCCTCTGGCAAAATTGACTGCAAAATATTGCAGAGTGTGTACATATGTACGTACATGTGTTTGTAAGCTTGCACGCGTGTAGAATGCAACGAGATAATAGAAAGCTTAGAAAAGCTACATAAGCAAACAACACGCCAATTAGTGATGTTTATTTGTTTGGCTTAAGCATGACTAAACGCACAGACAGAGCCATTCAAGAAGAGAACAAATTTTTATACTCAGTTGAGCAGAGCCCACAGGGTATATTAAGTTTGATTGGATAACGGTTGGTTGTACAGGTATAAAGGAATCGAGATAGATATAGACTTCCATATATCAAAATCATCAGGATCGAAAAAAAATTTGATTGAGCCATGTCTGTCCGTCCGTTAACACGATGACTTGAGTAAATTTTGAGGTATCTTGATGAAATTTGGTATGTAGGTTCCTGAGCACTCATCTCAGATCGCTATTTAAAAGGAACGATATCGGACTATAACCACGCCCCCTTTTTCGATATCGAAAATTTCGAAAAACCGAAAAAGTGCAATAATTCATTACCAAAGACAGATAAAGCGATGAAATTTTGTAGGTGAGTTGAACTTATGACGCAGAATAGAAAATTAGTAAAATTTTGGACAATGGGCGTGGCACCACCCACTATTAAAAGAAGGTAATTTAAAAGTTTTACAAGCTGTAATTTGGCAGTCGTTGAAGATATCATGATAAAATTTAGCAGGAACGTTACTCCAATTACTATATGTACGCTTAATAAAAATTAGCAAAATCGGAGAAGTACCACGCCCACTTTAAAAAAAATTTTTTTTTAAGTAAAATTTTAACAAAAAATTTAATATCTTTACATTATATAAGTAAATTATTTCAAGATTCAACTCCAGTAATGATATGGTGCAACAAAATACAAAAATAAAAGAAAATTTCAAAATGGGCGTGGCTCCGCCCTTTTTCATTTAATTTGTCTAGAATACGTTTAATGCCATAAGTCGAACAAAAATTTACCAATCCTTTTGAAATTTGGTAGGGGTATAGATTTTATGACGCTAACTGTTTTCTGTGAAAATGGGCGAAATCGGTTGAAGCCACGCCCAGTTTTTATACACAGTCGTCCGTCTGTGCTTCCGCATGGCCGTTAACACGATAACTAGATCAAAAATCGACATATCTGTACTGAACTTAGTTCACGTACTTATATGAGCGCACCTTATCGTGGTATAAAAAATGAACGAAATCCGACTATGACCACGCCCACTTTATCGATATCGAAAATTACGAAAAATGAAAAAAAATGTCATAATTCTATACCAAATACGAAAAAAGGGATGAAACATGGTAATTGGATTCGTTTATTGACGCGAAATATAACTTTAGAAAAAACTTTGTAAAATGGTTGTGACACCTACCATATTAAGTAGAAGAAAATGAAAAAGTTCTGCAGGTCGAAATAAAAAACCCTTGAAATCTTGGCAGGTATTACATATATAAATAAATTAGCGGTAACCAACAGATGATGTTCTGGGTCACCCTGTTCCACATTTTGGTCGATATCTGGAAAACGCCTTCACATATAAAACTACCACCACTTCCTTTTAAAACTCTCATTAATACCTTTAATTTGATACCAATATAGTACAAACACATTCTAGAGTCATCCGTTGTCCACCTTTATGGCGATATCTCAAAAAGGCGTCCACCTATAGAATTCAGCCCCACGCCATTTTAAAATACTCATTAACACCTTTCATTTTATACCCACATCGTACAAACATATTCTAGATTCACCCCTGGTCCACCTTTATGGCGATATCTCGAAAAGGCGACCACCTAAAGAACGAAGGCCCACTCCCTTTTAAAATACTCATTAACACCTTTTATTTGATACCCATACCGTACAAGCAAAGTCTAGAGTCAACCCTGATCCACCTTTATGGCGATATCCCTAAATGGTGTCCACCTATAGAACTATGGCCCACTCCCTCATAAAATACTCTTTAATGCCTTGCATTTGATACACAAGTCATACAAACACATTCCAGGATTTCCCTCGGTTCATTTTCCTACATGGTTATTTTCCCTTATGTTCTCACCATAGCTCTCAACTGAGTATGTAATGTTCGGTTACACCCGAACTTAACCTTCCTTACTTGTTAAATTAAAATTTAACTTGAAATTTAGTGATTGCTATGTTATCTGCTTTAAGATAGTGGCGCTACATGAATTTTGTATGGAAAGCTACTCTTTCATGCTACGGAGGAATAAAAGCAAACACTTAACAATTCAAATAAATTTTTTTTACGAAGAGATATTTATTAACGGAGCCAAACCACCGCAACGTCAATAAAAAGTACCACAACTTCTTTCCCGGAACGACAACAAATAATTCGAACAGAGTTGGTAGCATATCTACTGAAAAATGACTATTTTCAGTGTTATTCTACCGAAATTGATTTGGTTATAGGCGAGAGCCAGTCGAAGCAAAAGTGATGTTGTTGAGAGCCGTACGGAGCCTAAAGAGCGAGTGTGTGGGCACACTTGCTTCATGCAATTTTGTCGACATTATTTTTGTTGAACTATATTTAAGCCTTTACTAAGTAAAAAGCAACGCTATACTTAATCTTTTCTATAAAAAAAAACAAAAGGGGCGCGCAATTGAATGTAATTGTAAGTAACAGCGACATAAACACTGACGGCTTTTTACATAATTTGGTCATTTAAATAAATATTTTTCTCACACTCACTCACCTTCAAATACATTAAACAAAGCGGCACACTCGTCGATAGGGATAATAGCCAAACAATGCCAATTTTCAATAGCACACGTTTATTTGTTTTATTACGACCAAAACGCATTGGAAAAGCCAATGAGAAAAACCGATCCACTGAAATGGTGCATAAATGCATTATGCTCGCTGTACAAAAGAGTACATCCAAGCAAATCCAAATGAGGCAGCACAGTGAGCCGAGCGGAAAGTAACCTGTAAAGAGAAAGAAAATAGGAAAAAATTATAAGTATTTAGTACAATAATCAAGGCAGAGATGGATGTGTTTTAATAGGCGCGACTATATCAAGTGGTCATGAAAATGCTAATTGCTTTGAAGTGTAGGGGGCAGCCCTACTCCAAAATGTAATTTTTCGAAACACGACTTTAGTCCGATTCACAAATTTTTTTATTTCAAACAGAAATTTATTTCTATATGAAGAGTTATATTTATGGTTAGGTGTTAAGTTAGCTTTTGTTTGGTACACATGTTGATATAATTAATTAACATTTGTAAAATTTAAAAAATTTATGCAATGGAAAAGTATAATAAACAAGTAAGGAAGGCTAATTACGGGTGTAACTGAACATTATATACTCAGCTGAGAGCTATGGAGACGATACAAATTAGAAAAAACACAAGCAGATCCTTGGTGAACTCCATAAACAGGCGTCGGACCTTTATGCCGGGAATTGCCCGCTGAATCCAGTACTTAACGAAAATTATCCAAAACTCTCGGAAGAGGAACGCATACTCCCCACGGAAACGCGTGTCACTCTTGCTCAACTTCGTTCTGGATACTGTAACAGGTTAAACTCTTACCTATCCAGAAGCAACCCCGACATATAAAGTGTATGCCCCGCTTGCAATGTGTCCCCACATGACACCAACCATCTCTTCAATTGTAATGTGGAACCAACGCCTCTAACACCCCTTTCCTTATGGTCCACCCCTGTTGAAACGGCAAGTTTCCTTGGACTCCCGTTAGAGGATATTGATGACAATTTGTGATCGGTCGCGGCTATTAGGTGGGGCGAGCATTGCTACAACAACAACAACAGCTATGGAGACAAAATAAGGGAAACTCACCATGTAGGAAAATGAGCCTAGGGTAACCCTGGGATGTGTTTGTATGGCATGTGTATCAAATGGAAGGTATTAATGAGTATTTTAAAAGGGAGTGAGCTTTACTTCCATAGGTGGACGCCTTTTCGGGATATCGTTATAAAGGTGAACCAGGGTTGACTGTAGAATGCGTTTGTACGATATGGGTATCAAATGAAAGGTGATAATGAGTAATTTAAAAGGGAGTGTGTCTTAGTTCTATGGGTGGACGCCTTTTCGAGTTATCGCCATAAAGGTGGACCAGGGGTGACTCTAGAATTTGTTCGTCCGATATAGGTATCAAATGAAAGTGTTAATGAGTATTTTAAAAGGGACTAGGCCTTAGTTCTATAGGTGGACGGTTTTTCGAGATATCGCCATAAAGGTGGACCAGCGGTGTCTCTAGGATGCGTTTGTACGATATGGGTATCAAATTAAAGGTGTTAATGATTATTTTAAAAAGGGAGTGGTGGTAGTTGTATATGTGAAGGCGTTTTCGAGATATTGACCAAAATGTGGACCAGGGTGATCCAGACCGTCATCTGTCGGGTAACGCTAATTTATTTATATATGTAATACCACGAAAAGTATTCCTGCTAAGATTGCAAGGGCTTTTGATTTCGCCCTGCAGAACTTTTCATTTTCTTCTACTTAATATGGTAGGTGTCACAACTATTTTACAAAGTTTTTTTCTAAAGTTATATTTTGCGCCAATAAACCAATCCAATTACCATGTTTCATCCCTTTTTTCGTATTTGGTATAGAATTATGGCATTTTTTCATTTTTCGTAATTTTTGATATCCAAAAAGTGAGCGTGGTCATAGTCGGATTTCGGCCATTTTGTATACCAATACAAAGTGAGTTCAGATAAGTACGTGAACTGAGTTTAGTAAAGAGATATCGATTTTTGCTCAAGTTATCGTGTTAACGGCCGAGTGGATGGATAGAAGGTCGAGTGTGTATAAAAACTGGGCGTGGCTTCAACCGATGTCGCCCTTTTTCACATAAAATAATTATCGTCCTAGAATCTAAGCACCTACCAAATGTCACATGGATTGGTTAATTTTTGTTCGACTTATGGCGTTAAAAGTATCCTAGACAAATTAAATGAAAAAGGTCGGAGCCACACCCATTTTGAAATTTTCTTTTATTTTTGTATTTTGTTGCACGATATCATTAGTGGAGTTGAATGTTGACATAATTTACTAATATACTGTAAAGATATTAAATTTTTTGTTAAAATTTGATTAAAAATTTTTTTTTAAAGTGGGCGTGGTCGTTCTCATTTTGCTAATTTTTATTAGGCATACATATAGTAGTAGGACTAACGTTTCTGCCAAATTTCATCATGATATCTTCAACGACTTCCAAATTACAGCTTTCAAACTTTTAAATTACCTTGTTTTAAAAGTGGGCGGTGGCACGCCCATTGTCCAAAATTTTACTAATTTTCTATTCTGCGTCATAAGTTTCATCGCTTTATCCATCTTTGGTAATGAATTATCGCACTTTTTCGGTTTTTCGAAAGTTTCGATATCGAAAAAGTGGGCGTGGTTATAGTCCGATATCGTTCATTTTAATTGGCGATCTGAGGTGATTTCTGGGCACTCATACATACCATATTTCATTAAGATACCTCAAAATTTACTCAAGTTATCGTGTTAACGGACGGACGGACGGACATGGCTCAATCAAATGTTTTTTTCAATACTGATGATTTTGATATATGGAAGTCTATATCTATCTCGATTCCTTTATACCTGTACAACCAACCGTTATCCAATCAAAGTTAATATACTCTGTGAGCTCTACTCAACTGAGTATAAAAATATAATAAGGGCATTTTGAAATTATTTTTGAATAGCGTTTTCTTTTCTGGCACTTTTTGTTCGCTGCGCAAGAGTTGTAAATATAATTTGTATATACCAAACAACAGGCAACGCCTTTACTTCGTATATAGTTCATTTGTGAAAATTGTTATCTGTTCGCAACGCAAAAGCGTTGCACATTTGCCCTTCATAAAATGACGGAGTGGCAGTGTAACCCTGCCAAACCAGCTGATTGTGACAATTTATTTTCGTAACTTCACAAATTTTTAGCGAGGAAAATTGAAATGAAGGCAATAATTGCTAATGAATTTTTATTATTATTGACAACGCGCTTGTGAGAATCAGCTTATACACGGGGTAGCGATTTATGTTCTTTTCATGCACTATAAATAAAAGTTGAAAATTTTCAAAGGTAGGAGTAACTCTATTAAGTTTAAGTAAGAATCTGCTACATCATTGGCGGCGTGAACACAGTATCTTCGGTATGGTAGGGGAAACACGCTGCTACAACACAATTGTGGCACCCAAATAAATATAATAGGAGATTGTTTTGTGGCCACGTGGTAACGATGTATAAAAAAATGTTTGGAAATTAAACTTAAAACACCATTAATTATATACCTATATTTGTATAGCTGGGCCGCCGTGGTGTGATGGTAGCGTGCTCCGGATACCACACCGAAGATTCTCCTCTCACGCCCCGGGCAAAGCAACATAAAAATTTTAGAAAAAATTTTTTCAATCAGAAAAACATTTTTCTATCGCTCTCGCCCCTCGGCAGTGTTTGGCATGCACTAGGAGTGTACTTCTGCCATGAAAATCTCTCAATGAAAACTCGTATGCCTTGCAGTTGCCGTTCGGATTCGGCATAAAACAAGTAGGCCCCGTCTCGCCATTTTCGGCCTAAAATCTCTTCGGAGGTTATCGCGCCTTACAGTTGTATAGCTGAATTAAGATTTTTGAAATTTAAAACAGGTGGCAATATTGTGAAGTGTTAAAACGTAGATAAGAGAGTTAAGGATATTGTGAATTTGCAAAATTATCTTAATGCTTATACAAAGTTAAGCGAGTTAGGGATATACCGCTCTCACCTAACAATTTGGAAAATCCAAAATTTAGCTTTTGACTCAGTGGCCGATATACAACGACGCGGAAAACGTTGTTCTGCTCTAAATTTCCACTAGATACATCACTTTTAATAAGTTGTTACCTATTATTTCCACTCCCCTCTCTCATTCTTTCCCCTCCATTTCGTTATCCTTTTATTCACTCCTCTCTCTGCTTCTTTTTCTCCCTGTTCGTCTTTCCATCCCTTTTTTTCTATCTGGCTCCTTCTCCTTCCACGCTCCATACATCCCTATCTCTTTATCTTCGTCTAACTCTATATTTTTCTCAGTTTCTTTCTACTTTTGCCGATTTTCTTCTCTCTAGTTCTTTTTATTCTTCCCAATCCCTTATTTCCAGTCCTAGTTCAAGTCCAAGTCCCAGTCGCACTCGCAGTACAGTGCCAGTTACAGTCCCAGCCCCAGTCCCAGTTCCAGAGGGTGGTATGTGTTTATGAATGCTATTTCATAAAAAAATAAAAACAAAATATCTTATCTAAAAAAAAAATAAATTAAGGGTAGGACCACCCTGATCATTTTGGGTATGAAAAATAACACAAAATTTCATGAGAATCGGTCGAACCGTTTCGAAGGAGTTCTACTACAAATGCTGTCACACAACAATTTGATATATAAGAGATATACCTCGCGTTCCAATAAAGCTTGATCGAGATACGGATAGAAATTTAACATGCAAATGCAACAACAAATTGATCCATACGAATCACATTGTTGTTGCGTTTGCATGTTAAATCTCTATCCGTATATGGATCACGCATTATTGGAACGTAACAATAATGTGGTGTATTTGATTAAGTGGCAACTCTACTCAGGGGCGGATCTGTGAAGCACTGCCAGTTACATCGGAATGGCATTCCTTGCAGAAGTAGACTAAAATTCCTGGTAAACTCTTGTTTGATAGGCTATCGTAAGTCAGGTTCAACAGAACAGGGGAGATTTTCACTTTTTTAAACTTAAAGGCTTTCTATTACATTGTATTTTTTTGTTTCATCTAAAGAGTTGTTCAGGACTCTGCACCTTTTATCGTGGTAATAACGATAATAAATATTTACAATGTTGACTTTATCTTTTATCCAATACAACTACATATTAGTAAGAAGAGAATTGGGGTCACCCAAATAATATGTAGTAAATATCTGCTATACTAACATTTCAGTTAAATGTATATATGTATAAATCGCTAGACAAATTACTTTGCTAGAACAGGGAGAACTAGTGAAAGGAAATACCGAAAACCATTGATTCACCTGGGTGTGAAACTAAATCCCGACAATGAGCACAATGAGTGGTTTGAGTGGAATATTTATAGGCGCGCTTAATACAGCTAATTAAATACAGATAATAATATTGATATAATAGTGAACACGGAAGTACTGTTAATGAAAGCAATACTATAAAAATCCAATGGGTACTAAGCTTTTCAGAAACATGTCCTAAACTTTGCAATTTTTATCTACTATCAATAACAAATTGTTTTAAATTAAATACCAATAAAGGCAGTTTTACCAAAAACAAACAATTTCGCGCTTTACGAGAAGATCTTCGTTGGCTTCTTATCGGACAAGTTAGTAGCACATCGATAACAGTTTGATAACAAGTCGGTAACACGCAGATAACAAGTCTATCTATATATATAAAATCAAATTCCGTGTATGTGTGTGTTGGTGTGTTCTCTATTGAAAACGTATTTCCCACACTTCAATAATCACCAAATTTTGGCTATAAGTTCCTTCGATCAAGACGAAGGTTTTTCATATTCCAGAACTAAGAACTTAAATACATTTTTTTTTCAATTTCACGTGCGCCACTGGTTGGTGCGACAAATTTTGTATGTCAGCAAAAGTTGCTCATACGCCATGTACGTACATAAGTGCAAAACTTTTGTTTCGTCATAGCATTGTATTCACAAAAAGTTAAAGCGATTGCATTGAGTGATTTAAAAGTTTTTATTAAATTTAAGCATTCCATTGTAAAAATAGCTGTCTATATGAGATGATAGACAAAAATTGTGCAGCTAAAATATTTTGATTAAGTTATGAGATTTTGAGTATGAATTGTATGTGACAAAATAAAATTTGAAAAACAAAGCAAAGAATGATAAATTAAATAATAATGAGGGATATAAGAAAAAAGATGGATAGAGGTAGAGGGTGTAAAGGTAGAGATAAGGAAATTATAAAAAGTAGAAAAATTGGGAGATAAATTTTGAAGAAGGTCAATAAAATCTTATATAGATTGCTTGACTTTAATGGGAAGGAATGCGTTAAAATACACCTTCTTATTGATTAGTATCTGCTCAAACCGGGCAACGCCTGGTACCCTGCTAGTAATAAATAGATAGAACGTCTATAACAAATCGATTATTTTGACAAGGTAAATCGAAATCTTTTGATAACATATCGATAACTTTTCGATAAATTGTCGCTAAATTTGTGATGATAAATCCATATTTCTTGATAACACATGAAAAACATTTTAAGGCATTGACTCATTTTCCTATAAATAGCAAGTTTATAACAATTCGTTAACAAATCTATAGTAAGTCTATATATGTATGTATATACAAGAAAATAGTCCTCGTATAAGTAAGTTCCTCTATCCCAGCGCCACATAAGTACTTTACTCAAAATCCCAACCCTGCAAAAACGTGATGGTGTTGACGGCTCTACTTCGCACTATAGTGAACGTTTTTTTTTTTATCATTTCTATTCACGTACCAAATCTTGTTAGTTTGTTAGTTTTATTTTAAAATAATTTTAAACCATTCTGTGTGTCATTAAGGTTAAACGACGCATTGGATATGCCACCAAAGCACGTAAAATAGCAATTTAATTAATAGCCGAAAACAGAATGAAAACAAAAACCTAAAAGAACAACAAACAAGTCTTCAAGCAATTAACGAAAACCTAATGAATTTCAACACACAAAGCTTTAAGCACAAAAATTAAGTTCAACAAAGCAAATGTTAATAAAGTCAAAAGAAGTCAAAGGGCGTAATAATGTTATAGATATGGGGGTGTGTTAGTGCGTTCTTGCTCGTCATTAGAACACTTTTCGCGTAAACGAATGCATTTGAATAAACAGGGTGTTATTTGAGCAATCTTTCTAACTGTAATTTATTTTGTTGTCTTCATGTCTATATATACCAACCACTGAGATCCGTTCTTGATCTAACTGACTAGGAGAGCCCGTGAGGCAGCGGAAACTGAAGGCAGTTTGTTGACAAGAACTATCTCGCAAGAAACTCTCGATATTGTAACCAATACGATAAACTTAGGTTTAAGTGAGGAGGCGGTGATTGACTGAAGGAGATATGTATGCTTTTAAGAAAAGGAACACATGCGTGTCAAGATCATGGTAGCTGACAGAGCGCGAGTTTTATCGTAAAAGCTAAAGTAAAACTATATTAAGACTTTGATCAGAGTGCGTAAACCCCTAGTGATAGGCGGCAGAAATCTACTGTGAAATTCATCCTATTTCCCTGCAAGATCCCGGAGACCCCCAAATAAGAGTTGCAAACATGGAAATCAGTCGTAAAGTGGAAAACGAAACACGAACCAGCCAAAAGGATCATGCTAGCATCTCTGCCGGTATTGGTAAGTTGTGTTTAAATGTGTGGAAAGGGTCAAATGACAAGCCAACGGGTGTGTACATAACACATACAAAAAACTACACCGTGCTTAGATCTGCTACGGGATGGTTCCTTATGATACCTGGACATCATTTATATGAAAAATAAGAAACATCAGGCACGATTGTGCTCCGAGGAGATTAAGGCCGAGCTTCTCGTCATCTTCTTGGAAGGGAAGCTCGGCCTAAAATCTCTTCGGAGGTTATCGCGCCTTACATTTATTTATTTGTTTCTCTTCTTCTCTTCCAATTTTCGTTGTGATCCTTTTCCGAGAAATTTTCGTAACGGGACCTTCATGCATATCCGCAAGTGTTTTCCAAACCACTGAACGGTTACCCCGTTTAGAAAAACCGTTTCTAAAGTATTTTGATGTTGCTTTTCCGTGATATGAACCCAGGCCCTTCGAAGTGGTAGGCGGGCGCGCTACGACAACAACACGGCGGACAGATACGAAAAGACTCATTGTGAAGTAGGTAGTGAAATGCTGAACAGCTAATTTCTGGCGTATTGTCATAAACCTGAATTCAAAAATTGACCATTGCTTGATAGCTACTTGAAGACGGGGAAGGCTGAATTCGTAGGGAGTCGCTTACTTTGGCTCAACTTTATTTGTGATAAAGTAACAGGCTTTATTGATATGTGCTTGGAATCTCCTCCGCTTAAGCCACGTATGTCCTGAAAGTAACTATGCTAATATTGAACCAACGCCTCTAACAGAAATCCTACTCTCGCGGCTATCTTAAACCAGCGCAAGGGGACCTCCGTAATATTTTTTTAGTAGTCAGCCTTACTGGCGTGACACTTTTCACCTCGTACTAAGAAGCTCGCGCTTTCCTACGTGGTCAAATAAAATTTTTTGCACGACAGTCGACTAAGATTCGGAAAAACTTTCAGAAAGTATTCAACAACAAGTGGGTCGGGAAGGTTGATACTAATTTTCAATTATTGTTTTGGTTGGCGTCAGATATTCCGAACACATAATAACTGGTGCGCTTCTTTCGATTAGATCATGGATAAACTTAGGCACCAGTGGGGAGGAGATTGAACCGTTCTTGTATAAAATCATGGAAGACCTGTTTGAAGGACACAATTTTATAACGATTGGCTTCCTCAGGTAAATATTTAGTAATCTTGTCTTGAGACTGACTCAAACAACTTTTATAAAGTCAACGATAATTCGCTTAAGAAAATTGATAACTGCGACTAGCCTGTTGTGCTTGATGTGAACATGATCGACCAAGCGGGAAAGGCGTAGGTCAAAGCGCGAGGCTGTAAAATGTTGAAGATTATGTGTAGCTCTTGCAACCTAAGACTAACAAAGCTGCTCCTATCATTAAAAAGATAGGACTATAGACTAATAACGGCTATTGTGACTGGTCACGGCTTTCTGGCGTCACATGCCTTTAAATTAGACTAGGTCAGTGATAGCAGACTTAGGAAGAGCGGGTTGTAGGAGGAAATGATCGAGCAAGTTTTGTGTCGTGCTCTGCGCCTGCCAGCTAAGACTCCTATTAGAAGTGATACAGCTATCAGATCTAGAAGCAGCGAATGGCATAGGTCACAGAAAACTTCTAGTAATTGCAAAAAAGGACGGAGTTATTTTGTAACTCCTTTCTGCCTCCTGACGAGTCCAACGCATCGCTTTATGCGTTTTTGTCGTCCTTGGCTTGCGACTTAGTCTTCCCCTTATCATTCTCCTTATTACAATTAGATAATAAGTCGTTCGTCTTGGTCATACGACCATCTGCCCGACAAGGCGGGTTCAACGGCCCAGTATTATATGCGGGCAAAGAACCTTCCGGAAAAGCAGCGCCCCTTACTGTGGAAAGGTCACCAATACTTCCCGAGGTAACCCGGTATCGGGAAGGCTCCGTTTTTGAATGCAGCCGAATTTATGCCCTGGCTGCAAATCGTACAATAAACACGGTCCACATAACACCATGGATAAGGAGATTAGTAGTTCTTGATAACCGACATCTTGCAGTCCTCCTATGAGGCGAAATTGCGTAGATGTAAGTCCTAAGCCCTCACACCAACAACAATGTTCCTACCCTACTGGGCTTATGCCTGATGTCACTTAATCTCTATAAAGGCTTTAATTTTCATATCCCTTACCTAATATATTGGATTGGTAAAGCTTTCGACCGCGGGCGATAATAGTTTACTTAATTTTTTGGAAGAAAACCAACTTAGGGAGCACCCTTTATGCTTCAATTAGCAATTCTTTGCGCAAACTACCGAAAGTAAGTGAAAAAGCTATGAAACAAAAAAGTAGAAAAAAATAAATACATTTTTTGAATGTCTACATAAAGTTGCACTATGAAATATATAAAGGGGCCAACTGTATGCTGCTTTGCTCAAAACGGATGACCGCATGCCACAACATAATCACATTTTCGATTTATTCCGCTGCTGCGCGCAGTGGGGAGTTTTGGCCATAAATACATTTAAAATAAAAGTATTAGTAAATCTAAATTTTTTTACAGCGATCAACAGTCATACTATAGGATAAGAAAACAAAAATTATAGGGCATTTCAAATTGCTTAAGGATAAGCGCCACCTGGATCTCAAAGTTGGGCAAAAATATAGTTGGGCGAAATAATTGTAATTTTTTGGCATCAAATAAAAAAAAAACAATAACAAAGACACCTCTCCAAGTTTTTGATATTTGATAGCCCCAAGTATGGTTTATAAGAAATTAAAGTAAGTTTTAATAATCACTTGTTCGATTGATTTTGGTAGATTTTTTTCTAATGGCGTATTAGCGCGTGTATTCATTAGGCATAGCTTTAGGAAAGCGACATTTCATGTGCAATTGTTTTTTTTTTTCTAACAGCTTACGTATAAAATAATGAAATATTTAATAGAATATATGCATACATATATTCATACTGACTTTTCTATGTACATTTATAAGAAAACAAAACGACATCCCAGTAAGCACAAAGAGGAACGAAAGCGACAAATTCAGAATAAACTTAACTTAAACAAAATCTATCGATTTGTGTAGATTTTGTAAAGCCTGGTTATGGAAGCACAAATGATGGCAATACTGTCCGGCGTTTTTTTCAGAAGCGGAAATTGTTTCATAATACACTGATATTGATGTCAACCTCATAAAACGATGTAGGAATATTTTACAAGTTTTATGTTGCGGGAAGAGAACTGACACGGAAAAGTTTGAATCCTACGCCAAAGAAACCGCAGAGATGTTTGTTCAACTTTATGGCTGGTATAATATGCTCCCATCTATCCATAAAGTTTTACTACATGGAAGGCAAATAAAAGAAGATATAACAATTCCAATTGGGCGATTATCTGAAGAGGTCCAGGAAGCGTCGAATAAAGTATTTAAAAATGCCCGGCATGATTACGCTAGATGCTCTTCTAGAGTCGAAAATAATGAAGATGTAATTCATTATCTTTTAATTTCATCAGATCCGCTTATTAGTAGCTTACGCATTAAAAGAGATAAGCCATCTAAAGCACTGGCACCAGAAGCGCTGGAAATGCTTATAAATTGAATATGCAGCTTCAAGCATATTTTAAGAAATATGTATGAATAAAACTAACTTATATATGTAAGTATTGGTGCAGATAATCAAATTTCGGTAATTTTTGTAAAGGACATTTTGAAAAAAAAAAAAAAAAATTATGAAAAGTGTGTAACCCCTTTCAAAATATGACAATAAAACTTTTCTTTAATTTCATATACTATATGTGCTTATATATCAATTTTGAGCATTCTAACTTCATTGGTTTTGAAAATATTGCAATTTGAACGTTTTTCAAAATTACCGTTATATGGGGAGGAGGAGTATTTGTGGACGGATTAAGCTCGTTTTAGCAGGATTTACTGTCATTCATCAAAGAAACAGGTGTGCCAACTTTGAAGTATGTAGGTCGATTTTTACTATTTATGGCCAATTTTTGTATGAAGTGCCCCCACTGTGCTGCGGCTTGCATTTTTTTCACATTTCCTTACGGCGACTTTTGTTCACAAAAGCCATTTTTTTTTCTATTTTTGTAAACAAACCGAGCAACTAACCAAACTGCCGAATTGGTCAATGTGTTCAAAGAAAATTTCTATGCTTTTCAGTTGTTTACAAAAGCTATTCCTATTTCCATTCCCTTCTATTTACGTGCATACTATTTTTTAACCGCCACTATTCGCAGTAGCAATATTTTTGTGGCGCACTTTTAGTTGACCCAACAAAATGAAGTATAAAAAAAAGTGAATATTTCTAAAACGAAAACGAAAATCAAAACGTAAATGAAACAGAATGTAAAAAAAAATATACCAGCAAAGCCAAGTCAAGTGAGAAGAAAATGAAAATTCATTACATTCCAGATTACTCACAAAAAGGGCACATTCAGTCGAGTTATTTTTTTTGTGTGCATTTTATGAATTTTTTTTTAAAAGCTCAAAGAAAATAAATCGAGACCATAAATTACGTACCGCATCAAAGTTGCCAACTGCACGTATATAAAATGCCAACACTAATTCACTCATAGCAATGTCAGCTCAATGTGCGCGATATGAAGCAGAAGCAAGCTGCGCCAGTAGGAAAGGCAATAAGAGCCTGGTTGGAACTAACGAAGAGCAAGATAGTAGTAAATGACCAAATAAATTGTAGTAAACGTAAGGCAAAGTATTAAGCGGAGATCGCAGTTGTATTTTTAGGAGAAATCGAGAGTGAATCTTAGGGAAATTGGAAGACGCAGCGATGCCCTAAGAAATAATAATAACTTCAGCGACGAACTTTACAGTGAAGTCGAATGAAACGTTTGCACCAAATTCCCGATAGAAAGTTCGCTGTAGATTTTTAGGCAATTTTTGGCAAGACTTGATTTTTTTTAACGAGTTTCGAGTATATTCGCCGAAAAGTTTCAAGGCGAAGCGAACTGACGATCGAATTTAGTGCTAATTTCGGACCAGTGGCAAATAAATTTTTTATTTTTTTATTTTCGCCAATTTATAATTTATCTTTAATTAACACTGTTTTTTTCGTTGATGGCAAGTTTGCTATAGATTTTTGAGCCAATTTTTGGTAATGTTGCTAGCTTTGGGCTAGTGAACAATTTAAATTTTTTTTAATGACGATTTTTTGAAACATTTTTTAACACCATTAAACGTTTTTTTTCTCCTACGCGTTTTGATTCTTTTTCTTTTCTTCATCAGGGAGTCGGACTTATTTATAGGCTTTCATATTTGAAATACAAACTCGTTGAAGAAGAAAGTGAAATGCATCGAAACGCGTAGGAGTGCAAAAAATGTAGTCTTTTTCTCATAAAATATCGGCCGAGGGGGCGCTTCAAAGAATTTATTTTTCCCTCGTTAGTGTAGGTATACAGGACCTCTGGCTGACGTTATACCTAAACTGCTGCGTTGAGCTATCACAGCAAAAAAAAAAAGTGAAAGCACTACGCCGTAAATAGAGGTGCTGTGTTGGCATCGTAAACAAGCTTCTAAATGGAATTCGGTTTATCAAGGGCAGATGGGAGATCTCTACTGTCCGTCTACCATGTACTGTGTGAGTTCTGCTGGATTCTGCCAGTGTTAAATTCTAAGAACCATACGGAACAATAAGCTGACCTAGAAGATGAGTGTGGGCTTGGAAGACGACTACTCTAAAAAATATTTGCAGTTTCTTACCAGCTTAGAATTTACGTTGGACAATAGAGATTATTGCAGGACGATAATTCCGCAGTTCGGGGTAGGAACTCATCTGTCGTAGCGGACTGGTTTACTTTTGTTTGAATAAGCTAATTGAAACTGATAGGTGATTGAAGGAGGAAGGAAGGATTTTATTGAAATGACTTCCAAGAAAAATATGCCGGCGCGCTTGTAGACGCAGTGAATGGATGATATAGCTGTTCAGTTATTTCTACGTAAAAAAGTGCATTGGTTTTGGCTTTCTCGGTTGTCTGAACGATTTTTAAGCTTTTATGCAATTACAACTTCCGTCAGCGTTGTTTTAAATGGCATCACCAATAATCTAGCTCAACAAATGGAGCAGATTTTCAAGTCTCGAAATTCTCGTAAGTTTGGCGAGCTTCTCAGCATTTAGTTAAATTGCTGCTTTGGTAGTAAATTAGAGCTGACAATTTCTTCTCGAGCACAAGCTCTGAGAAGAAGTCATTAGCTCTGCATGAAATACTGTCATCGCAGAGAACCCGAACTCTCGCTTTATTCTAGCTTATTTTCGAGAAGAAATTGTTCGCATAAGAAATCGTTCACATGCAACGACTAAAATGAGTGTTAAGAAGTTTAACGAGTGTTTCGAGTTTCGATAATCCCGCGAGAAGTAAAGCTCTCGATATCTCGAGTCTCGGAACTCTCGCTTGTGTTCAGGGAGAAATTGTAAGATCCAAACCAAATTTCTGGAGAGTGAAAATAGCTTACCGAAATGGTATAGGGAATTTTTTGGCAAAGAATGTTTTAGCGAGTACTTTTCGCTAAAAAAGTGGATAACATTTATGGGTGAACCAAAACTTCTTTGCGAATTTCCTGGCAAGGTGAGTATTTCATTAGTGAATTGTATGAAAATTAATGAGCTATATTCGGCAAAGGTGGATAGGTAATCTTTGTAAAACATTTTGGACTTTCATTAACACCTTAAAGATAATAGGATATCTCATAAAGTGGTGTATCTCATAAAGTGGTGTATCTTCTCACATAATGTGTAACTTTGAGTAAAGAAAAAAAAAAAAATATATTAAAACCATTTCGTAGCAGATTCAAAATGTTTGAAGAACGTAGTAAAACTACTACTATCCCCATAAACTTCCAACACTTACTAACAGTCAATGGTGAGCCTTGAACAGCAGTAGCAGAAGCAGCGGTTAAGCGGAAATACTATCAACCACACCACATTTATGGTCATATGTTCGCATACAAAGTAATAGCCATTTTAGCGTAGCCAAGTTTTTTGGGGAACTTAAAAAGAGTTATGGCCAACAGTTGGTGGCTCTTGTCCTTTTGCCAAAAGTCTATAAACTTTTGTACGAAGCGAATACGTAGAGAAATGACAAAAAAAACCTAAATATTCGCGAGAATATAAAATAAGTTTTAAGCAATGTGGGATGTGAAAAATTCTTTAATATACAGCTGTAAGGGCGAGATATTCAGTAGGTAAAGAAAAGCAAAATTTTTTTCTGTTGGTTGGTCAATAAGAAATTTAAAACTTTTTAAAACTTCTTTTCGCAAGCTTTGAATAAAAACCTTATTTTACGTGATTAGCGCAGTAAAAATTTTATATTGGTAAAATAAGCAAAAGTTTGAGCTCTTAAATCCTTATGTCTACAAGTAGCTTACAACTTCGAGATATAAAGTAATACAGGGAAATGCAGCCAGCTCCCTGCAGAGCAAATATGTGAAACAGTCACACATGGCGGCAGATGCGCACTGCAGGTTTAATGACTACCTCCTAACTTGTGCTTATCGGAAATATTGGGGACAAAAATTGAAGAGCACTGGCTGATGCGTTTAAGACAGTCTAAGTTACTGTTAGGAGGCTATAGTACAATTCGCTATAGAGCAATAAAGACTTTTCGAATAATAACCTTAGAATTCTAACAGCTTTCTTACAGGACATGTAGACTCATTATATATGTATATGCAGAAATTGGATTTACAACCGAACGACACCGGCCAATTCCGTGGCCGGTCAGCGGAGTCGGCGGAAAATATCCTCTTGGAATGCAATGCAGTTTCAGGACGTGGACCTAAGTTTCTGGGCTCGACATGGCCAGAACATTCCCATATTCAATCCCTCAAGCCAACGTAGCTACTAAATTTAATCAGCTGAGACTAAACTTTACATTATGTTATTATCAGAGTCTACAAATAATTGCGATTTCTCAAAATTTAAACCAGAAAAATAATATTGCGTTTTGATTGATTATTTTTGAAGTCATGAAAGCAATATTTCCGGGACCATTTTAAAATCATTTCTAAACTGTTCGGGGGATAGTTTTGGAATAATTCCAAGACTTTTTTGTAGGAATGCTGGAAAAATTTAGCGGCTTTTTTTAGGTTATTTTGCTATTGTTATATATATTGTTTGGAGATTAGTTTTGAAGTTAGGCAAGATTTCGGAATAATTTACAAAATTGTTTCAGGATGATTTTGAGATCATTTGCTTTGGTTCGGAAAAAGTTTTCTATTAATATGAAAAGTTATCTGGCCGAATTTTTATCGGCATGTTATTGTTTGTTAGCGAAGATTCTTCAAAAAAATACCGCATTCCTATCGGAAAGTTGCATAATTGTTTCCAAAAAGGTGTCGATAAGTTATAGATTTGTAGCCGTTTATCGATATACTATCGAAAAGTTATCAACTTTTTATAGAAAATATACCACTTTATTTAAGCAAAGTTGTCGGTTTTTTAACGAAAAGTTGTCGACAGCAGAAGTTATAGATTTGTTGTCGAAAAGTTATCGATAAAATCCCGAAAAAATCGATACGTTTGCGATAACTCAGCGATAACGTATCTTATCGATACCAAACCTAAAACCCTTAGACGCTTAGTCGAAAGCAAACCGATAAAAAATGGAAATCAAACTGATATCTCGTCGAAAATGGCTTTCATCAATAACAAAAAATTAACGCCTTGATATTACACCATCTGGTTTCGGTTTGAGTTTCTCATCTTTCCTTTCTTTTGCTCTATTTTCTTTTTCGTTTGCCATTCCTTTATTTTCTTCTCTATTCATTTCGTTTTCTTATCTCTTCTTTTTGCCTTTCCCTTTTCTTATTTTTTATATACTTTCTTGACGCATCAAAAACTGCAAGCCTCATTTACCGTACATGCATTTTGAACTTGTAACGTCTCTTAATGTGGTAGTTCTCAGCTAGTTCGGATATGATGTCACTCCGTGCAGGGTGAATAATCACAGCAGAGATGGGCAATATTTTAATTTGCTCTTCTACTTCAATATCGCTAGCCAATAAAGAAATTGTTCTCCCATCATCAAGATCCACTTCAATATGCAACTAATTTTTCGGACTTAAACTTTTACGTGTTAACCTTTCCACCGTTAGCTACTCTTGTTTTTAATAAAGTTTGAAGATGTCTAATGGCAAGTTTCCTCATTGTACATAACTTTTTCACTTCCCTCTCTACATCGACATCTACATCTGCTTCAGCTAATTCACTTTTGAATTGTTTGCAACAAAATGTAATGCCTTCAAAACTGCTGCACCATTCGACCATTGGGACTTGTGTGAAGTTAAGAATGTAGCTGTGAGGTTTTTAAATATTACTTTTTGTAATAACTTTAAAACAATAGTAATTTTTCATGCAATATGCCAATGTTTTCCAACTTCAATCACAAGCTCGGTTACACGCAAACAGTGCCCCAGCGGGAGTGTCTATTTTGTACAAGTTGGATGTTCTTTTATTTTAACAAACCCTGCAGTATGAAAGTTATGAAGTATTTTTATACTCACTTGCTATTGCAATTACGGGAATTTTGTATTGAGCAAATAAATTTTATATAGAGTTTTTTATGGGTGATTTTCAGTGCTCTTATCCAAATTGTTGCCGAAAGTCTTCAAAGTTAGGTCGTCTCGAAAATGTAAACGCTTGAAATACTTGCTTTAATATTTCAATCTATGCTAATGCTAAGCAAAACCAAATTAAATAAAGGGTGGTAGAATTTTTTATGAAAAGGCGCCGCTTAATTGGATATATCGTCATGTAATATTGATGATATTTTGAATCAAAGTGACATTCAAGCTGATGTTCTTTTAAATCAAAAGCAACACTGACCACTGTCGATCATTATCAAAGGCCCATTAGCACAGATTAAAAATCAAATTTTTTTTTTCGAATTAAGATTTAGTACACTCCCGAACTAGCACCTTAAGGTGCTACTTCCACTACACGATTTAAGCCCGGTTTTTCAGTAGTTGGTTAAGCTAAGCTTAAACAAAGTTTGCTTAAACACTAGTCAAATTTAAACTCCAGTTAAACTACTCCGTAATTTTTCAGTCACAGTTTAAGGCCGCCTTTGGGGTATGCTTTTTAGTGCGGCAAAATTGTTTTTTTTACCCAACAAACATGGAAAAAATATTTCTCCAGCGAAATATGTTTATAGTTCCGGATGGGATATCCAACATCGGTATTTAATTATTCTTAAACCAGGTAGCTCTCGAGTTGATATCCATCTCCATTCTTCAATCACTATCCAACCTTTGAGAAATTTTGTGAAATTTAGAGTTCTGTAGTAGATCTCCAACGTTATTATTTACCATTATCAAATTATTATCTATTCTTTGAGAGATTTTGGGAAATGTACAGTTCTCAAATGAATATCCAATATATTTCCGCAGTTGATATCCTACATTGGATATCGAGTTCAGGAGGAGTGGAAAAAACTCCAAGGTGGTACCACCAAAACCAGCCGCTGTTTATTGTGAGAAATAAACACTTGGTTGAGAGCAGTAATGAAGCGTATAATACCGTTTTCACACAGAAATTTAATCAAAATACAATTTTATTTAATGAAGTAATTAAGTTTCGCTTTTCATACAGGACCTTTTGCTTCATTAAGCGAACATCTGCAGCCCCAAAAAAATATTACGTTTTTACACAAAATAGTTAAAATGGAAATCAGCCGTTTCCTTCTTAACTATAAATACAATTAAAATAAAATTCGTGCGCAACTACACATAGATTTTGCACCTAACCAAATGTGTGCCTACTTTCGAAAAAGACATATTATTTTTTCGTGTTTTTTCTATTTTTCGTAAATTATTGGAAATAATTTATTTTTGATTGCCATTTGTTACATTGACAATAAAATTCGAAGTGCCAAGCAAAACCGACTGGTGAGAGATAATTAAGAATTTGTATTTTGTATGGAAGATTGAGTTCGATTAGGGCTTTAATGTAGAAAACTTGACTAATTATTTCATTAAGCCTCTGTGTGAAATTGACATAAAATTAATCAAACATAAATTATATATATTTTTTTTGTTTTCGTGAAAAAACTGTTGTATGAAATCTTACATTTGGGTCCATTTAGAGAGCCACAAGTGGGAATTAAATTTTATCAACTTTATAAAAAATTTCCTCGTTTGCTGAGTACTCTTTGATTCTCGAGTTAAGCTACTGTTTCGAAACAACTCTAGAGACTTTAGAAGTATGCCTAGTTATCAACATGAGCTCTAATGGTACTCAAGCCCAAGTGCTTGTGGGGTATATTCGACGCCATTTCGAACGAACGCAAATAACTGATAGGTTAACTATAGTTCAACCCTACCAGATCGGCGGCTTAAACTCAGCTTAAACTTCAGCTATAGTATTCTGAAAAATTGTAGAATAAGTTAAAGCGTAGCTTAACTGACAAATTGAGTTGAGCTTGTACTGAATAACTGGACCCTAATATGCCCACCTCGCACATTAGCTCCTGGACCCGATACACTGAAAGATAAGAGCTGATAAATCAAACAAATCGCAAAAACTGTTAAACAACTTCGTAAAAATTGTAGATTCTAAATTAATTGTTTTCTCTAAACGTAGCAATTATTATTGTCTATAAATGAAAACTGCTAAAATAATATAACGTAAAATTTGACTAACACTGAAGGCTGTGGATATGACAGAGATTTCTGCGGCATCATGGTCATAAGGACAAAAGAGTGAGCACAGTGAGCACAGCTCCTCTCTGGCTCAGACGAATGAACTCAAAGATATCGGTTTTATCTCGAGAAGTTATCGGTTTCTTATCGGAGTATGTACTACCAATTTGTAATCGGTATGTTGTTATAAAGTTATCGACAAGTTAACGAAAGGCGTTCTGTTGTTAAATTAAAGGTATCGGTTGACTCAAAAGGTTATCAATATGTTATGGAAAGGCTATCAATTTATAATCAAAAATTTATCGACTACGTATCATGAAGTTATCGAAATGCTATCGATTTGCTATTGAACACTTATCGACTTAGTTATGATTTCTTATTGGAGTTATCGACGACTCATCGGTATGTTTTGAGAATGTCGTTAAAACTAAAATAAATAAACTATGACCCATCTGTAACCTATTGATACATTTGGCGACTGCGTTAAACTTGACCTCAAATTATATTAATTGGTTTACTTAAATAAACAAATTGGTCTGTTATATTCGGTTGCATTCAAAATTTATATTCCGTGCTTATTAGATGTGCTTTATGATATTGATAGCTTACACTTTCCCTTTTGTTTCACTTATATATTTCTGTTCTGTTTTTGCTTTATTACCCTCTTTACTATATTTTTTTTTTGCACTAAGTAAATTTTTTTTGCTAGTACCTTATTCTGCTACTGTTATGAGTTTTTAGATCGTTTTTTGTTGTTATTGTTCGCACAATTTTTCTGTACGAACATATTATACACTCAAGTGTTCTGTTGTGTACCTTTTAGGCTTCTCCCCATGAGTATAAATTACAATTATTTACACTATTTGATGTCCCTACAACACGAGTGGATTTATATGCATAAGTTTTTATTTGTATATTCATGACATAAACAATAATAAGTAAAATATTGGAAAATGAAATGGAAGAGCTTGTATTTATTTATGGCTTAAATAAATAAGTCACTTATTTGAAGAACAAGGAGGAAACTGACAGTAGAGTTGGTTGTGTTTATTTTATTGGTAAATGCCTGATAAGCAACGTATCAGTCACTGCATCCGTCATACTTTACCAATTAACTACTTTTGACATACGTCAGCTACGTCTCATATGTTGCATTTTATTTTTTGCCAATTATAGTACGCGATTGTGAAAAATAGGCGTTTGAAATAAAGAACTGTTATTAGTTGAAAACTTATTGTAACGAGTTTTCTTGATTATTCTGCACTTTCTGTTATAGTTCGAATCGCTGAACTGTCGAATAAGTACTCAAAGATTCAGTATAGCAAAATTGTCTTTATTAACACCACTACTATGGTAGTAGTATTTTATATTTTATTTACTCGCGTACTTTACTTATGGTGTTCGTGTTAAATTCAACTAATTTATTATTCCTCAGTTTGCGCTGCTTTTATACTGAGTTACCTCGTTCGCCTATTTCTTCTAGTGTCTATAATTTTCACTAACAGCCCTCTCGAATAGTTGTTTATTTATTTCTCATGTCTACATCTCAAAGTTGGTTATTTAGCTACATAAGTGTATATGTGTGAGTAATGTTATCTTCGCGCTTGACTGCTGATGTGGCTGCTTGCTTTGATATTGTGCATTTATTTACTCGCAGCATAGTGACGTCACGAAACTGTTAATATTAGAAACACTGTTATTATTTTGAGAATGAAATCTAAAAATGTAGATATTGTTAAATAAAAATATTTACGTCAGTCATTATGTGTCTCTACACGTACGTGCTGTCAGCAGAAAAAGGCGTAGGTCGTGACGGTGACGTATTGTATCTGTTTAAGCCATTTTGTTTTGAAAAGCAAATTGTTGTTTGCTCTTAAGCCAAAAAATGATGAAAGTCCTTGGATTTGTTTAGAAAACTGCAACTTCTAAAGGTTTATATTTTGTTTTAGCTGTTGCCTATAAAATTTTTTTCGAAACATTTCAATGGCTCAATTGTTGAAATCGTTCCCACTTTCGTGCTTCAACTAAGCCTTTTATTTTTTTATTTATTTATTATTACGGTCTTTAAGACTTAGTTTAGGTTAAAATAAGAGATTAACATAAATACTCATGTCAGATTTAGTCACTTACAATATAAAAACAGTTTTTCTTTGAACTTACTAATATTTTCACAGTCTTTCCAATCAGAAGGTAACTCATTGTACATTTTATACCCTAAATATTCAAGAGACCTTTTGGCGAACTCAGTTCTTATTATAGGCAGTCTTATATTATTGCAATTTCTAGTTCCATAATTGTGGATTTCATGATTATAATGTATTTTACTACTCAGGTAATTCGGTAACATTCCTAACCTAAGTTGGTGTATAAATTTCAATGTGAAATAACTAACTGACTGTTTAATACTAAGCCAGTTTAATCTATCGAGCATTACAATTTTTGGCGTTCTTGGAGGATATTTTAAAATAAATCGCATGGCCTTGTTTTGCTGTATTTGAAGTTTCTTAATATATATATCATTACTTAATAACAGAATAGTAGGACAATAAATAAAGTGTGGTTCAATAATTGAACGATATACCAATATTTTATGACTTTGACTGATATGTTTACATGTTCTATACATGAAGCCTATTTTCTGTGCAATTTTCTTTTCCAGATAAGTTAGATGCTCTCCAAAATTTAGATTATCATCAATCAAAACTCCTAAATACTTAATTTTGTCTACTCTTTGGATTTCCATGTTTTTTACCTTCAGCGTAATATTATTTAAACTATTGTTACCTATGATATTAGTGTTTTTACAAAATATCATTAACTTAGTTTTTTCGACATTAAATTTCAGTTTTCTAAGGCATAACCATTTGTATAGCGAGTCCAGGTCTTCTTGTACTTTCAGCATGGCACATTCTGCATATTTTTCACTTTTGATAAGCAATGCATCATCCGCAAATAGACGTATTTTACAATATTTTAAGCATCTTTTGATATTATTGATATACATTGTAAACAATATTGGCGCCAAGACCGAGCCTTGTGGTAAACCTATGTTAACACCCACAACTGATGAAACCTGTCCAATTATCGTTCTCTGTTTTCTGTCACCCAAATAACTCCGGAACCATTCCAACGCCTTTCCTCTTATACCAATTTGGTATCAGTGGCGCTATGAGAACAACACCTACCTTGGCACTGAATGTCATGCTGAATATATATCCAGTAGATATTGCGGAAAAGGCAGCCGCGGCCCGGTCGTTGGTCAGGCTTCGTTATATGGGTTATATGCTTTCTGATTTCCGACACTCCTTCCTACTAGTTTCGACTTTATCCCGGACAGGGCGGACTATTGCATGCCGGTGGCCGCTCCCTATACAACCTTCATCCCAGTCATTCCCGCGAGGGAGGAGTGGAGAAGAGGAATTATATGGGGCATGGGACCGGTTAACTTGTTCACGGATGGGTCGAAGTTGGACGGAAAGGTTGGCGGGGGGGTCTTTTGTCAAGAGCTAAATGTAAGCCGCAAGTTTAAGTTGGCTGATCACTGCAGCGTATTCCAAGCGGAAGTTGCTGCGATTACGGATGCGGTGGATGAAATGCTATCCAGCGCTACTACGGTTAGGGAATATAACATCTACTCTGATAGCCAAGCGGCTATAAAGGCCTTGAGCTCAACTACAGTGCGATCGAGGGTGGTCTGGGAGTGCCTTACCTCACTTGCGATTGCATCGAATTATTTTACAATTAAGATTATCTGGGTCCCGGGCCATAGTAATATTCCGGGTAACTGTCAAGCGGATCTCATAGCCGGAATCGGTACAACTGAACCGGATGAAGATGGCTGTAGGGATTTCGGGATTTCGCTAGCCATCTGTGGATTATTGCTCTTCCATAGCTGGGCCTAGAGTCAGCTCAGCAAACGTTGGGCGGACACTACGTCTTGCAGGGTATCAAGATCTTTCTGGCTGAAAGTGGATGGCAGGAGTACTGCTGAAATAATTGGGTTCACTAAGGCTCACCTATCAATGGTCATTGGGGTTTTTACAGGGCACTGTCCCATGGGTATCCATGCGGTACATCTCAATATATTGGAAACTCCATCCTGCTGCAGCTGTATGGAGGATGATGAGGTGGAATCACCAAATCACTTTATGCTTGAATGCCCAGCTTTTGCCAGAACTAGGCGAAAGTATTTCGGTCGTGACTCACTTGGATCTCCCGAGGAGCTATCCAAGGTTGAGATCGGGATCATTCGGAACTTTATCGTTGCTACCCAACGATTCTCTAAGTAGTTATATCTACGTCACCGTTAGTTTAGTTTATTATATGTGGTATCACAACGGACCGTCATGTTGTTGCCCAACCTAACCTAACCTATACCAATTTTAAAGATAACGTCCAATAGCTCAGATCTATCAACAGTTTCAAAAGCCCGTTTTAAATCCAAGAAGACAAACATCGTACATTTTTTGTCCGCCATGTATTCTTTCCAATCTGCAATTACCATATTCAACGCTGTTTCACAAGAATGTCTCTTCCTGAATCCCGATTGTTCTGGGATAATCACATTGTGCTTCTCTAAGAATGCCACAAGTTGATGGTTTTATTATTGAAACCGAGCCATAAAATATTTAATTGCATGCCTACATTGAAGAGCAAACTTTTCTTACAAAACTTTCCAAAAAACAAAAACAAATAATTTCAATCAAATTGTAAAGTACTCATCCCGATATTTGTTTTATATACACATCAAGCTGTGAGTTGAACTTTTTCAATACTAACTGACCCATCAACTGCAATATTAATTGAAAAGGAATTTTTCAAGAGAGGAAATAAATAAATGGAAAAAAACCTCCCCAGGAATAGAAAACAATTAGAGGAAGTTCATGCTGCCAGAAAACAAATAAACAAAATAAATATTTTCTTTTATTTTAATTAATTAACTAAACTAAGTATTTACCTAACATTTTATTTCGAGAAAATAAACATTTTGGATATTGAAACCTTTAGCTACAATAACACTGTGTTACAAAATAAAGAAAATTTAACACACCTTTTACATATCCGGAATTTCCAATAGACCCCCCAAATCTGTAGTAAAGAGTCAAAAATCCCTTACCTAAACACTAATTTCTGGCTTTTGGTAATTTTGTTATCGATTACTAATAAAAGATTTGTCAAAAATATATCGATTTGTTATCAAAAAGTCGTCGAATTATTATAGGAGTGCTACATATTGATTGATTGATTGTTCTTGTTGTTGTTGTTGTAGCGATAAGGACACTCCCCAAAGGCCTTGGGGAGTGTTATCGATGTTGATGGTCATCTGCCGGATGCAGATTCCGTACATACCGGTAACAAGCGCCATAAAAGTACTAGTTCGACCATCTCGGGCTTTAGTATGACCACATGAAACCTTCTAGGCCATCCTGCTTTCTGACCCCCTAGTTCCATCAGGAGTTCGGGATCGCCAGAGCCTCGGTTGTTAATGAAACAGGATTCGCCACAGGTAGGTGAGGTTGACAATTGGGTTGGAGAAGCTATATATTGTGCTGGCAACCCCATGAGAGGGTTGCGCTACACAACCCCTCGAATCAATTTGGTATTTTAGTCGCCTTTTAAGACAGGCATACCTACCGGGGGTGTATTCTAAGCACTCTAACCCGCTGCGGCGCTACCTATTATCGGTATTTTATCGGAAAGTTTTCGAGTTGTTATGGAAAAATTATAGATTTGTTATTAGAAAGTTATCGATGTGATATCGAAACGCTATCGATATTTTACAGGAGTGTTACCAATTTTGTGTTACCAAATTTTTAATCGAAAATTTATCGATTTTTTACCGAAAAATACTCTAAATTTTATCAGAATCAGTTATCAGGGTTAGCAAGTTTGTTATAAAAGGGCCTATGAATCGGTGATAATAAGCTGATAGCAAACATATTGCTGCTGTGTCAACAGTGCTTCGCCCCATTCAATGGATGCGACGACGACTTACAAATTATAATACAAAAACAGATAACGGGAGGATAATAATAACTGATTGGTGTCGGTTGGTGTAGGTAAGAAGCCGAAAAAAACCTTCTTACAGAGTTCGAAGTAATTTGCTTCTAACAAAGTAGCCTCTGTTGTGGATTAACTTCAGCCCCCGAGCGAGCTCTAGTCACATTCAAAACATCAGTTTTCAGAACGTACACTAGTTAGTATTATTACATATTAAACCTCACGTGTACTTGCTACTGACGCTAGTTTTTTATAAATATCGTTCCTAATTCCATACAAAAGCAGTAAATACCAATGAAAGCAAAACCACTTTTTATGAGACTTTATGGTAAAATTTATCGTTTTCCTGAGCACGAGGTGTAAAGTGTTGACGATGACATTTTAGTTTATCCTCAAACTTCTTGAGAGAAAAGTCCTTCGAAAGATATATAGACCTCAACGCGTTAGCGATGGCGAGTACCGAGATTTAATGATGAGCTCTACGAGCTTTACGCTTACCTCGACATTGATGTGAATGTAGCTTTCACTCATTAAGTTATTCATTCATTTGTACAAACATATATTTTCTACACGCCACGATAACTACGCCATGCACCGTCTGGTAACTTGAACCTTGGTATGTTACTGTTAAAAGCTTGCTCGCCACAAGCCTTTACCTGCATACAAATTATTAACATGATTTAGTTATGCTTGCGTTGCAGATTCCACAGCTAATTTTATTTATGCTTAGAATGCAGTTCCCAGGGAACCAAAGGTATATGTATGTAATACACTTAGTTTGTAAGTACTAGTGTAAATAGGTATTTTAGCTTATAGAAATTTTGTATAAAAGAAACAGCTTTTTAATAAAGCAAATCAATCAGCTGCCTCTTCAGTGGCAGTCAATTCCGTCTGGCGCCGCTTAATTGGCACTACCAAATTCAATTATTTCAATTATTATACGACCAATTGACGAAAGTTAACCAAGCAAAGAAGCGACTGGCTCCAACTGTTGGAGAGCCATAACCGTTTAAACGGTTAAGCGCCAATTAAGTAAGTAAAACTTTTCCTTGTGTGATTTCGACACTTTTAATAATTTCTTATTTGAAATAAAATGGGAGGAGTTACTTGGGAGTCTTGACACCTCAGAAAGTTTTTCTGTTTATAAAAAATATTTTGGTCAACCACTGCTTGGATAAGATTCCGGTACGAAAAAAAATACCTTCCTAATTGCCGTGGTACTCTAAGGACTTGAAAAACTGAGGATCCAGAAGAACAAATATCTTAAAAAATTAAAATGTACCAAGAATCACAAATTCTTTGCTAAATATAGGCACTATTTAATGACTTTTAACAATTTGAATGATCTATCTGCAATAGATTGAGGTTAACACAAAATCTAACCCCAAAACTTCTTGGAACTATATAAAATCTAAACAGTGTTGTGCCTGTGTGCTCAAAGGGGTTTTCCATGATGGCAATTCTGCACAAACCCCAAGAGATGCAGCCAATTTGAAGATTTTTTCAAATCAAATTTCTCTCTGGACGATAACAACCAACCGCATGATTTTTCAATCAATCAGAACACTTCCCTTAATTTTGGGACTCTCTGCCCTTCTCCTGAGGATATAAGTAAAACTATTGATAAACTTATATTCTCCTCTCCAACATATATCGATCGGTTTTCACCTGTTTTGCTAAAACATTGTCCGGCTTTGGTTTATCCATTGAGACTGATATTCAATAAGTATATTATATCTGGGACGTTCATTGATGATTAGAAGCACACTTCCATAATGTCCGTTTTCAAGAGCCGTAGCAAGAATGATGGCCGAAACTATAAACCTATATTCAAGTTATCGGCGGCCACCATGGTGTGATGGTAGCGTGCTCCGCCTACCACACCGTATGCCCTGGGTTCGCACCCCGGGCAAAGCAACACCAAAATTTTAGAAATAAGGTTTTTAAATTAGAAGCAAATTTTTTCTAAGCGGGGTCGCCCCTCGGCGGAATTGGAAAGCGCTCCGGGTGTATTTCTGCCATGAAAAGCTCCCAGTGAAAACACATCTGCCTTGCAGATGCCGTTCGGAGTCGGCATAAAACATGTAGGTCCCGTCCGGCCAATTTGTAGAGAAAATCAAGAGGAGCACGACGCAAATTGGAAGGGAAGCTCGGCCTTAGATCTCTTCGGAGGTTTTCGCGCCATACATTTATTTTTATTTTTTTATATCCAAGTTATGCACGATTTCAAAACTTTTTGAACATGCGGTCAATGCAAAGTTAAGCTTTGCTGTTAAGTCTCCCATTTCTTCCTATCAGCAGGGATTTATCGCTGATACGTCAACAGTTTTTAATCTAGCTGTATTTAGTGAATACTGCATTGACTGCTATTCAGCAGGTTCCCAGGTGAATTGCATTTACACAGATTTTTCAAAAGCTTGCCATAGAGTGTCTCATAGAGTTTTAATTAACAAATTGCGCTATATCGATTTTCATTCTACATTTCTGCTGTGGATAAGTTCCTACTTATGCAACAGGCATTGTGTTGTTATTATTGACGGCGTATCCTCCAGTCCAAAGCGACATCTGGTGTTCCCCAGGGAATTATTTTAGGTCCGCTACTATTCGTTATATTTATTAATGATATTGTTAGTTGTTTTTCATTTGCTAAGTGTTTACTGTATGCTGATGATTTAAAGTTATTTTCAATAATTAGGGCACCAGAGGATGCTGTGAAGTTGCAAAACGATATTAATAAGCTACATCTGTGGTGCGAGAAATCTCGTCTCCCCTTGAACAAGTCTAAATGTTTTCAAATAATTTCTTAGTCCGTGAGATTAAGATCATTGGCGTAATCTTTGATACTAAGTTTTCTTTTATCAACCATATAAATTACATAACTTCCAAGTCATACTCCATGCTTGGTTTTGTTAGACGCAATAGCTCAACATTTTCTGACCCCTGTACTATCAAACTGCGATACACCTCTTTTATCTGGTCACATTTAGAATATGCTGCTTTTATTTGGAGACCAAATAATCTTACAGCTATAAACAGAATTGAGAGAATACAGAAAGTTTTTCTTAAATACGCCCTTCGGCTGTTAAATTTCTCGGAACCCCTCCCTTCTTATTCGGCTCCTCTCATTCTCTTAAGTTTGAAGTCTCTTGAAAGTCATAGATCCAAACTTTGCTTATCTTTCACTTACAACATTATTAATGGGTCCATAGACTGTCCATATTTGTTGGAAAAGATTCATTTCAATGTTCCGGAACGAACTCTCCTTAATTTTTATCTTTCTATGGTGATAACTTTAAAAACAACTATGTATATAATGCCCCCATTAATCGCGCTATTCGTGAGTACAACTCCCTGAGTAGTACAGTTGCTCTGGACTTGTCGCTCCCTAGAGCTAATTTTTTAATAATTTTGTATTCAGCTCTATAAGTAGTTGGATTCATACGGAACCATAAGTAGATTGTACTTAATATTTTAAGATAATTTTATAATTTAGTGTGTAAGGATTGTATTCCAAAGGCTTAAACAATAAATAAAAACATTCTTTAGAAGCATATTGTTGAAGTACACAATTATCAAGGTGTATTTTCGCTGTAACACAGTGTAACTTGGTGTTTTTTTCTTTTTTTTAGATATTTATTAAGTATTAAATGTGTCAATATTTCCATTTTTATCACCAGTTGTAGCCATTATTTACATTTGTTTTGACTCTGTTTCCTAATCGACAAAATTTGTCCCTTCTTTTTTGTTAAGTAAACATTTTCCTTTTTGGTTCGGTTACGCTTCATTTTCATTTAGCTAATACGGAATGAATTATATTTACACACGCAACAAAAACAAGAAGTTTGTCTTTCCGTATCGATAACGTAGTATATAGCACAAACCAAATTTTATTACGTATCGTTTTTCGTTTTTCATATAAACATGCCAGCTAGCCAAGGAAACCAGGCACTTACTAAATACCCTTGCAGATTAAAAGCATTTACCCTTCAACCCTTTTGACTTTGTGCTAATAATTTTATTTTTTGCTTTTTATATCACTTTTATGTGTGTTTAGGCTGAGTATGCATGATATTAGGCACTTTTAGGGAACCCATTTTTTTCGATACGTTGCAAACATGTTACCGTCAGTTGAATGATAGAATATTTATTCTATAAACGGTGAGTTGAGCCAACTACCAAATGAATATTCCTAAAATTTAAGAAAATGGACTTCTCAAATTATTTTTCACATTTCACTACAATATTGAGAGTAGAGCTTACGATTTCTCGAACATGTTCGAGAAGAGATTTCTCGCGAGTCTCGCCTTCTCGCGAGATTCTCGAATCTCTAATTACTCGTAAGGCTCGCGAGCTTCTCTACATTCAACATAATCGACTCATTGGCTGTTTTATATAGAGCTTACGATTTCTTCTGGAGCACAAGCCAAAATGTCCGCAAAACCACGAGTAAAAAAACCCGAAATGTATAGAATATTGCCAATGCAGCGACTGAATTGAAAGTCGAGAAGATCGCGAGTAATTCGAGTTTCGAGAATCTCGCGAGACTTACGAGTAATTCGAGTTTCGAGAATCTCACGAGTTTTACGAGTAATTCGAGATTCGAGAATCTCGCGAGAAGCCATGTTCTTGATGTCTCGTTGAATAATAAAATATTGCGAACAAAATTATATGTATAATAAATAAGTTTTGAGTTAAATGTCATTGAAGCAATATAATCAACAAAAAAGATGATACAAAATTTAAGGACTACCTTTATATAAATGGACCAAAAAATAGAAGGCAATTTTTCCTTTAATACAGACATAGTCTTGTTGAATTTTGACTAAAAAACTTTAATAATAGCTCTTGTAAGAATTTTGGGATTTAAAACTATAAAGGTGGAGCGAAATATTTCTATTTAAGGCAAACCATGTACTTGGGATTAACTAATTGATTATTTAAAATTTAAAAACGCACTCTACCTTTATAATTTTAAATCCCAAAATTCTTTTAAAAGAGCTATTTTTAAAGTTTTTTAGTCAAAATGTAACAAGAATATGTCTGTATTAAAGGAAAAATTGCCTTCTATGTTTTGGTCCATTTATATAGATGTAGTATTTAAAATTTTTTTATCATCTTTTTGTTTTAAATTTTTTAGTACTGCCTACAAAAAGGCAACTGCAACTTTGATTAGTAATTTAAGTAATTCCTAAGTGAAAATTCTTATCTTTATTTTTTTGTTCAAAATAGCAAGATTTAATAGAATTAGTGGAATTTTCGCTGACAACATTGGCACAACAAAATTCCACCTCGCATCATAACAATAAAATCCACCTCGTTTGTCACTACTTAATTTGCACAGCAAAAAATCGTGGTGAAATTCGCATACGCCTGAAAGTGTAAAAGAATCGTGGTGAAAGTTGCGTACGCCTAAAGGTATGCAAGGACGTGCACTGAGTTGGGCCTTCAACGAGGTGGAATTCTACAACGCCTGCAACACTCAGGAGGCTAGCCATGAAGGTATGGCCTAATCTTCTAAATGGTTCGACTTGTGCGTTACGTAGCTCAAATTTGATCAAATATTGCATTGTCACCGAGTTTTAAACTATATTTCAGGTTTCAAGTTTCTAGATATCCAGGAAGTTAGTTAAAAATCGATTGCAAGATTCCCAATTTAAAACTAGTTTTCTCAATATCTCGATCCATGCGCCACTTAGCGGATTTTTTGATAAGATATTGCATTGTCACCAGGTTCTGACCTACGGCCCAAGTTTCATGTCTCTAGCTCATCGGGAAGTTACTCGAAAATCGACCGCACGATTCCCCCGTTTTTAAAGGATTTGCAGTTATGCCACCTAGCGGAACTTTGTTTTCTATTAGTTGTATTGTCACCAGGCCTCTAACTAAATTCCAAGTTTCTAGTCTCTAGATAACCGCGAAGTTGGCTAAAAATGGATTGAGAGATTCCCAAATTAAAATTAATTTTCCAAATATCTCGATCCATGCGCCACCTGGCGGATTTTTTGTGATAAAATATTGCATTGTCAAAGGGTTCTGGCTTACGGCTCAAGTTTCATATCTCCAGCTCACCGGGAAGTTACTCAAAAATCGATTGCAAGATTCCCCTCGTTTTTCAAGGATTTGTAGTTATCTCACTTAGCGCGCCTCCTAGCGGAATTTTGCTTCCTGTAGATTGTATTGCCACCGGGTCTCGAACTATGTGCTAAGTTACAAGTCTCTAGGTAACCGGGAAGTTAGTTAAAAATGGATTGAAATAATCCCAAATTAAAATTAATTTTCCTAATATCTGGACCAAGTGTTGCATTGTCACCGTGAGCTGACCCACGGCCCAAGTTTCAAGTCTCTAGCTCACCGGCAAGTTACTCAAAAATCGATCACAAAATTTCCATCCTTTTTCAGAGATTTGTAGTTATCTCAATTAGCACGCCACCTAGCGGAACTTTGTTTTCTATAAATTGTATTGTCACCGGGTCTCGAACTATGTGCTTCTTTACAAGTCCCTATGTAACCGGAAAGTTAGTTAAAAATGGATTGAACCATTCCCAAATTAAAATAAATTTTCCTAATATCTCCATCCATGCGCCACCTAGCGGAACTTTTTTGATAAAATATTGCATTGTCACCGGGTTCTGACTTACGGCTCCAGTTTCATATTTCCAGCTCAGCGGGAAGTTACTCAAAAATCGATTGCAAGATTCCCTGCGATTTTTTAGGGATTTTCGTTTATCTCGATTAGTCTACCACCTGGCAGCATTTTGTTTTCCACGAATTGTAATGCCATCAAATCGCAAACTATGTGTTAGGTTTCAAGTCTCTGGATCACCGAGAAGTTAGTTAAAAGTCAATCGCAAAATCTCCATTTTAAAATTAGTTTTCTGTAATGTCTCTCAGATCTGAACTATGTTCTAAGTATCAAGTGTCTAGATCAACGGAAAGTTACCGTAAAAGACTTTTCCGTGGGTTAAAAATTCGTATGGAAATGAGTGGGCAAACATGAAAGCACCTCAATATAAAGGTATATAAAGGTAAAAAAAGTCACAAGTAAAAAAACCTAGTGTAGAAATACTGTGCATACAGCGATTAAGTAAGAATGTCGAGAAGCTCGCGAGTTTTACGAGTACTTTGAGACACGAGAATCTCGCGAGAAGTCGAGTTCTCGATTTCTCGGGTCTCGAAAATCTCGCTTGTGTTCGAGAAGAAATCGTAAGCTCTAATTGAGAGGAAAAATTAAAATGAAGAACCAACAAATTAAAATGTCTAAGAGCTGTCAGTTATCACTCAATGTTTGATCAACAGTTGTTTCGCTGAAAGCGCCAATTTTTACGATGATTAACGGCAACAATTAGTTAGGGGAATGTTCCATAGCATTTTCTGGGCATAGAGAAGTTTTTTTGTCTGAAGGTTTATCCACAGTCTAAAGTTAGAAGTCAAACATTACATATATAATTCAGATTTATATTTTTTTTATGTTTTATTGAAGGGAAAGGAACGTTAAAGATTAGAAAACCGTCACCAAATCCGGAACCGACACCACACGGTGTGTTTTAAATTTGCTACCGAAATCTCAACGGGATTTTATCGATGTGTTTGAGTGATTTAGACTAAGAGTACTTTCTTTTGAAGAGCATTGAGTGCACGTTCAACTAGTGAGTAAAATAAAAATTTCCGCATAGTTTAAAATTTTTACGCTGAATCGGGGTTTTTTATAGCAAAATAATGTTTCTCAAACTGCGTGTGATATCGACGTGATTTTAACAAGTTATTGATTTTTATCGAAGTGCTGTAAACATGCTGTCAACAAAAAAAAAAAGGTCACCGATGAGATCGACTTTTTATCGATAAGTTTTCTGTTTGCCACAGAAAAATTATCGATTTGTTATAAAAAAGTTGTCGATTAGCAATCGAAAAATTATCGATATGCTACCTAACAGTTCTCGATTTGTTATCGAAAAGTTTTCAAATTGTTTCGCAAGATTATCGAATTGTTATCGGAGTATTACTTATTAGAGTTATCGATTTGCCTTCGAAATGTTATAAATTTGCTATCAAAAATTTATCAATTTGATACCAAAACCGTAGTTTTTGTTATCGAAAGGTCAGCGCTTTGGCATCAAAAAGTTATCGCTATTTACCAAAAAGTTACAAGTCTGTTATCGAAGCGTTACCAAATACATTTACCTACAAAACATCAATGTAAAACCGACGACACAATTGCAACTCGTGGATAACAAACCGATACGACAGCAATTAGAAACCGATGACTGGACGTTAACAAGCCGATAGCAAACCGACAAGCAATAACTTGTCGATAACGGTTATTTCTGATGAGAAATGGAGTAAGCTCTTCTCAAATAACCCGAAATTATTTGCTACTTAAAAATATAGATTTCTACACGTACACGTCCATGTTTACACGTAGAAATTCATGAGTACTTGGTACTCGCACCCTTTTTTAGTTGATCGCTGATTGTAAATTGGTGTGAGACAACAAATTTAAATTTCTGCAGCTCATACGAAGATTTAGCGCTCATGATAATGCATTAAAATTAAACTAGAGTAAGTGCATGGTAGCGAAAAAAATTTGTAGATATTCTTTAACGCACAACAATTACTTTTTTCAATGTAGCAATTGTTGACATTTCGAAAGAAACAATTTTGAGAATCATTACGCTCAAGAGGGCCTACACTTATTATGCTCCAGGTATCTCAGATGTCCTTATTTGTAGTTTTCAGTGTCTGTGAGCCTTATTGTAATGTGTAACAACAAATTTGCCCTTCCCTTTCTTCTACTTTGTACTTGTTTGTTCCATCATAATAATTGTTGTTGAAAATCACGTTCCTATTTCGCCTTTAACATCCATACTGACACAGCACGCTTGAGATTTTGTACCATTATTGCTATTGTTGTTAAATTTGTTGTATGTTATTGTAAAAAGTGCAATTTGCCAATATTTAAGCCACTTCAACCGGACTGTTTGTGTGTTTCATCCATTCTTCATGGCTAATATTCTTCTCTCAGTTTTGCCAATTTCATGTTATTATTTTGCTATGCTTAGCCCTCTTTGGCTCATCTTGCTTACTTTTTCTATAACATATTTCTATTCAAGGTGTTTATGTTTTTGTTGCTTGCTTTGCTTGCAGAAAAACAGAATGTTTTTTTTTATTAACCATTCCTAGCCAAGGGTTTTACTTTTTTTCGCTATTTTAGGTTTAGCTTAGCGTTTTTATACTCAGCTGAGCAGAGCTCACAGAGTATATTAATTTTGTTCCCATAACGGTTATCCGTAACGTCATAAACTAATCGAGATAGATATAGACCTCTATATATCAAAATGATCTGGGCGAAAAAATAAATTCATTTAGCCATGTTCGTCTGTCCGTCTGTCCGTCCGTCCGTCCGTAAACAAGATAACTTGAGTAAATTTTGAGGTATCTTAATGAAATTTGGTATGTAGGTTCCTGAGCACTCATCTCAGATCGATATTTAAAATGAACGATATCGGACTATAACCACGCCCACTTTTTCGATATGGAAAATTTCGAAAAACCGAAAAAGTGCGATAATTCATTACCAAAGACGGATAATGCGATGAAACTTGGTAGGTGAGATGAACTTATGAATTTACCAATCCTTGTGAAATTTCGAAGGGGCTTAGAGTTTAAGACGATATCTTATTTCTGTGAAAAAGGGCGAAATCGAACAAAAATCGATATATCTTTGCTAAACTCAGTTTACGTACTTATCTGTACTCACTTTGTACTGGTATAAAAAATGGCCGAAATCCAACTATGACCATGCCCACTTTTTCGATATCGAAAATTACGAAAAATTAAAAAAATGCCATAATACTATACCAGATACGAAAAAAGGGATGAAACATGGTAATTGAATTGGTTTATTGACGCAAAACATAACTTTGGAAAAAACTTTGTAAAATTCGTGTCACGCCTACCATATTAAGTAGAATAAAATGAAAAAGTTCTGCAGGGAGAAATCAAAAGCCCTTGGAATCTAGGCAGGAATACTGTTCGTGGTATTACATATATAAATAAATTAGCAGTACCCGACAGATGATGATCTGGGTCACCCTGGTCCACTTTTATGGCGATATCTCAAAAAGGCGTCCACCTATAGAACTAAGGCCCAGTCCCTTTTAAAATACTCATTAAAACCTTTCATTTGATACCCATTTCGTACAAACAAATTCTAGAGTCACCCCTGGTCCAACTTTGTGGCGATATCTTAAAAAGGCCTCCACCTATAGAACTAAGGCCCACTCCCTTTTAAAATACTCTTTAATACCTTCCATTTGATACCCATGTCATACAAACACGTTCTAGGGTTACCCTAGGTTTATTTCCCTACATGGTGATTTTCCCTTATTTTGTCCCCAAAGCTCTCAGCTGATTATGTAATGTTCGGTTACACCCGAACTTAGCCTTCCTTACTCCTTTTTATTTAAAGTTTGAGCCAAATTTTCGCTTTGCCTAATTGTGTGGCTGGATCTCTTGGTTTAATATAAAAAGGGGTATTTAAAAAAATTGCACTTAAATTGATGAAAGTTTTGCTAAGTAATAACTTTTCTTTTAATTAAATTGTTTGTCGTTTCATTAAGCCTTATATACTACGGTGAACAAAAAAATAGCTGTGGAAACTTTTATCAACTTAAGTCAGGGCCCGTATTACGTTTTACGATCAGTGACTGAAAACCATTTTCACTGAAGCGATAACTATGCAACTGTCAAACTTTTCCTAAAAATTATAATAAGTTATGGATCTAACGAGTACTATTTGTCACTAGTTTAAATATGCCATTAATCCGATCCACCATTTCAGAACTATTGTGATTTAAAAAATGAGTTTAGATCACGGATCGTAACACGTAATACGGGCCCAGTTTCGGTTTTATTTTCGATATTTAAGGAAAAAACTTTTATGAATTTTGCAACTGAAATCTCCTCGCAGACGTTTTCGACCAAATTCGAAAATTCGAGAAAATTTTACGAAAATTTCTTTGTTTTTTTTTCAGTAAGAATTTTGTAGCCCCATCAATATTTGGCTAACATACCACAAGTTAAAGGTATCTCGAAATTCGCATTGATTTTTGAGAATTTTTTTCCGAAATGTGCTTCAGATTTTATTAAAAAAAAAATCACATATTATATGAGGAAAATCTAAAACACCCTCTAATAAAAAGTTCGAAACTATTGTAAAATTTTCATGAATTTAAACATTTTTTCGAAAATGGTTTTCGATATTGGTTTGTATAATTTCAGTTGAAAAATATGAAGTAAGTCTAAAACACCGTTGGAAAAAAAGTTTTTGAGAGACGTGGTCTTTATCAGACTAAACTTTATTGGTGTAAAAAATGCATACTCGAACCAATTCAGAGAACTAAAAGTAAAATGTTCGAAATTTTTAAAAAGTTTATAGTGTTTTCGAATTTCTTTGCATAGCTTTAGTAACAAAGATCATAGAAGTTGTTTCTTACAATATCGAAAATATTAAAAAATTAGAATTTAATTGACCAAATTTGATTAAAACTTACTCTGCTATTTTTCTGTTCACTGCTGTACATTTGTACATACATATGTATGCCAAGCTGTATTGTTTTAAAGTAAATATTAAGCAATTTGCTTGTCTGGTATAATTACTTGATCTTAAAAAACGTTACTTTTTGAAAAACAATACATTTTCTCATTTAATGTGAGAAATAAGATTATTAGTCAAATGTTTGGTATCTTTTCTCTTGGGCAGATATTACTTTGTTTGATGAAGAGCAAAGCAAAATTTATTTGGATACTTCTTTTTGAATATCAGCTCTCAATTTATTTAAAATATATCTTTTCAAGCAAGCGCAGGGCACTAGCACAAAATTTGCTCTATCCTTTCCTCCACAAACTGGACTGCCTTCATCTGCTACGACTGACCAAACCTAATGTAAAGGCATGCGGCGGCAGATGGCAGTGTCCAGTGAGAATATCCGTCATGAGTCTACAGTCCTCTCTTCTTAATGATAGGAGTAGCTTTGTTAGTCTAAGGCGGTAAGACCTACACATAATCTACGATTATTTATATCCCCCCGTGTTGGTCCACGCCTTTTCCACCTAGACAGTAGGACATCTTTCTGAATTGGTTATAGCTTAAGCTTTTCAGGTGCTGAGCTTTAAACTCGAATTCACCTGCATTCATACTGGTGTCAATGCAGATCACTCTAACCACTCAGTCATTCGAGTGTCCAGCTGCAGGCTTTGTAATTTGTCTTTAAGTTTTTGCCTTTTTGTGTATACACACTTTGGTATATATGTATTTTAGTCCGAAAATGTGTGGAATATTTTTCGGTGCGTTCAAAAGAGCTTGATTAGTGACAGCGTTTTTAGTGATTTTCTCAAATACCGATAACAAAAAAAAATTTATTGCAGAAAATAATATGGCCTGTCTCGCTTATTTTATTTCTGGACCACTTCATCTCCTCTTTTCTTAAAGGCCGTTAGTTCTAAGGAAGCCATTGCTTGGAGGAATCTCGCCAGTAGTTGACCTTTATTCAACTTTAAAAAAAGTTATCTGCTAAGCTAATTGTAAAGTCATGCAATATTGGTATATATTTTTTTGGACGTAATGTAATAAACGGAAAGAGCTTACTCTGTTTTTTTACAACCATCGCCATGAAAAAATAGTTCGGTGTAAAAAAAAAATATAATAATAATGCCCTAAGTTTAGTTGACTTGTCTGATATCAGATTATATTGGTAGAGTTGGGTGGTAGCTGTCACAAACTTCTAGCTAACTCGTAGTAAACATTCGCTCCTACATGTCTTCATAAAGCAATCCAGAACATTTGGAATAAAGGAGGAGTGGTCTCACAGCCTAACTATCTATTCAACCAGGGGATGGTCACCCTGTGTTGGTGAAAAAGAAAATTTTAAATGAAGCTATCTGATGGATTGTCAAATATCTCAGTCGTGGAATTAATTTCCCATACATTGTAATTAAAATGATAGTAAATATTTATTTATCATGCGCTAATTTTTGCTAATAGTTGAGACCATTGCATTCAGTCTGTCCGAATTACTCATTCAGGAAAAAAGTTGAAAATGGGGCTATTATTTTGGGAAAGAACTTATTACAAAAAAAAACAAACCTTTGAAAGTAGTTGGCTTGCCAGGAAATTTTGCAGAACATTGCCTGATGAGTCACCAGTACACTGAAACAAATGGTGCTAGTAAAATCGACAAATCGGTTCTGTTGTTCTTGACTTAACGGAGATTCGGTGAAATTGATCCAATTATGGCTAATTCGAGTGAGTTCTTTGTCAAGCGAACAAATTAGTATAGTAATTTCAACAGAAGAGAAATTGTCGCTCTTAAGTAAACAAAATTTTGTAAAATTGACAGATTCCTAATCAATCTAACTGATTTTTCTGTTAACACAACTGATCTCACTGGTCATTTCAACAGCGATCAACAGTCAATACATGAGCAAATTCCAAAGAGAATTTTACGCTCACTGCGCTCTCTAATTTGTACTTATGACGATGGTGCCACTTGTTAAATAAAAAACACCAAAATAAAAAAACCACCAAATCGAAAAAACACACAAAATGGGAAAACAACAAAAAACTAGTTTTTCAGTTATCAATACAAAACGAAAAACCCTTTTTTGAATTCACTGTGCCAAAAGTTATGAGATACCGGGACACCTATTTGTCGTGTACAATTTTGCAACTTCTCCTCCAAGCGAAATGCAAGCGCACTCTTGTTGTAAAAGTTTTGTTTCAACGAACAGGGTTTTTCCAAAGTTAGTAACATTTTGTTCAAGTTTTTACGTATTTTCACTCACGCGAACGAATCTAATAAGATGATAAAAAAACATCCTTTTTTAATGTTGATGTTTCCGACAACATAAAGGTTTGAATTGTTTTGGAATCGTTTAAACTTAAAGTGTTACGAAAATTAAACTTGCCGAATTACATGTAAAGTTACTCCAGTGGTGAATTACCTTCCTGCGATTTGATTGTTTACATTTCTATAACTTGCAATTTCTCTATTTAAATGTTATGTCAAACATTTATACAAGTTTTGTTCGAAAAGAGAAGAAATTGAGAATGAGCTGAGCTGCAACTGAAAGAATTGAGAATCAGTTTTGTGACTACTATTTTCATTTCTATTTGCACAGCGAAGTTCAAAACTATAAATTAAATAAATTATAACATACAAAATTTGGTGAAAGTCCGTTTAATAAAACAAATTAATAAAGTGTATAATGTTTAATTTGTGCCAGCATATTTGATGTAAGCCTAATTGACGTTCGGATAGTAAGTGCCACCGTGGTGTGATGGTAGCGTGTTCCGCCTGCCACACCGTATGCCCTGGGTTCGCACCCCGGGCAAAGCAACATCAAAATTTTAGAAATAAGGTTTTTCAATTAAAAGAAGATTTTTCTAAGCGGGGTCCCCTTCGGTAGTGTTTGGCAAGCGCTCCAGGTGTATTTCTGCCATGAAAAGCTCTCAGTGAAAACTCATCTGCCCTGCAGATGCCGTTCGGAGTCGGCATAAAACATGTAGGGGGAAAATTTTAGAATAGCACCCCCCGAGTTCGGGGTTAAACTTGGTATCAAATGAAAGAGGGAGTTCTCCCGATCACAAATATATATAACTTAAAGTGCGCAGACTTATATTTTACGAGTTATTTGATATTAAAGTTTGCAAATTTAGCAAATTTCTATAGCACTTTCACTTACAATTTACACATCTTTCAAAACCTTTATGCACATAAATATCTATATAAATTGGCAACGATACACTTAAATTTCATTTTAATATATTTCACATATAATTCTTGCATTGTTTTTACTTAATATACAAGTTTTTATTAAATCAATCGCGCTTTTGTAGCAACATTCACATTTATGTATATATATATTTTATTCATAGTGTACCTATACCAAGTGTGTTCACTAAGCGATAAACGTCAAAACTACAAACAGCCTCGCTCACCTGATGGAAATCTCAGGTCTAGAGTCGCATTTTTGGTCTCAACGACAACATTTTTGTCTACCAATCGCCTCGACTTTTTCAATTTTTCAATCATTCGGAGCATTCGGTAATGGTATCCATTTTGAATTCGCTGTCATTCCGAATCCAGCGAGTGCCTGTCAGAATGCTTGACAGATAAGTCAACACACTTGTACTTGTACACTATGATTTTATTGATGACATTACAAAGCTGTGCTGCCACATCTAAAAAACGGAAACGGTGCAGAATCGAAAAATAACTTATAAAAATATCTTTCATCTGATGTATATATATCTTTAACTTTTCTAGTCTTTATTTACCAATAATTTGAAAAAGCTCTTTTTTGCATTCGTGAACGAGCTGATATTACTTTATAACTCTTATGTTTATTGTTATGTTAGCCGATCCAACACCGGCTGCGCCATGCACAGTAATTCTGCGTAGAACACCTTTCCGCGTAGGCGGCCTTCGGCCGCGCTTATTTAAAATAACCCTGGGCTACGCCATGCCAAGTCCGGGTGTGTGGTATAACCGTGGCTACCGCCACGGTGATATTCTTCCGCATATTACCTTATAACTCTTATGTTCATTGTTATGTTAGCCGATCCAACACCGGCTGCGCCATGCACAGTTATTCTGCGTAGAACACCTTTCCGCGTAGGCGGCCTTCGGCCGCGCTTATTTAAAATAACCCTGGGCTACGCCATGCCAAGTCCGGGTGTGTGGTATAACCGTGGCTACCGCCACGGTGATGTCCTTCCGCATATTACCTTATAACTCTTATGTTTATTGTTATGTTAGCCGATCCAACACCGGCTGCGCTATGCACAGTTATTCTGCGTAGAACACCTTTCCGCGTAGGCGGCCTTCGGCCGCGCTTATTTAAAATAACCCTGGGCTACGCCATGCCAAGTCCGGGTGTGTGGTATAACCGTGGCTACCGCCACGGTGATGTCCTTCCGCATATTACCTTATAACTCTTATGTTTATTGTTATGTTAGCCGATCCAACACCGCCTGCGCCATGCACAGTAATTCTGCGTAGAACACCTTTCCGCGTAGGCGGCCTTCGGCCGCGCTTATTTAAAATAACCCTGGGCTACGCCATGCCAAGTCCGGGTGTGTGGTATAACCGTGGCTACCGCCACGGTGATGTCCTTCCGCATATTACCTTATAACTCTTATGTTTATTGTTATGTTAGCCGATCCAACACCGGCTGCGCCATGCACAGTAATTCTGCGTAGAACACCTTTCCGCGTAGGCGGCCTTCGGCCGCGCTTATTTAAAATAACCCTGGGCTACGCCATGCCAAGTCCGGTTGTGTGGTATAACCGTGGCTACCGCCACGGTGATGTTCTTCCGCATATTACCTTATAACTCTTATGTTTATTGTTATGTTAGCCGATCCAACACCGGCTGCGCTATGCACAGTTATTCTGCGTAGAACACCTTTCCGCGTAGGCGGCCTTCGGCCGCGCTTATTTAAAATAACCCTGGGCTACGCCATGCCAAGTCCGGGTGTGTGGTATAACCGTGGCTACCGCCACGGTGATGTCCTTCCGCATATTACCTTATAACTCTTATGTTTATTGTTATGTTAGCCGATCCAACACCGGCTGCGCCATGCACAGTAATTCTGCGTAGAACACCTTTCCGCGTAGGCGGCCTTCGGCCGCGCTTATTTACAATAACCCTGGCCTACGCCATGCCAAGTCCGGGTGTGTGGTATAACCGTGGCTACCGCCACGGTGATGTCCTTCCGCATATTACCTTATAACTTTTATGTTTATTGTTATGTTAGCCGATCCAACACCGGCTGCGCTATGCACAGTTATTCTGCGTAGAACACCTTTCCGCGTAGGCGGCCTTCGGCCATGCTTATTTAAAATAACCCTGGGCTACGCCATGCCAAGTCCGGGTGTGTGGTATAACCGTGGCTACCGCCACGGTGATGTCCTTCCGCATATTACCTTATAACTCTTATGTTTATTGTTATGTTAGCCGATCCAACACCGGCTGCGCTATGCACAGTTATTCTGCGTAGAACACCTTTCCGCGTAGGCGGCCTTCGGCCGCGCTTATTTAAAATAACCCTGGGCTACGCCATGCCAAGTCCGGGTGTGTGGTATAACCGTGGCTACCGCCACGGTGATGTCCTTCCGCATATTACCTTATAACTCTTATGTTTATTGTTATGATAGCCGATCCAACACCGGCTGCGCCATGCACAGTAATTCTGCGTAGAACACCTTTCCGCGTAGGCGGCCTTCGGCCGCGCTTATTTAAAATAACCCTGGGCTACGCCATGCCAAGTCCGGGTGTGTGGTATAACCGTGGCTACAGCCACGGTGATGTTCTTCCGCATATTACCTTATAACTCTTATGTTTATTGTTATGATAGCCGATCCAACACCGGCTGCGCCATGCACAGTAATTCTGCGTAGAACACCTTTCCGCGTAGGCGGCCTTCGGCCGCGCTTATTTAAAATAACCCTGGGCTACGCCATGCCAAGTCCGGGTGTGTGGTATAACCGTGGCTACCGCCACGGTGATGTCCTTCCGCATATTACCTTATAACTCTTATGTTTATTGTTATGTTAGCCGATCCAACACCGGCTGCGCCATGCACAGTAATTCTGCGTAGAACACCTTTCCGCGTAGGCGGCCTTCGGCCGCGCTTATTTAAAATAACCCTGGGCTACGCCATGCCAAGTCCGGGTGTGTGGTATAACCGTGGCTACCGCCACGGTGATGTTCTTCCGCATATTACCTTATAACTCTTATGTTTATTGTTATGATAGCCGATCCAACACCGGCTGCGCCATGCACAGTAATTCTGCGTAGAACACCTTTCCGCGTAGGCGGCCTTCGGCCGCGCTTATTTAAAATAACCCTGGGCTACGCCATGCCAAGTCCGGGTGTGTGGTATAACCGTGGCTACCGCCACGGTGATGTCCTTCCGCATAGTAGTAAAAATATATATTTTCCTTTTTCTTTATTAACTGAAAGGTGGCACGTTAATATTTATATTTGTTTTTTCTTTGTTGATGTGGCAGCACAGCTTTGTAATGTCATCGATAAAATATATACATACGTAAATGTGAATGTTGCTACAAAAGCGCGATTTATTTAATAAAAACATTTAAATTAAGTAAAAACAATGCAATTATTATATGTGAAATATACTAAAATGAAATTTAAGTGTATCGTTGCCAATTTATATAGATATTTATGAGCATAAAGGTTTTGAAAGATGTGTAAATTGTAAGTGAGAGTGCTATAGAAATTTGCTAAATTTGCAAACTTTAACATCAAATAACTCGTAAACTATAAGTCCGCGCACTTTAAGTTATATATATTTGTGATCGGGAGAACTCCCTCTTTCATTTGATACTAAGTTTAACCCCGAACTCGGGGGGTGCTAAACTAAATCGCTGCCCATGTAGGTCCCGTCCGGTCAATTTGTAGGGGAAATCAAGAGAAGCACGACGCAAATTGGAAGAGAAGCTCGGCCTTAGATCTCTTCGGAGGTTATGACGCCTTACATTTATTTATTTATTTATGTATATGGCAACATAGGTACTTTTGTACAAAGCTGTCGCAACTATTTTTTTTTTTTCATTTGACTACTACAATGGTCAATTACGAATCAACGATTTGTGCGCAGTTGATTCAACATCTTGTTGCGATGGATAAAAATGAACAGAAATTTCTGTTGAATTGACCTGTATTTCTGTTGATTTTACCAGTCTTTTTCTTTGAGTGTAAGATTTCAAAAAAAGTTTCATTTGAGAACTTACATTCAAGTTACCTCCACTACATTGCATTTGGAGCAGCAGCTTTCTTTGAAACAAATCAATATTCACTTATAATAAAACTTTTCAATAAATGTGTAAAAACTAAAACAACTTTTTTCTTAAAAATTTCATTACTTTTGCATGACGCCAAAAAAGTTGTCATGGCCAATTACTCTAATTTGTTTCTGCGGGGGAATTCTAGTCCTGCAAAGTGGTTAAATAGGAAAAAAAAAATGAAAAATTTAAACGAAAATTAATTCAAATGTTTGAACATTTTTTCAATTCAAGAATTCCTCTCTTAGTTTGTAAACAATCGTCTAATTGGTAAAATGTCACCAAAAATGGCAGCCTTGCCAGGGGCAATTAGCCTACACCCGAAGACTTCTACCAGCACATAGTTTGACCCTACATAATGTAACATTTTCAGTAGTGTAACAAACTTCCAAAATCCTCACCTCAAACCACTCAACTTTCGTCCTGACAAACTTAATTTAGCTTATGGCCAGCACAATTTGTTTAGGGAACATGTCACTTTCACTATGTTATTAATGATATATTAATTCTTACTTACTTTAAGTGTAAATATGTACATCATATCATCATCATCAGTGCCCTAGAAAAATTCTAAGTAGATTTTAATTACACAAGGCAGCAATAAAATTGCTATTTATCAAACAGAAGTGTTGCTTCCACAAAAGTTCGAGACTTATGTTCCTTCAATTAAACGTAATTTACTTTGAAACATTCTAAAACACTTCCCTGAAAATGTTGATTTTGGCAGTTTGAAGTTATAATTTGTGTTCTGCGATGATCTTATGATTGTTGTTATTTTTGACAGACAACACAATTTGACGAGGTGTAAAAAACATGACCACTGCCGGAACAAGTGACAAGTCATTTCTAATATCAGCGAGAGGTACTCAAAGGTCATTAAGCGCAAACAAATAATACAAAGTTGTTAAATCGTCCCTGTTGGAAATTCAAAGTACTTGATGTGAACTAGTCCATTAACACAAACAACAACATTAGCTTTGAAACCAGCGAAAAATCACTCTTGCCAATAAATTCTACTTTGGACTAGGTAGGAAATTGAAGAGTTTACTCCTCTCTCTGTAAACTGCCCTACTAGTCACTTATCATACGGCGGCTATGGGAGTTTTCGAGATAAGGTTAGGTCAGGTTGAACTGCCGGCCCATTAGGACCTCACATATACTGAATGAGTTCGAAGTGTTAGCAGAAGTTTATTTTAACGACCAAACTAAAAACCCAATCAAAAACCAGGACCTATGTTATAAAATAACTTCGTCCTCTTGGCAAATACTAGAAGATTTCAAGAACTTAAGCCACTTGCTGCTTCTAAATCTGTATCACTTCTAATAGCTGGAGTCTTAGCCAGGCAAGTGCAGCGCATGATCGTTTTCTCCTCCAACCCGCACTTCCTACATCTGCTATCACTGACCAAGGCTAATTTAAGGGCATGTTACGCCAGAAGGCAGTGCCCAGTCATGAGTCTACAGTACTCTCTTTTTAATGAGAGAAGCAACTTTGTTAGTCTAATGTTGTAAGACCTACACATAACCTTCAACACTTTACAGCCCCTTACCTGACCCTACGCCTTGCCTGCTTGGTCGATCATGTACACCTCTCGGCTTCTCTTAATCTCGCCCAATCTAATTGCGACGTCTACGGAGCAAGCTTCAAGGGATGCACTCTTTTTAGCTAGTTCATCTGCTTTTGCATTCCCATCTATTCACATATGCCCTGGGACCCAACGTAGATGTATGCTTCTCCATGTCCTGCTTCCTTTCAGATACTGTTTATACTCTAACACACTTTGAAATGCTGCGCTGTGCGAGATTATTGCCTTAATTTCTGCCAGGCTGTCGAGAGAAAAGTTCTTCGAAAAATGTACGGACATCTACGCGTTGCCGATGGCGAGTACCGAAATAGATTTATTGATACTCTGTACGAGCTTTACGCAGAAATCAACCACTACGCTGGCTAGGCCATGCTATGCGAATGAAAGATGACACTTTGGCAAAGAAAATATTTTTTAACGGAACCCGCCTATGGAAGCAGAGGAAGAGCGTGGTCCCCACTCCGTGGAAAACGATTTAAATTCCTTTGGTGTGACCGATTGGTGCCAGTGAACCCAGAGAAAAAGCGACTAGCGCGCCTTGTTGGACAGCCATAACTGTTTTAACGTAAACACAATTAAGCGCCAATTAAGTAAGGAAGTAAGATGTGCGCTACATATGAGAATGAAATGGTATAATAAGTTTGGCACGAATCTCAAAATTGTAAGTCCATTATCATGACGTCTGTCTGTTTGAATTCAAAATGTTACCTCAAGAGTTATGTACCTTGATGAATTTCGGTGCGCGGGCATGTTTGCATGTTCGATTATTCACTTGCCAGAACTGAACGAATAGGGCATTAAAGCATATATCTCCCAAGTAACCGATTGTCTGTATAAGAGGATTTTAAAATTTGTTTCCTCATTTTAACAACTAGAAGCTTAAAATTAAACAAGATCTCTCGAATACATTGAATTCCCACGATGGGTTGATAATATAATACATATATGATATCAATCAATCAAGGTGAATCCTGTGTTTTGTAAATACTCAAATACAAAATATTGTGGCGAATATTAGCATCACTATTAGTAAATAATCACAACACCATAGCAGCATACTTATGTACATGTAATTAAAGCAAGCAGCCACACTAGGCAACGAAGAATATGACACACACATAACCAAGCACCTTGAAGCAGAGAGATTATTTCACATATATATATGTAGTTATCAGCTAAGAGCAGAAGTTTTTAGTCACATATACACACGCATATAGCTAAATAACCAAGTATGATATACAACTGTTCCATGTTCGTTTGAAATCTAGACCTTAGGAGAAATATTCAAAAGATTTTCCAGTTTTATTCTAACATATATATTTTTTTATAAAACTACTAGAAGACCCGGAAGACGTTGTCCTGCCCTAAATTTGGCCAATCTGCATACATTTTAATAAGCTTTTTCCGTCTGGTTCTGCCCTCTCCCCCTCTTCACTTTTTCCTAATCCTTTTATTCTAGAGTTGGGTCGTTTCGTTCTGAACTTGTTCAATTGACCGGGTCTCTCAACTGAACAAGTGAACTAGATCTTCGATTTCGGTTCTTTTTGTCCTTTTAGTTCGTTTTATCTAATGTTATTCTTTCTCTCTTCTCGTTCGCGAACATTGTAAATTCACACATACATACAAAGAAATTCTGAGCACGAATGTCGATGATGCCACTTACACTAAAGATATGTGAGGTTATCTTTGTGTGTGGCACTGCTACAACAATATATGTATGGATTATTTACGAAAAACATGCTTTGTAAGAAACTAATTATTACATTTATTAAACTTGAAAAGTTCATATTTACAATTTGTGTCTGTACTCTTTCAATTTCCTGGATCTTCCGAAATTTGTAACTTTTTTCGAAGTTAATTATACATATATTTTAACTTATTTATTCATTACTCATTTAAATATACCTACACAAAGCATTGCTGCATACACACCCCCCTAAACTTGTTGGCTTTTTTCGCGGGTGCGAGCAGCAGTGATAAAATTTGCTTGAAAAAAAAAGAACAGATGAACAAAAAGAACAACTTGTTCGTTCATCAGAAAAAGAACTAAAGATTTGAATCTCTGAAATGAACGAAAAAGCACAACTCTATTTTATTCACTCCTCCCTCCGTCTTTTTCGCTTCATCTGCATCTTCGTCTCATTCTATCTCTTTCTCAATCTCCTTCTCTCTTTTATCTTCTCCCAATTTCTTCTCATTATTCTGCATCCCTTATTGCCTGTCCCAGAAGGTGGTATGTATTTTATTCCAGGCCCAGTCCCAGTCCCACTCCGAGTCTCGGTCCCAGTCCGTCTCTGGATAATATATTACTCTGTACTAAATCACTCATCAACAGCTTTCATTCGATATACATATTCTATAAACACATTCTAGGGGTACCCAGGTCCAAGTTTTGGCCTATAACTCGCGACCCTAGTCACCTATCCTATATTTCAAGTTAGATCAAACTGCACACGCGGTGCAAAACAAATTCAAAATCGGCTCAGTAGTTTAGGAGTCCATTGGCCTCAATTGTGTGACACGCGTTTTTTATATATTAAGATTAAAAGACCCAGAAGATACGATCGTGCACGAACTCTTGGTGCTTAGTAAAAAAATTATTTCAAGAAATTTTTATCTTGACTTTCTCTTTCCTCTTCGTCTCATATTGATTCTGGCTTTCTATTTTCCTCTTTCTATTCTTCGACCCGATAAACCCTACCATTTTGCTTTTACTTTCATTGTTCTTTTCTTTGTTCCTTCAAAGAGCATAGCAAATCCGTTTACTGATGGACAGAAGAAATAACAGAGACACAATAAGGCCCCAGGGTCAAATGCTATACCTTTCGAAGCCACTAATGTGAGGTAATGATGGCTATGTACAATGGGTGTCTTATGTACAGACTGTAGAACAAACTGGAGAACTATCAGCACCGACCATTGTTTCATGATGGTAAAAAGCACAATCGAAGACGTTGTTGCAATCGTAGAAAAATCACAGCTAGGTAATGCCAAACCAAGCTGAATGGTCTTTGCTGCGACCTTAGATGTAAGAAACGTTTTCAATTGCGTGATATTCCGGTGCATTATAGCAGCGATTCCACATCCTATGCTACCTACAGTGCGTCATCAGAAGTTTTTTTAGTGAAAGCATCTTTATATATCAAACCTCAGAGGACCACGGGCCATGAAAGTTACTTGAGCAGCAGCAAAGGAACCAATTCTTGATTCTGGCATGTGGAACCTCAGTTAATTTTCAAACTTGAAAATTCTGCGCCATCACTCTTAGTCTGATACGCAAACGACAATGCCGCAATCATTACACTCCGAAAGAGAGAAGAAACACGCATAAAGTTTAATGCAGCATCTCTAAAAGTAGCCTACGCGTGTCGTACTTTATCAGAACTAGTCGTACAATTGCTAACCGGAACAATCTCCGGCGACCGAGTAGCGTGGGATATAAGTATGTTTTGGGAAGCAAAAAAGGAGGCGGATCAAGATGAAACTAACTACAAATTGACTGCACAGTTTCCTACAGTGGCACAGTGGAGTATGTAAATGTGTTCGATGTTGATGAAAAAAATAAAATAAATCTTGTGCATAGAAATGCTTACAACATGTCAACAAAACATAAAGTTATTATGTACAACACAATTCGTCTTCCCTCCTCCCGAATCTTCTCGCATGGATTGATATGTCGGTGTGTCGCTCATATTGCGTTGTAGTAAGATAATGCTGTCAGACAGTTTTATTGCTACATCATCATCATTGTACCTTGCCTTGACAACATCATTCATACATACAGACATACTAGAGCGGGTCAAATTGTATGGATGAATTTTTCTTCCATCAGGAGTATAGCAAAAACGTAATCTACAGATGATTCTAAGAAAAATTAGTGAAGACACCAAAGCTATAAGTCCGATTTCGGGGTACCAAATTTTTGCAAAATAGGTATTTTGCGATATGAATGTAGGCTTTGGTCAAAAAATCTTCATAGCTTCTGATAGAGTTATAGGAAAAATATTATATTGGGCTTACTTTAAAGGTATTTTACGTAAATTTCAGAATCTGTATTAATATCTATAGCATTTTTGAATTTTAGTAGAGATATCAGGCTTAAATTATGAGAAATTAACCTAAAATGAACTTCTAACTACTATATTATCATTTCTAACAAATTTCTTATGGAACATTTTTTTTATTTTTACCTTTATTTTAAGTCGCTTTCATGTTTGCCCCTCATTTCCATACGAATTTTTGACTCACGGAAAATTCTTTTTCAGTAACTTCCCGTTGAGCTAGACACTTGATACTTAGAACATAGTTCAGATCTGAGAGACATTACAATGCAAGTGAAAACAAATCCGCTAGGTGGCACACGGATCGAGATATGCAGAAAATTTATTTTAAAATGAAAATTTTGCGATCGACTTTTAACAAACTTCTCGGTGATCCAGAGACTTGAAACTTAGCACATAGTTTGCGAATCGATGGCACTACAATTCGTAGAAAACAAAATTCCGCCAGATGGCAGACGAATCGAGATAAACCAAAATCCCTGACAAAACGCAGGGAATCTTGCAATCGATTTTTGAGTAACTTCCCGGTTATCTAGAGACTTGTAACTTAGCACATAGTTCGAGATCCGGTGACAATAAAATAATTTGTAGAAAACAAAGTTCCGCTAGGTGGCATACTAATTGAAATAACTATAAATCCCTGAAAAACGAGGGGAATCTTGCGATAGATTTTTGAGTAACTTGCCGGTGAGCTAGAGACTTGAAACTTGGGCCGTGGGTCAGAACCCGGTGACAATGCAACATTTGATAAAAAAATGCCGGTAGGTGGCGCATGGATCGAGATATTAGGAAAATTAATTTTAATTTGGAATTCTTTCAATCAATTTTTAACTAACTTCCCGGTTACCTAGAGACTTGTAACTTAGCACATAGTTCGAGACCCAGTGACAATACAATTTATAGACACCAAAGCTCCGATAGGTGGCGTGCTAATTGAGATAACTACAAATACCTGAAAAACGAGGGGAATCTTGCGATCGATTTTTGAGTAACTTGACGGTGAGCTACAGACTTGAAACTTGGGCCGTGGGTCAGGTTGATACCACTTTCGACCATATCCGACATGAACAATAAATGGACTAAACAGTCTTAAACGAGTAGAAAATATAATAACGCGCCGGACGCCGCCGCGGCCTAATCGGCGGCGTATATCTCTAATACCTTCATGGCTAGCCTCCTGAGTGATGCAGGCGTTGTAGAATTCCGCCTCGTTGAAGGCCCAACTCAATGCACGCCCTTGCATACTTTTAGGCGTACGCGACTTTCACCACGATTCTTTTAGACTTTCAGACGTATGCGAATTTCACCACGATTTTCAGCTGTGCCAATTAAGTAGCTGACAAACGAGGAATTTTCTTGTTATGATGCGAGGTGGAATTCTGTTGTTTTCGCCAGTGTTGTCAGCGAAAATTCCACTAATTCTCTTAAATCTTGCTATTTTGAACATATAAATGAAGATAAGAATTTTCACTTAGGAGTTACTTAAATTACTAATCAAAATTGCAATTGCCTTTTTGTAGGCAGTACTAAAAAATTGAAAATAGAAAGTTGATAAAAAAATTTTAAGGACTACCTTTATATAAATGGACCAAGAAATAGAAGGCAATTTTCCTTTAATACAGACATAGTCATGCAGAATTTTGACTAAAACATTTTAACAATATCTCTTGTAAAAGATTTTGAGATTTAAAATTTTAAAGGTAGAGTGCGTGTTTAAATTTTAAATAATCAATTAGTTAATCTCAAATACATGGTTTGCCTTAAATTGAAAGATTGCGCTCCACCTTTGTAGTTTTAAATCCCCAAATTTTTACAAGAGCTATTGTTAAAATGTTTTAGTCAAAATTCAACAAGATTATGTCTGTATTAAAGGAAAAAATGCCTTCTATTTTTTGGTCCATTTATATAAAGGTAGTCCTTAAAATTTTTTTATAATCTTTTTTTTTCTTTACAGCTAAAATAAGTTCAGAACATTTCCAACAACTTTCATTCAGACAGTTTTTCTTTTGAAAAAAAAAAAAAAAACGTGAAGGTGTTATGGCTGTTACAGCAGAAAGTCGTGACAAACAACCACGAATGCAGAGCAAAAAGATTTTAAAGAATAATAACATACATTAATTTTATTTTGAAAAATACATTAAAATGGTCAATTCTAAGTAAAAAACAAGTAAGGAAGGCTAAGTTCGGGTGTAAGCGAACATTACATACTCAGCTGAGAGCTTTGGAGACAAAATAAGGGAAAATCAGCATTTAGCAAAATGAACCTAGGGTAACCCTGGAATGTGTTTGTATGACATGTATATCAAATGAAAGGTGTTAATGATTATTTAAAACGTAGTGGGCCTTAGTTCTATAGGTGGACGCCTTTTCGAGATATCGCAATAAGGGTGGACCAGGGGTGACTCTATAATGTGCTTGTACGATATGGGTATCAAATTAAAGTATTAATGAGGGTTTTAAAAGGGAGTAGCGCTTAGTTGTATATGTGAAGACGTTTTCGAGATACCGACCAAAATGTGGACCAGGGTGACCCAGAACATCTTCTGTCAGGTACCGCTAATTTATTTATATATATGCTGCCAAGATTCCAAGGGCTTTTGATTTCACCCTGCAGAACTTTTTCATTTCCTTCTACATAATATGGTAGGTATCACACCCATTTTACAAAGTTATTTCTAAAGTCATATTTTGCGCCAATAAAACAATCCGATTACAATGTTCAACTCTTTTTTCATATTTGGTACAGAATTGTGGCATTTTTTTCATTTTTCGTAATTTCCATATCGAAAAAGTGGGCGTGGTCATAGTCGGATTTCGTTCATTTTTTATACCAAGATAAAGCGAGTTCAGATAAGTACGTGAACTAAGTTCAGTAAAGATATGTCGATTTTTGCTCAAGTTATCGTGTTAACAGCCGAGCGGAAGGACAGACGGTCGACTGTGGATAAAATCTGGGCATGGCTTCAACCGATTTCGCCCATATTCACAGAAAACAGTTATCGTCATAGAAGCTATGTCCCTACCAAATGTCACAAGGATTGGTAAATTGTTGTTCGACTTATGGCATTAAAAGTATTCTAGACGAATTAAATGAAAAGGGCGGAGTTACGCCCATTTTGAAATTTTCTTTTATATTTGTATTTTGTTGCACCATATCATTCCTGGAGTCGAATGTTGACATAATTTACTTTTATACTGTAAACATATTAAATTTTTTGTTAAGATTTGACTTAAAAAAGAATTTTTTTTTTTAAAGTGGCCTGTTCATCATCCGATTTCGCAAATTTTTTTTAACACACATATAGTAATAGGAGTAACGTGCCTACTAAATTTCATCATGATATCTTCAACGACTGCCTAATTACAGCTTGCAAAACTTTTAAATTATCTTCTTTTAAAAGTGGGCGGTGCCACGCCCATTGTCCAAAATTTTTCTAACTTTCTGTTTTGCGTCATAAGGTCAACGCACCTATCAAGTTTCATCGCTTTATCCATCTTTGGTAATGAATTATCGCACTTTTTCGGTTTTTCGAAATTTTCGATATCGAAAAAGTGGGCGTGGTTGTAGTCCGATTTCGTTCATTTTAAATAGTGATCTGAGATGAGCGCCCGGAAACTTACATGCCAAATTTCATCAAGATACCTCAAAATTTACTCAAGTTATCGTGTTAAAAGCGGACGGACAGACGGACGGACATGGCTAAATGAATTTCTTTTTTCACTTAGATCATTTTGATATATAGAAGTCTATATCTATCTCGATTAGTTTATGCCGTTACGGATTACCGTTATGCGAACAAAGTTAATATACTCTGTGAGCTCTGCTCAGCTGAGTATAATAATTTTTTAAATAAATTACATAAAAATTATAAAAATTGTGTTTTTTTGCTTATTACTTGAAAATATAGGTGGCCACCGTGGTGTGATGTTAGCGTGCTCCGCCTACCACGCCGTATGCCCTGGGTTCACACCCCGGACAAAGCAATATCAAAATTTTAGAAATAAGGTTTTTCAATTAGAAGAAACTTTTTCTAAGCGGGGTCACCCCTCGGCAGTGTTTGGCAAGCGCTCCGAGTGTATTTCTCCCATGAAAAGCTCACTGTGAAAACTCATCTACCTTGCAGATGCCGTTCGGAGTCGGCATAAAACATGTAGGTCCCGCTCGGCCAATTTGAGGTGCACGACGCAAATTGGAAGAGAAGCTGGGCCTTAGATCTCTTCGGAGGTTATCGCGCCTTACATTTATTATGTTTTTTTTATCTCTACTAAAATTCAAAAACACTAGATTTTAATACAGTTTCTGAAATGTACGTAAAATACCTTTAAAGTAAGCTCAATATGGAATTTTTCATAATTCTATCAGAAGCTATGACGATTTTTTTGGCCAAACTTATGGCAATGTATCTATTTTTCAAAAAGCTGGACCTCGAAATCGGACTTGAGCTATGTTGTCTTCAGCAATTTTTCTTAGAATCATCTGTAGATTACGTTTTTGCTATACTTCTGATGGAAAAAATTTTGACCCGGTCTAATACATACATATTTACTTGCTGCTGTTGCTGTTATCTCTGGGGAGGGATATTTAGACAAAGGTAGAGTAGCGAAGCCAAAGAAAAATGAAATAGAATATAAATAAATGTAAGTAAATAAAATAAATAAAAAAATCTTTGCTAAGCTTATGAATGTAAGTGTACAAATGACGGTGAAAGGTGTGACATGACCGGTGACACAAGCAGCTGGGGATTGATCAGTAAACATGAATTGATATTTTATAGCTCCGTTCTCTTGTCAGGGAAAAATACTTTATAAACAATTTAATAAAATTTAAAGCATGTTTCAACTATATGGTTGGCTCATCTCTACAGAAACAACATACCTTTGTTCAGATTGTCAAAATCTGCGTGTTGATGTTAGGCGAATGGAAGAGAAAATATGCAACTTTGCAATTCTTGTGTGTTGTGAGAAAATAATGCGCTAAATGAGATCCATTTACTGAAAAAATAACTGAAAGTGATGTAAAACTATTTTGTTAGAAAAAATTTACCACCACGGCAATAAATTATTGTCAATGTGTTTTGGGTATATTTTACGTTTGCCATCTCCTTCTGGCAATCCATATACCAGTGAAAAGAAAAAATTTAATGAACTGATGAGATGAGCCAACCATTTAATTGAGCCATGATTTAAAGACAATATTTTTTGAAAGCGAAATTTCAAAGAATTCTCACTTAAACGAATTGTTTAAAGACTAAAATATTCCTGTGCAGTTATTAAGTTGTCTGCCACAATCAATACTGTTATGAATATTAGCAACACTAAGGGATACTATCATCTCTAAGCCAATACTAAGCAGTGACTTGTATGCACATCAACAAATCAATCACTATGTCTACCCATATGTCCATACAAGTAGCGGAGAGTAACGTACAAACACATGCATACATCTGAGATACTCCCAAAAGTAGGCAATCATCTGTGGAAGTATCACTCACATATACACGCGCACGGGCTATGCGAGAAGCTAAAATAATCGTGCATCTGTAGTTATAGCTGAGAAATTTATAACTGGTAAACGAGAAGTAAATTCTAGAAATAGAAACGCCTAGAAGTATGCGAACGAGACATTACAGAGTATAAAAGGAGTTAAAGCTGAGTAAGCAGTAATCTGTTTGATTTAAGCACGCTATCTGTCGAGAAGTAGAAGTGTAATTGTGCAAATAAGAGGAACTACACTAAATTCGTTACAATACGTTTAGTTTTTTTTTATCAATGTTGGAATTAAAAATCTTTGATGAAGTTATTATTCTAATATCTAATATCTAATCTAATCTAATATCTAATCTAATATATATTATAAATGGGAAAGTTTGGATGTTTGTATGTTTGGATGTTTGTATGTTTGGATGCTTGTCCAGACGTTTCTTTTTGTGACTCAATCACGCTAGAACGGCTGGACCGATGTGGATGAAATTTGGCACACATATAGCCAGTAGTCTAGAAGGATTTAATAGCTATATTTTTTTGAAAAGGGGGGAAGTCCCCGCCCCCTAGGAACAGTTATAACTTAATTAATGTATTTTTTCGTCTTTGTGACTGAATCACGCGAGAACGGCTCCACGGATTTTGATGAAATTTGGGACTGAGACAACAGTCTACTGACGAAATTTTTTTTTGAACATGGTAAGGGGGGAGGAGGTCCCACGACCCTTTCGAATAGTTACATTTTAACAATTTTTACACATTATAACTTTACGTATACTGACCTTCACCAATATTACAAACTCAATGGGTCAAATAAGTCGAGGGCTTACAAAATGAGCAGTGACACCCTCTATCCCCCCTCCTACCCCCTCTGGTGCAAAATCTATAAATTTTTATGACTCTATGTAAATTTTCTCCTAAATCAATAATTTTTAGTATCTGGCTCATACAGATGGTGCTTTCCTTCTCTTCCCGCCATCCGCCCTCCTTCAATTGTTTTTATTAGCACACTTTTATTAGCTTTACCTGTATGTTTGTTTGATTGTTTGTAACTCTTCATTTGATTCAACGCGCCTGCTGCCTTATTAACATGGTTTTATAATTAGCTTCACTTTATTTGTATCCCGTCAGGTTCATATCGAGACCCTTCCGTGATCATTTCTGGATGGTTTTCGGGATCCCGTCAGGGTCATTTCCATATCATTTGGGGACCCTTCTGATATCATTTTTATATGAGTTTCAGGATCCCGTCAGGGTCATTTCCGGATCATTTGGGGACCCTTCTGGCATCATTCCTAGATGGGTTTCAGGATCCGTCCGGCATTCCGTCGGGGTGATTTCGGGAATTTTTCTGGACTATTTCGGGACCAATTTAGGTACCCTTCAGAGATCAATTCTGGGTGGTTTTCGGGATCCGTCTGTTATCGCGTCCTAATCATTCCGGGACTATTTCGGTATCATTTTGGGACCCTTCCGGGATAATTTCTGGATGATTTTCGGGATCCGTCTGGCATCCCGTCGGAGTCATATCGGGACTTTTTTGGGATTATTTCCGTATCATTTTGGGACTCTTCCGGGATCATTTCTGGATGGTTTTCGGGATCCGTCCGTCATCCAGTCGGGATCATGTCATGACTATTCCGGAATTATTTGGGGATACTTCCACTATAAATTTGGATGGCTTTCGGGATCCCGTCAGCGTCATTTTGGCACTATTTCGGTATCATTTTGGTTGGGTATTCGAGACTTCTTCTTAATTATTTCAGGATGATTTTAGGACCCTTCCGGCATCATTTCTGGATAATTTTCGCGGTCCATCCGCTATCCTCTCAGGGTCATTTCGGGACTTTTTCACGACCATTTCTGAATAGCTTTCGGAATTCATCGGGGATCCCGTCGGGGTTAGTTCGGGACATTTTCGGTATCCTTTGGGGATCATTTCTAGATCACGATATGGTAATTTCGGGATCATTTGGGGCCCCTTTCGCCACCATGAGGGTTATTTCGGGGATTTTGCCGGAATTATTCGGGGATCATCGCTAACTAATGCTCTCATATAATTGTATATTTCCTCAGAAATACCTCGACTATTGGCCACATCGTTTGTGTTGTAGGTGTGCACGTGTGCTGCGAACTTTTCGTGGTATTAATTTGTTTGTACCAGTTTACCTGTCTTGTGTTGGCACCCGCTCCCGCCAGTTGGCGAACAAACTTGAATTACACAAAAAATAATTTATGAAACAAACAGCAATGTCGCGAGAAAACCCAGCAAGAGGACAGCCTTCTCCCCCTAAAACCCCTCTCACACCATCATCGAATGTGCTCAAAAAGGAATTGGAAGAGTTGAGAGACTCTATAGTTAAAGAGTTGACAACTGTAATGGGGAATACTGAAGAGCACATTATGCAAAAATTCGGTGAGTAAGCTGCTGAAACGGCTAACCTGAAAATGTATTTCACGGCAATAGAGAGGAGAGTGACTGCAGTTGAGAACGCGTGCTCTGATGTTCTAATGCTGCGTAATGAACTTATCGAAGCTCAGGCTCTTGAAAGTAGTGCTGTTGCATTTGATTTAATTATTACTGGCATTCCACAAACTGCAAATGAGTGTTTACCTGATCTTTTCTCGAAAATTTGTTGTGCGGCTGAGCACAAAGCACCCCCACTACGAGATGTGTTTCGACTGCGAAAGGGAGGGGGTAATAAACAACAGAAAAAACACAATTCACCCATCGTTGTGAAATTGTTTTCTGCACCTGACCGAAATTAACTTCTGAAATCTATCGCTGTGCTCTGGAAGTCAAAAAAGAGATCGCTTGCGCTCTCTGATGTCGATTTGCCGGGTTATGGATCAGTGTTTTTGCATGAAAGTTTGCCAAAAAAAACTGGATGACGCATGCCTCTGTGCTTAGGCGGCAGAAACAGTTAGCGTTGGCGTTCTCTATTCGAGGCAAAGTTTTTGTTCGGCATAAAGCAGGTGAAGAGGCGAAATTGGTAAGCAACATAGTTGAGGTGAATGCTGTTACTGGGACATGAGTGCGTAAATAATAACATACTTTGTATAATTCGCGAATGAATGTTTTGGTTTATTTAAGATATGTTTTTATCAAAAAACAATGATACGGAGTTTATTATTGCTGAAATCTCAGATAACTCGAATAAAGTATTAGTATCCTGTGTATACAACACCCATAAGTGTTTCCTGTTAGACTCGTTTTTTGCCGAACTTTTGAATAAAACTCTTGGTAAACTTTATGATACACACGTCCCTTTAAACAAAGTGACTGTTAAAGCTAACTCTGTTCCTTGGTATAACGGCAAAGTGAGATATGTCATTAAAAATCGTAACAAGTTTTACTCCAAGTGGAAGAGGAGCAAAATCGAGTTTGCCTGGTCGCAGTACAAAACCGCCCGGAATAAAGTCACTGTTATTACCAGAAAAGCGAAATAGATGTACTGCGATTATAAGCTAAACCCGTCACTATCTTCAAAAGACTTATGGCGCAATTTGAAAACTCTAAATATACACGGTAAGCAGCAATCTGAGTGTCAGGTTGACCCAGATACCCTTAATGACTATTTTGTTAGTTCAGGCAACTGCCGGGTCAGTCCTGTACCTCATCATATAACTAGAAACTTTTCACCGGAGAATAACTTTGAGTTTAGGGCAGTGTCGGAGGAAGAGGTTCTAGAATCACTTATTAAGTCCAATGCAATTGGTGAAGATGGAATATGTTTGAATTTCGTGAAACTAGTGCTGTTACATGGCTGTCTCCTGATCGAAATACTCGCAATCAGATTGATCACGTTGTGGTAGACGGACGGCATGCCTCCAGTGTTTTAGATGTGCGCACGATCCGAGGACCTAACATCGACTTGGACCATTATCTCGTTGCAGCCAAAATACGCACCCGCCTCAACGCGGCTAAAACCAAGGAACAAAAAACACAAGGAAAGCTAGACGTCGAAAAGCTTCAATCACAACAGACTGCCAATGATTTCGACACTCGACCCTCACACCTGCTCTCTGAGAGCACAACTCATCCTGAAGGAATACAGGAGCAGTAGGAGCATATCTCCAAAGCACTTCGTACTGCCGCCGAGGCAAAAATTGGTTACCGGCGGCCACGAAAAAACAACTGGTACGATGAAGAATGCCGCGTTGCAACCGAAAGAAAGGACGCTGCCTACAGGGCTACGCTAAAAGCGAGCGCGACAAGAGGAGTGTGTGAACGCTATCGTGAGTTGAAAAAGGAAGCGAGACGCCTTTTCAGGAAGAAAAAAGCAGAAGCAGAAAGGCGTGAGTGCGAGGAGCTTGAGCTGTTAGCCACCAGGAATAACGCCCGAAAATTTTACCAAAAAATACGGCGACAGACGGAAGGTTTTAAGACCGGGGCAAACTCCTGTAGAGACGAAAATGGCGACCTTGTAACTGATGTCCAGAGAGTGCTTAGATTATGGAGGGAATACTTCTCTGCTCTCCTAAATGGAGGCAGCAATTCACCGCGCAGAGATGAAGAACCCGCTCCCGCAATCGATGATGGTGGAATATATGTCCCCCCGCCCGATTATGACGAAGTTAGAATAGCAATAACCAGATTGAAAAACATCAAGGCCGTGGGCGCTGATGGATTGCCTGCGGAGCTCTTCAAGTATGGCGGCAGGGAGTTGGTAAGGCGCATGCAGCAGCTTCTTAGCAAAATATGGGCGGAAGAGTGCATGCCCGATGGTTGGAATCTAAGTGTTCTTTGCCAAGTCCACAAGAAGGGGGATACTGCAAAATGCACCAACTATCGTGCCTTCAGCCTTCTTAATATCGCATATAAGGTCCTTTCAAGTGTATTGTGCAAAAGATTATAGCCCACCGTGAACCGGCTGATTGGACCTTATCAGTGCGGCTTCAGACCTGGTAAATCTACCATCGACCAGATTTTAACAATGCGGCAAATCTTGGAAAAAACACGTGAAAAGGGAATCGACACACATCACCTCTTCGTCGACTTTAAAGCCGCCTTCGACAGCACGAAAAGCAGCTCCCTATATGCCGCTATGTCTGAATTTGGTTTCCCCGTAAAACTTATACGGCTGTGCAAAATGATGTTGAGCAACACCATCAGCTCAGTCAGAATTGGGAAGGACCTCTCCGAGCCGTTCGAAACTAAACGAGGTTTCAGACAGGGTGACCCCCTATCGTGCGCCTTCTTTAATTTGATGCTGGAGAAAATTATACTAGCTGCAGAACTTAACCGCACTGGAACAATATACTATAAAAGCGTGCAATTACTGGCATATGCTGATGACATTGATATCATCGGCCTAAACACCCGCGCTGTTAGTTCTGCTTACTCCAAACTGGAAAAAGAAGCGGTAAAGATGGGTTTGATGGTGAATGAGGACAAAACGAAGTACCTGCTGTCATCGAGCAAAGAGTCAGCGCATACGCGCCTTGGCAACTACGCTACTGTTGGCAGCCATAATTTCGAAATAGTAAAAGACTTCGTTTATTTGGGAATCAACATCAACACTAGCAACAACATCAGCACTGAAATCCAGCGAAGAATCAATCTTGCCAATAAATGCTACTGATGAATCATGCAATGCATTGTACCCAATTAGGCGCTATGATTGATTATCTGCTGATAAGGCAGTACATTTGTGCCGGTAAAGTAGTGCCCATTAGTTGCCTTCAGCAACTAATGGATTTTGACGTTTTGTTTTATTTTGGTTGAATTCGCTAGCAAGTTCAAGATTGAAACGTGCCATTTTTTTCACCGCCCGCCACTAGATTAATTTAAAAATTGTGAAACCATCGAATTATATAGTTAAATAAAGTTGTTAGTGCTAATCGAGCAATATCATTTTGTATTATATTCACTTGGAGTGCTTTCGCACAAACTAACCGAAAGTTATTTGTACACGTCAAGGTATTCACTGCAGTACATCACGCCAGCATTTTATCAGTTGCAGCCGGATATTTTGCGTAAGTAAAAAACCGCATTATACAGTCCAGACCCGAAATAATCTACCACCCGCAACATTGCCTCCAAGCCATCTACCACCCGCATCTGCCAAGGTAATCTGTCGCAACGCTCCTTTGCCGCAACATTTTTTGGTCCTTTGAGCCGGATCGCCCGCATCGCTCGCAATTTTAATCTTTTTAATTTATATAGACATCGCATATTTGATTCCGTTGGAAAATTTACAAATCAATTTAATTTTTATTCGCCCGCTACGCATACATAGTTGGAAAAATACCAACAATTCAAGCCATTTCTATTTGACTGTCAATTGTCCTCTAAGCGAGCATTCAATACTAAATAGCAGACTCCGCTTATACGTTTATACCCCCCATGCAATTTTGATACAAAAGTTACATTTTCGCATTTTTTTTGTAACAAATCGGAATTCTACGAATAGCGTTACATACGTACATTTATAGAATTTGTTATTTTCCTCGCTTTGCAAGTACTGTAAACTAAAACAACAACTACAAAAATGTCAGCCTCTGTGAAAACACGGGACTCTGCGTTAAACGCAATAAAAAGGTACATGACAAAAGGCATGGATGGTACATTTTTGTTAGATACCGACCAAGTTGAGCGTTATTTGAAACTCTTGGACGAACAATGGGAGGTGCACAGGATGAGGTGGACGTCGCTTGTGGTGCCGATAACGTTGCAGTGGAAGAGAGTTCACGAACTCAAGCCGAGACTTGGTACGCTCTGGCCTTAGCAAATTTTAGCCGTGCCAAAAAGTGTCACACCGAAGCCTCATCCCCGAATGTAACCCGACCAACAAATGTTTCTACAACCGTGTCTGCCTCCATTCGTTTACCCAAAATGGAGCTACCCATATTTTCAGGCGACTCAACTGAATGGGTAGGCTTTTACGACTCGTTCTGTTCACTGGTTGACAGTAATACCGCGCTGTCGGACGGACAGAAAATGCACTACTTACGGAGTTGCTTAAAGGGCGAAGCTTTGAAAGTCGTCAGCGGTTTCCAAATTTGTGATGCAAATTACAAGGAGGCATGGGACTTGCTTATGTCGCGTTTCAAGATCATGCGCGTCATCGTCGAATCGCATTTCAAAGCTATGGCCGATATCCGCAAAGCAACAAGCGACACCGCCAGCTCAGTAAAAGGTGTCCTCAACCCATATCAGCAGCACATACGTGAGCTGAAAACGTTAGGCCGACCCGTCGATTTCTGGACGACTGGCTCGTTCATGAAGTAGTAGGTAAACTCGCATTCGAAACCAGGAAGCAATGGGAGTTGTCACTTGTGAGCGACGAACCCCCAACTTTCGAGCAGCTAGTAACATTTTTAGAAATTAGGTGCAGATCACTCGATGCTATCGTCAGCTACTCCGGTACAGCCAAGCAAAGCTGTTACTGCTACCAAGCCCACCAAATCTCTTCATGCCACATCCACCCAGAATACGACTAGTTGCCCTTTTTGCAAGGGGGATCATAAGATTTATAGCTGCGAAAAATTCAGTCGTCTGGACGCCACCGCTAAAACAAAATTTGTGAAGGACTCGAGTCTCTGTTTGAACTGTCTGATTTCGGGACATTTTAAGCCTCGTTGCAATAGTTCGTCGTCGTGCCGCCTTTGTCGCCAACGCCATCACACCTTAATCCATGGGACTCCAGCCGCATCCAACATCAGCAACTCCGCCGAAACCAAGCAAACCAGCTCGAACTACGCCGACGCAGGTACTACTTCAGGGAACGATACAACCGCTCTTTCTGCGACCACTTCTTCGGCAGTCAACCCCGCCCCTGAATCTGTATCTTCGTGCCTAAAAACCGATTCTGACCCATTATCTACGAGTAAGACAATTTTGCTGGCTACTGCTCTGGTAAGGATTCGAGACTGTGCTGGTCGCTTTCAGCAAGCTCGTCTGTTGTTTGACTCTGGGTCGCACGCTTCATTCGTGACTGAGTCGTGTGTTCGTCGTATGGGATTGCCGAGGAAATCGTGTGCTGCTATCATCACCGGTATTGGTTCGTCTCAAGGAGGGCGCGCTAGAGGTCAGGTTTCGCTTTCGCTTCTGTCCAACTTTTAGAATGATTGCTACTCAGTAAATGCATTAATTTTGCCGAAAATTACGGGAGATTTGCCAACGCAAACTGTCGCCACAACTGCATGGCCACATATTAAAGGGTTGTCTCTAGCAGATCCACAGTTTATGAGGCCTGGTCGTATTGATTTGCTAATAGGAATGGATGTTATGGATCAGCTTATGTGCCCGGAAATTCGGAAGGGTCCTTGTGGAACGCCGGCGACTCAGCGTACAGTCTTCGGTTGGACGATTTTCGGCAGTGTTGACAATCCATCTACCCCTTGTTTGCAAACGTATTTTTGTGATGTACAGCTTGAAAGAGCGTTGACTAGGCTGTGGGAATTGGAAGATGCACCGGAAAAAACCCATTTAACTAGGGAGGAACAATTTTGCGAACAGCATTTTCAGGAAACGCATAAAAGATCTCCAGATGGCCGTTTCGTCGTCGAATTGCCGTTAAAATCTGAGGTACCGTTGGGAGACTCTAGGAACCAGGCAGTTCGTAACCTTTTACGTATAGAGAGGAAGCTTGCCGCCGATACTGATTTACGTTTGCAATACAACGACTTTATGCAGGAGCTCATCAGCATGAATCACATGGAAGCCGCATCCGCAACGACAAGTCCGACCTTCTACATGCCACACCATCCTGTTATAAAGGAGTCGAGTGTTACGACCAAATTGCGAGTCGTATTCAACGCGTCCGCTAAGACATAGACTGGGTACTCGCTCAACGATGCACTGTTTGTTGGTCCGCAACTGCAACAAACCTTGGTATCCATTCTTCTGCGCTTCCGTACCCACCCGTATGCCGTTACCGCTGACATTGCTAAGATGTACCGGCAGGTATGTGTTTCACCGAAGCACATAGACCTGCAACGGATTGTTTGGCGAAGTGATCCGTCACATCCAATCCAAGATTACAGAATGCTACGGGTGACGTACGGCGTCGCTGCCGCATCTCATTTGGCCGTCAAGTTGCTGCAAGAAAGTATACGGTACTCATCAAGTAGTTGCGAAAAGGCTGCGGCTGTCATTCAACGCGATTTTTATATGGACGATTTGTTGACCGGTGCTTCAAGTAAGCATGAGTTGCAGTTGCTGCAACAAAATGTCTCCGAAATACTTCTCGGAAGTGGGTTTGAACTTCGCAAGTGGGCTTCAAATTGCGTGCCGCTAAGGAACGGGATATCCAGCGCTTCGGAAAATATTTCTCACTACCTTGCTGAAGGGAAAGATGTACACGCTTTAGGTCTCGTTTGGAATACGGATGAGGATTATTTCACTTTCGCAATCAACCTCAAGAAACCGCCTAAATTTTTGTCGAAGAGAGCATTTCTGTCGGACGCTAGCACGCTTTTCGATCCGTTGGGCTTGCTTGCCTCCACTACGATTAATTCTAAAATATGGTTTCAGGACATCTGGCGCGCCGAGGTTGGTCGGGATGAGCTCGTACCGGAAACAATCGCAACACGTTGGTCTGAACATCGCTCTGAGCTACAAAGTTTAACCGAGCTGAAAGTGCCTCGTTGGGTAGGTTGCAACGCCTCTGAGTCATCAAGCGAACTGCTCGTTTTTTCGGATGCGTCCGAACGAGCTTACGCCGTGGTTATCTACGCACGGACAGTCCATAGTAACGGTCAAATCACAGTAGCCTTGATTTCGGCCAAGACCAAGGTAGCGCCAATCAAGTCTACAACACTACCTCGTTTGGAGCTATGCGCTGGGCACCTTGCTTCTAAGTTAGTACGAAGTATTTCACAGAGCTGGAACGAACTTCGCTATCCGTTATACGCTTGGACTGATTCCACTATTACTTTGGCGTGGTTGCAAGCTCATCCCAGCAGATGGGAAACGTTCGTCGCAAATCGCATGGCCGATATTCAAGGAGTTTTACCGTCTGAGTGCTGGAAACATGTATGCTCCGACCAGAACCCTGCAGACTGTGCATCGAGAGGCATAACACCTCGAGAACTCGTTCAACATCAGTTGTGGTGGTCTGGTCCAGATTTTTTGCATGACGAAGATCAATTTTGGAAGCAAGCTTCGCAAGAACCGCATTTAACTGACCTGGGCCTACGTAAAAGGGTCGCCGTTCATATTACAGTAACCGAGGACACTTGGTCAGTCATAATTAAATATTCTACGTTTTCAAAATTACGAAGGGTTATGGCTTATGTGCTAAGGTTTACACACAATACTCGCGCCAAAAGTAATCACACGCCTAAACGAACGAGTGGCACCCCTAACTGTCAGGAACTGGCCGAGGCCGAACTAAAATTGATTAAGTATACTCAACGTACTTATTTTGCTAACGAAATTTCTCATTGCAGGGAGAAAAAACCCATCCCCCTGCGAAGTAGCTTGTTGCGCCTGCAACCGTATCTTGATCCGTCTGGTGTTTTGAGTGTTGGAGGTCGTCTAAAATCAGCAGACGTCTCGCTTGATGCAAGGCATCCTATCATTTTACTTAAAAACGCTCCGCTGTCGAAATTGATAATTTCTGACATACATCAGTATACCCTACACGCAGGGCCTCGCATAATGACAGTAGTTCTACAGCATCGCTATTGGGTGATTGGCGCCCGTAATCTAATTAGAAGCGTATATCATAAGTGTGTTAAATGTACTTGCTTGAACCGCAACACTTCCGTTCAGTCGATGGGCGACCTGCCGTCGTCTCGTACTACGTATGTTCGCTGCTTCACACGAACTGCTGTAGATTTTGCTGGTGCGTAAATTTGCACATGGTAGAGGGTCAAAGTCCACGAAAGGTTACATTTGCTCGTTGATCTGCATGTGTACTGGCGCAATGCACTTGGAATTTGTAGGCGATTTATCGACGACCGCCTTTCTCAATGCTTTCAAACGTTTTATCAGTCGTCGAGGGTATTGTAAGGCCATGCACTCCGATAATGGCACGAACTTCGTTGGCGCTGACAGAGAACTTCGGGAGAGATATCAGAAGTGTATGGCAGATGATAAACTACGAGCATTTTTCGCCGACCTCAACATCGAGTGGCATTTAAACGCACCAACTGCGCCACATATGGGTGGATATTTGGAAGTCGGTGTAAAGCGCGCAAAATACCACATTAAACGCATTCTTGACGGGAGCTTATTATCCTTCGAAGAGTTCAGTACATTGCTAGCTGAAGTTGAGGCATGCGTTAATTCGCGCCCTCTATGCGCAAATCCAACTATCGCGACCGACCTTGAAGCCTTAACGCCTGGTCACTTTCTCATCGGTGAGCCATTGAAGTCGATCCCAGAACCTGAGGGTCAAGGGTTCTGTGGAAATCTACTTCAACGATGGCACCTAATCTCCGAAATACGAAAACATTTTTGGCACCGATGGAGAGATGAATATCTTTTAAACTTGCAACGCCGAACGAAATGGCTCAAATCTTCACGAAATTACGAAGAAGGAGATGTTGTCGCGCTGTTTGATGAACGAACTCCACCTACAAAGTGGACGCTTGCTAGGGTAATTCATTGTCACCCTGGGAAGGATGGAAATGTGCGAGTCGTAACAGTGAGAACAAGTAATGGGGAATACGTGCGACCTATAAACAGATTGTGCCTTCTGCCTACCAAAGGAGATCTATTCTGCGAGTCGTAATGGGTTGAACAATTACATCCATACTTGGTATGCATCTAACTAAAAATTCTGCTGCATATGTATATATATGTATATCGCAAATACAAATTGTAAAATTAATAATTATCAATCTGTTTGATTATATTTACATAAGTAACTATAATTAAACTTAAATATTTTTTAAGTCCACATTCTTTGAAGTTCGAAATTTGAAAAAAAAGACAAATTTTTATATTTGTGACATCCAGCTTTATAATTACATTTGTATAATTATAAGTAAACTTAAGTATGTGAAGTCTGTTCGAAGTTTTAGTCATTGTAAAATTAAAGTAAATTTTGCATATTTAATGACATTTGAAATCTATTTAAAGATCGAACTGTTGTTAAATTAACGTAACGTTTGAATATTTAAAGAAATTAAAATTTGTGAATTTTTCAATATTAAGTTTCAAACGCCTTGTAAATATTCATAAGTTTTAGTTGAACCTATCTTGTATACATGCACAGATAGTTCAAGGGCGGCGGTATGATAAATCATGCAATGCATTGTGCCCAATTAGGCGCTATGATTGATTATCTGCTGATAAGGCAGTACATTTGTGCCGGTAAAGTAGTGCCCATTAGTTGCCTTCAGCAACTAATGGATTTTGACGTTTTGTTATATTTTGGTTGAATTCGCTAGCAAGTGCAAGATTGAAACGTGCCATTTTTTTCACCGCCCGCCACTAAATTAATTGAAAAACTGTGAAACCATCGAATTATATAGTTAAATAAAGTTGTTAGTGCTAATCGAGCAATATCATTTTGTATTATATTCACTTGGAGTGCTTTCGCACAAACTAACCGAAAGTTATTTGTACACGTCGAGGTATTCACTGCAGTACATCACGCCAGCATTTTACCAGTTGCAGCCGGATATTTTGCGTAAGTAAAAATCCGCATTATACAGTCCACACCCGAAATAATCTACCACCCGCAACATTGCCTCCAAGCCATCTACCACCCGCATCTGCCAAGGTAATCTGTCGCAACGCTCCTTTGCCGCAACAGCTACTTTGGACTAGGTAGGCAATTGAAAAGTAAAGTCCTCTCTCGGAGAAGGAAAATCATACTCTACAAGTCACTTATCGTACCCGTCCTGCTATATGGGGCAGAAGCATGGACTATGACAACAGCAGATGAAGCGGCTTTGGGAGTGTTCGGAAGAAAAGTTCTTCGAAAGATTTATGGACCTCTACGCGTTGGCGATGGCGAGTACCGAAGAAGGTTTAATGATGAGCTGTACGAGCTATACGCAGACATCAACATAGTCCAGCGAATTAAAACGCAGCGGCTGCGCTGGCTAGGCCATGTTATGCGAATGAGAGATGATGCTCCGGCCAAGAAAGTGTTTCTATCGGAACCCGCCTATGGAAGCAGAGGTAGAGGGTGGCCCCCACTCCGTTGGAATGAACAGGTGGAAAACGATTTAAACTCCCTTGGTGTGACCAATTGGCGCCGGTTGGCGGAGCGAAGGAGCGACTGGCGCGCCTTGTTGGACGGCCATAACCGTTTAGATGGTTAAGCGCCAATTAAGTAAGTAAGTAAGTGCTTCCATATGTTTTAGGAACTCTCACACATATAATTAACCGCTGCTTCACAACGTCATGTTTTCCAATGGAATGGAAAAAGCGTTGATTATTCCCATCGCCAAAATAAATAATGCAGTCGAGCTTAGTAATTATAGGCCTATTAGCATCTTATCTGCTTTTGCAAAAGTGTGTGAGTACTTGATGGCAGCTCAAATTTCAAAATATGTCCTAGATCACCATCTTTTAAGCCCAGTCCAATCAGGGTTTAGATCAAAGCATAGTTGCTCTACTGCAGTACTAAAAATACTTGACGATATAAGAATAAATTTTGATAATAGTGACCTTACTCTCCTGTGTCTCCTTGATTTCTCTAAGGCATTTAACTCAATTAGCCATAGTCTTCTATGCAAAAAGCTTGAGTCCTATTTTGGATTCTCTGACAGTTCTGTAAAGCTTATGGCCAGTTATTTGGCGAGAAGGACCCAGAAAGTGTTATGCAAAGGCTCTGCATCAAAACCATGTACTGTTTCATCGGGTGTACCACAAGGCTCTGTACTAGGCCCTCTCCTGTTTAGTCTTTTGTGAATGATGTGTTCTCTAGTTGCCAGTATGTAAATGTCCATGCTTATGCCGATGGCATTCCATTATATTTGTCTAGCCGTGTTGGTCTCGTTGGAGATTTGTGTTTTAAAATTAACAGTGATTTGTCTGCAATTTCGAAATGGACGTTTGAAAACTGTCTCTGTCTAAATGCTCAAAAGTCCTATGACTTGACCATTAGTAACAGTGTTGTGCACGTTGAAGATATTCCTAAATTGTTAGTTGGCAATAGTGTCCTTTCGTTTACTGACAAAATTACGAATTTGGATTTTGTGATAAAGTTGAACTATGTTGATCACGATAATAAAGTCGTGAGTAACGTTTATTCCGTTTTATGTAGATTGATAATGTCGGCCTCGTTTACTCCCTTAGAGACAAGAAAAAGCTAGCTGTTCAGCTTATAGTCCCACACAAAACGTACTCAGAGCTAGTTTATAGTCAGTTTGATTCTGCTTCGTACCACAAAATTGATGTTGCTTTCAACAATATCACGCGTTATGTCTACGATCTAAGAAAATATGATCACATCTCTCTATTTAAGCGCGAAATTCTAGGACGCAGTATTTTTGAGTACATTGAGGCGCGAAACTGTATTTATGAATTCAAGCTCATCGAGTTCAAAACCCCTCAATATCTTTATGAAAAGCTTAAATTCCCAAAGTCTTGTAGGCACCGCAATCTGATAATCCCCAAACATTACTATCTGGCCTCATCGAGGCTATTTTTTGTAAATGCTGTAAGGCTTTGGAACTGTATACCCGATTTTCTCAAGGCTGCTTTGAGTAGGAGCAATTACAAAAAGGTGATCCATGATTACTTCAGTTCAGTGTGAATATTGTGATTTCAACATAACTGCATGACTATATCTCTTTCACTTGCTCACTCTGTTTTTTCTTTCCTACCATATTTAAATGTCTCTACTCTTTAGTCTTAAGTGTTCATTTAAGGTTTAACATTAAATTTAGTTTTACCATTAATCTGAATTATAAGAAAATCGTTTTATTTTTAATTTTAAACTCGAATTTAATTTTATGGCAATTATTTTGTATTCATAAAACGGATGATGTGCTATAAAAGACTCCGTCTTTCTGTCACAACCATTTTATTCAACTAATAAATAATAATAATAATCATTTCGGGCTCCTTCCGCGAACACTTCTGGATGGTTTTCGAGATCCCGTCGGGGTAATTTCTTTATCAATTCTATATGGTTTTGAGGATCCCGTCGGGGTCCTAACTGGACTTTTTCGGTATCATTTTGGGACTCTTCGTGGATCGTTTCTGAGTAGTTTCCGGGATCCGTCCGGCGTCCCGTTGGGGTAATATCGGGATTTTTTCTGGACTATGTCCCGAAATTACGGGACTTTTACGGGGTCATTTCTGGATGGTTTCCAGAATCCCGTCGAGGCCATTTCGGGATCAATTCTGGATGGTTTTAGAAATCCCGTCGGGTCATTTCGGAACTTTTTCGGGATCACTTTGGGATCCTTCTGTGATAATTTCCGAATGATTGCTTTAGGAATCACTACATTTTACGAATATGGGAAGGATGAACAGACGTTTAAGTCCACAACCAATTAATGTCTCATTAACTCGGTGTACTCCTCCCAACCATGATTTTGTGTCGGTATAAAATAGAGAAATTAGCAGTTTAGAAACAGATAAAATTAATTAGTGTAGCTTTAGTACTTTTCCGTGTTTATTCATTAAAAATACAAACATTATATCACATGGCCTCTCTAAATTCAATAGCACAATTAAACTGTGTAAATATATAAACAAATGAAAATTTTCTTTTGAAAACAGCCAAATATTTTTTTTGTGCTCATTTCCTGAAATCTAGAAGTTTCTACTTATTTTTTATTCACACAATCCACTAATGTATAAATAGCGCTCACAAAACATATCTTGATTTACTTAGTATTTGACAAGCGCCTGAATAAGTCATAATCAGACATGAATTTGCGAAATAATTTCACCATCCTGTTGGTCGCGCTTAGCTTCCGTTTCACCTACACGAATGAGGAATTTCGTGTTCAAGTTAGCGAATCTAGCAGTTGTGTGGATACAGATGATCAATTATATGTGGTGAAAATATATCAAGCCAATAAATATGTTTGCGTGGGCTCATTGGTCACAATGGAACACGTAGTTACAGCTGCAGCTTGCTTGAACATAGCAGATCTGCAAAAGCTCAAAGTTGAAGCTGGTCCAAAGAATAGACGGCAAGTTCGTGTTAATTTTCCTGAAACATTTACTGATGAATTTGATTTAAGTATAATTAAAGTGGACCCCGCTTTTGACCCAGTTTCAGTAAGAACAATAGAACTTTGCAAAAGGGTATTAAGACCGGGCATGTCTATCGAAGTTAGCCGATGGCACAAATTTAGGAATGATCTCTGTCCTACTTTCGAAGTGATACTAGCAAAGGAGCAACATCATCATCGTGTCAATTGGTGGATGCTAACAACGCCAACAATAGCGATTTCGGAAACTTATTCAAACAGGGGTTCAAAAACTGGTGCAAAAACAGGAGCACCTGGCGTTGTGGACGGAGCTCTTTGTGCTGTGGCAGGATCTGGTTACCATTCTTCGATTATGAGATATACAGATTTATCTGCTGACAGTGCCCCTGCATTATTTATAAGGCGAAGAACTGGATGTCCATAAGTGTTGTAATAAATGAAATACTGTCATAAAAGTACGCAATGCTTCTTAATTAATAGTACAGAGAGGGTACACTCGCAAACATCAGAGTGCTGATATATTTCTAATAAAATGTTCAACCTATATATATATGGGTTATTCCATCCCATTTCGACCAATTTTGAACCCGACCCCTTTAGAATTGGCTGAAAGTTTTTCTTCTTTTTCTAGCTTACGAAAGACGTTTTTCAGAAGTTTTTCAAATTTTTTCATCCAACTCAAAAAAAGTTACGAATTTTTAAAAAAACACCGTTTTTGTTTTCAAAATGCTATAACTTTTTCAAAAATTTACCGTTTGGGATCATTTTTTTTTTTTTTAATATGTTTTTAAATGTAATTTTCGGAAAAAATACAAAAAAAATTTTAAAGTTTTTTTTTCAATTAAATAAAAAAAAATTCTCGGCCTACTCCGGGATTAGTGGGGATGATTGCAGAATTGATTGAAGTTTTTTATGAGAAATAAAAAAAAGGGCGAAATTCGAAAAATCTCGAAAACCTGAAAAATTACAAAAAAAAAAAAAACTTTAAAATTTTTTTTTGAATTTTTTCCGAAAAGTACATTTAAAAACAAATTTAAAAAAAAAAAGGATCCCAAGCGGTCAATTTTTGAAAAAGTTATAGCATTTTGAAAACAAAAACGGTGTTTTTTTTAAAATTCATAACTTTTTTTGAGTTGGATGAAAAAATTTGAAAAACTTCTGAAAAACGTCTTTCGTAAGCTAGAAAAAGAAGAAAAACTTTCATCCAATTCTATAGGGGTTCAAAATTGGTCGAAATGTGATGGAATACCCTATATATAAACAACTCATTACTAGGAAATATTCTATTGAAAAACTAAAGCAAGTGTTTTGTTAAAGCTGAGCTCATTTCATTTCGCAGAAATATGCATAAGTACCTTAAAAAATCTCTTTGTTCAACTAATTAAAAAAAAAAACAAGATGTTTTTTTGTACTATTCCTGAAATCGGTAACAAAAAGTTTTTGTTTATTTTTTATTCACAAGACCCAATTAGGTATAAATTGCGTCAACAAAATTTATCACGTAGTACTTTATACTTAAAAACATTTTTGAAACAGATAAAACTGATTATCATTTGGGGATCCTTCCGGGATAATTTCTAGATGGTTTTCGGGATCCCGGCGGGGTAATTTCGGGACTTTTTCAGGACTATTTCGGGGCCAGTTGCGGACCCTTCAGGTATCATTTCTGGATGGTTTTTGGGATCCGTCCAGGATCCCATCAGGGTTATTTCGCGACTTTTCGGTACTATTTCGGAACCATTTTCGAATCATTTCGTGATTATTTCGGTATTATTTTGGATATGTGTAGCGAAAATTCGGAAATATGAGGTTTTTCATATTTTTGAAGTTCTGACTTTTCACCCCGTATAACAGCTGTTATACTAAATTTCTGTAAAAAAGAATTCAGCCCTTTAAATAAGGGAAAAGAGCGGACCACGACCACATTGAAATTTAGAATTTCGAACTTCGAAAGGCGATATCTATTTTTGGGAGGCTAACTTCGAAAAACGGAGATAGTAATTTGGCTACTTAAGCCTCAATCTCCTCAAAAAAGTTGGTTTGTTCCAATACCCAGATTTGTTGATTTTGTCACATGGTGTTATAAATGCGAAAGTTTGGATGTTTGTGTGTGTCCAGACGTGTGTCTTTGAGCGTCAATCACGCAAGAACGGTTGGTCGGATTTGGATGAAATTTAGCACACTTATAGCCAATAGTCTGTAAGGATCTACTAGCTATACACTTTTGAAAAAGGGGGAGATCCCCGCCCCTTGGAACAGTTATAATTTAATTATTATATTTTTTCGTCTTTGTTACTGAATCACACCAGAACTACACGGATTTTGATGAACAGACAATAGTCTATTGGCGAAATTTTTTTCGAACAGGGGGAGAGGGTCCCACGACCCCTTCGAATAATTACTTTTTAATAATTTTTACACATTATAATTCTGTGTATACTGACCTTCACCAATATTACAAACTCAGTGGGTCAAATAAGTCGAGGGCTTACAAAGTGGGTAGTGGCACCCTCCGCCCCACTTTTTCTGGACTATTTCAGGGCCATTTCGGGGCTTTTACGGGAAAATTTATGAATAGTTTTCGGGATCCGTCAGGCATACCGTCGGAGTTAATTACGGACTATTCCGGGATCATTTGGGGATCCTTCCGGGATCCTTGTGGAATCATTTGCGGCATCATTTCTGGATGGGTTTCGGGATCCATCGGAGATCTCGTCGGGGTCATTTCGGGACAATTTCGGGATCATTTTAGGACTCTTCCGGAATCATCCCTGTATAGTTTTTGGGATCCGTCCGGGATCCCGTTGGGGTTATTTTGTGACTTATTCGGGACTATTCCGGGATCATTTGGGGATCATTTCGGGACTATTTCGGTATTATTTTGGACCCTTCCGGGATCAATTCTGGATAGTTTTAGGGATCTGTTCGGCATCCCGTGGGGGGGATGGTTTTCGGGATCCCGTTAGGGTAATTTCAGGACTTTTTCGGAACTATTTCGGGATTATTTTGGGACCCTTTCGGCATCATTTCGGGATGGTTTTCGGGATCCATCCAGGATCTCGTCGGGGTCATTTCGGGACTTTTTCGCGACTATTAGGGGATCATTTGAGGACCTTTCCGGCATCATTTGTGGATAGTTTTCGGGATCCGTCAGGGGCCATTTCGGGACTATTTCGGGAGCATTTGAGGTACTTACTGGGATCATTTCTGAATAGGTTTTCGGTATTCGTCCGGGATCCCATCGGGATCATTACGGGGTCTTTCGGGATCTCGTCGGAGTAATTTCGGGACTTTTTCGTGATCATATCTGGACGCTTTTCTGGATCCATCCAGGATCCCGTCGGGGTCATTTCGGCACTATTTCGTGATCATTTGGTGTATCTTCCGGCATCATTTCTAGATGGCGTTCGGGATTCGTACGGGATCCCGTCGGGGTCTATTCGGGACTTTTTCTCGACTAATACGAGACCATTTGGGGATCATTTCGGCATCATTTCTGGATGGTTTTCTGGACCCGTTCGGGATCCTATCGAAGTAATTTCAGGACTTTCTCGAGATTATTTGTGGTACCTTCCGGCATCATTTCGAGATGGTTTTGGGGATTCGTCCGGGATCCCGTTGGGGTCATTTCAGGACTTTTTTCGGATCATTTGTGGTACCTTCCTGCATCATTTGTAGATGGTTTTGGAGATAATTTCGGGACTTTTTCGCGACTAATACGGGATAATTTGGGAACCCTTTCGGCATCATTTCTGGATGGTTTTCGGGATTCGTCCGAGATCCCATCGGGGTCATTTCAGGACTTTTTCGGGATCATTTGGATTACCTTCCGGCATCATTTCTAATGATTTTCGGGATATTTGGGGAACCTTTCGCCATCATTTCTGGATGGTTTTCGGAATCCGTCCGGAATCCCGTCAGGGTAATTTCGGGACTATTTGAGGATCATTTGGGAACCTCTCCGGCATCATTTCTGTATAATTTCCGGGATCCCTCGGGGAAGCTGTTAGGGTAATTTCGGGACTTTTTCTCGACTAATATGCGATGACATCACAATGGGGATTGTACGAGGCCACGAAATCAGTGGACAGGGGAACGCCGCAGGGAGGGGTGCTATCACCTCTGCTGTGGACGCTAGTCATCAACCAACTGCTCAGGCGGTTTGGTGAGGGACCCGTAAAACTTACGGCTTACGCGGATGACGTTGCAATTTTCATAAGTGGGAAGTGCCTTCCAACGATTAGCTCTTTGATGGATCGGGCGCTTCGGGATATTCATACCTGAGCGTCAAATGTCGGGTTGAAAGTCAACGCGGATAAGACGGATATGGTCTTGTTTACAAAGAGGTACAAAGTCCCGAGTTGGATCAGGCCTAAGTTAGGAGGGGTGAACCTACAGGAGAAACCTTGCACAAAGTATCTATGAATCATCCTAGACAGTAAGCTGTCATGGAAGCTCAACGTGGAGGAGAGGGTGAAGGAGGATTCAACGGCACTTTATGCATGTAAAATAATGCTGGGGTGTACGTGCGGCTTATAGCCCTCTCTTTCGAATTGCGGTTTTACAGCGATTGTAAGCCCTAACCTATAATATGGAGTTCTGGTTCGGTGGAAAGCCAAACAAAAAGCAACCTACATCAAAAAATTAGAGGGGGTATGCAGATTATCAATACTTAGTATTACGGGAGCCCTGTAAAAAACCCCGACAGCTGCACTGTATGCCATTCCACCTGTAGACCTGGTAGCAAAGAACATAGCGTTAACAACTGCAACCAGGCTCGGTGCCTCGGGGCAGCTTGAGCGCCGACCATACGGCGATAGTAGTATAGCATCATCAATCACAAGACAAACAGACTACCTGATTCCCTATCTGCGCTTCGAGGGCAATCTTAAGGCCACAATAGAGGTGGACGGTTGGCGCAAAGGTGCTCAAATCGCGGACGAGGCGATACATGTGGACACAGATGGTTCCAAAGTAGTGGAAGGAGTAGGGCCTGTGGTATACTGTGCTGATCTGGAAATGAACAGATCCTACAGGCTGCCGGATGACTGTAGCCTTTTCCAAGCGGAAATAGTAGCCGTAACCAAAGCAGTAGAAACCCTGGAAGAAAATACTCCAAGCTGCCATCATGTTAGCTTTTATATTGACAGTCAAACAGCAATTAAGGCAGTAATCTCGCATACCACAGAATCTAAATGCGTGTTAGAGTGTAAGCAGTCCCTGGAGAGAATCGGGACAGGGAGAAGCATACATATATATTGGATCCCAGGGCATATGGGAATAGATGGGAATGAAAAAGCGGATGAACTAGCTAAAAAGGGCGCATCCATTGGAGCTTGCTCCGTAGACGTCCCAACTAGACTGGGGGAAATTAAGCGAAGGCACATGAGGTGCACATGATCGACCAAGCAGGAAAGGCGTGGGTTCAAGCGCGTGGCTGTGAAATGTCGAAGGTTATGTGCAAGTCTTACAACCTTAGATTAACAAAGTTGCTTGTATCATTAAAAAGAGAGGACTGTAGACTCATGACGGGTATTCTGACTGGACACTGCCTTCTGGCGTCACATGCCTTTAAATTAGGCTTGGTCAGTGATAGCAGATGTAGGAAGTGCGGGCTGGAGGAGGAAACGATCGAGCACGTTCTGTGCTCTTGCCCTGCGCTTGTCAGGCTAAGACTCCAGCTAGTAAGAGTGATACAGCTGTCAGATCTAGAAGCAGATCTAGAAGCAGCAAGTGACTTAAATCCTAGGAAGCTTCTAGTATTTACCAAGAGGACGGAGTTATTTTATAACATAGGTCTTGGTTTTTGATATGGTTTTTCTGTTTGGTCGTTAAAACAAACTTCTGGTAACACTACGGACTTATTCAGTCTATGTGAGGTCCTCATGGACCAGCCAGTTCAACCTAAGCTAGCCTAATACGGGATAATTTGGCGACCCTTTCGGCATCATTTCTGGATGTTTTTCGGGATCCGTCCGGGATCCCATTAGGGTAATTTGAGGACTTTATCGGGACTAATACGGGATCATTTGGGGAGCCTTTCGGCATCATTTCTGGAATGATTTCGGGATCTATCCGGGATCCCGTCAGGGTAATTTGGGGACTATTTCGGGATAATTTCTGGACGTTTTTCGGGATCCGTCCCGGATCCCGTCGGGGTAATTTCATTACTTTTTTGTGGCAAATACGGGATCTTTTTGGGTCCGTTTAGGGGTCATTTTGTGACTTTTTCTGTATTATTTCGCGATCATTTGGCGTCCCTTCCGGCAAAATTTCTAGATGGTTTTCGGGATCCGTCCCGGTCCCATCGGGGTAATTTCGGGACTTTTTCTCGACTGAAACGGGATCATTTGGGGACCCTTTCGGCATGATTTCTGGATGGTTTTCGGGATCCCGTCAGGGTCATTTCGGGATTATTAGGCGGAACATTTCAGGACCTTTCCGGCATCATTTCTTGATGGCTTGCCGGACCATCAGGGTCATTTCAGGACCATTTTGGGATCTTTTGGGGACCCTTCCGAGATCATTTCTGGATCCTTCCGGGATGCCGTAGGAGTCATTTCGGGATTTTTTTGTTACTTTTTCGGGATAGTTTTGGGACCCTTCCGGGATCATTTCTGGATCCATGCGGCATCCTATCGGAGTCATTTCCGGACTATTTCGGCATCATTTTGGGACCCTTCCGAAAACATTTCTGTATGGTTTTCGCGATCCCGTCGTGGATCCCCTCGGAGTCATGTCGGAACTTTTTCTGGAGTTTGTCGGGATAATGCACCCCACAAAACCGACGACCAATTGGCAACCTTATCTTGGTGGTTTTCCGATCCCTGAGGGTCATTTCGGACCATTTTGGGATCTTTTGGGGACCTTTCCGATATCATTTCTGGTTCCTTCAGGGATGCCATAGGAGTCATTTCGGGATTTTTTTTGTTACTTTTTCGTGATAGTTTTGGGACCCTTTCGGGGTCATTTCTGGATCCATGTCGGATCCTATCGGAGTCATTTCCGTATTATTTCGGCATCATTTTGGGACCCTTCCGGAATCATTTCTGAATGGTTTTCGCGATCCCATCGTGGATCCCCTCGGAGTCATTTCGGAACTTTTCCTGGAGTATGTCGGGATAATGCACCCACTAAACCGACGAAAAATTGGCAACCTTATCTACCCGTGGCGAATCGCGTTTCTTTAGCAAGCAAGGCTCTGATGACCGCAAGTTCCATGGAGCTAGGGGATGGAGAGGGATGGTCTAGAAATTCGATGTCGTCATATTAAATCATTTCCGAGATGATTGTGTTTGTACTTCAATGGTAGTTGTTACCGGAACATACCGGATCTATTCGGCAAAGGATCATTAACATCGATAACACTGTGCAATACCTTCAAAGAAAGGTAACGATAACAGGCTTAGCAGTCCAGGGTTTAGTGTTAAGTCCCAATCTCTGAAAGACTACCCAGTCCATGCTTCTTTGTAACGGCATGCCAGGGAACACCGTCGTCACTTACGTTAACGACTTGGCAGCGGTTATAACAGCCCGAAGCTGCGAGGTGACGAACTGATCACGGCCTTCAGCTGGAAACTGCAAAAATAGAGTCCATCATCCTCTGGAAGGGCGAACCAGCAAATAAAAACACGGTTCTCAACAATATTCTGACAGTGAACTTTCCTTTCCGGAGGGAATTTTTTGGGGCCTGTTAAAGGGCTGCGCGTGAGTAGGTAAATTGGAAATACAAGACGAACAAGGGCATACACAAGAAACGTGCTTTCATCCGTCTCGGACTCTTCACTTTTATACGGTGCTGAAATTCGGCCGCATGTAATAAAACAAAGTAAACATCGAACCGCCCTCACCTCAATTCAATGTAGAGTGGCGCTGCGAATAGCTTCAGCCTTCCGCGCGGTCTCTGCAGATCATTGCTGGAACCATACCGATATATCTACTCACAGAAGAGAGAAAAGCAGTATGTGCTAGCAAAAACTGTTGAATGTTAAGCAATTCATTCATATTTTACGCAAATGGTACAAATATTGCTACATATACATAGGACTATAGAAACTCAACAAAATTTATGACTGCCCTTTTTCTTAGCCTGCCAATTACAGGTTTGAAACGATTCATTGGCCCATTATAGCTAATAGCCAAAAAAATTGTCAATCCACATCCGTAATAATTGCCCATTAGTGGCATCAACAGACAAAACGAGAATACAAAAAGCAATGGACGTAGTCGGCAATAAGGGCTGTGATGCCTTTTGGTGTTAAATGGTGATTTCAAAGGCGTTAAGCATCTAATGGAATATAATGATCAATAATGATGGCATCACAGGATATGAATGCAATAATTCCAAATACAACAAAAGGCACGAGTACATCACTTGCAGCGCGCGACTGACAATGATTTTTTATAAAATATTTTGTACAAATTTATTTAAAGACAATAAAAAGACTAGTGCTAATGGAAATGTATGAAAAATATACTAAGGTTAGGACGAACTGACCGGTCAATAAAGACCTGACATAGACTAGATGCGTCCATAGTGTTACCAAAACGAAGAACACCAATCAAGTGTCAGGCAAAGCGGTCACTGGCTGTGTCACTGGTTGATTGTAACAATCCTCTCAAACAGATGTATAGTGAAAGGTATAGATCTGTAGAAAGAGCTTGTTAGCATAATGCATATGATGATGCGGGAAGAACCAAGTAAGCGGCGTTAACCTTCTAATTCGGCGGGGTGGTACAATGGTGTACAGATGAAGTTGTTCCAAACCTCCAAACCGAGCGTCCTGATTGAGGTGTTCCCCACTATACCAAAAGACAAAATATGGATACTGTTTGAAGTCAGAAGACTAGTTTGTCTTGACTGTATACATTTCTTTATTCAATTCACATATGTAATACTCCTATATTGCTAATAGAAATGCTCGCAATGTGCTTTGAAATCGAAATCAAAACAAGTAAGGAAGGCTAAGTTCAGGTGTAACCGAACATAACATACTCAGTTGAGAGATATGGAGACAAAATAAAGGAAAACCACCATGTATGAAAATGAACCTAGGGTAACCCTGGAATATGTTTGTATGACATCTGTATGAAATGGAAGGTATTAAAGAGTATTTTAAGAGGGAGTGGGCCAAAGTTCCATAGGTGGACGCCATTTAAGGATATCGCTATAAAGGTGGACCAGGGGTGACTCTAGAATTTGTTTGTACGATAAGGGTATCAAACGAAAGGTGCTAATGAGTATTTTAAAAAGGGAGTGGTGGTAGTTGTATATGTGAAGGCGTTTTCTAGATATCGACCAAAATGTGGACTAGGTCATCATCTATGGCGTACCGCTAATTTATTTATATATGTAATACTACGGACAGTATTCCTGCCAAGATTCCAAGGGCTTTTGATTTCGCCCTGCAGAACTTTTTCATTTTGTTCTACTTAATATGGTAGGTGTCACACCCGTTTTACAAAGTTTTTTTCTAAAGTTATATTTTGCGCCAATATACCAATCCAATTACCACGTTTCATACCTTTTTTTCGTATTTGGTATAGAATTATGGCATTTTTTTAATTTTTCGTAATTTTCGATATCGAAAAAGTGGGCGTGGTCATAGTCGGATTTCGGCCATTTTTTATACCAATACAAAGTGAGTTCAAATAAGTACGTGAACTAAGTTCTGTAAAGATATGTCGATTTTTGCTCAAGTTATCGTGTTAACGGCCGAGCGGAAGGTCAGACGGTCGACTGTGTATAAAAAATGGGCATGGCTTCAACCGATTTCGCCCTTTTTCACAGAAATAAGTTATCGTCCTTGAGTCTAAGTCCCTACCAAATTTCATAAGGATTGGTAAATTTTTTTTCGACTTATGGCATTAAAAGTACCCTAGAAAAATTAAATTAAAAAGGGCGGAGCCACGCCCATTTTGAAATTTTCTTTAATTTTGTATTTTGGTGCACCATATCATTACTGGAGTTGAATGTTGACATAATTTACTTATATACAGTAAAGATATTAAAATTTTTGTTAAAATTTGACTTAAAAAAAATTTTTTTTTAAAGTGGGCGTGGTCGTTCTCCGATTTTGCAAATTTTTATTAAGCATATATATTAGGCCGGGTCGATTTGTGGAGAGGCAAAGAAATCGCCCATTGTTCTGTGAAAGTCATATTCTAGGGATCAAAATAATTGTCGAAAGGGTCGAACTTTTGGGTAGGGGCAAATTTTGAAAAATCCCACTTTGACCCATTTAGAGTGCTCCAATCGAGTCCAAATGTATGACCGACCCCCACTAACTTTGGAGGCCCGACCCACCGATACCAGTGGCACACCCCCTGGAACACCCCTGAGGGTTCACCATACAAACATTTCAAAAAATCCCTGGTTTTGCACTTTATATGAAAAAATCAGCACAAACATATCCATACCAACTGATTTTGATTTTTGAAAGGACGCTGAAGGAACGTTCTACACTAGCTACAGTGGCAGGTATAGTGCAAAAGATTCGTAAAGTAACACAAATGTTGGGGAAAATTGTATACATATTTTGAACATATGTATGTAGATTTGACTGGATCTATTTATTAACCGATATCGCGCCATCGATAGGATTTGGGCTCAGGAAAAAAAAATTCCACTACGCATACCCAAAAAAATAATTTTCGAGCCTGCGAAAATAAAATGACGAAAGGGTACATTTTTCGACCAAACCACTCCCCAAAACCCAACAAATATTTTTTTTCAAAAGACTGTTATCGCCGACGTTTTTACAACATTTTTTTGAAAAAAAAAAAAAAAAATGAAAAAAATATTTTTTAGGTTTTGGGGAGTGTTTTGGTCGAAAAATTTACCCTTTCGCCATTTTTTTTTTGAAGGCTCGAAAATTATTTTGATTTTCAGAGTTTTAAGGCCGTTAATGAAAGACAAAAACTAAGTTTTTCCTTGTTCTCCTACGCGTTTCGATATTTTTACATCTTCTTCAGGGAGCCTGGTTTATTTAACATGAAACATAAAACAAAAAAGACAATTATTAATATTTTCACAACAAACAACATTCATTAATATTTCACTTACATTAATTTGTATAATTATACACATTAAATTATAATTTAATTGTGACTACAACAATAACAATAATAATCAATAACACAACATTCTGCATTTTCAAGAAGAGCCACCTGCGTCCATTGCCTCGTACACTGTAATTGATTGCAGTCACGTAGGCGCAGTTTATGTTATCCACATCTTCTTTGAAAATTCTTTTTTTTGGGTATGCGTAGTGTAACTTTTTTTCCTTAGCCCAAATCCTATCCAAAAATCGATGGCGTGATATCGGTTAACTTTCATCCATACAAATCGACCCAGGTTAATGTAGATGGCATTTGGCAATTCCAATGGTTACAGAACTTTATCAAAGTTTGTTCGTAGATGTGTTTCAAGTGAATTATTTCGCATTCTAAGCTTTGAGAAATGTTCGAATTGTCTTTGCGAAAAATTTTGCTGCCCTCGCCCGACCCGTAGTTTCATCCATGTCTTCAAATTGCCACAAAAAGGAAAACTTCTCGCTCAAATTTCTCATAGCTGCAAATCGTTCAGTAATGCCAGTGATTACCGAATCAACGATCACCAGGAATGTGTTGTTTTTAAAATCAGTCTCTGAATCATCCGTAATCATCTCATTAAAATTATCTTCAGAACGTCTTTTGAGTTTTCTCTTTCGAATGTCCGGAAACTTTGGCGAGATGTTCAATTGAATAGAAACTGTCTTGCGTTCGTTTAAAGTTGTTTCCCATTGGTTCCTTATCAAGTTCAAATCAGCTAATAAGGCATCTAGATGTCGGACGTCAACATCTATGGTGGCGTCTCTAGCTTGGAGGACCACGTTTCTTTCATTAATGGTAGTCAGCATTTTGAACCAAATTGAGGACAGCAAGATACATTCGAACTTGTTGATGTACTTGAAAAAATTCTGCAGCATCAACACCACATAAATTAAAACTCTGGGTTGCACAAGGCGAGTAATCTGCATTCGAGTTTTTGTCGAGAATGTGACGTAGTGCTCCATTGTAAGCTCCTTTCATATTGGCGCCGTTATTGTACCCTTGTGCACGATAATCTTCAATCAAGGATGGCAAATTAGATTAGCGATTTTCTGACCAGTTTTTTGGTTACAATTCACGAAAGCTAAAAACCGTTCTTGAGTTGTAAAAGTTGTTGTTTTCCAATTGAAATGGAGTTAGCGAAAAACGAATGTAGTCAATGTGACTAGCATCAGGCATAGTATCAACGATATTAGCAAAATTCCTGGCCTTCTTGAGTTGATCTAATATAGTTTCCCTCAAGTGTTTTGCACAAATTTCTATAAACTCGTTCTGAATGTATGGGGAAAGATAGTAAACTTGTAAACGTTTGTGCTGCTGTTGTAAAATCCTAACTTTCTCCAAATGATCTCTAAGTATCGGATCATAATGGCTTATGAGAACTTAGATGCCCAAAAATTATCCATTGTTTCCTTCACCATGACATATACTTTCGCCTTTTAAATCTAGACCTCTTCCTTTATTCACGGTACTGATATCGAAGTCGTGTAAATAATCTGGACTTTGATACATTTGGCGGTATTGTTGGAAGACTTTTTGAAGATGAACCTTCATCAGTGTCATCACGAAAACTTTACGATTTCCGATTCATTTAAACATACATTTTGGTTGATGTTTTTATTGTCTTCTCACTGTTCGAAGGCCCAGTCAAAAAATCATTATCAATATTCGTTGCTTTTGAAATTTGCACATGCAACAAGTAAAGACTCTCCTGAATTAAAAAAAAAATGTCTCAGTACCTCTAAATCGCGGGCCCCCTGAGAAACCCCGGGCCTGGGAGGAATCCCCCCATTCCCCCTCTCCTCTCGCGGGCATGCTATGGACCTAACTGTTTTATGTATGCTGAAAGTATGTATTCATTATGCTAGTTGGAATTCAATAACATGGGCTTTGGTAACTAACAGTATTTCAAAATTTTTATAAAGAGAGAATGTATACCTATTGCCAAAAATGTAAAAAATTAACTATATACATATGAATGTAAGTAAGTCAGAATATTAGGGTAGTATACTCTTTACAAAACATCCTCACCCCGTTGAAAGCCAGTGCCTTCAAGAGAATTTTCCATCGGCAAAAGGCATAACTGGCGCCCACCGTGGTGTGATGGTAGCGTGCTCCGCCTACCACACCGTGTGCCCTGGGTTCGAACCCCGGGCAAAGCAACATCAACATTCTAGAAATAAGGTTTTTCAATTAGAAGAAAAAGCTCTCAGTGAAAACTCATCTGCCTTGCAGATACCGTTCGGAGTCGGCATAAAACATGTAGGTCCCGTCCGGCCAATTTGTAGGGAAAATCAAGAGGAGCACGACGCAAATTGGAAGAGAAGCTCGGCCTTAGATCTCTTCGGAGGTTATCGCGCCTTACATTTATTTTTTATTTTTTATTTAAAAGGTATAACTTGCTTATAGCTCTTTTTGTAACGCCAGTGCTTGTTTCCAATACTGCCGCCCGAGCAACGCCATCTGATCCAGGAGTCGTTTGAATTACCCGCGCGAGTGGCCATCGAAGTGGTGGTTGATTTTCATCCTTTATTAAGACGAGAGCTCCGATATGAATTGGATTCTTTTCAGTCCGCCATTTAGACCGCTGTTGAAGCTGCGTCAGATACTCCGTCGACCACTTCTTCCAAAAAATTTGTTTCATTCTAGATATACACTGCCAAAGACCAAGACGGTTAATGTTGAGATCGGTTATATGTGGATCAGGAATCACAGTTAAAGGAACACCTATTAAAAAATTAGCTGGTGTAAGAACATCAAGGTCATCTATGTGCTCTGTAATTGGAGTTAAAGGTCTTGAATTAAGAATTGCTGAGATCTGAGAAATTAAAGTACGGAATTGGTCACAAGTTAAAATTAACGACCCCCACTACTTTGTTAAAATGATATTTTGCTGACTTTATGGCGGCTTCCCATAAGCCACTGAAATGAGGTGACCTAGGTGGAATGAATTTCCAGTCGATCCCATCTTCCAAGCACTGCTGCAACAACATTTTCTGGTGATCGCTGTTGAGAAATAGCCGCTTCCGTTCAGCGAGTTCATTATTTGCTCCAACAAAGTTTGTGGCGTTATTTGACCAGTTGGTTTTAGGTGTTCCACGTAGACTCACAAATCGTTGTAAAGCCCCCAGAATTGCAGACGTAGATAAATCCTTGACGAGTTCAATGTGGATCGTCCTTGTAACAAAGCAATAAACATATGTAACACTTAGTGGGCGGCGTATTTCGAGCTTCAGCGTTATAATAAAATGGGCCACAAAAATCAACTCCAGTGGTAAGAATCGCGCGGGCTGGCTGAACCCCTTATTTTGGCAAGTTAGCCATAATATGCTCCATAAGCCTTGGCCTGCAGCGAAAACACACAATGCATTTGTTTACAATGTATTGTACCGTTTTCCGACCACCTATGGGCCTGTAGTGTAAACGGATTGAAGCTAGAAGAGCTTGTGGTTCTGCTGCAACAGCTTTTTATGAAAACAAATTATTATGGAAATGGTAAGCGGATTCCTCTTTGGAAGCAAAATGGGGTAACTGGAGTTGAAGTCCAAACCCGCGTTTTTTAGTCGCCCGCCAACACGAAGTAATCCAAAATCGTCTAAGCATGGTGAAAGCGAAACCAGTCAGCTGGATGAGGTGACCCGCTGTTTCCTTTCGAGTGAGGTACATGCGATGACAGTAGAGCACTTTTACGCATCTCAGGCAGACCGTTTACTGGCACACATAATATTGGCCACGTAGCTGATGGTTGGGCTAAAAATTGTGGACCATGCTTCCACAATGATGATTTGAGAAGCTCAGTAGCAGTAGCCCCTCTAGATAATATATCGGCTGGGTTGAGGGCTGATGGAACGTAACGCCATTCCATTCCTTTTGTAAGCTGTTGAATACAACGCGAAGTTTTGTTGTTGTACTGTCACTCTTGAAGACACAGTGATGAGTTAAATGATAAACCTTTGTATTTTTGGGTGGGTGCTCAACAAATGACATGTACCTTAGTTGTTCGTACTCTTTGATGAATGCTGAGTATTGAGCTTTCACTGGGGTATTATGCTGAAGTCGGCGCTCTAAAATAGAAACCGTCTGAGAGCTTGCTCATATGAGTCCCCGGGTAAATCAAGGCTATGCTTTAATGGCAATCGAACAGAGTACTCTCCGGTATCCAAGCGACGATAACTGTACATAAATTGTTCTTCGCATTCAATCTCTTCATTTGTTGTGTTTGCTGAGGGTTCGAAGTAGTTGTCGATTTCCCAAATGACCTAACTACTTGAGTCAACGATTATTGTTGTTCTTCATTACTGATTAACACAGTAGCTAACGATGATGAGATTGGCGATTTTTGCTGGCCGCCTGAAACAACCCAACCCAAACGGGGTTTTAGCAAAATGTATGGCATATTTTTCAACCGAATTTGCCCAACACATTGTAAATCAAAGAATATCCCAGCCCCAAGTAACATATCGCCACGTTGAGATTTGAAAAACAAAGAATCAGCAAGTTTTATATTTGCAGGGATGTTCCAATCGGATGTAGCAAACGAATAGTTGGGTTGACTGTCAGTAATAGTAGAAGTAACAGCAACTGTTATACTCGCTGAAAAGTCATTATGTAGGGACTTGAAGGTTATGTTAGCACAGTGGCTAATTTTGAGGCCTGATTCGCCAATACCTGAAACAGAGTACGACATTTTCGACATTTTCAAATCTACCTGATTGGCAAACCGGGTTGTTGCACATTTTAACTGCGAAGAAGAGTCCAATATAACGCGACATGGAATAAAAGAACCAGTTCTGGTTTTCACGAATATGACAGCAGTGGCGATTAGTACATTTTCGTGAATACACCATCGAATTTTGGCAGCTGAAGATCGGGCAGCAGTGATTTATTTTGCTTTAGCACGACTACTGATGGGGAATCGTGCGGAGAAAATACGGATGTTGATGAATGAGCTTGTGGCTGCATGCGATGCGATTTTAATTCACGGGTGGTTGCCGGGTTTATGGAGACATATATGGCTAGAAAATCAGTACGGCTGCTACTATCCAGCTCATCAGGATTTTCTTCTTCCAAGCTAGTATATGCAGCCTCAAAGTTGTTTAGTATGTGATCCAGAAGCTCGATTTGCGTCGAAAGTTCCGCATGATCCATAGCCTGAAGCGCTTCAGATGTACTTTGGCGCTAAATAGTCAAGATTTTTCGAAGGATAGCGTCACATTTTCTTAAAAAAAAAAAAAGAATTAAGAAGTTGTGGCGCATCAGCCAATGTTGCATCTTAATTGTTATCCATTTCGAGAAAAATTAGTAAAGATGATTTGAAAACGAAAAAAAAGAACGTTCGGTATAGAAACCGCGTACGTTGCGTTACACAATACTTGTTGTTGTTTAAAGTGTCACCGAATCTGATCACGTCGGGGTCACCAATGCTTTGTTTTCGTTTCGCCTTTGTTGAGTTATCTTTTTGTTTGCGTAAGGGTTTCTCTCAAATAGTAATTTCTTCAATATTTTTCTCCAATATGAAATAGCATATGCAATTTGGTCCGGTCCACTACCCGAAAATTATAAGACAAAGCAGAAGAGATAGACCCATTAATAAGTACAACGATATGTTTATATATGCAAGAGGAATGTTTAAGCCAAACTCGTGCATTAGTTTAAATACAAACAAGCCTTGACATTTTTGAGATATCTCCAGACTTATTAGCAGGAGGAAACTGCGTGTCGGTTGTTCAGATAAATTTTAGCCTTTTATCCACTCTAGCAGTTTTATGGCTTGTAAGATGTAAACGAGATTGTTCATATATGTAAATAACCTTTATCATATCACATAAGAGTTGAAGTAAGAAAATTTCACTTTTAGCGGTAACCTCTATAAGTATTTCAATATATACCTCAGTTTCATAGTCATTATCAGCGTTAGGATTTAAGGTCAACAAAAATTTGCAAATAGGCAAAATAAGTTTTCAAAAAAGGCAATAAAAAAGGCATTTATTATTTAAAGGAGAAAATCGGTATAAATCTACGTTCTAAAATCCAACTTTTAAGTAATTTAAAATCGTCCTGAAATGTGTTCTGCGTAAATATATCAAGTAAGGAAGGCTAAGTTCAGGTGTAACCGAACATTACATACTCAGCTGAGAACTTTGGAGACAAAATAAGGGAAAATTACCATTTAGCAAAATGAACCTGGGGTAACCCTGGTATGTGTTTGTATGACAAGGGTTTAAATGGAAGGTATTAAAAAGTATTTTAAAGGGGAGTGGACCATAGTTCTATATGTGGACGCGATTTCGGAATATCGCCATTAAGGTGGACCAGGGGTGACTCTCGACTGTGTGTTATACGTTATGGGTATCAAATGAAAGGTGTTAATGAGTATTTTAAAAGGGAGGGGCCTGAGTTCTATAGGTGGACGCCTTTTCGAGATATCGCCATAAAGGTGGACCTGGGGTGACTCTAGAATGTGTTTGTACGATATGGATATCAAATTAAAGGTAATAGTGAGGGTTCTAAAATGGAGTAGCTCTTAGTTGTATATGTGAAGGCGTTTTCGAGATATCGACCAAAATGTGGACCAGGGTAACCCAGAACATCATCTGTCGGGTACCGCTAATTTATTTGTATATGTAATACCACGAAAAGTATTCCTGCCAAGATTCCTAGGGCTTCTGATTTCGCCCTGCAGAACTTTTTCATTTTCTTCTACTTAATATGGTAGGTGTCCACCCATTTTACAAAGTTTTTTCTAAAGTTATTTTTTGCGTCAATAAACCAATCCAATTACCATGTGTCATCTCTTTTTTCATATTTGGTATAGAATTATGGGCTTTTTCATTTTTCGTAATTTTCGATATCGAAAAAGTGGGCGAGGTCATAGTCGGATTTCGGCCATTTTTTATACCAAGTTTGAGTTTAGATAAGTACGTGAACTAACTTTAGTAAATATATATCGATTTTTGCTCAAATTTTCGTGTTAACGGCCGAGCGGAAGGACAGACGGTCGACTGTGTATAAAAACTGGGCGGCTTCAACCGATTTCGCCCATTTTCACGGAAAACAGTTATCTTCATAGAATCTACACCCCTACCAAATGTTACAGGGATTGGTAAATTTTTGTTCGACTTATGGCATTAAAAGTATTATAGACGAGTTAAATGAAAAAGGGCGGAGCCACGCCCATTTTGAAATTTTCTTTTATTTTTGTATTTTGTTGCACCATATCATTGCTGGAGTTGAATGTTGACATAATTTACTTATATACTGTAAAGATATTCAATTTTTTGTTAAAACTTGACTTTAAAAAATTTGTTTTTTAAAAGTGGGCGTGGTCGTTATCCGATTTTGCTAATTTTTATTAAGCATACATGTAGTAATAGGAGTAATGTTCCTGCCAAATTTCATCATGATATCTTCAACGACTGCCAAATTACAGCTTGCAAAACTTTTAAATTACCTTCTTTTAAAAGTGGGCGGTGCCACACCCATTGTCCAAAATTTTAATAATTTTCTATTTTGCGTCATAAGGTCAACCTACCAAGTTTCATCGCTTTAGCCGTCTTTGGTAATGAATTATCGCACTTTTTCAGTTTTTCGTAATTTTCGATATCGAAAAAGTGGACGTGGTTGTAGTCCGATTTCGTTCATTTTAAAGCGATCTGAGATGAACCTACATACCAAATTTCATCCAGATACATCAAAATTTACTCAAGTTATCGTGTTTACGGACGGACGGACATGGCTAAATGAATTTCTTTTTTCGCCCAGATCATTTTGATATATAGAAGTCTATATCTATCTCGATTAGTTTATGCCGTTACGGATTACTGTTATGCGAACAAGGGTAATATACTCTGTGAGCTCTGCTTAGTTGAGTACAAAAAGGCAAGAAAAAAGCAAAGCACCTAGAAAAGGCGGAAAAAGGCGATGAAATCAAAAAAGGCAAAATAAAAATTTATATTTTAATAAAAAAGACGTCAAACGCGTAATTCTTGATTTCATTTACAGATAGGACAAAGCAGACAAAATAGGCAAATGCCTTAAAATCCTAACCCTGTTCATTATCGTTTTCTTCAAAAGCATAATAGACCTTCTGCAGCTAAGTCTATGATTGGTATATACTAAGGCAATTGACCTTGCACAATTCACGATCTCTCGGTGACTTACTTCTTTAAAACTTAATCAGGTTACAAATTTTTATTGAGCCAAAATGGCAGGTAATCATAAGGCAAAATCAAAATTTTCCTTTTGCCTGCTACGCATTTCTATGATTCCGCATATTCTTCAGGGAGTGTTCTAAAACTTTTTTCAAATTACAAGAAAACATTTCCATACTGATAATACGGTGTGAAAACGGACAATTTTAAAGCTCCAACTTTGTCTTTATTAAGAATATATTATAGTTACATTCATTCAGTGAAGTCATTACATATTTTCTTGTACTTTGGAAAGTTTTTAAAAGCGAATTGATATTCAATAAAAACTTTCCTCGCCACAAAATTTTTCATTTACGTATTTAGCTCTGAAATGTCTATGAAAGCTGAAACAAGTTCATATTTTATCTTCCTCTTACTACTGCAGTTTTTGCTCATCACTGCAAAGCAGAAATCAAAATTTTTCACAGTAGATAAGTAGTAAGTAATCAAAAACTCTATAAGCCATTATTGCGCTATGTATGAGTTTAAAGTAAATATAAAATGAAATTCCATCTTAATCCCATTTCAGTTTCTACCGAAGTTATTACCATGTCACACTCACTACTAACTGCTTTATTTCTACACCAATACAACAGATTTTGTATTTTATGCAGCAAGGCGGAACGAAGAACGCAAGAGGAAGTTGAAAAGTAAAACAGGCAAGCCACACTACTTACTTTTTGCATGGTCAGCTGTTTGAAGGCATGGGACAACAACTTTGGGAGTATGAAAGAAGCGAACTGCTTAAGGAATCTACATAAAAAAATCGAAAGTAACTGGTATAAACTACAACAAAAACAACAAGTAACAGAAGGAAGAAGTTCGTAAAATTCAAACGTTTGCATGATTTAACAGTTATCTTGAGTAGGCTGATTGCGTGTAAGAGCTTAATGTCTGTCATTGATTCTAGAGCGGATTAGTTAGATAGTGATTAGTGAATACTCAGTCAGCTCGCTGTTTGATTTTTCATCATTCAACTACTACACGTATACATATGGGGTATTCCATCCCATTTCGACCAATTTTGAACCCGACCCCTTTAGAATTGCCTGAAAGTTTTTCTCCTTTTTCTAGCTTACGAAAGACGTTTTTCAGATTTTTTTCAAATTTTTTCATCCAACTCAAAAAAAGTTATAAATTAAAAAAAAACACCGTTTTTGTTTTCAAAATGCTATAACTTTTTCAAAAATTACCGTTTGGGATTTTTTTTTTTTAATTTTTTTTTTAAATGTACTTTTCGGGAAAAATCCAAAAAAATTTTTAAAGTTTTTTTTTTGTAATTTTTCAGTTATTCGAGATTTTTCGAATTTCGCCATTTTTTTTTTCTCATAAAAAACTTCAATCAATCCTGCAATCATCCCCACTAATCCCGGAGTGGGCCGATATTTTTTTTTTGTTTTATTTAATTAAAAAAAAAATTTTTAAATTTTTTTTGTATTTTTTTTTTCCGAAAAGTACATTTAAAAGCAAATTAAAAAAAAAAGATCCCAAACAGTCCACTTTTGAAAAAGTTATAGCATTTTGAAAAGAAAAACGCTGTTTTTTTCAAAATTCATAACTTTTTTTGAGTTGAATGAAAAAATTTGAAAAAATTCTGAAAAACGTCTTTCGTAAGCTAGAAAAAGAAGAAAAACTTTCAGCCAATTCTAAAGGGGTCGGGTTTAAAATTGGTCGAAATGGGATGGAATGCCCCATATATATATATATTAGGGCGGGTCGATTTAAAACACGCTCATTGCTCTGTGAAAATCGTATTCTAGGGATCAAAATAAGACACTTTGCCGAAGGAACCATACCTCTAAAACGAATTCTGATGTCCCCCCCCTTCGGGTCGAACTTTTGGGTAGGGGCAATTTCAATTCTACCAGCTGTGTCTTGTGGTGGCTTAAAAAAACAACACAAGCAATTTTACGATCTGCAATTGTGTCACAGTGATACCTTCATTTTTTAAAACGGTTGAATAAAAAACCCACACAACTATGTTTACGACATGCAAATGCATCACAGTGATGCCTTGGTTTTAAAAGGGGGTTGTAAAAACGATAATTTCTAATAATTTTTTTAAATTTCTTTTCTATTACTAAGTTAAATTCATTTTTTCATTTACATATGTTCTGACTAAATAAATTTCTAAATTGAAAAATAAACTCCAAAAAGAAAAAACATATGCATTTCAAAGTGGGATTTTTCAAAATTTGCAAGTTCGCCCCAAAGGGGGGGGGGGCATCAGAATTCGTTTTAGAGGTATGGGTCCTTCGGCAAAGTTTCTTATTTTGATCCCTAGAATATGATTTTCACAGAGCAATGGGCGATTTTTTTTGCCTCCCCACAAATCGACCCGGCCTAGTATATATGTATGTAAATTTGTTTTAAAATAAACTTTTTTTTTTTCGCAGCAATAGGACACTGCTCTTGTTTTGTCGTGACGTTAATGAAAGACCTTAAGATGACTCGGATTTGTATAAATGTAAAACGGAATTAACTAATGACCAGTTTAAATTTTCGGCGTAATAAATCAGCACGCAAAGCTATTTTTCAATCGCTTACGCAAGCAAATCTAAATTGTGTTTGTTTTAATAGGCTACGTAGATGAATTGTAAATTTGTCGACATTAAAGTGCTCATTTGTAGTTTGTTTTTGAAGAATTTAAAAGTTACATACTAAAATATATATCAGCCATTCAAATGTAGTACAGCTGCACCAAACAAGGCACTATTTCAATGCTTAGTAAATGTCAGTGTGGTTTAGAGGACTGAGTTATTTGTCCTCGTTTTGATTACCATACTGTTAATCGCGCTTTTGTCGTACGACCAAAAGACTCACGTAACAACTTTCCACTACTATATGGATGATCGAATAGGGGAGTGGAGGATGAAATCTGGGGTGTAGCGCGCAGTCTGTGAGATCGGTTAGGGAGCAGTCTGCCAGCCCTGACAAAAAAAAAAAAAATGGAGGTGGAACGCGAATGAGATAGACCGAGAAGGGGAGGCCTCTAAGAGTACGCTAGAGCAAGCGTTTGGCATTGATTCGCCAGACGACAGAAAGAAGTCAATGGCGCTTCGCTGATAAAAACATTGCTGTAAAAAAGTACGCTGTTGAATTTGGTATGGGAAGGAAAAAGCTTGGTTGGCATTGGAAGTTTTTACCTATGTGTTAGGGAAATAAGTCCTTTGTAAAGACATCTGATAAGCTATTAGCAAAGGATATGTAAAGGGGCTTAGGGAAACTTGAATTAACGACAAGGAGTGAAGACGTAGGCTGAGTTGTGCAGATTTTGAGGGGAGGACAAGCACTTCAACGAAGCAACGGCTCTTACAGATAAACCTAAGACAGTAAGACTACGTCGAATGGAAAGGAAAGGAAAGCTAAGGAGAGGACAGGAAAAGAAAGGAAAGGAAAGGAAAGGAAAGGAAAGGAAGGGAAAGGAAAGGAAAAGAAAAGGAAAATAAAGGAAAGAGAAGCAATGGAGAGAAGAGGAAAAGAATAGAAAGAAAAGGAAGAAAAGAAAAGAAAAGGAAAGAAAAGAAAATGAATATAAAGGAAAGGAAAGGAAAAATTAATTACTACGTGCAGCGATTTAGCTACGAAGATATTTAGGCCAAGCTTTTCTGTCAATTTCCGTCGTGCTCCTATTTTAATTTGCCCAAGAAATTGGGTGGTAGGGTCCCACGTTTTATGCCAATTGAAAAAACTTTTTCTAAATTTTCGAGGTGGCTTTGCCTGAGGCTTGAACACGTTCCTTATGGTAGGCGCAGCACGCTTCCGTTAAGTTAACGGAGGTATCTATGGCTTAAGGTTGAAGGATTTTATTTTGGTGATTTTATTGTTGAAACGGTCAATTCAAAATTAGCAATTAAAATAAAATAAAAATAAATGTAAGGCGCGATAAACTCCGAAGAGATCTAAGCCCGAGCTTCTCTTCCAATTTGCGCGGTGCTCCTCTTGATTTTCCCTACAAATTAGCCGGACGGGACCTACATGTTTTATGCCGACTCCGAACGGCATCTGCAAGGCAGATGAGCTTTTCATGGCAGAAATACACCCGGAGCGCTTGCCAAACACTGCCGGGGGGCGACCCCGCTTAGAAAAATTTTCTTCTAATTTAAAAACCTTATTTCTAAAATGTTGATGTTGCTTTGCCCGGAGTGTGAACCCAGGGCATACGGTGTGGTAGGCGGAGCACGCTACCATCACACCACAGTGGCCGCCACAAATTAGCAATTGGTGCGAAATTTATTAAGCAGTTACTCGCATTGAATAAAAATTTAGCGATATTTCGATTGAATTGACCCGTTATTCGGTAGATTTAACTGTCTTTTTTCTTTCATTTACTATAATGCTACAGTTTTTTGCATCCCTTGTGGCATCTACGAAAAAAAAAATTATATGTCCATCACACGAGAATTCAATTACAGCGAAAAAATACTTAACTAATTTTCAATCAAAACTCTTAAAGTTTATCAATTTCCTTAGAAAAGTTTATGTCAAAATGCCAATGCGCTTTATTCTACTTTGACGCTTTCGCTTTAAGTCGCCTTAGCATAGTTCGTTTTTTTCCTTTGTTATTTTTATTACATTACTAATATCTTCCCTATCTCTGAAGTTAAGCCTGTTCATTGCTTTTTGTAAAATTTCGTTGTTTAAACTCGTCCAAAGTTTTAGTTCAGCTTTAGAATAGTTCGTTGGCTTTAATTGCATTCATTCGCACTTCATCTTACCCATAAACTTTCTCCCTCAGGATTTTCGTTTCGTTTTTTGAACAATGATGCTTTGAAGTACTTTTCAAATCTGCATTTGTAGAAACATTATTAAATTTGCTTTTCGAACTCCTTCAGATTACTCAGCTTTACTTTGCCATTCAGTTAATCAGCATTAAAATTTCACTTTATCTGTAAGTGTGTGTGTTATAGCTTGAGTGCCTGTCTGTCTTATTTCTTGCTTTCTTGGTTTACATAATATTCTTCGCATTCATGTTAACGGTAAAACTGCTAGTGGTTGCACGAAAGCTCTGTTCTTGTGAAATTTACTAGTATATGTGCTTGTGTATTTAGCTCTGGTGTTTTTAGTTATGCCGGTCTATGGTTATGTGACGTGCTATAGTTGTCGTGTTTTTGTTGTTGTTTTATCCTTTTTTTACTACTATCATTTATTGTTTTTATTCCTCTTAAATAAAGTTTATTACTTTTCCGTTTTAGTTTTAACTGATTGATTCAGTTTTATTCTTCATCTCTTAATTGTGTGCTTTTGTTTATCTATTTGCTTTTCCGTCTGCATCTTAAATAAGTGAGTAATATTATTTTTGTTCTCTTATTTCAATCTATTGCAGAATTAGTATTTTCCATGAAGTTTATTTAAGTTTTGTGAGTGGGGAAAACATTATTTGTGCAGGAATGTAAACTTGTCTAATTTCTTTAATACTGAGAAGAATTGCAATGGTATTTGTTTGTATTTCTCTTAGAAGGTGTAATGAATTTACTTAATTGAAATAAGCTTAGAATTGTTTGTTTGGTTTAGGGGTTTTATTTTGATTTTTCGGTGAATAAATCACAGTTCCATCATCCAAGAATGTCGACTTCAACTTAATGGTTGGGAATAATCTTTTATGATCTAACCTCGATTCTTCAATACTGGATTTCACTGTACACTGCCATAAAATAGTAAAAAAAAAAAATTCTTGACTCTGCGAAGATATCGGCCAAACGTCGCATCCAGTTCACGTTGTATTCCTTTTAAATTTTTCCACAAATTTCAAATGGCAACTGCAAGTCATATAAATTTTCACTGAAAAGTATGAAATAGACTCGGAGTTGTTGTCAAACAAAACGTTAGGAATATGTTTTCTTTATTGAAACAATTTTTGTGTAAATTTGTTGATGTTTCTCAAACTCAGTTTTCATTTGGGGACTCCAAAGAAGCCATAGGGCAATAATAAAGGTGAAGTCAACCACATATTCTAGCTTTTTCAACATTTGGCGAGTATTTTCGTGTATTTCAGGGGGCCAGTGTGGTTGTTGTTGTTGTTGTTATTGTAGCGATAAGGTTACTCCCCGAAGGCTTTGGGGAGTGTTATCGATGTGATGGTCCTTTGCCGGAAACAGATCCGGTACGCTCCGGTAACAAAGCACCATTAAGGTGCTAGCCCCACCATCCGGGAACGATTTATATGGCCACATTAAACCTTCAGGCTATCCCTCCTTCCCCACCCCCAAGTTCCATGAGGAGCTTGGAGTCGCCAGTGCTTCGTCTGCTGGTGAAATAGGATTCGCCGCGTATAGGTGAGGTTGACAATTTGGTTTGGAGAAGCTATATATTGCGCTGGCAACCTGAAGGGTCGCCCCTTACGACAGGCATACCTACCGCGGGTATGTTCTGACCCCTTAACCCGCTAGGGTTGCGGCCAGAGTGGTGGTTACGTGCTCTGCCTTACACCCTGAGCTCAACTCCCGGGCAAAGAACCATCAACATTTTGAAATTATTTTTTTTTTCTATTCAGAAGTAACAAAATTTGGTTGCTACATTTTATGTACACATTTCCTTAGAGAAATAAATTTTCTGCAAATTTTGTTCTATATTCCCTTTTATCGTTTTATCTAAAAAAGTCGTTAGTGGCACATACAGTGTATTTCATTTGTAAAAGTACAGCAAAATCTACTCCAATCAGAGTAAAATTCAAAGGCGGCTATGTACTATAGACAACTTTCTAAAATATGCATGCCGATCTTGTCAGAATAACAGAAAACGTCAACTCATCATGGAAAAAAATAAAACAAAAAATATATGAAGTTTTTTTGTCATGTTGCTTTGTTCAATATAAAATCTGAGCATATGGCTCCTTATTTTCATCAGACATGAGTCATATAGGTATGTGCCCATGGCTCAATTATGTGGTTGGTTCATCTGATCAGCTGATTTTATTTTTTTCATTTCACTGGTATAGGGATTGTCAAAACGAGATGGCAAACGTAAAATATAAACCACACATTGACAATTATTTTCTGCCGTGGTGGTAAATTTTTTAGAAAAAAAAATAGTTTCACATCACTTTCAGTTATTTTTTTGGTGAATGCTTCTAATTTAACGCATTATTTTCCCACAACAAACACGAATTGCAAAGTTTTTTGTTTTCTCTCCATTCCATTCGCCTAACACCAACACGCAGATTTTGAAAATCACAACAAATGTATGTAGAAATGAGTCAACCATATAGTTGAACCATGTATGTATGTGCCGTTTATGATTTAATTTTTTTGTTTTATTATTTTTGAAACTCATACATATTTCTCTCATATTTTGGTCTCCTTTCTAACTCATAATTTTGAGTGCTCCGAAAATGATTGAGGGGTTCCATATTCCGCACAAAAATATTTGAACCATATATAGATGATTCATATACGTATATATGTACGTAGAAGATATACTATATTACCATCATATTTAATATCCTTCTAGACAATTTTTTTTTGGCACGACTTGTTAATCTTCCTGACCACACGTTTTTACTGCATTTCCAATAACCAGATTTATACAAATTTATTGCTTTCTCTTACCAAGTGTGCCCACAAGATATTTAAAAAACGACGCTTATGCGCCTAAAAGTATGCATACATTTTTATGAAATATTACACAAATGAAAACGTGTTCAAATAAGCATCGAACAATGTGGGCGTACATCAAATGTAAGCCGAACAAACAAATGGTATGGTCGTAATTCCCATGAAAATATGTCACACGCAACGCCTTCGTCATCTTTAAAAAGAGTAAATTGGAATATGGACAGATAATAAAAAAAGCTCAGATAATGCAGAAAAGCTTTGCTTGCACAAAAATTGATCAGCTAATGGAATGCCGTTTTATTGAATATTAATAAGCGACAAAATGAACACACATATGGTATTTTTCATATATGCATATTATTAAATACAGAGCAACAAAAGGCTATTTTAACCTTGAAAATAAAAACGAATTACAATACCATATAACATGATAAGCTATATTAGCTTTACGATGATAAGATTGTAAGGCAGCAAATAAAAGCTGAATAGCTTAGCTGGTTAAGTCATATTATGCGAGTCAATAAGAATGCTGCTGCCCAGAAAGTATTCTCATTTGACAACAGAATAAAAGAGAGGAATGGAGTTTTAGTGGCAGGTTGAGAGATCAAGTAGGCAGAAGGAAGAAAAGAAAGTAGAGATAAAAAAATTGAGCATATGTAAATGTAACGTGTCCATCATATTAAGAACAGCAATAACTCAAAGTTGTTGTTGTAGCGACAAAGACATTGTCCCAAGGTACAAGCCCGACCATCTTAGAAACGATGCAATATGTTCACATTGAACCTTCTGGGCCATTCCACCCCCACCCCTAGTTCCATAAGGTACTTCGGGTCGCCAGAGTCTCGGATACTAAAGAAACAGGATTCGCATTGGGTAGGTTAGGTTAAAATTGGTTTGGAGAAGCTACGAATTGCGTTGGCAGCCCCTTGAAGGTTACACTGCACAATCCCTTGAATCATTTGGTTATTTTATTCGCCTTTTCCGATAGGCATACCTGTCTAGGGCAAGTGGAATACTTATCATCAAATCTAAGCAAACTTATCAAAAACGCCCTAGATAAGGCTAGGTTAAATGGACTGCGCCGAGAAGTTGCATTCCAACCTGAAACCAATTTGTGAAGTCCGCAAATTTAACTATCGCCCTTTTATCCAGCTTGGAAATTAACACATGATCATTCAAAAGCGGTTGAACGACAGCAGCTAAGATCCTTGTTTGTAGTGCCAAATAGTGGTACAGAAGTGGCAGGCTTATCTCTTCTACAATAAATCTGTAGCTGAGGGAGTGGTCTAATAATTCGATGCACATCTTGACGGCGTGAGAACCTATACAACCGTGGGAACCCTTACCAGGGACGAAGGCACTGCCCTATTTAGAGTCAAAGCGCGGCCTTTTTCATAGGAAGGCCAAACTAAACATTGATGACCTCGCATGCGGCAAGCGTTGTCTAGAGCATATTTGTCCTGCCTGTAGTGTTTGTGATCGCACGGAATTAAAAGAAGGTTATATATATACCCAGCAAAATATCAGTTACTCAGTTGCCTTCAATATACCAATGTCTATGTACTTATTTAATGATAATACCGAAGTGCTGGGCTATTTCATTCAGAGATCTGTAATCGATTTTGCGTTGTCGACACATGAGTTCAAGAAAACGGTCACCGCTTTACCGTATTTAGGCACCTGTATTACAGCATAGGCGATGCAAGGCGAAACAAGGGTCCGGAAGGATGGAAGAGATGTCCAGTTACAGGGAAAACATAATGGCTCCCTGGGCAGCATGTATGTTGCCTTTTTTCCCACTTCTGTTATGTGATGTAATACACAATATGTAGTTCACAGTGAAAATGTTGCTGGAAACAAAATAGTCGTTGAGTATTGGTATTGAAACTGGGGCTCAAGATAGCAGCATTACTTTTTTTCATCCTTCCAACTGCTCTTTTCTCTAATTACCAGGGTCCCGATTTCTTTTGGTATCTCGCCCTATATCGGAACTTTTTAGACGGGAGCCCCACCAAAAAACATGCTGTAATAGAGTGTTTCTGAATAAAATCATATCTTCGGGTTTATTCCCCACCCCCTTTCCCGCCCATTCATTACAATCTCATTTCCTACGCCCATGATCATAGCCAATATTTGCATTGTCATCGTGATCAGCCTACAACGTTGAAATTAAATAGTACAAAATTGGGTGTATGATAGCCCCCTTCAGCTCACCACTCTAGCTTCGTTCTTAAATCTTTAGCAATCTAAATAATGTTATATATCATAAATCAATTCATGCCTTGCATATTCTGTAGCATGCCCTCAGCCTATTAAAAGCAAAGAAAGTGCTGTAAACAACTTAAATAAATCGAAAAAAGGAAACAAAAGAAACAAAACAAATAAATCAAACAAAGTCTGAAAAGTAAACAAAACTAAACGACATCGAATATAAGTAAAACAGATAAAATAAACTAAACCGAAAAAGCTAACAGAGTAGTCTTAAAAAATTAAACGAAATAGGCAAATATCTAAGAAAGCCAAAAAATCAGCAAAACAAACAAAACAAGCAAAATGGACAAAAGAACACACAAAATAAACAAAAGAACCAAAATACAAAAAAAAAAAAAAAACAAACAAAAATTATATTCAAATCAAACAATAAAAGTAAAACAATTGAAACATAAACGAGCAACCAAAACAAATTAAACAAATATAACAAAGAAAACAAACAAATGAACAAAACAAGCAAAACAAACAAACTAAAAAAGGAAAAAAAAAAACAAAATACACAGAAATGTAAAATCACACAAAATAAACATATTAAGGAAAATACCCAAAACTAATGAAATAAAATGTCATTTAAAACAAATAAAAGAAATGATGCAAAAAAAAAAAAACTTAGCACACAAAACAATCGAACAAAACAACAAAAAGGGAGAGAGAACAAGCAAAGCAATAATACCTACGACGCATAGTTCAATTATATGGTTGGCTCATCTCGTCAGCTGATTTTGGTTTTTTTTCATTTCACTGGTATAGGGATTGTCAACCAAATATTTTCATATATTTAAAAGCAATGAGGGCAGTCTCCGCTTAATTCATACACAAAGTTTTATGTTCTCTCTACAGTCCTGTCGCCTAACACCAAAACGCAGATTATGACAATTTGAACAAAGGTATGTTGTTGCTGTTGAGATGAGCCAACCATATAGTGAACCCATGTTTATGACGCTTCCTTTTCTGAAAATAGTGTCACCCTGTTGGTTCTTCATTGCTCCCTCGTTAGTTTGTGTGTTCCTTTCACAAAATATGTCCCTCCGAATGAGATAAGGTGCTGCCTCCATTTTGCAGAGCACTAGCTGAGTTAGTTGAGAAGATAGAATTTATGAGTGCAATATGAGGGTAAAATTTTTTTTTAGGAAAGTAAAATAGCAATTTTCTAGGTCTATTTTTAGATTATTTTATCATATTACAACAGCATTAAGTCTTACCGCTATTTGACTGCAACAAAGAAAAAACTCCTTCGAATTGATATTTAGCAAAAGCCCCTTAAACCATGATTCCATTATTTTCCACTCAATCTTTTTCCATGTATTCGCCGTTGGTGGTATGAACTCAGCACATAATACATAAATAAGATATATTAAAATTGAATTTTTCCATTGTCATCATATGAAAAAATTCAATGCATACCAAAATAGAGTAAGCCGAATGGTAGTAGAGAATTTTTGAAATTTGAATAGCTAAAATTGTGCTTGAAAGGAATATATAATAAAAGTAGGATATAGATACAGTCGCTCGTGCAAGATCTCGGTAGGAGGCGGGTTGATGAAAGGATAGGTGGAGGCGATTTATATAAGCTTTTCATCGAAATTTAGCGTGAGTGATTTATCATAGTAGTGCGTTATAGACATTGAATCGCAAATTCGGTCTTTAGGCGTTCAACTCACTTTTGAAGTGAAACTTCTATGCACGCTTTGAGTGGATATGGGATATACATTTTTTCAAATCGGTTATAGAATTTAATATATAATTGTGAGTAAACTTTGTATAATGGTCCTTTAAATATAGTGATACGTGTTAAACGTATCCAAAAATTGTATATGTTTTTTCTACTTCGGATATATGTACATTTGATGTTTTGTTGTAACTCCTAATGATATCTAAACGGCGGTGAGGCTTTTCATGATGAAAGTATGCTTAGAGCGTTTGCCAAACCACTTGAAGAGGACGTTAAACCGCGTTAAAAACCGCGTTTTTATCGGGTTATTTGATGTTGCTTTTGTTAGTGCTTTAACCTAGAATCTTCGGCATGGCAGCCCAAGCGGTCGGCAGTAAAATGGCATTTATATTAAGAGTTTATTAACATATCCACAAATATGCGGTACTATGAGATGCAGTAAAAATGAGATTAATACTGCATCACTTAGTTTAAGATTGACATATCAAGTTACTAAGTAAGGAGGGAGGCGCAGGGGTTGCGAGTGCATATCAACTTATATGGAGCTAATTTTCACCTTTGTTCATGCATAGCGAACTAACGTATTTCGATAAAGTTTTGAAGAGAATATTATTGTATCGTAAATTCGTGGACCATTTGTGGACTACTTCGGGAATGTTCCGTAAAAATTTCGGGATGGCTTCAGAAATCACTCGAGATTGTTTTATATACCATTTGAAAACCAGTTCGATGCAATTCTGGAGAAATTTCAGGATCACTTCTGTATTATTTTCAGAATATATACGATACTATGTATAGCAGGACCGATTTGGCACGACCTCAGGATCACTTCGGATTATGTAAGGGATTAAACCAGGAACACTTCTAAATTAATTTGGCACTATTTTAGGCATCACTTTGGAAAAACGTTAGAATCATATCGGGATTATTTCGGGATAATTTAAGAACAGCTTTGGCGTCGCCTCGTGATCACTTTGGTTCTGTTTTTGGCATAATTTCGAGACTATTTCGGGAACAATTTCGTAATCACTTCGATATTCTGTGAGAGTTTCAAAATGGTTCCGAAATAGTTCCAAAAGTAGGAAATAAATACGCCCAAAGCGAAACTGAATCTGAAGTTCTCTCGAAATGATAGCGAAAGTAGTCCCGAAGTGATCCTGAAATCGTTTTCAATTGTTTACGGAAAATTCTTTAAATAATTCCGAGAACAAGATTTTTCCCGAAATAATCCTGAAGTGATTCTGTAACAGTCCTGAAATAGTTTAAAAATGATCAAGAAGTTGCCACAAAATGATATCGTAAACAAAATACCAAAGTGATTCTGTAACAGTTCTGAAATGATTACGAAATAGTCTCGTTGATTACAAGAATAGTCTCAGACGGAATACGACAACGATGTCAAAATCGTCTCGGAACTGTTCCGAAATAATGTCGAAACTTTTCTAAAATTTACCCAGGAGTACTTAAAATAATCCAGAAGTGATACTGAAATCGTTCCAAATTGGAAAAGTCCAGAAATGCATAGTTCCGAGAAAATTTAGGAAGCCATCCTGAAATGATGCTGAGATTCTAATTTGTCTACAGTGCTAAATAACAGCAGATAGTACATGTACGAATCGTCCTTACTCGGACGCCATTTGTAAGGTTAAGATTCCTTCGAAGTCTCAAATTCTTTTTAATGTCTTCATCAAAGAAAGTTTTTATTTTTTTTGCTTATTTACTTTATTTACTTAAAATATTTTCCGACCTGCAGGAATTAACTTTTTGCGTTTGTAAATATGAAGGCACTTCAGCTTGGCAAATGAAGTTTATTTCGCCTTGCCCCTTCACATACGAAATTTCGCGAGGCACATTCTCCCTATACAACAAAAATACTTGCTTGCTACCATAGTTTGTGTCGTATGTTAGGAAAATCTATTTCACTTGCAAAGTGTGCCAGCACACTTAGCCAAAGCAAACGTCAAACTCTTCTTCTTATGCTTTGCTTGCAACAAAAGTTGCAAGGTGGCTACTTTTTAAGGTCAGTGGCGCCAGTGTTGCTCAATCTCCCGTTTTCCATAAAAATTCGTGCAATCTACTCATAATGCATAAGATTGGGTTAAACGCTTCTATATGAAAAACTGCTTATGTGAGGGGGCTTATTGGTGAAAGTATAAGTTGCAATGTAGTACATATGACTGCGGGTAAAATGTGCACTTTTTTCTTAATGTCATTGTCACACTACCATATATTACTATAACATGTTACCAAACGTATTTTCCTATTTACGCCACGCTACCGCAATTTAAATGCTCCGAGCTTTCAACGTTCACACAAAATTTCTGCAGCAGTTGAGGTTTATTTGTTTTCATTTCCTTAGAGAATTTGTTGACACACACGTTGCAGTTTTTAGCGTTTTTTTGTTATTTATTTCTGTATAGAATATTTTTTGTTGTTGTCAATTTACTTACATGCAAATGCAGTCGAGCGTAGTATGCGGCGCACGACAATTTGGTGGCAGTTTTTGCGCGTTTGCTTTGTTTGTTTGTTTGCATCTAAAAGTGTGTGCCCCAAAGTAAGCAAAAGCAGTAAAATGCAATTTCCGCTAAAACAATAAAAGAGCTGACAAAGTAACTACGAGACGGTAGATTTCAATAAGAAGCTTTTACTTATATTTTAATTAAAAAATGTAAGGCGCGATAACCTCCGAAGAGATCTAAGGCCGAGCTTCTCTTCCAATTTGCGTCGTGCTCCTCTTGATTTTCCCTACAAATTGGCCGGACGTGACCTACATGTTTTATGCCGACTCCGGACGGCATCTGCAAGGCAGATTAGTTTTCATAGAGAGCTTTTCATGGCAGAAATACACCCGGAGCGCTTGCCAAACACTGCCGAGGGGCGACCCCGCTTAGAAAAATTTTCTTCTAATTGAAAAACCTTATTTCTAAAATTTTGGGTGTGAACCCAGGGCATACGATGTGGTAGGCGGAGCACGCTACCATCACACATGGTGGCCGCAAATACGTAAGTAATAAAATTTAAAAATCTGTCCCTAAAGAAGTGTGAACACCTTCAGTCTATATGAAGTTCTCATGGACCTGCCATATCAAGCGAGCTTGCCATTGATCCCAATAGCAACTCAGAAATAATACTAAAAGTGACAATAACTGGCCCAAAACATTATGAAGATTGCCTCAAAATGAAAGGAGCTAGCTTCATTTTGATCTCAAAAACCATCCCAAAATTATTCCGCACCACCCCACGAATATTGCAATATTAAATACGATCTCAAGATGACCCCGAAAACCATCACCAATTTATACCGAAAGCGTCCCAAAATAGTCGGAGTATATTCACGAAATGATATTAAAACTACACCGGCCTTTCCTGGAGATAGCCACGAAAGGATCAGTATTACGAAAATATACCTTAAACAATCTCAAAATTACCCAGAAGTAATTTGAAAGAAAGTCACGAAATATTTCGAAAATACTCAGGAAAAAGTTTGAAAATTTTGCCAAAAGCAGTCCCCAAATAATCTTGAAATAGCCCCAAAAAAATGCCAATATGGTTTTTAAAACGATTTCAAAATAGTAACCAAACCAATAACAAATTACCCACAAAGATTTCCGAAATAATCCGGAAAATTTTATGAAATGATAGCGACAATTACCCCGGACTTTTCCGGAGATAGGCTCGAAAGGATCCGACGGTAGTCCAGAATTATACCTAAACCAATCCCGAAATATTCTTAGAATAGTCAAGAAATGTTAACAAAAACTATGCCGTACTATACCGGAAAAAGCCCCGAAAGGATACGGATATAGAATGGAATTATTCCTAAAACAATCCCGAAGTTATCCGGTTTCGAAAAAATAGTGAAATTCAAATTAATCCAGAGCAAGCCACGAAATTTTGCTAAAAACCAGCCGAAATTATCTAGAAAATTTTCCGAAATAGTTCCAATGTGATTTCAAAAACGTTATGTTATCTCGAAAGAGTTCCGAAATAATCCAGTAAATGATGACGAAAATTATTGTGGACTTTTTTGTACATAGCCATGTAAGGATCCGAATTAAGTCTGTAAGTATCCCTAAAAATCCCGAAGTGCTTAAAAATTAGTTCGATGACAGTCACGATATATTTTGGAAGTGATCTAGAGAAAATCCCGATATAATTTGCAAAGAGTCCCGGAACTATCCCGAAATAGTGTAGAACTGATCTCCAATGAGCTCTTAAGCCATTCCAAAATGATCGGAAGTTATTCGTGAATCCATCCTAACAACAACTTCGAAAAATCTGGATATTGTAAAGTGTGTACAAAAACCATTTGCGAAACAGGCCAAAATAGTTCCTAAATAACTCCAATATAGTTAGAAAATAACCAAAGCAAGACCCCAAAATTATGCCGTAAACAGTGCTGAAATATTCCAAAATAGTGCCTTAATAATAAGTAGTTATCTCGAAATTATTACCAAAGAGGAAAGCGAAGTGCTCCGTATATAGTCCCTAAATGAATCTTATATAAATCTTGACTGATTGCACAACGAGCGCAACATACTCCTCAAATTAGACAAAAAACAATTTCAAAACATTTGGAGGTAGTCTCTAATCGGTAGCATCCCATTATGATCCTTTAAGCAATCATGAAGACTTCGCAAAAACAATTTAGTTGCAAAAAAATAGTCGGAATTATTACAGAACAGTCTCGAAAAAGGTTCTGAATAATACTTCATTTTTGAGAATTCATGAACTTAACACCGGTTTGTAATAACTCAGTATTAAATTATTATTTTCGTTTAGGAGAAACTGAAAAGAAAGTAACATTTATTTGCATATTGAGATGTTACCGTTTCGAAACCCGCCAGGTATTATCATCAGGCAATTTCGTAATGTTATCGAAGGTTTCTCGAGATTCGAACCGAGAATCACACGGTGAAACACCAGTAGCCTGAACCACTAGGTTATACTGCTTGTATTGTTTTCTTGCTTATTTCAATGTATCTCATTTTTACACTATTCCGAAACGAAACCCAATAAAAAGCCCGAATCGATTGGCAGAAAATACTTTCTCTGAGCAACTAGCCTCGGGAAGACTGTTGAAGACAGCTCCTTTCTTATTTTTTTGTATGTTACAATCATTGTGAATTCACATGATTCAATTACTAGAGGTATGTTCTCCAATGAATATAGCTCTTTGACACTCAAATTTAAAAACCTGGACGAGTTGCTTTAAGAAGGAAAATAATTTAATCCCCTTCAGCGAAAATTGTAGTAGAAAAGTACCTTTAGTAGTATATTAGAAGTGATAAATAAATTTGTAAATTATTTAGGGGAAATAATTAATTTTCTACTAAAAATTTCGTGAATTGATAAAATGTTATGTTGTTTTGGTCATTCTTTTAGAATTTGTTTGAAGAATGCCGTACGTTAGAATTTCATCCAAAAATACACTATCTCGAAATTTGTTACAAAAAACTCCCTATTTGAGCATAAGTTCAATGCATTTTGACATAACAGGGAGTTAATGAAAAGCATTCTGAGGCGTTATTCAATCTAAGTCTAACGTTTTCGTGACAAATCCTGAAATGGGAAATTTTTGAAAAAAGCATGGGGTGATACTCTACTGTTGTTGTTGTTGTAGCGATAAGGTTGCTCCCCGAAGGCTTTGGGGATTGTTATCGATGTGATGGTCCTTTGCCGGATACAGATCCGGTACGCTCCGGTACCACAGCACCATTAAGGTGCTGGCCCGACCATCTCGGGAACGATTTATGTGGCCACATTAAACCTTCAGGCCATCCCCTCCCTCCCCAACATCAAGTTCCATAAGGAGCTTAGGGTCGCCAGAGCCTCGTCTGTTAGTGAAACAGGATTCGCCGCGGATAGGTGAGGTTGACAATTGGGTTTGGAGAAGCTATATGTTGCGCTGGCAACCTGCAGGGTTGCGCTACACAGCCCCTTGAATCTGGTATTTTAGTCGCCTCTTACGACAGGCATACCTACCGCGGGTATATTTTGACCCCCCCTAACCCGCTGGGGGAGTGATACTCTACTCAGAAGCCGCAATGAATTGACAAAAAAAAAAAAAAAAAAATTAAAAAAAAATGGCTTATTGTCTTAGAGCTTTATATTCCGGCCTTGACTTTGACAGAATAGTTCAGTTTTTGTGCGGTCCTGCTACACTGTAGTATTCACCTTATTATTTTGAAATTTCGGAAAGCTCTTTTCCGTTAAGTATTCATGAAAGTGTTCAGGATAAACCGTAAAATATAGGATATTCAGAACAAGTTCGTTTCATACTATCTCACGAGGTCCGCATACATCATAAAAGTATATGCATAATATTCAAAAAATAAACCGATTCCGCAAATTCTTAAATGGAAATTAATGTTCCGAACATACGGAATGAATAAGTTAACATGCTCAATTTGTACATTTCGATATGGCATCTCCATTATTTACTAATGCCATGAATCGATTTATTAGTCGAGTTTTTGACGTTGAACGATGAATTTTGAATTGGTTTACATGCCAACCTAATGAAACCGCACTGCGTTTTTTTAGCGCACGCAAACAACCGGCGTTTTTTGCCGAAACCCAAATAAGAATGCGTTGCGACAATGTAAAGCATGTATGCAAACGTCAAATCTAAATGTCACGCAGAACAAAAATTAGAAACCGAGTTAGGGTTTCACGCAGCAAATTCAATTTGGGTTGCTTTCATACAAGTTGTATGTGCATGAGACATTTTTGACAGAAAATGACTTGCGTGCGTTTATATTAGGTTGGCATGTTAGGTTTCGTATGTTAATAGGTTTACGATTCATTGGTGTCCGTACTTTTCACAAAATTACCTATGTTCAGGCATACTAAAAGATAATGGCATAGTTACCAAATTCATCATAAAATAAAAAAAAAAATGTTCTAAGGAATTATGCATTCAGGTCTTATCGGGTATTTGTAAAATGATTGCTTCCTATTTCTACTACTAATATTTTTCGAAAAATCGCAAAGAAACAACACAGCTAACGGATGTCAATTCGATTTGGGAGCAATATGGCTGCAATTGTCAAAAAATTTGTCAGCCGAGCAAACCTCCTGTGATTGAATCATGGTGAATTTACACAAGTGAAAAATCTTTATATTCCTCCATTGCCATACATACATAACTACCTGTCAAATAATTGCTGACAGGAATAACGCCTGTCGCGAATGGCCAAAGAATGGAAGAAAGGTTTGTTTCTTGCTTGCGGTTCATAAATTGAAATACCATGAATTGCCCATGTGTGTTTCAAACCAACTTTTCTTTTACAGAAAATGAGAATACAAATTTATGTTAATTTTCAAAATCTAGTTAATGGAGAAAATTTGAGCAGCCAACTTACTTACTTACTTAATTGGCGCTTAACCGTCTAAACGGTTATGGCCGTCCAACAAGGCGCGCCAGTCGCTCCTTCGCTCCGCCAACCGGCGTCAATTGGTCCCACCAAGGGAACTCCCTTGGTGTGAGCAGCCAACTACGTAAACATTTTATAATATCTTATAACTTTAAACGAGCAATTCTTGTTTGTTTTTATAGCCGAACGATCTCGGGAACGGCTCAACCGGTTTAAATGAAATTTGGCACATAGACAATGTATCACCTTCTTAGACTTTCTACCTAGGTGTTGCCACTCAGAATGTTTCACAAGGTTGCCACCTATTCGAAATAAAAAAAAAATTGCATGAGATATGCCGATATGAGTATCAAACGAAAGGTATTTCACTACGCATTACAATAGGGACATTTTGAGTGGGGTTGCCATTTAGGGTTGCCACCTATTCGAAATAAAAAAAATTGCATGAGACATGCCGATATGTGTATCAAACGAAAGATATTTCACTCCGCATTACAATATGGACATTTTTGAGTAGGGTTGCCATCTGAGTTGCAACCTATTCCAAATTAAAAAAAATGCATGTGATATGCCGATATGGGTATCAAACGAAAGGTATTTCACTCCGCATAACAAAAGGGACATTTTTGGGTAGGGTTACCATTTAAGGTTGGGGTAGTTAGACGAAATAGTACTCTACTTACTCATATTATATTAAAGCTTTAAAGGAGAACATTAAAGTTAAAAATCTTCGTAAAAAATCTTACACATGATTCGACTTAATTTTCTAAATTTCATACACGCCAATAAAATTGAAATGTAATATCAAGGCACCGTGGGTGCATATAAAAAAGGTAGAGTTTGATTAAGGATGACATGTAGAACAAAGTAAGTTATGCGGCATACTCGAAGATTGCCGAGCAAAGCTCGGTCGCCCGGGTACTATAAATAATGCAATGTACCAGTCGTCTACAAAACGGTTTGAAAAACACTATCAAGCAAAAGATTTAAGTAATCGAACAGCGATATAACGGGTGATCCAGGTTGTTTACTATTGTGAACGTTTTCCTCAAACATTCGCCATTTGTATGCATTCACAATGGTTACAATTTTCAGAGGTAAATCTAGAAACGTAAGTATAAAACGTTTTATTCCAGCTGCATTAGACTTTCCTCCTTGTTTTGCATATTTTTTGTTAACTCATCATCATTTCTTTTTCACTTCTCTCAAGTCTTCCTATTTCTCGCAGCAAATTGTTTAAATATTTTATTTAACATTTATTTAACATTCTTTTAATGATGTACTAAATACTTAATTGTGTGAGCGCTGAAAAAAAAGCAAAATCAGAATGGTATGATACAAAAAAATGTTAGAATTTGATGATAACTTAAAAGCTTCTTGATTTAATGAATATGTCCATTATTAATGTTTGCTTTATTCACAGTCGCTTCCTTGTCGTTTTCAATAGTAATCCTCATATTTTTGTTTTTCTTGCACACAGCATTTCAATCGCATTTCTTCATTTATTTATATTGGCTCTTCTTTTTTATTGCTCTTGTTTCTAGTTTGAAGAGTAGGCACTTCAATTTTAAGCATTCTTTAAGAAATTTTTACTTTGCAACTCTTAAAATTATGGTCAATAAAGTACACTTCTACGGAATATAATGCAGCGCATTTATACCTAATCCATATTTAGTAGCAGGAACATCAAATTACTGAATGGGTGACATAAGGTCATAATGGCCATAACTACAATAGTCATTACGTCGAATTTCAAATGGGTAATCATAAAGTCAACGCATAATTTCTCAAGAGACCAAAAGGGCAATAATTTTTTTCGCACTAGTACGTATTAAAATTTTAACAATTGCTGAATTTAAAGTTACTGATAAAGTTGCGTCAAACATTATTATATCTAGTTGAGCAGAGCTCACAGAGTATATTAACTTTTATTGGATAACGGTTGGTTGTACAGGTATAAAGGAATCGAGATAGATATAGACTTCCATATATCAAATTCATCAGTATCGAAAAAAAATTTGAATAAGCCATGTCCGACCGTCTGTCCGTTAACACGATAACTTGAGTAAATTTCGAGATATCTTGATGAAATTTGGTATGTAGGTTCGTGGGCACTCTTCTCAGATCGCTATTTAAAATGAACGATATCGGACTATAACACGCCCACTTTTTCGATATCGAAAATTTCGAAAAACCGAAAAAGTGCGATAATTCATTACCAAAGACGGATAAAGCGATGAAACTTGGTAGATGAGTTGAGCTTATGACGCAGAATAGAAAATTAGTAAAATTTTGGACAATGGGCGTGGCACCGCCCACTTTTAAAAGAAGGTAATTTAAAAGTTTTGCAAGCTGTATTTTGGCAGTCGTTGAAGATATCATGATGAAATTTGGCAGGAAAGTTACTCCTATTACTATATGTATGCTTAATAAAAATTAGCAAAATCGGAGAACGACCACGCCCACTTAAAAAAAAATTTTTTAAGTCAAATTTTAACAAAAAATTTAATATCTTTACAGTATATAAGTGAATTATGTCAACATTCGACTCCAGTAATGATATAGTGCAATAAGATACAAAAATAAAAGAAAATTTCAAAATGGGCGTGGCTCCGCCCTTTTTCATTTAATTTGTCTAGGACACTTTTAATGCCATAAGTCGAACATAAATTTACCAGTCCTTGTGAAATTTGGTAAGGGCTTCGATTTCTGTGAAAAAGGGCGAAATCGGTTGAAGCCACGCCCAGTTTTTATACACAGTCGACCGTCTGTCCTTCTGCTCGGCCGTTAACACGATAACTTGAGCAAAAATTATCTTTACTAAACTCATTTCACGTACTTATCTCAACTCTCTTTTTATTGGTGTAAAAACGGCCGAAATCCGACTATGACCACGCCCACTTTTTCGATATCAAAAATTACGAAAAATGAAAAAAATGCCATAACGCTATACCAAGTATGAAAAAAGAGATGAAACATGGTAATTGGATTGGTTTATTGACGCAAAATATAACTTTAGAAAAAAACTTTAAATAGAAGAAAATGAAAAGGGCGAAATCAACGGCCATTGGAATCTTGGCAGGAATACTATTCGTGGTATTACATATATAAATAAATTAGCGGTACCCGACAAATGATGTTCTGGGTCACCCTGGTCCACATTTTGTTCAATATCTCGAAAACGCCTTCACATATACAACTACCACCACTCCCTTTTAAAATACCCATTAACACCTTTCATTTGATACCGATGTCGCACAAACACATTATAGAGTCAGCCCTGGTCCACCTTTATGGCGATATCCCTAAATGAAGCCCATGCATAGAACTATGGCCTACTCCCTCTTAAAATACTCTTTAATACCTTCGATTTGATATCCGTATTGTACAAACACATTCCAGGGTTACCCTAAGTTCATTTTCCTACATGGTGATTTTCCCTTATTTTGTCTCCATAGCTCTCAGCTGAGTATGTAATGTTCGGTTACACCCGAACTTGGCCTTCCTTACTTGTTATCTGTTAGAATCATAGAATAACGATGCGACACGCCTTTTTCCTCCTATTTCGGTTACATTTCATGGAAAAATCGGATAAAAAGAAGAACTGCGGCTCTTCTTTTCCTATATTTTGGTTTCAATCCAATTACAAATCGGGTAAAAAACTACTTCAGCTTCACGAAAAATTCATCCTGCGGACCCTGACGTGGCATGGAAATATCCTGGACAGCAATTAAAATATGCAGAAGCAAACCACGTACAGAGGTACCTCGCGAAGTTTAAATAAAGGGAGCCAGGTGAAAATATAGACTGAAGATATGTGTCAAATAGCCAAATGATGCTGCAGAACCTTCCCAAAATACCTTGAAACCATTAAGTAATTTGGCTTTCAGCGTACTCCTACTCATGCCTGAGGAGTGTTAGTTTCACGTAGTGATAACCGATAAGGACTCGCTAAAGACGATTTCTGAGCTCAAAACTTCTCCAAAGTTTAAGGCTGCAGATTGCGGATATCCCAAAGGACTTGTGGGCGGTTCTACCTACCTACCAGCCATCTACAAGAAATCTGCGACAGCATTGTCTTTCAACTTGGCAAGAGCGGGAAAAATCCAGAAAAACACATTCCCTATCCTTCATTTCTTGATTTTAACGGCAGCATGTGCACCACGCCACTTAAATTTGCACTTGACTTGCTTCCGGTGCACGATTTTTGCTCAGTTTCTTTTTACGGCGCATTAAATATAGTAATGTTCTCTAAGAACTATATTCATGAAATTGTTTTTGTATAAAAATGGACTGCATACATTTTTTCGATCATTGTCAGTTATTATAAAATGCTTAAAAGCACTTTGCGCTATCATGACAAAAGCTGCCAAATGAATGCAGTCGCAAAAGTAGTGCAAGCTTTACTCAAACCGGAGATGCTTTAACAACTTGCACGACTGCAATGATTACAAAATATGTAATCTTTTATAAACGAGTCCCAAAAAGACACGTTATTTTGCAATACCGCCGAAGAACCTGGGTCCACGCCCCGGGCAAAGCCACATTAAAATTTTAGAAACAAAGCTTTTACAATTAGAAGAAAGTTTTTCCAAGCGGGGTCGCCCCTCGGAAGTCATTTGGCAAGCAATCCGAGTGTATTTCTGCCATGAAAAGTTTTTCAGTGAAAACTCATCAAGATGCCCTTCGGAGTGGGCAAGACCCGCTTAATTCATACAAAAAAACAACATTGGCTAACTCTTTGTATTTCTATAAATAGAACAAAGCAAATACCAGTTTTTTTGAAACGGCCAGAAACAAAAAGCATAACTTTGACACATGATCACATATAAAGTATGTGCTGTGCAAAGAATAAAATATGCAAGCGAGGCAATTGGGATGAGTTTACAACAACTTAGGCATCACGTGGGTGAATATGTTGAGTCAGTTCAACCATCTTAGGAGTGCGGGTTCAAATCCCACCTTTTTATTAACGCTAGAACGCTAGTTAAGTATTTAGAAGCTTGTTGCACAGGAAATCCACAATGAGAATGAATGTCCGAATGTGTCTCAAGCTGAAGATGTAAGTCACAAACTAAAGCTAGCTATACACTGAAGCGTTTTCCATGCCGAAGCCACCACGATTAAGTTCGGGGTGCTAATGAATAGAACGACGGTGCAGTGGATGTGCCTGACTCTGCTTCTGATGGCCTTGCAGTGCTTTGAGATTAAGATCATCTAGACTTAAGGCCATAGCTTGATCCCTTGAAAATGCAAGAGGAATGAATTGGAATTAATGTGAATCGCCCAGCTCTATATTTGGAATTTTGGAATTTGATTAATGTTTTTATATTCAGGTGCTATAAAAGCAGGGAGCTGAAAATCTTGGCTTTAACTCGCCCTAAATGAATAGGAGTGACTGTGCTCATGGATCTAGGAGGTGGGAGGGCGTTATGGCCTAGAAGGCCGCCTGTGGTCAGACCAAATCGCTATCGAGATGGTCGGGCTTGGTATCGGAACGTACCGGAACTCCATCCGGCAAAGGACCTTTAACATCGATAACACTCCCCAATGCCTTCGGGCAGTTTTCTTATCGCTACAACCACAACAACAAGGAGCGACTACGAGCTTATGATTGGTATTCTGACTGGATATTGCTCTTTGGCGTCACATGCTTTTAACATAGGCATATTCAGTGATAGGAAGTACGAGTTGGAGGAGGAAAAGATCTACCTTTTTTTGTGCCCGTGCCCTGCGCTCGACAGGTTAAGACTCCAACAAAAAAGATTAGCTATCAGAACCAGAGGCTGCAAGTAATATAAGTCCTAGAAAGCTTCAAATATTTGCCGACGGAGTTATTTTATAACATAGATCCTGGATTCCAAATTACGTTTTCAATTTGCTTGTAAAGTAAACTTCTTCTAACATTATGGACTCATTCAGTCTATCTGAGTGGCGAGTTCACCCTTACCTAACAAAAGTAAACTTCGATTAAACATATCAAAGCATAGAATTTACTCTTTTATTAGAGCTCAATCTAGCTAATTTTTATGCAGCATTTAAGTTTCTTTATGTCCAAATTCAGTAAAACGGGTTTGTTCAAATTTGTCACAATATATAAACGCGTGAATTTTTGCAACTCGGCAACAAAAGATGCCAGCTCATAACGCCGATTGAAGCTATTGTATTAAGGTTGTTGTAAAGATCTCCACAGTAGATGGCATTACCTTGAAACGACCTTTCATTTTGTTATTTACCTACTTTTCTACAAGAAAATTTTATTAAGACGCAAAACGCTGCTAAAAGTTGATTGGAGCCCAAGATATTTTACAATTTCGTATCAACGCAGAAACTATGGGACAATGTTGCTTATACACATACTGGCATTCATCTTTGATTATCGATGAAAATTTCAACGAAAATATTGGAAAACTGACTTAAATGTAAGAAATGGCAGGGGCATTACAATCCACACCGAAGGCTCGAAAATGGAAAAAGGAACTGAAGCTGGGGTGTACTCAACACATCTACAGTTAAGCCAATAATTCAGACTTCATGACGAATGCAGTGTATTCCAGGCCGAGGTCTATGCCAGAGACAGAGCAGCAAAGCTGCTTCAAGATAGTATGGTCTCCGAAACAGACGTAACGATCTTTGTTGACCGCCAAGTCGCCTTAAGGGCATTAGACTCCAACATGATAAAATCGGATATCGTGCGGAGGTGTCGAGCCTCGCTGGCTTCTATAAGGCATCTCAATGTCTCCATTTGCTGAGTCTCTAGGCACAGCGGTATTGAAGGAAATGAGCTCGCTGATGAGATGTCTGGGAAAGGTTCCGATTTGAACAAAAGCGAAGTGGAGAGCTTCGACCGACCAGCGATGGGTTATCTCCTGGGGAGAATCGAGAAATATGAGAACAGGGCAACGGACTTCCTATGGGCCAATAGAATTGACTGTGAAGTCTCAATGCCCTTATGGCCATGCTTGGATACACTCAGTGAAAAAGTCATTCTAAAACGAACGAAACAAGCTCAAAATGAAGAACATTCGGTGACAAAAGTCTGTTAAGTATATTTTTTCTTAACTCGTGACCTTGTTTTAAGTACAGTTTTTCCAAGCACACTATTCGTATTTTATGACCAGTTTGGTATTGGTGTATCAACCTTCTGTGCTCATCTCAAGAACCAAAAAGTAAGAAAATGAAAAGCTTGAATTGAGTTCGGTGGTGCTGGATTTTAGAACGGCGTTTCTCTCTGAGTGTAGAAAAGCCACCAGCATCCTTCTCAAACTGAGCAAATCCGTGGCGAGGGTGTTTACGCGTGTCATCACAGGTCATTGTGCAATGCTCCGACAAGTTCCCTCTGCAGAATCTGTCAGGATGAGGAGGAAGAGGAGTCGATCTACCACTTTCTCTGCCGATGTCCAGGGCTTCAAAGAAGAATGCTCCGATTCCTAGGAGCACGGTTCTTCGATAGCCTGGGAGAGGTTTGGATAGCAGACGTCTAACTCCTACTTGTGTTCATCGGGGAAAGCTAATGATGCGTTAAACGAATATGTGCCGTCACCATGTACTTACTGAGGGCACTTCCAACGGACAAAAATGTCTCCGAGTAGAAGTGTGGGTAAAAACACGCATGCCCTCTTAACCTAACCTAATCTAACCTACTTAAATGTAGTAATACCTATTCCATTCATGCTTCATATGAGTTCGTTTTATATTAAAACGAGCCGGACTCGTGCGCATCTTGCGCAACCAATATAAAAGTCTCTTATAAAATATCAACTGAAATCAGCTGTGCTATCAATCAAATAAAACTTACAGCTTGCGCTGGTATGGTAGCAACTGCCGGTAATGCAGTGAAAAAATTCACAATAGTGCGATAGTACAAATAGATTTCTTTGTGCGCTCACAATCGTTTATTTTTAACAAATTATTTTAATAAAATATAGCTAAACAAAAGCACTACGACCAAAATTGCCCAAAGCTCGCTAATAGCCCACATCTCTATCTTTACAACCAAAACTTTATTTATAGATTTCGGTTCCAAATAAGAGCGAAAGAAGGAACCGTACATAAAAACAGCAATTAGAAATAATATATATGATAGAATGAAAGGTAGTCGTCTTTTGATACTGATTGATTGCTGATAAGCCCAGAAGCACAATAACACTGGTTTACAGCCAAAATTCACCAGAGACGCCATTATGAAATTTCTATGTAAAATCACCCCCTGAGTCCGAAAATCAAGGTTCTAATTTTATGGTAACATTTTTGAGATATTTACGAATAACCGTTAAAAAAAAAAATAAAAATTGGGTCCACTTAATCATATATATCTCAATAGCGAATTGATTTTCTTTGTTTTTAGGCTCAATTCCAATATAATTATAGTATGGAATTTTCAATTATTCATATTGTAACGATTTTTTTGCAATTCTTCTTATTTGCAACCTTCTACTAACGTTCGAATCACTAAACTGTTGAATAAATAACTCCAATATTCGATAGTGCAAAATGATCTTTATTAGACTACTTTCAAAATAACACTTCTATTGCTCGACTTATAGCGTGCTTAGATCAAACTGATTGTCGTGCCTCTCTGTTGCCGCTTTTATACTGTCCGCTTTCCTCGTCGACATATTTCTAGGCGCTTCTTTTTTCAGTATTTACTATTTAGTTATCAGCTATAAATTTCTCAGCTATAACTACAGATGCACGATTTTGTAGCTTCTCTCATAGCCCATGTGCGTATATATGTGAGTAATACTTGCACAATTATTGCATGCCTTCGGGAGTATCTCAGATATATTCATGTGGTTGTGCGTTGCTTCTCCGCTGCATGTACGTACATATGTGTAGATATAATGATTAATTCGTTTATGTATATACACATGTATGTCTGCTTTATTGTTGTTGTGGTTTCATTTACTTCGCATCAGACTAGTGATGTGATATCACTTAATGTCACTAATATTCATCACAATATTATATTTTTAAGTAAATGAAGGTTATAAACTGCAATTATAAACTGAAGAGTATCCGGCGAGGCTTGCAGATATTATGAAAGAGCAAGGCGCATGTATTATTATTTATACTTAAATTAAAACTTAATTCAAGCCTACCTAGACAAAAAGGTACCCTAGTTCTACAAAGAAAACACTACCTTCCTTAAAAATATGCTCTTGCTTGAAATGTACCTGAGTTTGAGAAAACGACACTAACAGTTTTTTGTATCTAATAAACCTTCGAAGATCTACGAACACTAACTCATATGTACCGGTAGGGTACTTAAGTATTAAATGGATATATTTACTTAAATGCTTATAATCTGCGGCGAATTTAAGTTTAGTGGGCCCCTGGGCCCCAACGATGTGGAGGCCACCTTGTAAGGGATTTAAAAGAGAAATAAAAAAAAAGACGTGTAGGTAGTTAGGTTTATTATTTATTACCTGTAATCATAGGAAGCGTTCTGTGCTTTTTTTCAGCGAAACATTTTATTATATCGTCAATAATTATATCATGTACAATCTCACGCTCCATGCTTATAATAGTTAATTGATTCAATCTTTTTTGAGTTATCGATACTCTCAAGGAATCATTGACTAGATTTAATTTGAAAAAAGACCTCTCTCCAGTACAGTTACTTATCAATAAAGTTAAATAAATTCTTAAAACCATTTCAGTATTCGGAAAAGTTTCTCGGATTCCTTTTCAATTATCAAAGAGTACATCGCTTGTTCTATGCTGATCCCAGCTTCAGGTTCGAATTCAAGCAATTCAGAACAAAATTTTTGGAATAAAAGAAATTCCATTTCTAAATTAGAGTCAAGATCATTATTGTAGAGAGTAACACTCTCTGCTAATTCACACGGAGTCAATTTATCGAATTTCGATAAAAAGCCAAATCTCGATTCAACCATCTTGTATGCCGCAATTCTCTCATTCAAAGCGCTGATAAAATTATCGACTAACGGTATAAATTCTAATATTCTAAATTTATCACTGGGAGTAAAATCAGCATTTTCTGCATAGCCATAATCGAGAGGATTAAGCCTTACATTTCTTCGACAAACACGATCTTTCTTGTACTCAAAAATGTTTGCCAACTTTTTACCTAAATCTTCATAATGTAAAAAATAAATCTCTTTTATTGGCTACAAATTCATTTAATGCTCGCATGCACGGCAAGGCATTCGGACTTTGAATTGTTTTACTGGTATTATTGAGATTATCAAGAACGTCATTCCAAAATGTTGCCATAATACCAGTTTCCAGAGTACACATCTTAATATATAAAAAACACGTGTCACAGGTTTGAGGCCAATGGACTCCTAAGCTACTGAACCGATTTTGAATTTGTTTTTCACCTCGTGTGTAGTTTGATCTAACTTGAAATATAGGGTAGGCTATATCTCAGTTTATAGTCGCAATATTATTTTATTGCAATTTTTTTTTATTTGTTTATACGTAATAATAACATGTTACGTATACGCAGTGGCACTCATATTTTCAGGTGGTGCGGATACACTTCCGTGTAATTGCTTCATGTTTAATTAAACAAGAAAGAAAAAATATTATAGCGAATTATATCAAGTATAGCACATCACCAGGCCTGCCAAGATATGGGCGGGGGGTTTCTGAAGGGGCCCGCGATTTAGAGGTACTATGACATTTTTTTTTAATACAGGAGATTCTTTAGTTGTTCCATGTGCAATTTTTTAGCCGAATTTCAAAAGCAACGAAAATCTGCATTTCGTTTTAATATTATAGTGAAGTGTGAAAAATAAAAATCTATATATATAAAAAGAAAGGCTAAAATGTGTGTTAGTTGGTCGCCGGTGTTTGAAGAGATGCGTCGGTCGATTTTGTTCAAATTTTCACACAAGTTGCGTAAACCTCACACGGTTGTTACTACAAGTAGAGGGTCTGGAGATATAGGCCAAAACGTGGGCCAGTGAATGCCTAGACAGTGTTTATACAATATGGATATCAAATGAAGGCTGTTGATGAGTGCTTTGGTACAGAGTAATATATTATCCAGAGACGGACTGGGACTGGGATTAGGACTAGGACTGGGACTAGACTCGAAGTGGGACTGGGACTGAGACTTGGAGTGGGACTGGGACTGGGACTGGAATAAAATACATACCACCCTCTGGGGCAGGCAATAAGGGATGCAGAAGAATGAGAAGAAATTGAGAGAAGAGAAAAGATAGAAGGATATTGAGAAAGAGATAGAATGAGACGAAGATGGGGATAGATGAAGCGAAAAAGACGGAGGGAGGAGTGAATAAGAGGATTAGGAAAAAGTGAAGAGGGGGGAGGGCGGAGTCAGACGGAAAAGCTTATTAAAATGCATGCATATAGGCCAAATTTAGGGCAGGACAACTTCTGCTGGATATTCTAGTTTTTTTTTTATAAATTACTTCAGCTTGACATCGTATTTTTGCTTCATATTCTTCTCTTTTATTCATTATGTATAATAGAGTTTCTAATATTAATGGGTAATTTTTCATAAAAGCTTTATTAGCTTCAGCTCGACTTGACCACCTAGTGTACTGAGAGAGAAATAATATTTTTTGTTTTTTAATAATTTTAGAATATTTCTCCATCTTTTATTTTTTGAAGTATTGTTTTTATACTCAGTTGAGCAGAGCTCACAGAATATATTAAGTTTGATTGGATAACGGTTGGTTGTACATATATAAAGGAATCGAGATAGATATAGACTTCCATATATCAAAATAATCAGGATCGAAAAAAAATTTGATTGAGCCATGTCCGTCCGTCCGTCCGTCCGTCCGTCCGTTAACACGATAACTTGAGTAAATTTTGAGGTATCTTGATGAAATTTGGTATGTAGGTTCCTGAGCACTCATCTCAGATCGGCATTTAAAATGAACGATATCGGACTATAGCCACGCCCACTTTTTCGATATCGAAAATTTCGAAAAACCGAAAAAGTGCGATAATTCATTACAAAAGACAGCTAAAGCGACGAAACTTGGTAGATGAGTTGAACTTATCACGCAGAATAGAAAATTAGTAAAATTTTGGACAATGGGCGTGGCACCGCCCACTTTTAAAAGAAGGTAATTTAAAAGTTTTGCAAGCTGTAATTTGGCAGTCGTTGAAGATATCATGATGAAATTTGGCAGGAACGTTACTCCTATTACTATATGTACGCTTAATAAAAATTAGCAAAATCGGAGAAGGATCACGCCCACTTTTAAAAAAAAATTTTTTTTAAAGTAAAATTTTTACAAAAAATTTAATATCTTTACAGTATATAAGTAAATTATGTCAACATTCAACTCCAGTAATGATATGGTGCAACAAAATACAAAAATAAACGAAAATTTCAAAATGGGCGTGGCTCCGCCCTTTTTCATTTAATTTGTCTAGGATACTTTTAACGCCATAAGTCGAACAAAAATTAACCAATCCTTTTGAAATTTGGTAGGGGCATAGATTTTATGACGATAACTGTTTTCTGTGAAAATGGGCGAAATCGGTTGATGTCACGCCCAGTTTTTATACACAGTCGTCCGTCTGTCCTTCCGCATGGCCGTTAACACGATAACTTGAGCAAAAATTGACATATCTTTAATGAACTTAGTTCACGTGCTTACTTGAACTCACTTTATCTTGGTATGAAAAATGAACGAAATCCGACTATGACCACGCTCACTTTTTCGATATCGAAAATTACGAAAAAAGAAAAAAATGCCATAAATCTATACCAAATACGAAAAAAGGGATGAAACATGGTAAGGTAATTGGATTGTTTTATTGACGCGAAATATAACTTAAGAAAAAACTTTATAAAATGGTTGTGACACCTACCATATTAAGTAGAAGAAAATGAAAAAGTTCTGCAGGGCGAAATAAAAAACCCTTAAAATCTTGGCAGGTATTACATATATAAATAAATTAGCGGTATCCAACAGATGATGTTCTGGGTCACCCTGGTCTACATTTTGGTCGATATCTGGAAAACGCCTTCACACCACTCCCTTTTAAAACTCTCATTAATACCTTTAATTTGATACCTATATCGTACAAACTCATTCTAGAGTCACCCCTGGTCCACCTTTATGGCGATATCTCGAAAAGGCGTCCACCTATAGAACTAAGCCCCACGCTCTTTTAAAATACTCATTAACACTTTTCATTTGATACCCATATCGTACAAACAAAGTCTAGAGTCCCCCTGGTCCACCTTTATTACGATACCTCGAAAAGGCGTCCACCTATAGAACTAAGGCGCACTCCCTTTTAAAATACTCTATAACTCCTTTCGTTTGATACCCATATTGCACAAACGAATTCTAGAGTCACCCCTGGCCCACCTTTGTGGCGATATCTCGAAACGGCGTCCACATATGGAACTAAGGATTACTCCTTTTTAAAATACTCATTAACATCTTTATTTTGATACTCAACCACCACTCCCTTTTAAAACTCTCATTAATACCTTTAATTTGATACCCATATCGTACAAACACATTCTAGAGTCACCCCTGGTCCACCTTTATGGCGATATCTCGAAATGGCGTCCACCTGTACAACAACAACCACTCCCTTTCAAAACCCTCATTAATACCTTTAATTTGATATCCATATCGTACAAACACATTCTAGAGTCACCACTGGTCCACCTTTATGGCGATATTTCTAAACGGCGTCCACCTATAGAACTAAGGCCCACTCCCTTTTAAAATACTCATTAACACCTTTCGTTTGATACCCATATTGTACAAACAAATTCTAGGGTCACCCCTGGTCTACCTTTATGGCGATATCTCGAAAATACGACCACCTATACAAAAACCACCACTCCCTTTTAAAACTCTCATTAACACCTTTCATTTGATGCCCATATTGTACAAACAAATTCTAGGGTCACCCCTGGCCCACCTTTATGGCTATATCTCGAAACGGCGTCCACCTATGGAACTAAGGATTACTCCCTTTTAAAATACTCATTAAGACCTTTCATTTGATACCAATATCGTACAACGCATTCTAGAGTCACCCCTGGCCCACCTTTATGGCGATATCTCGAAAAGGCGACCACCTACGCAACAACCACCACTCCCTTTCAAAACCCTCATTAATACCTTTAATTTGATATCCATATCGTACAAACACATTCTAGAGTCACCACTGGTCCACCTTTATGGCGATATTTCGAAACGGCATCCACCTATAGAACTAAGGCCCACTCCCTTTTAAAATACTCATTAGCACCTTTCATTTGATACCCATAACGTACAAACGCATTCTAGAGTCAACCCTGATCCACCTTTATGGCTATATCCCTAAATGGCGTCCACCTATAGAACTATGGCCCACTCCCTCATAAAATACTCTTTAGTGCCTTTCATTTGATACACATGTCATACAAACACATTCCAGGGTTACCCTCGGTTCATTTTCCTACATGGTTATTTTCCCTTATGTTGCCACCATAGCTCTCAACTGAGTATGTAATGTTCGGTTACACCCGAACTTAACCTTCCTTACTTGTTTTATTATAATTTCATAGTATTTCAGATTTCTCCCCTGCCTTTTACAGGTTTAAGTGTTAAGAGTTAGGGTTTATTTGTTATAATTTATTAGTATTTCTCCCTCGACTGTCTGAGCCCGGCAGGGTTCCTTCTGAATTTCAGTCTCGAACTTCACGCAGTTTTAATCCGCCACTGTTCTATGGGCCCCTACCTTGTGGGGGCCCCTGGGCACATGCCCCAAGTGCCCTTATGTAAATCCGCCGCTGCTTATAACTTTTGTATTAGTCCACCGATTTTGTCGAATGAAAACTTATTTTTTTGTAATAAAACAGAGAGAGAAAAAAAATCTGCAAATAAATAAAAAGTTTTCGAGATCCTTTTTCGCAAAGTACAAATTTTTTTATATTTTTTACAAAAAAAAAATTGAAAAATCCGTAATGATTTTTCGTTATCTTTGAATCTGCATGGCCTAGCAAACAGTGGTGGTCTATTACCTTTTTAAAGTTTCAAAACGTTTTGGAATTGTTCAATTTGTTCTTGAGATATATATGATTAAGTGGACCCAATTTTTTTTTTTTTTTGAAAAAAAAAAAAACGGTAATTCGTAAATATCTCAAAAAGGTTACCATAGAATTTAAAATAACCTTCACTTTCGGAATCAGAGGGTGATTTTACATAGGAATTTTGTAATGGCTTCTCTGGTGCAGAAAAAAAGTTGGAATTTGTTATCCAGTGTAATCAATGGATATTTGATGCTTAAACTAAAGCACCATAATAACAGGTTTAAACTTTTAAGTCAATATAAATTTCTAATTTCAACCAGTGCTTAGCAGTTAGGCTTAAATTTAATAAATTTTCTATTGTATGGGTTATAATAACAAATAACTTTCAATTAACCCATTCGCAAAGGGTCTTTACATCTTAGTCGCTTGTACATGCGACAGTGACATAGGCAACAAAAGGGTTTAAGGTTAATAATATCAATTAATTTAAATTGCTTATTCACATTTTCAGACATTCCAATAAGTCTGAAACTAATTCAGTTCAAAGGTGTAAATGTAGACATTGATTGTATGTGAGTTGAGATTCCCATAGCCAAGCCTAAGCCTTTATGACCCGAATTTTCCACTCAATTAATTGTTTGCACACCCATCTGAATTAATTGTACTCATTTGCACTCGCTGAACTATTGATATTTAAAATATGAACAGCATTTTATACTAATACTTTGAAATGGCATATCTTTTTACAGCTCTTTTATACTTTTAGTAAAGGAATTGTAAAGTGGAAACCTGCTGCTCATTCAAGGAATATATCTTCCAAGCGCGGCAGCGACTCATGAGGTAACAGGAGAGGGAGCTGAGCAGGAAACACGCCGGGGAGCGAAAATATTAAACCACACACGTCCACTTCGAACATAGAAAGTACACAGAAAGTTTCATATGCAAGGCCGGAGCTACGTCTTACGAAAACGATATAAATTGGTTAACAGCACACTAGAGGCTCTAACTACCATAACCGGATGTTCAAATAGAAGCTACTCTAGGATAAACCCGATACTTAGACTTTTTTGTTAGGAACAATATCTCCTTGATAACTTTGGCTATAACTGTTACAAACTTTTTAAGGTGGACCGGTTTGACATTTAATCGCTAACACATCGTAAAGCTCGTTATGTAAACATACAGGATTACTTCTAGAAAACTTATGTTATCAAGTAAACAGTAGCGCACACAGGGCTTGAAGTTAGACTTAACAGATAATTCAGAAAGTAATTATTGCAGAATTTTTGAACAGAACACTCTGGATTCTTATTAGTAACAACAGATAACTTAATGTAATTCTTTTATGATCCGTGATAGCGTGCTCTCTCTACTACATCGAACGGCTTAAGGTCAAATACCGGGCAACTCGTCATCAAAAAATTATAAAAAAAAAGTTTGAAGCGTGGTCACCTTTCGGCAATGGTTTCTCAAACTCTCTGAGTTTATTTCTGTTAAGAAAAACTTCTCAGCGAACATTTACATGGCCCAACAGAACCATGTACATCTCACATCACTCCCTGGACATAGGAACATCGAGTGAAACTGCATTGCAGATGAACTCGAAGGAAACCTGGCCTAAATGCTGTCCTAAAAGATTTCGTCATGTGTACAACCTAAGTAGGGTTACAATTTCCACACTTGTGGTGGCACCAACTGGTCATTGCCTTATAGGTAGGCATGCAGAAGGTTAAGAGCGCCTTATCGTCGTTGCTGCAGGAGTTGTAAAGAGGATGAGGAGGTGGAAATGGTGATTCACATCATCTGCAACTGCCCGGCACTATGCGGAGCACGTTACCGCTTTCTGGGTGCTCCATCTCTAGATAATCTGAGCCAGGTTGTGGAGCATGACGTTAAGATCCTGGTAGCTTTTATAAGGTCTCAAAATGGTTCGAAGAGGAAAGGTAATGGTGTATTATCATGGTATCACAACGGGCCTAATGTTACAGGCCTAAGTGTGCCCTCGGGCAGCCACCTCAACCTAACCTAACCTAAGAGCTGCCGTTTGGTGTTCCATCAATTCAAAGGAAAAAAATTAAAAACAAACGCAATGCAAATTGGGAGAGAAGCTCGGCCTAACTATCTTCGTAGGTAAATGGCATCAAGTAGTTTTTTTTATCAATAGCTATATTTCGAGTTATAAGCAAACCTCGGCGTCTTATGAGTTTTTATGGGTATGTTAAGGCACGGGTTATAGATCTGACAGCGATTGAACTGTCGATATACTGACGTCTTCGTCGATAACAAATCGATAAAATGACGATGAAACATTAATAGCATTCCAATGAGAAATCGATAGCTTTTCTATATTAAATCGATAAATTTTTTATAACTTATCGATTAAGTTCTGAATTACAAATCGATAACTTTGTGATAGCTACAGATGACTTTTGATAACCATTTGATAACTTTTTAGTAACAAATCTATAACTTTTTGATAAAAAACAATATCTTTTTGTTGCTTTTCCAGTCAATTTAATTTTATAATTTGATTGAAATTAGGCTTTCTGACCAATTTTGTTTTGAAGTGCAAGTTATATAAACTTCACTTGTTCGACCCTACGTTTCGCTAGGCTTCCTAGATTCCTCAGGGGTGATCTATTTACTTGCAACAACAAATGTACATTAGACATCAAAAAAGGAACAGTCATGGTATATATGTACAAACGTATAATAATACTTACAAAATTTAACTTAATGCTATTTTAAACTAATGCCCTGGGTTCAACTCCCGGGCAAAGCAACATCAAAATTTTAGAAATAAGATTTGTCAATTAGAAGAAAATTTTTCTAAGCGGGGTCGCCCCTCGGCAGTGTCTGGCAAGTGCTCCGATTGTATTTCTGCCATGAAAAGCTCTCAGTGAAAACTCATCTGCCTTGCAGATGCCGTTCGGAGCCGGCATAAAACATGTAGGTCCCGTCCGGCCAATTTGTAGGGAAAAATCAAGAGGAGCACGACGCAAATTGGAAGAGAAGCTCGGCCTTAGATCTCTTCGGAGGTTATCGCGCCTTACATTTATTTTTTTTTTTTATTTTAAACTAAAGGGCATAAATCAGTACCACTCTTAACTGGTATCATTGTCATACTAAGTTTTGATAATAAACATAAAATGTAAGTAGCTGCAATAAGGACAGTATCTTATTTCTTATTTACTGTGTTTTCTCTTTTTTCCATTATTCGCAAACTCTCCAATGTGTATCGTGTTCTGCCTTTTTTGTTTTTGTCTATTATTTTTGTGTTTATAAGATCAGCTGAGTGTCAAGTTGTAGTAGTGTGCTGTGATAAGGCGGTGGTGGTTTTCAATTTCCTTATGTCGGCTTCATGCTCTTTAAGTCGGACTCTCAGTTCTCTCTTAGTCGTCCCTATGTATAATTTTTCAAACTTTTCGTTTTCTTTCCCTTTGCATGTGATTTGATATATGACATTGTTTTGTTGCAGTTTTTCCATGAGGCCTTTTGTTTGTGTGAATATGGTGGCTAGTGTGCGATTAGATCTGTATGCTAATGCTATGGTTGGATTGCTGGTGATGATTACTTTACTGAGGTTTTGGGAGAGGATTGGAATATATGTTGCGCTGAAATATTGCTTTGTTTCATTTTCTCTATGTGTTTTTGTTGTTGTGTTTTGTTTGTTATTGATTTCAAGTATTTTGTGTTCAGTTAAGCTTTTTATTAGAGTCCATGGGTAATTGTTGTTTTTATGTGTTTTTTGTTCAGCCACGAATTAGCCGATTGTTTCTCTGATGATAGCAAGCAACATTATTGCGTTAGCCGCAATACCA